>NC_035437.2:19475689-20213282 GCF_002127325.2 Helianthus annuus
TTTTGTTTTGATGTTGTTATTACTCGATTACCGTATATGGCGACTAGATGTGAATGCCCAACCCCAATGCCTCCATTTAGGCATTGGTCATGAGGTCAAGGTATCAAACAACCTTGAATAGATGTAAGGGGTCTTATATGTACACGATGAGAATGCCCAACCCCAATGCCTCTAACTAGGCATTGTTCATGAGGTCCAGGTAATTAGTTCACGCCCGTCCTTTAGGCCCGGTGTGAGGGTGCCAATCCTAATAGCGCTATCAACTAAATACCTCGTTGCTTCTTCAGCAACACGGTAGATGTGTGGGGTCTTACATGATTTATGCTGTGTTCAATAACCAACATCCCAAATAAACAGTTTACCCAGTTTTCCCTTCAGAAACGTTTACCAGATGTCCCAAACCACCGGGACGCATGCTTAGAAAAGTGCAGTGAACTCACCTTAGATTGCTCGGTATGTTACATCACATTACCCGTACCATGTTGGTCAACCATACCCTACCGTGGTTACCAAGAACAGTCAGTAACACATATCCAATTCTTGTTGCAACAAGTCACATGAAATACCGTAACACATATCACGTAGCAAGCATTTAGATTTCATACAGTTCGTGTTCATAAGACCAGTTTACGTTCACGTTGTTCACGGATGTTCATAGTGTGTATTCGTTTGCCAGAATCATCGCATAATTGATAACAATCGTTCATAACACACATAACAGATAAGTTCACTAGTCACATACATGTTTCATGATATTACTTAATAGTTAAGTGAGCTACTCATCATAAGCAAGTCGTGTTTCCTCAATCATAGTTATCATTGTTAACAGGTAGATAATAGTCATTTCATAACAAAATAAACTTCACAATTAATGGCACTAAAAATATGACCTCAATGGCCGACAAGGATTTATATGTTCAGCAATTTTCCACATGCAGCCTTGATAACCTCTTCCTGACAATCACAAATGTAGGTTGACCGCCAAAAGCATATGATTGGGTCGGTCAATAATTTATCACATGGACTTGTTAGTACCTATACACATACTCAGAATTTATCATGTATTCAAACTATATGCATGCACATTAAAATCACAATCATCACAGAGGAAGCCGACAAAACCCTCACATGTATTATCGTTCAGAATCATATAGTTTCAATAACATCAGTTAGCAAGCAAGGCACGTTTTATGGATCAGGCATATCTCTTACAACAACGAACAATAGTTTCGTTTATGAAATCGATCTCATATATTAACTCTAACCAATGATCATTCATTCGAATCAGATAATACAACAGTTAACAATACAATTACATATAACCTAAGAATCGAATACAATGATACTGATGATGTACTAACCGAGAGACTGGATAAAATTCACGAAGATCTTCGAGAGGGGTAGCGTTGCCGTCGCTGAGTTAAAGGGGTCTAGGGTTTTTATTTATTTTTTAAAAGAAGTTGCGTGCATCTCCATGCAATCTCGTATTCAAGGGATAAGGGAAGGTGGGCCGAGTTTAATTTGGGCTGTGAGTGATCGGACCATGAGTCCAAGGGAACATCCAAAGTGTGAGAGTATGTGATCGAGATAAGGGGCCCAATAGCCAAGTAGTATGTGTGCGGCTCAATCTAAAAATCATTCAAGAGTTATCGGTCCAATATCATTTGATATAATCTGTTTTAGTCAACATCTTGGCACAATTTAATCATAGATCATTACGTGAAGGTTAGTTGTCAGATTTTGTTTTGGCGGTTCATTAATCAATTGTATTAATTTAACGTTTGCATGTGAATAATAGTTAATGGTTGCCCATGCGAGAATCATAACATTCAAGCGGCCCAGTAAGATTTTATTGTTTGAAATCATTGCCAGGTCCATGCTTCGAGTAAATGTTACTACTAAACATCTAACAACTCACCTATCAGTCCAACATAATAATTATTTCAATCATTCAAATATCGCACTCATGTTACGACACAAAGCGAATCGTGACAGCAAGTTATACATAGAAAGAACCTTGAGATTTCGGGTTGTCACATCATCCCCAACTTGAAAGGAATTTCGTCCCGAAATTCGCCTATGATATCTGAAATTGATTCAACCATTTTAACAGCTGAGGGTGCTAGAGCTTTCTCCGATCATTGCTTTCCCACATGAACTCCGATCCACGTCTTGAGTTCCAACGAACTCTCGTGATTGGAATTCGACTATAATAACGAACCTTGACTTCCAGGTCCATGCTTCCAATAAATTCCTTGACAATTACAACTGGTTGTTAACCTTAGGCTCTAGTAAGGGTATCGTAAGTGTTCCTTCGGGCAAATACTTCTTTAGATTCGAGACATAATGTCATCGTGAACGTTACCCAATTTGTCAGGTAACTCGTGTTTGTAAGCCAGGTCACCGCTTCCTTCTAGAATTCCAAATGTCCAACATATTGTGAATTAAGCCAACCATGTTTCCCCGTAGCGTACCGCACCCTCTCAGGGCCAGACTTTCAATCATGATACGTTCGCCTACAGCGAACTCCCAGTGTTTCCTAAGTTTGTCAACTTTCCTGGCGGTCACGCGTTGCCGCCCAAACGATTTCCGGTCTAAACATTCTTCCCAAAAGTTTCAGGTATAAGTCCTGGATCTGTGATTAGGTTATTACCCACCATTGTCTAACAAGAAGATTGGCATTATCATCTATGCAATGTCTTAAGTAGAGCTTTCTGAATACTAGAATGGTAAGTGCCCTTCTAATTTCTACTAACGTCAATCACGCACATGCTCGCAGCATTCTTCGTGTGTCAGGATGGTTCACTTGTTCTGACCATTTGTCCAACGGTGATAAGTAATGCTCATGTCTAGACGCGAGTCAAGGGTGTTGTGTAATGCCTGTCATAAATCAAGTATAGTTCAAAATAAGAGGTAACGGGAGTTGGCACCTCGTGCCTAAAAGCCGTTCCATGAGGTAGTGAATATCGTTTGACCTGTCAAGGTTGCTTCTCCATGCCCCGCATGGGTTCAACTTGAAAATCCTCTTCCTTCAGTTCCCCAGTTTGAACAGGGCGAGCCAGATTAGGTAAGTTAAAGTCGATAGTGAGTTGCAAAGCTCGTGCATGTTCAAGTTCCATCCAGCGATGTGATTAACCGATTTAGCTCTTTCGAAACCAGGGTACACGGGAGGCCCTTGTGATCGGTCTAAATAGCGTATTCGGTACTGTCCAAGTAATGCCTCCAAGTAAATCCAAAGATCACGGTTTCCACCGCCGGTTATGTGTCGTGCGGTTCCTCTTTGTAACTCCATTACGTAAGTCATCACCCTCTCGTGTTGCGCCGGTGTGCAACTGGGACTCTGATTCGGACCACCATGGTAAACTACTAAATCACCCGCACCCTCGGGTAAAGACGATGCTCAGTGCATTGCAAAGTTGGGATTCGAAAGCTGAAAAGACATCCTCCTGTTTTGTCTTTCACAAACACAGCACCCTGTTGTGCTAAAGAGATTTAAGCTGGGTGACCTTCAAAAATCCTGTGATGAATATGTGATAGTGTCTAGTGAGGCAAAGAAATTGTTGTATCCCTGGAGGGATCTTTGGTGTTGATCAGTTTCTAACAAAATGGATCGTAGCGAGATTCACGTGTATTCCCCTTTTGTTGGTTTTATGACCAAAATGTACCTCTCGAATCTAGAAGTTACCTTTTAGCAAGACTTCACGCGGTGTGACTCCTCCCTCAGGAGCTCTAGAATAAGATACATATGCCACTCATGTTGTTCCTTCCTCATAGCAATGATTCAAAACATCATCAACAAACACGGTCGATTCTTGTGGTCCATAAAGTTGCTGGTGTGTTGATCAACTCGGTGATCATGGTGTATAAAGTCGAAATGGCTGCATTGCGTTCGACATGCTGTTCTAAGAGCATTTTCCCCTTGGACTTCCATCTGATGATAGTTCATTCGTTAGTCAATCCTCAAATGGGAGCTTGTCCCTCACAACTGGTCGCCAGGTTTTCAATACATGGTCGAAGCAAGCGGTTCTTAATTGTTACCTTGTTAGGTTCTCAATAATCAGTACACATATCCAACAATACAACCTATCTTCCTGGATATAATTGGGGCTCCCCAAAGCAAAAACTAGGTTCGACAAAGCTCCTGTCCAACAGTCCCTGTTGTTGATTTGACAACTCTCGCAACCCTCCTGGTGCAAGACGGTAAGAAATACGGAGAATCAGGGCTGCCTCTGGCGTGAGATCAGACTGAGAGTCTGTCTAATAGTTGTGGAAGTAAACCTGATAGTTCCTCCCATAGCATGCCGAGTGGAATCACGAACAATTGGTGGATCCTCGATCCTCTTTCCTAGCCCAAACATTAGTAACGGTTGCCAACATAGCGGGGTAGTCCCTCCGTAGACGTTTTCTGGCTTTCATTGCTGATATGATGCTAACCTTCACACCACGTATAACTATGCGATATCTAGATAACCAATCCATACTAACTACTGCATCAAACTATCGAGGATCGTAGAAAGAAGGTCGACGTCGAACACTTGTCCCACAAGGTTGAGTTTACATCCCAACGAACATATAAGGTTTCATCTGACTTGCCCTTAGTTGAGATTAGTTACCAAGAACATGTAGGCTACCATGTTGTTATACTCCTGGCGTCGCCCACGCCAATCCTAAATGTCCCTCCATGAGCATCATTTCCCGTGTTGTTGTACTCGTTGCGAGGATTTCCAGTACGGCCGTCGTTCCCTTGGTTGTTGTCGTTTGATTTAACAATGGCCACTCCATGTCGTAGGCACCTTCATTTTCCATACTGTTGGCTATGATTACGAGTACCCTGATGTCGCCGTGGCTGTTGCCTCTAATGCTGTTGTTTGAAACGGAGCTCTACGATCTTTCACCGATAGGGTCCACCTCTTCACATTCCGTGGTACGTGCTAAGGCACTACTCACTGTGCGGGGAGTTTCACATTCCATTCTACAGTCAGTTGTCATTGCTCATGTCCTGATTGGTTCGTAAAGGTTGACTCCCACGAGTCGCTGACTAGAGTTAAGAATTCAATTGAAGTCAATATGCTGGTGTTTGTCGCCGGTAATCAGGGTTGTCCAAATACTGAGGTCGGTAAAGTATTGCGCTTACCCTTTTGTCCATCGATCTAGCAAGTCGATTGAGTAATACACGGTATGCTGCAAGAGTGTTGCCACTTCGGAGTCTAAGACGTCAATACATAGAGTTCCAGCAAACGAAGAAAAGTGAGAAAGGTATAAACCAGTCATTGTCATTGCAACATCCAACTCAGGGATGTCCGTACAAGCACCTAACATTCTACACAGTTCACTAGGCGTTCAGATGGGCGTTCAAGTAATACTCGATAGCATCGAGATTCGAAAGGATTCAGAGTGGAGTGAAAGGTCACGTTCAAGTAAGAGGCAATCACTACTATGACTCTTATAGACTGTTGTGTTTCACATCGATCAAATAACGGAACGGAACCCCTTTTTCACTTGTTAAGCCTCACTGGGACTCACATGCACCCCACATTATTATTATTATGTGTGCACCCACAATAATATTGTGATTTGCATGCTCATCTCAGCTCCTCCTAACTCATGTCAAATGGTTCCTCAAACTCGAGTAGCAAACAAAGAGCATCACGAAACGTAAGTCATAAATGTTTAGGGAAATACCACCCTATCAGTCACATAACACATGCAAGTCATACACGAATTCATACTGTTGCGCTAAACGTGCAATCATATGCAATATCATATGTAAGTGTTCACTAGTTACGCAGTGCAATGAGTATACGAGAGACGAACCTTGCAATCTGGAGCTGAGTGTCATGGTCGTATTCTTGTTGTCAAAACTGTTCGGTTATAGTCTGGTTTAATAAAAACGTTTTAAAACCAAGTTCACTATAACCAGTGGCTCTGATACCAAACTGTCACACCCCCAAAATACCACATGCGGAAACCCCCACGAGGCGCGTGACGTACCAGGATCCAAGCCACCAATCACATTGAACTCATAAATGTATTTAAATAAACTTTCATTCATTAACATAAAGTATTACAAATGTTACTTGTCATTCATTGTATACAGCGGAAGCATAATTCATTTGTTAAGTATTTCATAAACCATGTGTACATAAACCATTAAGCTTGTATGGAGATTCTTTGTTTCTCGACCCATGACCACTCCAGCCTTCCAGACAGCAAGTTCCACAAGATATAACCCTATAAACCTGCAAGCATGCAGACAAGTGTGTCAGACGACGCTGGTGAGTGCAAAGTTTTGTTAACGCGTTTAGTTACCAGTTGTGTGTTTAAAACAGTTCAATGTTTTGTTTTGATGTTGTTATTACTCGATTACCGTATATGGCGACTAGATGTGAATGCCCAACCCCAATGCCTCCATTTAGGCATTGGTCATGAGGTCAAGGTATCAAACAACCTTGAATAGATGTAAGGGGTCTTATATGTACACGATGAGAATGCCCAACCCCAATGCCTCTAACTAGGCATTGGTCATGAGGTCCAGGTAATTAGTTCACGCCCGTCCTTTAGGCCCGGTGTGAGGGTGCCAATCCTAATAGCGCTATCAACTAAATACCTCGTTGCTTCTTCAGCAACACGGTAGATGTGTGGGGTCTTACATGATTTATGCTGTGTTCAATAACCAACATCCCAAATAAATAGTTTACCCAGTTTTCCTTCAGAAACGTTTACCAGATGTCCCAAACCACCGGGACGCATGCTTAGAAAAGTGCAGTGAACTCACCTTAGATTGCTCGGTATGTTACATCACATTACCCGTACCATGTTGGTCAACCATACCCTATCGTGGTTACCAAGAACAGTTAGTAACACATATCCAATTCTTGTTGCAAAAAGTCGAATGAAATACCGTAACACTTATCACGTAGCAAGCATTTAGATTTCATACAGTTCGTGTTCATAAGACCAGTTTACGTTCACGTTGTTCACGTATGTTCATAGTGTGTATTCGTTTGCCAGAATCATCGCATAACTGATAACAATCGTTCATAACACACATAACAGATAAGTTCACTAGTCACATACATGTTTCATGATATTACTTAATAGTTAAGTGAGCTACTCATCATAAGCAAGTCGTGTTTCCTCAATCATAGTTATCATTGTTAACAGGTAGATAATAGTCATTTCATAACAAAATAAACTTCACAATTAATGGCACTAAAAATATGACCTCAATGGCCGACAAGGATTTATATGTTCAGCAATTTTCCACATGCAGCCTTGATAACCTCTTCCTGACAATCACAAATGTAGGTTGACCGCCAAAAGCATATGATTGGGTCGGTCAATAATTTATCACATGGACTTGTTAGTACCTATACACATACTCAGAATTTATCATGTATTCAAACTATATGCATGCACATTAAAATCACAATCATCACAGAGGAAGCCGACAAAACCCTCGCATGTATTATCGTTCAGAATCATATAGTTTCAATAACATCAGTTAGCAAGCAAGGCACATTTTATGGATCAGGCATATCTCTTACAACAACGAACAATAGTTTCGTTTATGAAATCGATCTCATATATTAACTCTAACCAATGATCATTCATTCGAATCAGATAATACAACAGTTAACAATACAATTACATATAACCTAAGAATCGAATACAATGATACTGATGATGTACTAACCGAGAGACTGGATAAAATTCACGAAGATCTTCGAGAGGGGTAGCGTTGCCGTCGCTGAGTTAAAGGGGTCTAGGGTTTTTATTTATTTTTTAAAAGAAGTTGCGTGCATCTCCATGCAATCTCGTATTCAAGGGATAAGGGAAGGTGGGCCGAGTTTAATTTGGGCTGTGAGTGATCGGACCATGAGTCCAAGGGAACATCCAAAGTGTGAGAGTATGTGATCGAGATAAGGGGCCCAATAGCCAAGTAGTATGTGTGCGGCTCAATCTAAAAATCATTCAAGAGTTATCGGTCCAATATCATTTGATATAATCTGTTTTAGTCAACATCTTGGCACAATTTAATCATAGATCATCACGTGAAGGTTAGTTGTCAGATTTTGTTTTGGCGGTTCATTAATCAATTGTATTAATTTAACGTTTGCATGTGAATAATAGTTAATGGTTGCCCATGCGAGAATCATAACATTCAAGCGGCCCATTAAGACTTTATTGTTTGAAATCATTGCCAGGTCCATGCTTCGAGTAAATGTTACTACTAAACATCTAACAACTCACCTATCAGTCCAACATAATAACTATTTCAATCATTCAAATATCGCACTCATGTTACGACACAAAGCGAATCGTGACAGCAAGTTATACATAGAAAGAACCTTGAGATTTCGGGTTGTCACATGTGTACCCCTCTGTTTCTGGCTCTGGGTGCTTCTGTGTTACACGACTTATTTTGTTGATATATCTGTCGTGTAAGTTAGTATATGTTTCATTATTTGAATATGGTCTGTTTCTGATTATGTTATGATAAGTTATGTGTGCATTTGATTATACGTACTCTGATTATGGTTCCGATTGTGTACCGGATTATGTTTCTGATATGTTCAGTATTTGATTCTGTTATGTATTAGTTATATGTGTTTTGACTCAGTGTCTGTATCGGTTTGTGTCACTTCCGTCTCAGTATCATTTCGATTTGGATTCAGATTTTGTGTTATACGTCTAGTTTGTATCCGTCAGAATCTTTGTTTAGTGTTTGATCCAAGGTCTGTTCTATATTTGTCATCGAATCATGTCTTTGTTTCATGTCGAATGTCCAGATCATTTCAAGAAACTTTATATGGATTAAATTTTTACACTTTTAAACTTAGGTTCTCTAATTTATTTTGTTTATTAAATATAATCTCCAAAGCTATGAAAACAAGTATCTTGATTAAATAGTAACTTTTGAAATATGACAAACTAACAGATAGAAATTTTAATCCAAACATTTATTTAAAAATAATATTTTTGAATGTTCATTCTTTTAAATGTTATAGGATTTTTAAACCGTATTTAAAATGTTTCGGTCAATGTATTTGTTTTTTTTTTTTTTTTTTTTCTGTATCGGTTTCCCATGTCGGTTTTCGAAATTTATAATAAGTATTTTGTTTAGAAATCTAGGTTATTCAACTTACTCTACTTTTTATATATAAGGTTTTCAAAGTTAGAAAATTTGTTATCTTTGTGTAATAACGATTTGCTATTAAATATGATAAATTAGTATATCTTGATAAAATTCAAATGTCCAAATAAGAAATTAGTTTTGCCAAGTACCACATATTTAATAATAGCATTATTAAATGATTAAATGAATATGTTTATACAAGAAAAATGGTTTTAGTCATCATGGTCAAAAATGTATAAGTCTTTACATCGGTTTTGTGTTGGGTTCGGAATCGGTTATGTATATGACCGATTTCTGTTTCTGTATCAGTGTCCGTTACAGTTTCAGATCAGCTCGTGTATCAGTTTTTGTATCGATCTTGTGTCTGCTTCTGTTTTCAGTACCCGTGTCAGTAATCGTTTCAGTTCAGTTTCAGTTATGTTATGTTCTGTTGTGTTTTGCTTCCGCTGATATGACTTTACTTGTACTGTTGATTTCTCCGTTACTGAGCAATTTTGGCTCAGCCGTATTTTTCTTTTTGTGTTTTTCCTATCTGTTTTACAGGTAATATGGGATGATTTGGGATTTCAGTGAGGAGCGTTAGGAAGTTGCTGGCCAAGATTCTTTATTTCAGTAATGTAATAAATGTAATTAGGATCTTTCATTTAATGTTATGAATTGGTTTTAGTTCTGATATTTGTAAGAGTGACACGTCAGCCCTATTCGGGTCGGGGTGTTACAATTATGGTATCAGAGCAAAGGCTCTTTTCTGTAGAAAACTTAAATTGTTTGTGGCCCATGTGCATATCATCAAACGGATTATCCGTTCAGGCTAAAAGTGATCTGAACTGTGACTACCCGAGAAATCCACAACATCTTGTTTTGACAATTTGTTTTATATTGTGATTAATTAGGGTATTTTGATAATTAGGGAATTGTATGTTGTTAGAGGGAACCTTTATGAATATAGAAAACCTAATTGGTGTAACTAAAGGGCCGGGGGAGGGGTTAAGAATGCATAAGTAGTTGGGCCTCACACGTAATTCGGGCTGTATGAACTAATAACAAGGCAATGGGCTTTTTTGGTCGTGGGGCCGCGAATATTACAACTTGTTGGGCTGGGAGGGTAACTTGTGGAATCAAGATACCGATCTACTTGTATAACGATATAATATATGCACATATAAACCTGCGAATTGATTTGATACATAGTGTTACGGATAAGTATGTGGTATAATTTCTAGTTATTAGTGTATATTCACGAAAATGATAACCAAAATCACCCGACATGGATTATGGTGTAAAAGTGACTTTATTTGCTGACATATGTGCTAAGACGTGTGAATAATTGTGCAAACCAAACTCATTATTCTGTGATAACTACATTAGGGACGGTTGATTGAATTGGATTATATAACATAACCTACCGAGCACCCTAAGGTGAGTTCATCTCTCTTGAACATGCGTCCCGGTGGTTGGGATAGTCAGCGGGTATCCCGGGGAGGGATAAGTCTTTTGGGTAAAAACGGGAATGTTGGATAATATACTCATCCTATCACCATTAAAGTCCCTCCGTGTTGTTTGGTTACCTGAGAGGTAACATGGTATTAGTTAGTAGCGCTGCTTAGGTTTGGCAACCTCACCCCATACCTGGGAGGACGAGTGTTGAACTAATGACCTAGTCATGACCAATGCTTTGATAGGAGCATTGGAGAAAGGGCAATGTAAATCAGAAGTTGTGTCACACCCCCAAAATCCACCTGCGGATAACACCCGCTTCAAGGGCGTGACTGACCAGGATCCAGCCACCAATTATACTGAATAATTAAGTTGATAACAAAAGTAATACTTACTAACCATAAGATTAGCAAATATCAAGTTCAGAGTTTAAGGTTTTAAGTTCAAACAGTTAATAAGTAGCGGAAGCATAAGTAAAGCAGTTTAAACAAAGTTCATAGTTCAAAATAAGGTAACACCCAACACAAGGGTGAACAGACACTACACGTTCCCAAGCAGCAAGCTCCTTCGTCACGGGTTACCTGCAAAGCATGCAGTAAGGGGTCAACAATAATGCTGAGTGAGTTCACTAGTTGTCCAGTTTTAATTCCCAAAAACTTGTTTCACCGGTTAATTTATCCGTTTATACATGCCATGGGGAGCTACCCCAAAAGTTAGCGACTAAACTGTTTTTCCAATACCGAACACTAGGTAACCGTTGCGTTTCCGCAGGATGCCCCGATGTTAATGTTCTATCATCATTGACGGATGCCTGAGTACATTAGTTCACGACCGATCCCAAACCAGGGCACGGTGTGAGGCTGGTAAACACCTAAATAGCGCTATCAACTAATAACCCGTTCGCCTGACCCCGGCGACTAATCGGTATTTGTAGTAGGGACTTGAGTGATAGAGTTTCGTTTAGTGCCGTTAGTTGCAATCCGTATAAACAGTAATTAACCAAAAGGTTTCCCAATACCAGGGAAGGAAAAGTAAGTTTTGTTCCCAATAACTAGGGAAGGTATGTAAATGGTATCCCCTTTACAAGGGGATAGGGTTGTTTTAGTCTCGTGTCCCAAACCACCGGGACGCATGCTTTTAAGTTGTGAACTCACCTTGGGTTGCTCGGTAGGTTTAGGTTACTTGTCAATCACGTTGGTCACCACGTCCTAACATGGTTACCGGTAGGTCAGGTTCGGTATACAAGCATTCACGTAAAACACATACTGGCACGTAACATACATACAAATAAACAGTCGTGGGGTTACTGGGCCGGCCTAAACAATTAAGCAGTCAACAGCAACACATAATCCAGTCAACAGATAGCCCAAGTTAAACACATATTGGCCCAATAACCAAAATGGACAGCCCAGTCGCAACCAGCTGATCTCGAGTCGCAACCAGGTGGTTTCGGCTTGTCACGTTATGGTTGCGAGTCGCAACCGCGTGGTCTCGAGTCATCACGCTGTGGTTGCGAGTCGCAACGGTCGTAGTCTCGAGTCGCAATCTCGTGGTTTCGAGTTGTCACGCTGTGGTTGCGAGTCGCAACGGCGTGGTCTCGAGTTGCCATGCCATGGTTGCGAGTCGTAATATGTCCCTTTCATGCACACGTGATGATGCAGATATGACAGTCCAATTTGTACCAAGAAATCAGACCCAGATTAGGAAACAACCAATAAGGTTCCTACTAACACTTTGCCTAATCTGAATATTAGTAAACTTAGATCAAACTTTGCCATTTTTGAATCTTCAAACCACATTCAAACAAGTTCATCTTATATTCATAGTTTTCTAGGGTTTTCACCTTAACAAAATCATACATTTTGGACCGAAAATCACCTATTTCTAACAAGATTATTATGCAAGAACAAGTAAAACATACATTTAGTGGTATTAACATAACTCGGTTGGCCCTAATCATCCTTAAACCATTATTCTATAACCATTCAAGCATGTTAGCAAGTATTCATACATAAGGTTTAACACACATAGTTCAACTTCACAAATTACCCAAAAATCATGTATAACACTTACTAACCAAGCATTTCTAGTTCATACAACATACATAAATCTTATACACAAAAAGATAACACTAACCGGTTATGAAAAGGAGGAGCCGAAAACAAAGAGGAGAGAACCGAGAAGATGGAGTGTCCGAGTGATGATCTTGACCGAGTTTCTTGTCCGAGATCCTAGCTTGAACCGAGATTTTGGAGAAGGAAAGTGGTGTTGTTGGGGTTTTCTAGTGGGAGAGAATAGAAGAGTGTATGTGTGGATATGTTTGGTAACAAATGAGAGAAATGGGGAAGGTGGGGATTATATACCAAGGGGTCACGAGTTGGGCTTGGGGTTTCGGCCCAAATGGTTTCGGCTCAAAGGCCCACTCGAGACCGAGTGGCCCACTCGCAACCGGGTGGTTGCGAGTCGTGGTCTCGACTCACATACATATATATATAATACGTACATTCAACACACATTATGCAAATAAAGGTCACGTTTTCATTTAATAACATATATATACACAAAATATTACAAGGTGTTCGTTCGGAAAAACCTAGAGTGTCACATTATCCCCAAGTTTTAAGAACTTTCGTCCCGAAAGTTAAGGCAGCCACTGCCAAGCTAGCGTGTTTCAACGGGGTGTCACATCACCCCCCGTTAGTTTGGAATTTCGTCCCGAAATTTGGTTGTAGCTTCCGTGCTGGGGTTTTCGTTTGGGAACAACTGGGGATACTTGGACTTCATCTGGTCTTCCCGCTCCCAGGTAAACTCTGGGCCGCGTCGTGAGTTCCAACGAACTCGCACAAGAGGTATCTGGCTACGTTTGAGGGTTTTGATCTCTCGATCCATGATCTCAATTGGTTCCTCAGTAAAGTGTAGCTGTTCATCAATCGTCAGTTCCTTAAAAGGAATCACAAGTGTTTCATCCGACAAACACTTCTTCAGGTTAGATACGTGAAATACGTTGTGCACTGCACTCAGCTCTGCAGGCAGGTTCAATCTATAAGCAACCTTACCGATTTTCTCGGTAATTTCGAATGGTCCAACATATCGTGGATTCAGCTTGCCTCGTTTACCAAAACGAACCACACCCTTCCAGGGTGAGACTTTAAGTAGAACTCGGTCCCCGACCTGGAATTCTAACGGTTTCCTACGCTTGTCAGCGTAGCTTTTCTGACGGTCACGAGCTGCCGCCATGCGTTGCCTGATCTGGGAAATCTTTTCCGTTGTATCTACCACCAGTTCTGGGCCTGTGAGTTGACTGTCACCTACTTCCGCCCAGCAAAGAGGTGATCGGCATTTACGACCGTACAATGCCTCAAAAGGTGCCGCCTGAATGCTAGTGTGGTAGCTGTTGTTGTAGGAGAATTCCACCAGCGGTAGATGTTTCTCCCAGTTCTTGCCAAAATCGATCACACATGCTCTAAGCATGTCTTCCAGGGTTTGGATGGTGCGTTCAGACTGCCCATCCGTTTGCGGGTGATAAGCGGTGCTCATGTCCAAACGTGAGCCAAAGGATTTGTGCATAGCTTGCCACAACTCGGAAGTGAAACGAGCGTCTCGGTCGGAAATAATAGAAGTTGGCACCCCGTGCCTGGAGACTACTTCCTTTAAATAGATTTCTGCTAAGGTAGAAAACTTGTCTGTTTCCTTAATGGCCAAAAAGTGTGCAGACTTAGTCAATCGATCTACTATCACCCAAATAGTATCATTCCCGCGTTGGGATCTAGGTAGCCCTGTAACAAAATCCATGGAAATTTGCTCCCATTTCCACTTCGGGATTTCCGGTTGCTGTAGTAGGCCTGCTGGTTTCTGATACTCGATCTTGACTCTTGCGCAGGTCAAACATTTGCCAACATAGGCTGCTATGTGGGCTTTCATGCCAGGCCACCAGTATGTGGTTTTTAAGTCGTGGTACATCTTATCTGAACCAGGGTGTACTGAATAACGGGACTTATGGGCTTCGTCCATCACAAGCTCTCGTAGATCTCCGTAAAGTGGGACCCAAATGCGCCCTGCCACATAGTAGGCGCCGTCTTCTTTCTGTTCTAGTTGCTGCCTCGATCCTCGCAGGGACTCAGCCCTGATGTTTTCCGGTTTCAGAGCTTCAATCTGAGCATTTCGAATCTGGGTAGGGAGACTAGACTGGATAGTAAGTTGTAATGCTCGCACGCGCTTTGGTATAGTGTCTTTTCGGCTGAGGGCGTCTGCCACAACATTGGCCTTGCCCGGATGATACTTGATGGCGCATTCATAATCATTCAGAAGTTCGACCCATCGGCGTTGTCGCATGTTTAATTCCTTTTGCTTGAAGATATGCTCGAGGCTCCTGTGATCGGTGTAGATAGTGCACTTGGTACCGTACAGGTAATGTCTCCATATCTTAAGCGCAAAGATCACTGCTCCCAGTTCCAAATCATGCGTTGTGTAGTTCCTTTCGTGTGTCTTGAGTTGTCGGGATGCATAGGCAATAACTTTCTCGCGTTGCATCAACACGCAACCGAGCCCATGAATAGACGCATCGCAGTAAACCACAAAGTCATCTGTTCCTTCAGGTAACGAGAGAATAGGAGCGCTACAGAGGTTATCCTTTAGTTTCTGAAATGCTGTTTCCTGAGCTTCACCCCACTTATAAACCATACCCTTCTGAGTAAGAGCCGTGAGGGGCTGAGCGATCTTTGAAAATCCCATGATAAATCTTCGATAGTATCCCGCCAGTCCCAAGAATTGGCGGACTTCAGTCGGAGTCTTAGGGGTAGGCCAATTCTTTATAGAGTCGATCTTTGCAGGGTCGACGTGGATTCCATCCTTGTTAACCACGTGCCCAAGGAAATGGACTTCTCGAAGCCAGAAGTCGCATTTCGAAAACTTGGCATACAGTTGCTCATTGCGAAGGAGTTCGAGGATAAGGCGTAGGTGCTGTTCATGCTCTTCCTGACTTTTCGAGTAGATCAAGATGTCGTCTATAAACACGATCACAAATTTTTCGAGGTAGGGTTTGCATACTCGGTTCATGAGATCCATGAACACTGCAGGGGCGTTGGTCATTCCGAAGGGCATAACGAGGAATTCATAATGACCATAACGAGTTCTGAATGCAGTTTTGGAGATGTCTTCATTACGGACCCTTAACTGATGGTAGCCTGATCGCAGGTCAATCTTGGAATAGTAGCTCGATCCTTGCAACTGATCGAATAGGTCGTCGATTCGAGGGAGAGGGTAACGATTCTTGATGGTAACCTTGTTCAGCTCACGATAGTCGATGCACATTCGGAACGTGCCATCCTTCTTCTTGACAAAGAGTACTGGTGCTCCCCAGGGTGACGAACTAGGACGAATAAACCCTTTATCCAAAAGTTCCTGTAGTTGAGTAGAGAGTTCCTTCAATTCTGCGGGGGCTAGTCGATAAGGCGCACGAGCTATAGGCGCTGCTCCGGGAGCTAGCTCGATTTGGAATTCGACCTGACGATGGGGAGGGAGTCCAGGTAGTTCCTCAGGAAATACCTCGGGATAGTTGCGTACTACCGGAAAATCTTCAATCCTCTTTTCCTTTTCCTGCGTGTTGGTAACAAGTGCTAAGATAGCGGTGTGCCCTTTTCGTAAACACTTCTGGGCCTTCAAGAACGAGATAACGCCGGAGATTTCTTCACCTTTGCCACCTTGTACAATGAGGGGTTTGCCAGAACGGCGAGGAATACGAACTGCTTTCTCTTGACAGAGGATCTCAGCGCGATGCTTGGATAACCAATCCATACCAATAACGACGTCGAAGCTTCCAAGAGTAACAGGGAAAAGGTCGATACTGAATGTCTGACCAGACAACTCTAGTTTGCAGCCCTTGACAACATGTGAGGCCTCGATGTTTCTACCATTAGCTAACTCGACGATATGAGGAGAACTTAGTAACGAAAGCGGACGCTTAAGCTTCTTACTAATACGTAGGGATACATAACTAGCATCGGCACCAGAATCAAATAACACAGAAACATAACGATCATCGAGTAGGAACTTACCCGTCACGACATTGGGGTCATTCCTTGCTTCTCCAGCTCCAATCACAAAAACCCTTCCTCTAGCACCATTCCCAGCATTGTTGTTCTGATTGTTGTTTCCAGGTCCCTGATTGTTGTTGCGATTCTGATTCAGTTCAGGGCAATCCTTCTTAAAGTGCCCCTCAGCCCCTCAGCTCCACACTTAAAACACGCTCGGTTGTTTCCTTGCTGCTGTTGCTGTTGGGGTTGTTGCTGATTTTGTCTTGCTGGGAGCTGACTTCTACAATCCTTGGCTTCGTGCCCCATCTTGTGGCATCGCTGACACTGGCCCTTGTTACATGCCCCATTATGGTGTCTGTTACACTTGTTGCACTTAGGGTAGCTTCCCCGGTAGCCACCCTGTTGCTGAGTGCCCTTGTTGTTTTCAGTTTTCCTTTGCTGTGCTGGGGCCTGAGTGGGGTTAGCATCCTTGCTTTGATTTCCTTCCCACTTACGCTTGTTGTCATTAGAAGTTCCGACAGTAGCACTGATCCTTTTGGGCAATCTGCCCTCTTCTACGGCCTGATCAGTAAGTTTGTGAGCAAGTCGAACAATCGGCTGAATGGTAGTGTGGTTGGCTGAAGTTACATGGCTTCGAATTTCTGGAGCCAAACCCTTGATGTACAGTTCGATTCTTCGATACATAGGTCGAGACATGTTTGGGCAAAGAGCAGCATAATCATTGGACAGCTTGGTGTAAGTTTCAATTTCCGACCCAACCATCTTGAGCTCATAGTACTCATTCTCAAGCTTGTGGATGTCATCCCGGTGACAGTATTCATCCTTAATCATATCCTTGAAATCCTCCCACGCAGTAGCATTTGCAGTTTCCAACCCAAACATCTGAATCTGCGCCTTCCACCAAGAAAGCGCGCTTCCTTCAAGCGTAGCAGTAGCAAATTTCACCCAATTTGCAGGGGGACACTCGCAAACAGCAAAAACAGCTTCAATCTTCTCAATCCAATGCAGAAGACCTATGGCACCCTCAGTGCCGTTGAAAGGGAGAGGCTTGCAATCCATGAAAGTTTTGAAAGTACACACTGGTGGTTGCGCAGGTGCATGCTGACCTGTTCGTGAGAAGCGAAGCGTATAGTTTTAGAGGCGAAAAGACGATGTGGCGGTAGGACCTAAACATCCTAAAACAACGAGCTTACCTATAGGGTGAGCGACGAAAGCTGCAGCCACTGTGTTGAGTAGGTTAGTGAACTGAGCCTGAGTCATGTTGATGTTTCCCCTTCCACGTCCACTCATTGTCTTCATAACCAGAAAACACAGTATGAGTGTGATGTCGTAGTGTAACGAGAATAAGATAGAAGAGAGAGAGGTGTATCTATCTAATTAGGCACACTAGTACATACAGCAAATCAGGAAACATAAGCAAACAAGTAAACACTGGTCCGAGCTATGAGGTCAAATGTGTCGAGCCTTGCACTTGGAGTGTAGTGTCGTTACGAGTCACGGGTTATAGTCTGGTTTTTCTCCAAAAAGATTTTCCCCTTTTTAAAACCAAGTTCACTATAACCAATGGCTCTGATACCAATCTGTCACACCCCCAAAATCCACCTGCGGATAACACCCGCTTCGAGGGCGTGACTGACCAGGATCCAGCCACCAATTATACTGAATAATTAAGTTGATAACAAAAGTAATACTTACTAACCATAAGATTAGCAAATATCAAGTTCAGAGTTTAAGGTTTTAAGTTCAAACAGTTAATAAGTAGCGGAAGCATAAGTAAAGCAGTTTAAACAAAGTTCATAGTTCAAAATAAGGTAACACCCAACACAAGGGTGAACAGACACTACACGTTCCCAAGCAGCAAGCTCCTTCGTCACGGGTTACCTGCAAAGCATGCAGTAAGGGGTCAACAATAATGCTGAGTGAGTTCACTAGTTGTCTAGTTTTAATTCCCAAAAACTTGTTTCACCGGTTAATTTATCCGTTTATACATGCCATGGGGAGCTACCCCAAAAGTTAGCGACTAAACTGTTTTTCCAATACCGAACACTAGGTAACCGTTGCGTTTCCGCAGGATGCCCCGATGTCAATGTTCTATCATCATTGACGGATGCCTGAGTACATTAGTTCACGACCGATCCCAAACCAGGGCACGGTGTGAGGCTGGTAAACACCTAAATAGCGCTATCAACTAATAACCCGTTCGCCTGACCCCGGCGACTAATCGGTATTTGTAGTAGGGACTTGAGTGATAGAGTTTCGTTTAGTGCCGTTAGTTGCAATCCGTATAAACAGTAATTAACCAAAAGGTTTCCCAATACCAGGGAAGGAAAAGTAAGTTTTGTTCCCAATAACTAGGGAAGGTATGTAAATGGTATCCCCTTTACAAGGGGATAGGGTTGTTTTAGTCTCGTGTCCCAAACCACCGGGACGCATGCTTTTAAGTTGTGAACTCACCTTGGGTTGCTCGGTAGGTTTAGGTTACTTGTCAATCACGTTGGTCACCACGTCCTAACATGGTTACCGGTAGGTCAGGTTCGGTATACAAGCATTCACGTAAAACACATACTGGCACGTAACATACATACAAATAAACAGTCGTGGGGTTACTGGGCCGGCCTAAACAATTAAGCAGTCAACAGCAACACATAATCCAGTCAACAGATAGCCCAAGTTAAACACATATTGGCCCAATAACCAAAATGGACAGCCCAGTCGCAACCAGCTGATCTCGAGTCGCAACCAGGTGGTTTCGGCTTGTCACGTTATGGTTGCGAGTCGCAACCGCGTGGTCTCGAGTCATCACGCTGTGGTTGCGAGTCGCAACGGTCGTAGTCTCGAGTCGCAATCTCGTGGTTTCGAGTTGTCACGCTGTGGTTGCGAGTCGCAACGGCGTGGTCTCGAGTTGCCATGCCATGGTTGCGAGTCGTAATATGTCCCTTTCATGCACACGTGATGATGCAGATATGACAGTCCAATTTGTACCAAGAAATCAGACCCAGATTAGGAAACAACCAATAAGGTTCCTACTAACACTTTGCCTAATCTGAATATTAGTAAACTTAGATCAAACTTTGCCATTTTTGAATCTTCAAACCACATTCAAACAAGTTCATCTTATATTCATAGTTTTCTAGGGTTTTCACCTTAACAAAATCATACATTTTGGACCGAAAATCACCTATTTCTAACAAGATTATTATGCAAGAACAAGTAAAACATACATTTAGTGGTATTAACATAACTCGGTTGGCCCTAATCATCCTTAAACCATTATTCTATAACCATTCAAGCATGTTAGCAAGTATTCATACATAAGGTTTAACACACATAGTTCAACTTCACAAATTACCCAAAAATCATGTATAACACTTACTAACCAAGCATTTCTAGTTCATACAACATACATAAATCTTATACACAAAAAGATAACACTAACCGGTTATGAAAAGGAGGAGCCGAAAACAAAGAGGAGAGAACCGAGAAGATGGAGTGTCCGAGTGATGATCTTGACCGAGTTTCTTGTCCGAGATCCTAGCTTGAACCGAGATTTTGGAGAAGGAAAGTGGTGTTGTTGGGGTTTTCTAGTGGGAGAGAATAGAAGAGTGTATGTGTGGATATGTTTGGTAACAAATGAGAGAAATGGGGAAGGTGGGGATTATATACCAAGGGGTCACGAGTTGGGCTTGGGGTTTCGGCCCAAATGGTTTCGGCTCAAAGGCCCACTCGAGACCGAGTGGCCCACTCGCAACCGGGTGGTTGCGAGTCGTGGTCTCGACTCACATACATATATATATAATACGTACATTCAACACACATTATGCAAATAAAGGTCACGTTTTCATTTAATAACATATATATACACAAAATATTACAAGGTGTTCGTTCGGAAAAACCTAGAGTGTCACAAGTTGTCTTGTGTTCGGGGTATTATCAACATTTATTCAATGGATTAACTAAACACCTGGTAACCAACGTTTTCGTAAAACGAACTCACTAGCGTTGTCTGATACACTTGTTGCATGCTCGTAGGTCGTTAGATGTATTGGATTTGGAACTTGATGTCTGGAGTAGCTGGAGTGGTCATGGGTCGACTGGAGGGATTCATGTGATTGACTTATTGATTTTATACATTGGTTTTGAAATAGTTTAACTTTGGTTTACTAATTGCTTCCGCTGAACATGTTGGTTTTCATTTAAACTCGTTGATGGTATTTTTCATTAATAATAGAGGATTTTGTTGTGAAACTTGTATGGGTTCAATGTAATTAGTGGCTCATTGTTGGTACGTCACACGCCTAACAGGAACATTCCCTAGGTGGTATTTTTGGGGTGTGACAGTTTATGTTAATAGTCTAACAATCTAATAAAGGGTTAAGTTCATTTAAGAACTTTATTATATGTATTTTTATGATTACATATATGTAACTACAAGTTTATATATATATATATGTATGTATGTATTAACTAAATTGCATATGTGTAAAAAAACTAATTTACATATATGTAATTATAAGTTACATGACATGCTATTTAAAATTAATATTTTCTGAGGGACACATGGCGCTCTATGAGGTGATCTCAATTGTTTTTCCCACCTAAATAAATAGATAAAGATAATATTTGTTATTAAGATTCAAATAAAATTCCGCCTAAATAAGTAGATAAAGTTACTATTTGTTAATGAGATTCAAATAAAATTTCGCCTCAATAAATAGATAAAGATAATATTTGTTCATAAAATTCAAATATTTTTTTAGAGATAACGAATGACCCCTGTATATTATTTTAATTGCATGAATTTTATCTTTTATCCTTTTGTTTTTCTTTTATATTTACTCTGTATTTGCTTTATAGTAGGGATTCATTATATCAAATTAAAACATATATGCCAATCGTAACTATCACACTGATATTAAACTAAGCATAAAGAATCTTTTTTAATGTAAAAATATAAGTGAAAGTACAAGTATAATAAAATACATAAATAATAATATATAACAAAATAGTTTCTGTTAATACTCTAACAATCTAAGAAAGGGTTGAGTTCATTTAAGAACTTTATTATATGTATTTTTATGATTACAATATATGTAACTACAGGTTTACATATTTGTAATAGCAAATTACATATATCTTTCATAACTAAATTACATACGTGTAAAAAAATAAACTACATATATGTAATTATGAATTACATGACATGATTTTTAAAATTAATATTTAGAAAATATATTTATTCAACTTGTGTAAATAGACAAACCTCATGGAAGAAACAGAAATTTACTCTATATAATATAATAGTTTCTTCGTAAACAATATATACTAGGCTTTTTGAACTCGTGCGCGCGGCGAAATGGAGCATATAATAATGTAAAATAAACGTTATTTTAAAATGAAGGTTGTTGTTTAGAAATCCCAACCATTATAATTGATTTAGTTCAGCATGGTACCATTTTACAATACCAAATGAATACTCCATTTTGAATACATATTCATTTTAACAAAAAATTATACTGGAATGCTGAGAAAAAAAGATTAAGCAAACCACATACTTAAGTTTTAGAAAAAGTTAACGAACGTATGTTATTACAAAATATAAAATTAAATGATAAACAAAATATATGCTTCACCAATTTCAAATCAAAATTCAATCCCTGTGTAAATTCTAATTACAATTCCATTAAATCCATAACGAACGCTTCCTTAGCGCTTGCATCCGCCGATTAACGGAAACGCCGAAGAAATATTTATTGAAATATAGAAGTAACTTGTACATTATCAATATATATGTATTAAAAAAACATGTTCTCTATCAAATATGCAGTAGCATATTGTCCTAACGTAGGATTTTATTGCAACAGTAGAGCACATGATATGATCAGATGGAAAGAAAAGAAAAAAGAGGTTTTAGTTGAATAAAGCGAAACCACTGCAACACTTTCTATCTTTCAAATTTCAGAATTGATTATATATATTGCAGTAAAAAAGATAAAAAAAAATGAACATTATTTATGGAGCCTCGTCACATAGAGACACACACACACATATATATATATAGGACAAGGATCCGTTAGGAACCACCCTTTATTGCGAGAACCGCGAGAACCAATGTGAACATAACCAAAAAATATCTAGAAAATCTAAAAAACACCCCAAAAAATTATTCTTTTTTTACTATCTTTTTTTGGAAAAATCGTTATATTTCCTCAATAATAGAAAAAAAATTCAAAAAAAATTTTGAGTAACAGTTATCTATGCACATGTGCATTTGTATCATTTCTTTGACAAATTCCGTAATTCATTACAAATATCAGACAATTGCACTTTCATTTACACTACCATTCATAATACACTACTTTTTTACATTAACAATAATAGAAATGCACATGTGCATCTATATGTATGAACTTGTTATAACATTAACAACACTAGAAATGCACATGTGCATCTATATATATGAATATGTTATAACGTGTTTTAGTACATCACTTTGAATACACATTCCCTTTCATCTATCATACCATACATACTACACTACCATTACCTCCTACCATCCATAATACAATATTATTACCAATATTTCACTTTATTATATGTACATCAACACCCTTTATATCATCCAAACAACATATTACATCATAAAGTGACAAATGTAATCAAACCATCAACCACTAGATATAACTAACCAAAACACATGTATATGGGCCTACTTTATCATTTAAAATCACAAACTTTTTGTAATAAAACACCTTATTTCATGTTGATACATATAGATACACATGTGCATTTCTAATATTGGTAATGTAAAAAGTAGTGTATTAAATATGGTAGTGTAAATGAAAGTGTTTTTTTCTACTACTGGTAATATATTATGGAATTTGTCCAAGAATTAATATATATGCACATGTGCATCCATAACTGTTACTCAAAAAAAACGTCTTTTTTGTAACAAAATATAGCGATTTTTATTAGACAAATATTAAAAAAAATTGTGGGTTTTTTGGATTTTTTTTTGTAGGTATTTTTTGTGTTCACATTGGTTCTTGCGGTTCTCGCGGTTCTCGCAATAAGGGTGGTTCTCAAATGAACATTACCCTATATATATATATATATATATACATATATATACATATATATATATATATGATGCGTGTGAAGTATTATATATATTAGGTGTATATTTTAAGCCCTTTTTACACTTTTTAGCCAAGTTTTAAATTTATAAACACGATATTCACTAACACTAAACACACATATGGGCAAGTACACCCATCGCGAACGTAGTATAGTGTTGGTAAGATACCGAGGTCGTCCAAGGACACAAGAGCTTTTAGTACCGATTTATCCTCAACGTCTAATCAAATCAAAATGTTAGAAAAAGGTTTTTAAACTAGGAAAATAAAACTAACTAAAATGCTTAAAAGTAAAATAAAAGTAAAAACAGATAGACAAGATGAATCACTTGGATCCGACTCATATGTAGTGTAACCTTTGATTATTTTCGCACTTTTGCACTTGTTTAAGAGATTATCTTAGTTATTATAGTAGGCCCCTCTTTTGAAGGTGACGTTACCCTCAACCCAGTAGTTTGAGTCAGCAAGGATACAATCCTAAAGGGTCGGATTATTGAAAGATAATTAATTAAGTTATTAATGCATAATGTGGTAGGCCCCTCTTTTGAAGGCGACGTTACCCTCGGCTAAGTAGTCTGAGTCAGCAGGGATACAGTCCTAAGTAGCTATGTTAAAGTTTTAATAGTAGTTTAACTTATGAGGGGATCAAAGAGTTTGGACCCCCGCCATCTAATACCGTTGGGTATTGAAGGAGGTCCTAATAAATTTGACCCAGGTCCTTTGCAGGATCTATACACTGAACAATGGCAAGACTCTTACCAAACCGTTCCCTTAACCCCTGACCAGGTAGCCAACATACCTCCATATAGACCGTGTAGATATGAATGGTGGAAATCTTTTATTTTATATGGACTAATAAATTAATGCCAAGACACCACGGACAAACGATAACGAAGAATCACCTTCAACATAAGAAACTAGTAATTAAAGTCATTAATACAAAACCAATTAAAAAGTGTAAAAGATTAAAAATAAAAAGTATTACACTAAACACTTGTCTAGAGATAACGAATAACCCCTATATATTATTTTAATTGCATGAATTTTATCTTTTATCATTTTTTTTCATTTATATTTATCCAGTATTTGCTTTATACTAGGGATTAATTAAATCAAATTAAAATTGATATGCCAATCGTAACTATCACATTGATATTGATTTAAGCATAAAGAATCTTTTTTAATGTAAAAATATAAGTTAATATACAAGTATCATAAAATACATAAATAATAACTTATAATAAAATAGTTTATGTTAATAATCTAACAATCTAAGAAAGGGTTAAGTTCATTTAAGAACTTTATTATATGTATTTTTATGATTACATATATGTAACTATAAGTTTATATATATATATATATATATGTAATAGCAAATTTTATATATATATATATATATATATATATATATATATTAACTAAATTGCATATGTGAAAAAAAAACTAATTTACATATATGTAATTATAAGTTACATGACATGCTATTTAAAATTAATATTTTCTGAGGGACACATGGCGCTCTATGAGGTGATCTCAATTGTTTTTCCCGCCTAAATAAATAGATAAAGATAATATTTGTTATTAAGATTCAAATAAAATTCTGCCTAAATAAGTAGATAAAGTTACTATTTGTCAATGAGATTCAAATAAAATTTCGCCTCAATAAATAGATAAAGATAATATTTGTTCATAAAATTCAAATAATTTTTTAGAGATAACGAATGACCCCTGTATATTATTTTAATTGCATGAATTTTATCTTTTATCCTTTTGTTTTTCTTTTATATTTATTCTGTATTTGCTTTATAGTAGGGATTCATTATATCAAATTAAAACATATATGCCAATCGTAACTATCACACTGATATTAAACTAAGCATAAAGAATCTTTTTTAATGTAAAAATATAAGTGAAAGTACAAGTATAATAAAATACATAAATAATAATATATAGGGAAATTGGCCTGTAATAATCCCACCTAGACCTTATTGGCCATTAATAATCACATCTCAGAATATTCCCCGCACCAGTCCCACCTTTCACATATTTTTCCTACAACGGTCCCCCGTTAAAATAACTTAACGGAGTTAAGATTTTTTCCAAATTACAAACAATTTTTTTAGGGCTTTTGATTAGAACGACGATACGTGTCCATTAATGTAAAACTTCCCTCGAAACAATGCTCCAAACGATGAAAACGATGCTTCAATTCGGGTGTTTAAATTTCCAATTAACCAAAATCAAGTCACTTGGAGCACCATTTCGATGTAAGTTTTACATCAATGGACTCGTATCATCGTTCTGATCAAAAGCCCTAAAAAATATGTTTGTAATTTGGAAAAAAGCTTAACCCTGTTAAGTTTTTTTAACGGGGGACCATTGTAGAAAAAATAAGTGAAAGGTGGGACTGGTGGGGGGAATATTCTGAGGTGGGATTATTAATGGCCAAAAAGGTCTAGGTGGGATTATTACAGGCCAATTCCCCTAATATATAACAAAATAGTTTCTGTTAATACTCTAACAATCTAAGAAAGGGTTGAGTTCATTTAAGAACTTTATTATATGTATTTTTATAATTACAATATATGTAACTACAGGTTTACACATTTGTAATAGCAAATTACATATATCTTTCTTAACTAAATTACATATGTGTAAAAAACTAAACTACATATATGTAATTATAAATTACATGACATGTTTTTTAAAATTAATATTTAGAAAATATATTTATTCAACTTGTGTAATTAATAAGTCTCTAATCTAGTCTATCTATACTTTCTATAAAAGAAGAAATCTGAGTGACATAAGAAAAGCTGATGTGTCAGCTGGAGAGGTTGTCCAACAAGGCTTTTCTTATATCATTACTGCATCATAAACCGGAATATATAAATCACTTTAAAATACATTTAATTTAATTTCAAAACATTGCCTTGTGTATTCAAATGTTAAAGGTCTGGCCCACATTGCAAAGGGCAAAGCACTGCCCTTCTACAAGAAAGTATAACTTAGCAGATGGTTCCTTTAGCAAACGTATACCTTAGTAGATGTTTTGAAATTACGGGTAATTTCAAATTCAAAATGCATGGGGATATGTAATTTGCAATTAATGCATGTCATTCACTCACTTCTGTCAATCATCTTCTTATATAAATTGATTTATATTCTCATTTCACTCTTCATATTTACATTCTCGTGTTCTCTTCTTTTGTATTTTCAAACCACAGTTCTAATGTATCTCTCCCTCAAATCCCTTCTTCTCAATACTCGACATTTGTTCATAAAGGATAAGAGAAAACGAAAGCTCTCTCTGACCCACTTTCAGAACAAATTTTGGGGATATGTGGTTTGCCTTGATGATGGTAATGTGATATATATGATTATGTTTGTTTTGGTTTTTTTTTATTTTTACTAAAGTTTTTTTATCTGAGTTATGACTAAATGATGATTGTGAATGATCTGAGCAAATGATGATGATGATTGTTATATGGTTGTTTCCAGCATCATTGTTCCAACATCGTTTAAAGTATGTTTTTTTTTTTTTTTTGCTACTCTAATTTTGAAATTTTGAATTTTTAATTTTGAAGTGATATACTCTAATTCTCGCTTTATATTTCAGTCTAATCACAGTTGTTTGAAATTCATACAATCATCTGCGGGTTATTTTAGGTTAGTATTAAAAGAAGCATAAAGTTAAATTAAACACAAAGAAAGATTATTAAATGTACATTTAAAATAATTTTTGCTTATGACTAAATGATGATTATATATGACTTGGGCAGATGACGATGATGTAGAACCCACAGTAGTTCCTACTAAACGTAAGAAAGGATCTGCTACTGCTGTAAGATAAGATTTTATTTTACTAGAGATTTGTTCTTTCCTGCCTTTTTTGTATTAAAAGAAGCATAAAGTTTGGTTTAAAGCAGCTCTTTATGAAGCAAGTTAAGGACTAAGTATATGAAGATAGGGCTACTCTTCAACAGCTGAAGAAGTGTTTTCATGTACTGCATCTTGGTCTGTTCATGAGAGACCAGTTTCCAGAAACCTGATGGTGATGCATTCAGTACTTCCGTGGAGTTCATGGCGATTGCCGAAGATATACATTGAGAAGTTCGGTACTCGATGGAGTTTAAGCTAAAAGCACTAAATTTTTGTTGTTAGATTCGTAAATTTCTTGGTGTTGTTGTTAGATTTTAAAGTTTTATTGTTCAATACTCGATGTAATCGTTGATCTTTCAATCCTCATAATTAAATTTAATCCTATTAATGTTTATGGAGCATTTTATTTTTACTAATTTTAAGGTGAATAAGGCTTTTTATGTTGTAATTTTTAATATCATCTGAGTATTGCAAATCGGTACTTTTGATGTAGAAGTGAAATTGTCTCTGAGTTTAATTAGATTATGTTGATGTTGTATCAATTTCTGTTAGTGTACAAATTTGTCAAAGTTAAAGTTTGCCAAAATAGAACATCTGCTCTAAATCATCATCTGCTGATCTAACGGTTGTTTGACTTGCTGCTGTTGCCAACATCTGTTGTTGCCTAATAGAGCTTTTCGAAGAATTTCCTCCTCTCAGTTGTAAATACTGATGCATCTGTTACTTTAACTCTCTGTCAAAGGTAAAGTCTGTCCAAAGAGAACATTTGTTTAGTGGTGATCTTCTGCTAATCTAACGGTTGTTTGACTTGCTACTGTTGGCAATATCTATTGTTGGCTAATAAATGTTCGCAATATCTTTGTCTGCTGGAGTTGCAGAAGCATTTGTTTATTATGTAGAGTATTGTTGGTCTTTAAATGAATAGATTTTTAATCTGAGTTATGACTAAATGATGATTGCAAATGAAGCGATTTTTTATCTGAGATGTTTTATCTGAGTTAAAATACATTTAATTTCAAACCACTGCTCTATATTCAAATGTCAAAAGTCTGGCCCACATTCAAGAGGGCAAACCACTGCCCATCGATAAGAAACTATAACTTAGCAGATGTTTCCTTTGGCAAATATATACCTTAGCAGTGGTTTTGAAATTGCCGGTAATTTCAAATTCAAAATGCCTGGGGATATGTACTTTGCAATTAATGCACGTCACTCGCTTAGTTTTGTCTTATGGTAAAGGCGTCTTATGGTAAATGAAGAGGTTAATTATAATTATAATAACGTGTTTAATTTTATACTTTTCCCATGGAAATGCATTAAAAGCTTAACGAGTGTCGCATCATATTCTTTCGTCTGACGATGTATTTAGTCATAACCGCCTTCATTGGGTATATAAAATACATTGGGCAGAGGTTTTCATCATTACCGTTTCCATCCATCTACTCAATCATCTTCAAAAGTTTTTTGTTTATCAATATCATTACAATTTCTTTTACTTTCAAAGACGCATTGGTTCACTGCAAAATGGAAAACATTGGGTTTCAAGTGATTGTTGACGAAATAATTTTCACAAGGCTCTCTGCAGAAGATATTAGTCGTTTGAAATGTCTTTCCAAGAATTTTTATAAGGAACTGTCAAGTCATAGATTTCAGATGATGCATGGTCTCCGAAGTAGAGATTCACTACAAAAGAAACTACTCTCCTTTAAAGACACATCAATTATCGTTGACGACGTAGTTGCTGGTAATTTGGATGTTGTTAGAAGCAAAACCTTAAGTTTTCCTAACAATGTCTACCCTAGCTTCTTACGTATTCTATCGTCATTTAATGGATTGTTGTTAGTTTGCAATGAAGGGATTTGCTGTGAGCTGATTCTTTGGAATCCAACTACCAGGCGCTATAATGTTTTGTCTGATGACTACTTAAATTACAATCATGATCGAAACTCTGATACTGGTGGAATTTATTTTGATCAATTCAATGATTTGAAAGTGCTGAACATCAGATGTTACCATGATGTAGCTACTGCTCATGTTTACTCACGACGTCGTGAATCATCGAGAACAGTAAATTTCGGTAGCGTAAATAATTATGGTTCAAGTGGTTATTCATGGTCTACAGGATTTTATGCTGATAAAACCATATATTTCATGGTTTCAAATTATTGGTATCCACTAGGTGAGAGGAACATCATTGCTTTTGATGTTCTTTGTGAGACTTTCAGATTGCTTTGTTTTCCTAAGAGTATTGTAGTCAATCCTTGCCAAGGGCATTTTTTGACCATCGCAAAGAGGCTGCATTTGATTGTTATTGGAAAGTCTGTTGAGCTAACTACTGATTTGCTCAGATATGAAGAAGAAGGCTGGATGAAGGTGTTTGCTTTCAATAATCATCGTGTAGTTGATTATGTAGATAGGCGCCGAAGGATTAATATAATTGAAAAAAAACAAGTGGCTGATAACAAGCATTTGGGGGATATGGTAGAAGTTGATCTGAGCAACGAACTTCTGAAATACCTCCAACATGTTGACAACTACAATGGTCCGAAAGGAGCTTTATTTATCGAGACTACTGTTTCGCCTATTGATTATGAATTAGTATGTTGTATTTTATTGAATGTTGTTTGTTGTTTTGAACTTTGTTTATTATATAGTTACCTCTGTTTAACACTTGTAGTTTTTATATAATTAGTTGTGTTAAAATTATTAACCATGTTTGTTATTTAAATTAACTAAATGAATATTTAGGTTTGAGAGTGTAAAAGCTTATAATATTGGCAAAGGTCTGTTTAAATGATCAAAGCTCTGTTATTCTGAACAGATGTTTGAAAATAAAACATTGGTTGATACATCTGTTGACTTTGGCCAACAGATGGATGAACTTTGTATGTTGTTTCGCCCATTGATTAGGAATTAGTATGTTGTATTTTATTGAATGTTCTTTGCTATTTTGAACTTAGTTTATTATATAGTTACCTCTGTTTGACACTTGTAGTTTTTATATAATTAGTTTTATTAAAATTAATAACCATGTTTGTTATTTAAATTAACTAAATGAATATTTAGGTTTGAGAGTGTAAAAGCTTGTAATATTGGCAAAGGTCTGTTTAAATTATCAAAGCTCTGTTATTGTGAACAGATGTTTGAAAATAAAATAGTGGTTGATACATCTGTTGACTTTGGTCAACAGATGCATGAAAACAGATGTTTGGAACTACTGTTGGGATAAAGCAGAGTGTTGTGGAGAAAACTGTGGTTGAAACCGCTGTTTGGTTAAAACGGTGGTTTAAAACCACTGTTGGGTTAAAATAGTGTTTTGTGGAGGTTGAAGGGGATTGAAACGACTATTGGGTTAAAATATTGTTTTTTTGGAGAAGGAACATGCTTTAATGCAAATGTTATTTTGTTTACAAAAGATTAATAAATTGTATATTTTTGTATTTTTTATACTCTAAACTTTAAGTATTTAAGGTTGAAGTTGAAGTTGGGGAGATATGGTTGAATTTGATTTGAGCACTGAAGTTTTGAAATAACTCCAACATGTTGACAACTACAGTGATCCGAAAGGAGCTTTATTTATCGAGACTATTGTTTCGCCCATTGATTAGAAATTACTATGCTGTATTTTACTGAATGTTGTTTGTTGTTTTGAACTTTGTTTATTATATAGTTACCTCTGTTGACACTTGTAGTTTTTATATAATTAGTTGTGTTAAAATTATTAACCTTGTTTGTTATTTAAATTAACTAAATGAATATTTAGGTTTGAGAGTGTAAAAGCTTGTAATATTGGCAAAAGTCTGTTTAAATGATCAAAGCTCTGTTATTGTGAAAACAGTAGTTTGAAAATAAAATAGTGGTTGATACATCTGTTGACGTCAACAGATGGATGAAAACAGATGTTTCGAACTACTGTTGGGATAAAGCAGAGTGTTGTGGAGAAAACTGCGGTTAAAACTGTTGTTTGGTTAAAACGGTGGTTTAAAACCATTGTTGGGTTAAAATAGTGTTTTGTGGAGGTTGAAGGTGATTAAAACGACTATTGGGTTAAAATATTGTTTTTTGGAGAAGGAACATGCTTGAATGCAAATGTTATTTTGTTTACAAAAGATTAATAAATTGTATATTTTTGTAATTTTTATACTGTAAACTTTAAGTATTTAAGGTTGAAGTTAAAGTTTGAGAGATATGGTTGAAGTTGATTTGAGCAATGAAGTTTTGAAATACCTCCAACATGTTGGCAACTACAGTGATCCGAAAGGAGCTTTATTTATCGAGACTACTGTTTCACCCATTGATTAGAAATTATTATGCTGTATTTTATTGAAGGTTGTTTGTTGTTTTGAAGTTTCTTTATTATATAGTGACCTCTGTTTGACACTTTCATATTTTATATAATTAGTTGTGTTAAAATTATTAATGATGTCTGTTATTTAAATTAATTAAATGAATATTTAGGTTTGAGAGTTTAAATGATGAAAGCTCTGTTGTTGTGAACAGATGTTTGAAAATAAAACAGTAGTTGATACATCGGTTGACTCTGGTCAACAGATTGATGAAAACAGATGTTTGAAACCACAGTTGGGTTAATGTATTTGTTGTGGAGAAAACTATGGTTGAAACTGCTGTTGGGTTAAAACGGTGGTTTAAAACCACTGTTGGGTTAAAATAGTGTTTTTTGGAGGTTGAAGGAACATGTTTGAATGCAAATCTTATTTCGTTTACAAAAGATTAATAAATTGTATATTTTTGTATTTTTATACTCTAAACTTTAAGTATTTACCGACTGACTTATTTATTTATAAGTCTATATAAATATAATCATATTCATCATTTATATTTGCTATGCATAGTTTTCTAAGAAACGACCCGTATTTGCACACGGGTCTTACCGCTAGTACATATAATAAAGTAAACTAATTTGAGACACATGGCATTCAGTGAAGCTATCTAGAATTTTATTTTCCCGTCTAAAATATAATCCCTTTAGTTTCATAGTTAATCATAAATTCAGAATAATAAGGGGACTAGGGGTGGGACACTTTTTGTCCGTGATGGAGAAGTTCAACGAGTGGTGGGATGCAACAAACCACCGCAACCATGAATGTTTACGAGTGATGGTTTGTTTCCGTGAATTTTTTCACGTGTGATAAATGGATGGATGTGAGGGGGTGTGAGGGTTTATTGTTGGGTGTTGTGAGTGATGACGATTGCCACTAAAAAAGGTTGTGAGTGATGGAATAATGGTTGATTACATGACGGAACTTGATTGGATGTTGTGAGTGATGGAATTTTTTCAAGTAATGACCACTCCCTGGCCCCTCCCTCTAATAATATTAATCCTGAGATCTTATCTCCCTTCACATATCAATTTAATATTGTTATCATTTATTCGTTTAAAAAACATATAAAAGCAAATCAAATATATGACCTTATCTTTTTTTTTCAAATAATAATCTTTATATAATTTTAGCATAACGTAAGGATGACCAAACTCCAATTGTTTGACAACACCATTCACACATGGGTGTCAAACATCTTATGACATATTTTTAGCTATTAAATTAAACATATTATGTTATACGGGTGGAGATACAATAGGAAGTTTATTTGGTTAGGAAGGCTAGGAAGTGATCTTGACCATCCATTTAGTAAATCAAGGGCTAAGATTAAATGATGGAAATTGAAGGGAATAAAAGAGGCGCGTGAGTTTGTTTAGGGGCATTCTAGTCAATCCAAGCCAATAGTTTCTCTCTCCTCCAATGCCCCCCATTTTTTAAACGTTAATAACTCTTTCATACGACATTATTTTTTTATAAAAATTGCACCAAAAAAACGATCGTTTTTTTATCTTTAAAACGAGTATACTATTGCTATATTTGCACCAAGAAATGTCTTATTTGTAAAACGCAATGGCCAGAAAACACTTAAAAATGACTCATTCTAAAACGCAATTGCCTAAAAAACAAAAGAAAGTGTTCTCTGTAAAACGCAATGGACTGAAAACACCTAAAAAGTGTTTTACCTAAAATGCAATGCACCGAAAACACTTCAACAATGTGTTTTTCTAAAACGCAATGGCCAATGCAGAACTGTGCTGTGAATTGTTTGTGCTGTGAACTGTCTGAACCAATGCAGTTTCCAGAGGCAATTTACAGAAAATTAATTTTTCTGATGCATTTTATTACAGCAATTTAATCGACCCCAGCCAGGGGCTCTGCCCCTTGGACCCCGCCAGGGGCTGCCGCCCTTGGGACCCCGCTAACAGGGGCGCTGCCCCCGGACCCCTGCCAAGATCGTAAAACGCATTGACTAAATCAAAAACCCAGATCGTAAAAATGAAATTAAAGAATTTCTTACATGGATCGAAGTGATTTCTTCAACAATTGACGAATTTTGAATGATTGAAACACTTATCAGCACTCGAATCGAACGGATCGAGTGATTATCTTCAAAATCCCCGGAAAAAACGAGATTTTGTATGAAATTAAACTGGGTTTTCTTAAAAAGGCTGAAGAACACGTTGATCGGATGTTTGAATCATTGATTGGTGACGAAAATCGCACTATAATGTAGTGATTATTGAGATAGAAAGTGAAGAAATGGTTGAAGATGGTGGGTTTTGAAAATGGTGGGTTTTGAAGTTACTGGGTTTTGAAAAGGAAGAAGAAATGGTTGGATTGACTAAAATACCCTTTTTCTTTATTTTAAGTGTTGCCACATGTCCTAATCCTATTGCTTCCTACACTTCATAGCCAAAATAAACTTCCTATTTGATCTTTTCCCTATGTTATACACACTAAATTATGAAGTCGAGCTCTATTTGTTTGTCAAACATAGGTCACTTAATTACAACATTCATACATGTGTAGTGATGCAAGTAACTACATAATATCAAATAAGATATGGTACCAAACCCGATAATCACAACTTTTGTAATATGTGGATTCACTAAAGCTGAACCGTGTTAAATATAACCCATGGTATCTGTATCTACGAAATCCAGATTGTCATTATTCATGTTACATCTTTTTTGTTTTTTTTTTATTTATTTTTTTGTTTTTTTTTAACATTGAGTGTCTTTGTAATTTGAGTAAACTGCCATTTTGGTCCCTAAGGTTTGGGCAGTTTTGCCACTTATGTCCAAAACTTTCATTTTGGTCCCTGTGGTTTCAGTTTTGTGCCATTTTGGTCCAAAAATGAATTCAGTTCATATTCCTTAAATTAAATCCTTGTTTTTTGTCCTTATCTTTAGGGGTAAATTGGTCATTTTTTATTTTTTATTTTATTTAAAGACCCCTCTGTCTCTCTCTTCTCTCTCTTAAATTAGCAGACCCAAACCCTCTTAAATTAGCAGAGATCCACCACACCACAACCACCCTCCTCCTCCCTCTCACTCCTGTCTTCTCCGGCGAGGTTCTCCGGCAACACCACATACTTCTCTTCTCATCAAAGATACATACACACACTATACCTATACATCTAGAGAGAGAAAGATTGTGTGAGAAACAGACCCAGAAACCCACACCTGAAACCCTGTTCTTTCTCTCTCTAAAAATCCAATCTTGAAAAATCCGATCTTGAAACCCAAACCCAAACCTGAAACTCTCTTCTTTCTCTCTCTAATGGAGATGTCACAGTCCGATCCGGTGACTGAACAAACAAGGCTCGAAGGTCAGTAGACTTTGCATTTTCACATTTTAATTTCAGTTGCAATTTGATCATTTCAGTTGTCAATTTGGGGTTTTTGTTTCTTGATTGGTGAATGCAGAGCCTGTGTGGCAGTTAGGGTTGCAGAATTTTTGTGGTTATGGGAGAATGAAGGAAGGTGACAGGTGGTGGTTGCAGGCGTGGGAATTTTGAAGAAGGGCCAACAGATGGTGGTTGCAAGTTGGTTTTAATGGTGGTAGACTGATGGTGATGGTGATGGTGGTGGAAGAGTACTGAAAGAGACAGATAGTGTGGGTGTGAGAGAGTGAATGAGTGTGTGTATCGCCGGAGTTCAAGATTCCACGGCGGTGATTTCAGTCAGTTTAATCCGGTGCCGGAGTTTAATGTTTTAGCTGTTTTGTTTCGCCGGTGACGGTGCATCCGGAGAAGAGAATGAATCAGGTTAACAGATGAATATGATTCTGAACTGTATTAGAGAGAGAGAATAGATAGAGAGTGTGCGTTTAGAGAGAGAGAGAGTGCAGAATTTTGTGCTTATTTTTATTTTATTTTTATATATTAATGCTTAAAATGACTATTTTGCCCCTGAGGAAAAGGACAAAATAGCAACATTTAATTTGAGAAATATGACCTGATTTGTTTTTAGACCAAAATGACAATAAAAGTGAAACCACAAGGCCCCAGATGTAAAAGGTTTCAAATTTGGACTAAAATGGCAAAAGTGAATTCTAACTTTTTATTTATCTTTAAATTTAAATGTAATATAATACGCATAATATATAATATATTTATTTTTGTATTATTTTCAGCGACAGTTTGATTACATGTTTCTCTGATGAATTTTATAATACTAACATACATCATCCTTATACTAACTTATTTATGTCAATTTGGTATATAAATGTCTCTCTCTTTGGTTTGCATTTTTTTAGATCATGAATATATACTTTTTTTAGTAAAAATATAAAATACTGGCCGAGTTACATCAATATCGCAGGTAAGCGAGCAACAAGCTGCGTCGCTACCCCTTTCTGAATAGCAAACCCTAGCCTATTAAAGACAAACCCCTGACCTCCTATTGACGAGCAACTGCTGTGGACAACCTTTTGGACCCTAGTCAACAAACGGATAGCTTCTGGAGCTAGGGAGCCAAAGGTGTCGAAGGCGAAGGGGACAAATGCATGTTGGTTATCAGCACAAGCTTTAGCGTGTTTATCCACCTTTTTAGATTTCGCTTTCCTTATAGCTTGTCCTGCTACAAACCCGCTTTCCCTTAAACCAGCTAAGGGGGAGACTCCTGTGAGATCCATACAAGCATGTTTCCCTCCCGCCCAGCCAAAGACGAGCAGATCCGCTGGTCTCAATGTAGATCTCCCTTCCATGGGATCTGTAAAAAAATTCACACGGGCCTCCTTCTTGGCAGAAATCCCCGCTCTCCTCAAGATGTCCCCCAAAACATCCCTCACCCAGTCGTGCCGATATTTGAAACCAAGGAGCTCCTTACAATGAATAGCATGCTCCCCGTATTTATCCATGCAGGCTTTACAGCAAATTGGGCAGGTTCCGTCTTCTGAATACATAGGGATCATCAGCCGGTATTTGAGGATAGCCCTATACTCAACAGCCGACATGCATTGCCCCAGCCCCTTGATCGGGATAACAGTCAAAAAGTCTTGCGCATGGGGGCCTTTCAAGCACTCAATCACCGCCTTCTGGCGGGGAGACAAATCAAATGCTTCTCCCAGACTCCAAGCGATTTTGTCAAATAGGGCATTCGCCAAAGTTTTTTGTGGCTTTGGGGGGTGTCCATATTAGAGAAACCGCCAATATCAAAGTCTGGAAGAGAGACACTTAAGTACTCAAGGGCCTGTTGGTAGTCTACGCCAAGCTTAACAACCCCACTGTTCCGAAGGAGATGGTCTTGCAATACACACGACTGAGCTCTAGACGCCACAAAAGCGTAAACTCCAACATCCCGAGCTGAGAGGAAGCCCAAACCACCCAAACGCATCGGCAAAGATGCCAAACGGCACTGAAGGTCACCGAAGTAGGACCCCCCGCAAACAACAATGTCTCCGATAGCCTCTCGAAGACCATCATCAAAACAGGATACCGCATTTGCCATCAAGTGGGGTTTGCATTTAGAAGAAATATTTATCAAATAGTTTAAATTGTTCAACCGTGTAGCACACGAGGAACTAACCTAGTTAGGTTAATAAAGTAAAATGTTATGGATCCAGGCCCAGCAGCAAGAAGAGTTAGTCACAGGCCTAAACAAGTCTTTAGAAGACTTCACGGTTATGACCTGAATGCCACATCAGCTGAGATCTAACAACCTGAGGGGATATATGAGTGAGGCCAGCTAAATTAATTAATTATGCAAAATGAGTATTGTGTGAGGATTCTCTTCCCATCCCAATCTTCTGTCTTTCCCATCTCCATTCTAAAGTTGTATTCCTTTATGCTTTCAATAAAAATTCAACCATTAGCCTATTTGTCACACCCCGACCACGTAAAACAACAAATCGTGGCAGAAACGTCGGGGAGTGTTGTAACAGAATCATTGTTTCACAACCATGGATCAAATAGTTTTGTTTTATTGAATTATTGAACTCAATGTTTTGGTACAATTCAGATAAATACAAATAATTGTTTCTCAGTTTTAAAGTCGCTAAGGCACAAGTCCGTCCTATGTGTAGCATGCATCAACAATCATCACATAGCAGTACCTGAAACATATATGAAAATAGGTACGTCAGCATAAAAATGCCTGTGAGTAACATAGGATTTTATGTATTAGATTCATGGCTTTGGATAATGGAGGAAAAGGTTTTATGTTTTTAAAATAGCCATGAATCCAATGTAAAAGTTTTTTTTCTGAAAATGTGTCATTTTAGAAAAGGGTTTATAGTATAGACAAAAATATACTTTGGTTTTGAAATAGTTAATTGGATAGTATATCGAAATATACTTTAGTAATTAAAATAATAGATTTGGTAGTATATCTCAAGTATACTTTGGTTTAAGGATAAAAGTATCGGTAGTATATCAAATTATACTTTGGTTTAAAAATAGCATATCAACTATGCTTGGGTAGTATATCAAATTATACTTTGGTTTATAAAATAACAAAGTTGGTAGTATATCAAACTATACTTTGGTAAACAGTAGCATATCAAACTATGCTTTTGGTAGTATATCAAAATATACTTTAGTTTAAGAAATATCAAAGTTGGTAGTATATCAAACTATACTTTGGTTAACAGTAGCATATCAAACTATGCTTTGGTTTTGTCACACCCCTAATTTCCACGTGACACCAGTGGGCCCGGTGGGGGAGTAACGTGACGTAGTTGACATCATCATAGTCAAACAACACAAATTATAATGCACGGCGGAAGCGATAAAAATAGATTTATTTCAACCAAACATATTGTAATATCCAAGTATCACATAGTAGCTGAAATAGATCCACAGGCGGATCAATATAAAAAGGAAAATTTGTACAACAGATGAATGGCATCCCAAGCTTGCGAGACTCTAACGATGCTAAGGAGTAGCCAGCCTATTACGTGTAGAACCTGCACTTAATCTTTTTGGGGAAAATACGTCAGTTTACACTGGTAAATACAATTTAACTGACTCATTTTGAAAATGTTGTAAAAATTGATTTAAATGCACATGGCACAAAACTTTTTATAACTTGGAGATAATTAATCAAGTTTAAGTTTGTAAAAGAATTACATGTTCGTTATGCATTCAGTCGCCCGGTTCGTGCCGGGTTTAAGGTTAATTGACACACCACATAGTATAAAACCGCGGCGGGAAACCAACGGTTATACCTTAATAATTATGGACACATTGTCGGGTGTACGCCTACACCCGCGTGTCAAGGTCGTGGCCATTTCGTAAAATGATGCCAAGGATATCCGGGACATGGTCATTAAGCTCCCAAAGGCGTAAAACAAACAAAACCAGTTTTCAAACGGGTCACATTGATAATACCCAACTACTAATGAGTTAGGGTCAATTGTCCGACCAAGCGGTATTTTATATACCGTACCCCAAGCCCGTATAAGGGAAAATAAGTTAAAAGTATTTACCTGAGCAAGTATAAAACCACAATAAGCAAGTGCAAGTGTCTTTTACTGGTCTCCTATTCTGGAACGAAGGTTTATAATAACCTATTAGAATCCTAACGGGTCTTTAATTTAGCCTAAGCTTAGACCGGTTAGTTTCAAAGGATAAATACGGTTTAATCGCACGAAGGGCGAAAACCAGAAATGGAATGTGATTCAGATCCAACAAGTTTGGAGACTTGTATATTATGGGTAAACTAAACACATTCTGGATTTTGAGACAAAGATGATACGGTTTGACCCGTTTCGGCTAATATGTGTAAACTAGTTACATAAGCCGATCCGAACGCGAAAATGCGTAACGGGTAACCATATAATTCATATACAAGTTTCCTGAGATTATATGCACTAAATATGTTGTGATATCAGTAAGATATGTCCTATTATGCCCCAAATGATTTTAAACTCAAATTACGCCTCATAAGGGCATTTTGGTCATTTAAAAGGGTATAAAAAGAGTTAAACCAGTAATCTGAGTTATACATCTGAATAAATCAGTAAATACACTTAGTTAACTTTGTTATAACAGTATAGTATCAAATATATGTGAATTTTATTAATTATAACCATCTTATGCCCCAAAAGGGCATTCTGGTAATTTCACATAAGCCTAAAAGGTCAAAACTGGAAATCTGAGTTTCAATCTTTAATTTACTGTTATAATATAGAATTTTACTAAATATATCAGTAGGTATTGACCCTTATACATATAAACTAGTTTTGACATAGACTATGTCGTAAAAATGCCTAAAAAGGCGATTTGGAGTCATTTCTGGGTTTTAAAAGAAAAGCTGATATTTTTATAATTCCAGAAGGCTTAAAATAATATATTTATCATAATAAATCAGTAGAAAAAGGTTTGAGGCCAAAAGGATTTATAAAACTCATTTTATAGCCAAAAAGGGCATAACCGGCAACTACCGAAATAAGTTTAGAACCCTAAGTTATATTCAGCCTAAAAATAAATAAAAATCTTTAAAATTCCCAAAATATTATTATATATCAGTCGGTATAAAGTTTTGATATAAAACTTGGGTTTAATTAGGCTATATGCTAATTATGCTAATTATTTACTAAGAAAGCTTCTAATTACGCTAATGAGCATAATCCTTAACCTAGACCTCAAACTGATGTCAAATTTTGGGTACAAGTTTATAATTCAGTAACTAAGATGTCTACCCTTTTACATTTTCAAAAAACACATTTTATGGATATTTGGACATAATAGTCAACATATAGCATTTAACGGAAACTTGCATAATCATTAGACAATTAGTGAACCAAGCCGTATAATCACAGGAGGTTATACCAACATGTTACTAGGTCCAAAAGAAGCTCTAAGGCATTCCTAATCTTGGCTAAAACGGGTCAGAACTGGAAGTCAAAGCGAAAGTCAAACTATGCGACTTTCGGTTCCAAACCGGGTCTAAACAGAAAATTGTCGAGTTGAACATATTGGAATATGTTCTTATATTTATTACCAAGTTATATTAGTGATCAAACTGGTTGCATGTATCCTACATTGCTAATTATGTATTAATTTGGATTTAGGCATTCTGTTGACTTTTTAAAGTGTACTTTGACTCGACAATTTACATGGTTAGAGTGGGAATCTGATAATACCCTTTTAAGGGTTTGTTACCCACATAATTACCTACTTATAGGTATTTTTAATTCGAGATTTAACTGAGTAATTATGGACTAATCTCGAAGTCAAACCTTAATTACGATGGTTTGACTTTTAGCTAATTAACTAAGCTAAAATGGATTAAGGATGATTAGGGTCACTTACAAAGATCCTAAATAGGATTAGGGACCTAATGAGAACTTGTTGCTATCCAAGGAAGCTCCAGAGAATGCTCTAAGTGAGTGACATAAATGAATGATCAAAGTTCACCACACTTCACTCCCTTATATAGTGTCCAAGATGCTCTAGGATCAAGACATGGAAGTCTAGGATGGTTACAAGATCACCCCAGGTGTCCCTAACAGGCTAAATACTGCCTAGCAAGTCCCTAGTTTTGAAAACCATCTCATTAAGGCGGTGCAACAGGCTGAACAGGCAGCTGTCCAAAATCTGCTGCCAGCGACAGCCTTATGGACCATAAGCTTAAGGCCTTGCGGTCCGTAAGCTCCTCTTGCGGACCGTATGTTGAAACAGTTACGGTCCGTAACCGAACTTTGCTGAAATCGCCCAGGTATGCATCTTACGGACCGTAAGCCATGACCCTTACGGTCCGTAACCGTTGGTCAGAGGACAAAAGTTTGTAAACTTTCAAGCCTTGACCATGCAATCATACAAATCCGAATCCATGCCATCTTTCTCAGTTGTGGGGCCTTCTTACACAGCCATTGCATGCTTGTAAATGCCTTACATGTTTCCTACTTCAATTTGGATTCTTGTTGGATTCAAAGTGACGGAAATTACAAGAGAGTCTTGAATACTCATAATAATTGAACAAGTTATGTTAACAATTCCCAACTCCCATTAGATTAGGATTGAAAATCAGAATCTCTTGTAGTAACATTATTAATAGTCCAACTTCCATGTAAAAGATGTAATTTTATTTATTTAGAAACAACCGGATAATACAAAAGATGTTTATCAAACAAATTAAGGATCTTGGGATTTATAAATTTGGGTCGCTCAGAGGTGTTTTAATAACATGTCGCCCTTGGGCCGTTCAGAGGTATTTTTTTTAATAACATGACGCCTTCTTAAAATCCTACCATACATCTTTATATTTGATCCGAGTTCCTGACACGTTTGTCCCACATGACACGTGTCTTTATTTTATTGGACAGGAATTTCCGAGGTGTTACATCCTCACCCCTTTAAAAGAAATCTCGACCTCGAGATTTATTAAAACAATTGAGGGTATTTTTCCTTCATTGTGGACTCTAACTCCCACGTATAATCGGGACCTCTACGTCCATCCCATTTGACCTTGACAATGGGCACATACTTCCTTCGAAGCTTCTTTACCTGTCGATCCTCAATCGACACAGGTTTTTCCACGAATTTTAAGCTCTCATCTATATGCACATCTGTGTGTGGTATGACTAGTGACTCATCAGCTAGACATTTTTCAGATTGCAGATGTGGAACACATTGTGAATACCACTGAGCTCTTCAGGTAAGTTTAACTTATAAGCCACTGACCCAACACATTCGATGATCTCGAATGGTCCTATATACCTCGGGCTTAACTTACCTTTCTTACCAAATCGCATCACCCCCTTCCAGGGTGATACTTTGAGCAAAACTTTGTCACCAACCTCGAACTTGAGGGGTTTTCGCCTTTTATCAGCATAGCTCTTCTGCCTATCTCGGGCAGCTTTCAGGCGGTCTCGAATCTGGACAATCTTGTCCGTTGTCTCAAAGACTAAATCAGGGCCTGATAATTGAGTGTCTCCTACTTCTGCCCAACAAATGGGCGTTCTGCACTTTCTACCATATAATGCCTCAAAAGGCTCAGCCTGAATGCTGGTATGATAGCTATTGTTGTAGGAGAACTCGACCAGAGGTAGGTGCCTATCCCAGCTACCTCCTAAATCAATCACACATGCACGAAGCATGTCTTCCAAAGTCTGGATGGTACGCTCACTCTGCCCATCCGTCTGAGGATGGTAAGCTGTACTAAAGTTCAATTGCGTACCCAGAGACTGTTGGAAACTCTTCCAAAAATGCGAAGTGTACCTAGTATCCCGATCAGAGATAATAGACACTGGTACCCATGCAGAGATACGATTTTATCGACGTACAGCTGGGCCAACATGTCCGAACAGTATGTCTCCTTAATGGGTAGGAAATGTGCTGACTTAGTCAGTCTATCAACTATTACCCAAATAGTGTCATTTCCCTTCTGCGTTTTAGGCAACTTGGTGATGAAGTCCATCGTTACCATTTCCCATTTCCATTTGGGGATTTCAGGCTGTTGTAGCAAACCTGACGGCTTCTGATGCTCACCCTTGACTTGAGCACATGTCAGACATTTGGCTACATGGGCAGCTATAGACTTCTTCAAGCCTATCCACCAATAATTTGCCTTCACATCCTGGTACATCTTATCCGCTCCAGGATGGACAGAATATCTAGAACTGTGGGCTTCCTGAAGGATAACGTCTCGAAGACCTCCATAAACAGGAACCCATATTCTTCCATTTAATCTCAGGATTCCGTCCTTGCCATAGGATAACTGCTCTTCAGTTACTCCTAACTTTTCATTTGGATAGTTAGCTTCCAACACAGCTTCCTTCTGTGCAGCTAACAACCTCTCATTCAGACTATTCTTGATTTCAATGCTCTTAGCATTGATTCTGATTGGCTTCACTCTTTCTTTTCTGCTCAGGGCATCTGCGACTACATTGGCCTTGCCTGGATGGTATCTTATTTCACAATCATAATCGTTCAGAGTTTCCATCCAGCATCGCTGCCTCATGTTCAAAGCTTTCTGATTGAACAGGTGTTGAAGGCTTTTGTGGTCAGAATAGATCACACATTTAGTTCCATATAAATAATGCCTCCATAGCTTTAGTGCAAATACAACGGCACCCAACTCCAGGTCATGGGTGGTGTAATTCTTCTCGTGCACTTTTAGTTGTCGTGAAGCATAGGCAATGACTTTGCCTTTCTGCATTAATACACAACCCATCCCTGTGTGTGATGCATCACAATAAACTACAAACTCCTCAATTCCATCTGGCAATGTCAACACGGGAGCATTGCTCAACTTCTGCTTCAAAATATCGAATGACACTTGCTGCTTAGGCCCCCAATTGAACTTGCTATTCTTGCGAGTTAGAAGAGTCAGGGGTGCTGCAATTCTTGAGAAATTCTCTATAAAGCGTCTGTAGTATCCTGCTAGTCCTAGGAAACTGCGAATCTCCGTAGGCGTCTTTGGTTCCTGCCAATTCATGACAGCTTCAACTTTAGCGGGATCCACTTGGATGCCACGCTCACTCACGACGTGTCCAAGAAATTGGACTTCTCGAAGCCAAAACTCGCATTTAGAAAATTTTGCATAGAGCTTTTCTCGATGAAGCAGTTTAAGGATACATCGAAGATGCTTCTCATGGTCAGCTTGATTCTTCGAGTAGATGAGGATGTCGTCGATAAAGACGATGACAAATTTATCTAGATAAGGCTTGCAGACGCGATTCATGAGATCCATGAATGCGGCCGGTGTGTTAGTGAGCCCAAAAGGCATCACTAGAAACTCGTAATGACCATAACGAGTCCTAAACGCAGTTTTATGCACATCTTCATCCTTGACCTTCAATTGATGGTAGCCTGACCTTAAATCAATCTTGGAAAAATAGCTCGTTCCTTGAAGCTAATCGAACAGATCGTCGATCCTGGGTAGAGGATACCTATTCTTTATGATGACCTTGTTAAGCTCACGGTAATCGATGCATAAACGCATCGAACCATCTTTCTTTTTGACGAACAGGATTGGTGCTCCCCATGGAGACGAACTAGGTCTAATGAAACCTTTAGCTAGCAGATCATCTAGCTGTGTTCTCAATTCCTTCATTTCTGTTGGCGCCAATCTATACGGTGCTCTTGCAACAGGTGCAGCTCCTGGAATGATTTCGATTCTAAACTCTACTTGCCTATCTGGTGGCAAACCAGGTAGTTCTTCTGGGAAAACTTCAGGGTAGTCAGAGATGACCGGAATATCTTCGATCTTGGGTCTTTCCTCACCTATGGTTACCTGTGCCATATAAATGACACAACCCTTCTTCAGACATCTGGACGCCTTTAGCATAGACACTTGCTCAGGCAATCCATGCTGAGTATCTCCCTGAATGGTAAGTGGTTCTCCAGACGGAGTCTTGATCACCACTTGCTTCTTGTTGCACACGATCTGGGCTTGGTTATGCGATAACCAATCCATACCCAGTACTATATCGAAACCGGCTAGCTTAAAGGGTAATAAGGATAAAGGAAAAGAGTGGTTCCTAATGGATATGACACATCCATCTAACACAGTCGAAACTGTTTCCATGGTTCCATCAGCTAACTCTACCTCATAGTTTACACTTAAGGCTTTAACAGGCAATTGTAACAATTCACAAAACTTATTATCCACAAAGGATTTATCTGCTCCAGAATCAAATAGTACTCTTGCGAAAACATCATTAATGAGGAACGTACCGGTTATGACATTATCGTTCTGGATGGCCTCCTGAACATTCATCTGAAAGACCCTGGCGTTGGTCTTCTTCCCATCTTCAGCTTTCTTCACCAGTTTTGGGCAGTTAGTCTTGATGTGCCCTTTTTCATTGCAACTATAACAAGTTGCATCTTTCAGCTTTTTGCACTCAAGAGTCCTGTGCTCAGTGGACTTGCAAATCCCACACGCTTTAGGCTAGGATTTCTGTTCATACCTGCACCTCCCGAAATGGTGCTTCTTGCAAACCTTGCACTTGGGCCTATCGCCCGACTGTTGATTATTTTTCTTGGTTTCCGACCCCTTCTTGTGGTCACGGTTCCCCCTATGTTTCTTGCCTGACTGACGTGAACTATCATCTTCACGTTTCCTCTTTTCAGAGTCAGCATTCCTCAATGATCTCTGTCTCACTGCATCCAGAGTGAGAGACAGAGATATATCCGCTATGGATCTGAATGTAGCAGGCCGAGAGGCTTTCACACTAGCCTTGATTTCTATGGGCCAGACCCCCAATGAAACGCGCGATCCTCTTGGGTTCAGGGGTTACTAGGTATGGAACCAATCTGGGCAAGGTGTTGAAGCTGGTAAGATATGCCTGGCAGTCCAGGTTCTTCATGACTAACGATAGGAAATCAGACTCTATCTTTTCAACCTCATGCTGAGGGCAGTAGTTATCTTTGATAAGAGCAACAAATTGCTCCCATGACATATTGTACAAGGCAACCTTTCCAGAGGCTTGGATCAACGCCCTCCACCATGCTAGGGCTTCACCTTTAAATGACTGGGATGCAAACTTAACCATATCCCTCTCATCGCAACCATTAATATCCACCACTGTCTCTATTTCATCTAGCCAAGTCATGCAATCCACCGCCCCTTTCTCCCCAGTAAAATCCCGGGGTTTACAAGACACAAAGTATTTATACGTGCAACCCTTAGCATGTGGGGCATCATCAAACACAATCTTCTTGGGATGAACACTGTTTTCATTTGAAGAAAGTCGGTCATCATCTTTCTTAGGGCTTAGGTAGGGTAGGTGGTGGTTTGCTGTGATCCTCGGAATGAGTCTTTGGCTTAGCATGTGATGTAGATAGGGTTCTACTATGGGTCCCACTGTACTCACTGTACTGCCGTTCTAAGGCCTTTGTAACCGCATCATCAACAATTGCTCTCAGCTCCGCACCAGTTAACTGTATTCTTGCATTATCGCGGTTCTCCACCGGATGACTATTGACTTCATCCGACCCAGCCATGTAGCTTTAAATGCTACATATAAGTAATGGGCAAGGTTTTTATTAAGAGGCTTTTAAAGTATTTTATTATTATATTAACCAAGGTTTTAAATTGCCATTTTAGGTTAATTTGTTTAAAATTTTAGGATCTTTATCATTACCCTAAATATTTTAATAATAGCACATAAGGCTTAGTCACAAGGACAATTTTAATTTAATAACAAACCAGGATTTCACAACATCTAGGTGTTTAGGTTTGAACCATAGTTCATTACCATTTATTAACAGGGAGCCATAAGCTACCACTGTTCTTAGTCCCAGAGGATATTTAATTATTGCCCATAGGCACTTCGCCTCAAAGAAGCGGTTAAATAATTAAGGGAATTTAAAATTAATCCCTTTTTAAAGGACGGCCTGTGTGACTTTACTGATTCACAGTTTGCCAAAAATGTTAACATACGAACAGATGTTAACAATAATTGGAATCTATTATGTGGGTTCTACCATCTTGGCCATAACTACAACAATGTATAGGCTAGGTTTACTTCCAAGATTCCTTTAATAATTAACGCAGAATAGTCCTAATTTGAGATGTTAATACGGATCTTAATCTAATTATAGAACTACCATCTTGGCCTTGTTTTATTTTGACATGTGGCTAGGTCTTTGTCCCTTTTTTTTTTTTTTGATTTTTACCATTTATATAATGGCAAATCTTTTATTATTTTCATTTATTTTATGTTTTATGCATATAGTCAACGATAATAAATAAAATGAAAATTTTAAACTAGAACATCTCATCAACTGTTTTTAACAACACGACATTTGCCCAAACGGGACTTCTACGAAAACAACATGCCCACGCAGGGGCGAAAAGCAAATAAAACAAACCCACGCATGGGTCAACTAAAAGACATGCCCACGCAGGGGCAGAATACAAAATGACAAGCCCACGCAGGGGCTGAGTACTGAAGCAAAAAGTCCACGCAGGGACTTGGTTACAACTCAAATAAATAAACAAAAGGTCTTTAATGACCCCTTCTCTTGGACTTCCCTTTGATCAAATCTGATAATCCCTTGAAGAAGCCTCGTGTGTTACTGTGCTCTGTTCGGATCTCCCGTTCACAGCGGTCCAATCTTTCAAGGACCTCTTGCTGGCGCTCAGGCGGGATCAACTATGGCTGCGGCGGCTGGTACAGAGGTTGTGGAGGTGGCGGACGCTGGTACCCATAAGTCGGGTAACCAGTGGTCCAAAGACCACCATAAGGTCCCTCTGGGTGACTAGCATTGTAGTCACATGCCTCCTGGTACGGGTCTACATCAGCATAGTTGTAATGGGTATGCGCTGGCAGCTCAAAGGGGTTATACGCCGCTGAACCGGCGTAGGCGGGGATTGGGTTGTCAAAACCCACTGGTGGCGCCATAGGCGTAGAGTTGACCTCAGGAATGGGGTTTGATGGACCTCCTATCTGTGGTTCTTCTTCTTCCTGGAGTGGCGGATAGTGACTGCCACTCGAGGGCTGAGGAGTACTGATACGGACTCCTCCTTGCACGGACATCCGTGCGTTTGACCTTCTCCGCCTCGAGGGCTCCGGAGGCGGTTGTTGCACTACTGGCGGTGGTGGTGGCGTGACTGCCCTGAATCGAGAATCCCCAGAAGGATCCTGTTGCTGTTGTTGCTGCTGCTGCTGATACGGCGACGAGTGTTCGGACGGTGTGAAATACCAGTCCCACTGTTTGAACCTTTCCTGATAACTGTCGGGACCACAATAAGGTGATCCGTGAAAGGATGACCCATCGGAGATTTCGATCGGGTGGTTTGGTGTTCCGGACGCTGGTTCCACGGGGTCCGTGTCTTCATCCATATCATCATCGTGGTCTCCTGAGAAATGATCCTCAGGTCCTAGTGGGTTGAATCCCATGGGTTCTGGAAAGATGTTAGCCGGGTTGAACCGGCTTTGGAAGACTGGGGTTGGGTCGCCATACGAATGGTGAGAATTTGATCTTTGTAAAGGTATGAATGAAGGTGGTTGGTCATTGGGCTCATTTTCTAAATTGGGCCCGAAAGAATGCAAGTATGAGGGCGAAGAACTGAGAGAGACTGATCGCCTCCCAGGCTCAACATAGAGTCTCCACGGCTCATGTGGGCTCGTACTCATAGTAATAGAGGGTGTTCGTCGGTGATGGTCCGGCCTCGTGATCATGACCCGTAACTGGGCCTTTGCCTCGTCCTCATAGAAATCTTGGCGGCATTATGACCTGCAATTATTGTTAAGATAACGACCAACATATATAAAATAAAAGACCAAATAAAACAAAACCAAACAAAGTTTGTCCTATGTTCGATGTCTAGACTCGGAATTCGAAGAATGTGCAATTCGTGCACTGATATTAAACACAAAATAGGCTAGTGTTGAATTCACTCAGTGTTGGCTCTGATACCAACCTGTCACACCCCTAATTTCCACGTGTCACCGGTGGGCCCGGTGGGGGAGTAACGTGACGTAGTTGACATCATCATAGTCAAACAACACAAATTATAATGCACGGCGGAAGCGATAAAAGTAGATTTATTTCAACCAAACATATTGTAATATCCAAGTATCACATAGTAGCTGAAATAGATCCACAGGCGGATCAATATAAAAAGGAAAATTTGTTCAACAGATGAATGGCATCCCAAGCTTGCGAGACTCTAACGATGCTAAGGAGTAGCCAGCCTATTACGTGTAGAACCTGCACTTAATCTTTTTTGGGGAAAATACGTCAGTTTACACTGGTAAATACAATTTAACTGACTCATTTTGAAAATGTTGTAAAAATTGATTTAAATGCACATGGCACAAAACTTTTTATAACTTGGAGATAATTAATCAAGTTTAAGTTTGTAAAAGAATTACATGTTCGTTATGCGTTCAGTCGCCCGGTTCGTGCCGGGTTTAAGGTTAATTGACACACCACATAGTATAAAACCGCGGCGGGAAACCAACGGTTATACCTTAATAATTATGGACACATTGTCAGGTGTACGCCTACACCCGCGTGTCAAGGTCGTGGCCATTTCGTAAAATTATGCCAAGGATATCCGGGACATGGTCATTAAGCTCCCAAAGGCGTAAAACAAACAAAACCAGTTTTCAAACGGGTCACATTGATAATACCCAACTACTAATGAGTTAGGGTCAATTGTCCGACCAAGCGGTATTTTATATACCGTACCCCAAGCCCGTATAAGGGAAAATAAGTTAAAAGTATTTACCTGAGCAAGTATAAAACCACAATAAGCAAGTGCAAGTGTCTTTTACTGGTCTCCTATTCTGGAACGAAGGTTTATAATAACCTATTAGAATCCTAATGGGTCTTTAATTTAGCCTAAGCTTAGACCGGTTAGTTTCAAAGGATAAATACGGTTTAATCGCACGAAGGGCGAAAACCAGAAATGGAATGTGATTCAGATCCAACAAGTTTGGAGACTTGTATATTATGGGTAAACTAAACACATTCTGGATTTTGAGACAAAGATGATACGGTTTGACCCGTTTCGGCTAATATGTGTAAACTAGTTACATAAGCCGATCCGAACGCGAAAATGCGTAACGGGTAACCATATAATTCATATACAAGTTTCCTGAGATTATATGCACTAAATATGTTGTGATATCAGTAAGATATGTCCTATTATGCCCCAAATGATTTTAAACTCAAATTACGCCTCATAAGGGCATTTTGGTCATTTAAAAGGGTATAAAAAGAGTTAAACCAGTAATCTGAGTTATACATCTGAATAAATCAGTAAATACACTTAGTTAACTTTGTTATAACAGTATAGTATCAAATATATGTGAATTTTATTAATTATAACCATCTTATGCCCCAAAAGGGCATTCTGGTAATTTCACATAAGCCTACAAGGTCAAAACTGGAAATCTGAGTTTCAATCTTTAATTTACTGTTATAATATAGAATTTTACTAAATATATCAGTAGGTATTGACCCTTATACATATAAACTAGTTTTGACATAGACTATGTCGTAAAAATGCCTAAAAAGCCGATTTGGAGTCATTTCCGGGTTTTAAAAGAAAAGCTGATATTTTTATAATTCCAGAAGGCTTAAAATAATATATTTATCATAATAAATAAGTAGAAAAAGGTTTGAGGCCAAAAGGATTTATAAAACTCATTTTATAGCCAAAAAGGGCATAACCGGCAACTACCGAATTAAGTTTAGAACTCTAAGTTATATTCAGCCTAAAAATAAATAAAAATCTTTAAAATTCCCAAAATATTATTATATATCAATGGGTATAAAGTTTTGATATAAAACTTGGGTTTAATTAGGCTATATGCTAATTATGCTAATTATTTACTAAGAAAGCTTCTAATTACGCTAATGAGCATAATCCTTAATCTAGACCTCAAACTGATGTCAAATTTTGGGTACAAGTTTATAATTCAGTAACTAAGATGTCTACCCTTTTACATTTTCAAAAAACACATTTTATGGATATTTGGGCATAATAGTCAACATATGGCATTTAACGGAAACTTGCATAATCATTAGACAATTAGTGAACCAAGCCGTATAATCACAGGAGGTTATACCAACATGTTACTAGGTCCAAAAGAAGCTCTAAGGCATTCCTAATCTTGGCTAAAACGGGTCAGAACTGGAAGTCAAAGCGAAAGTCAAACTATGCGACTTTCGGTTCCAAACCGGGTCTAAACAGAAAATTGTCGAGTTGAACATGTTGGAATATGTTCTTATATTTATTACCAAGTTAGATTAGTGATCAAACAGGTTGCATGTATCCTACATTGCTAATTATGTATTAATTTGGATTTAGGCATTCTGTTGACTTTTTAAAGTGTACTTTGACTCGACAATTTACATGGTTAGAGTGGGAATCTGATAATACCCTTTTAAGGGTTTGTTACCCACATAATTACCTACTTATAGGTATTTTTAATTCGAGATTTAACTGAGTAATTATGGACTAATCTCGAAGTCAAACCTTAATTACGATGGTTTGACTTTTAGCTAATTAACTAAGCTAAAATGGATTAAGGATGATTAGGGTCACTTACAAAGATCCTAAATAGGATTAGGGACCTAATGAGAACTTGTTGCTGTCCAAGGAAGCTCCAGAGAATGCTCCAAGTGAGTGACACAAATGAATGATCAAAGTTCACCACACTTCACTCCCTTATATAGTGACCAAGATGCTCTAGGATCAAGACATGGAAGTCTAGGATGGTTACAAGATCACCCCAGGTGTCCCTAACAGGCTAAATACTGCCTAGCAAGTCCCTAGTTTCGAAAACCATCTCATTAAGGCGGTGCAACAGGCTGAACAGGCAGCTGTCCAAAATCTGCTGCCAGCGACAGACTTACGGACCGTAAGCTTAAGGCCTTGCGGTCCGTAAGCTCCTCTTGCGGACCGTATGTTGAAACAGTTACGGTCCGTAACCGACCTTTGCTGAAATCGCCCAGGTATGCATCTTACGGACCGTAAGCCATGACCCTTACGGTCCGTAACCGTTGGTCAGAGGACAAAGGTTTGTAAACTTTCAAGCCTTGACCATGCAATCATACAAATCCGAATCCATGCCATCTTTCTCAGTTGTGGGGCCTTCTTACACAGCCATTGCATGCTTGTAAATGCCTTACATGTTTCCTACTTCAATTTGGATTCTTGTTGGATTCAAAGTGACGGAAATTACAAGAGAGTCTTGAATACTCATAATAATTGAACAAGTTATGTTAACAACTCCCAACTCCCATTAGATTAGGATTGAAAATCAGAATCTCTTGTAGTAACATTATTAATAGTCCAACTTCCATGTAAAAGATGGAATTTTATTTATTTAGAAACAACCGAATAATATATAAGATGTTTATCAAACAAATTAAGGATCTTGGGATTTATAAATTTGGGTCGCTCAGAGGTGTTTTAATAACATGTCGCCCTTGGGCCGTTCAGAGGTATTTTTTTTTTAATAACATGACGCCCTCTTAAAATCCTACCATACATCTTTATATTTGATCCGAGTTCCTGACACGTTTGTCCCACATGACACGTGTCTTTATTTTATTGGACAGGAATTTCCGAGGTGTTACAGGTTTAAAAATAACATATCAACTATGCTTTGGTAAATAACAAAGTAGTATGTTAAAACATATGTTGGATTTTGTACTTAGTATATCAAAATATACTTTGGTAGATCACATTTGAGAGCACATCAAACTGTACTTTTGTAGTATATCAACATATACAAAGAAAATGTGATTTGGTATTTAATCAAGCCTTAGTGTATCAAACTACACTTTGGAGACTATAGAAATACCACGAAGGCAATTTCTATTTTGTTAAAACTTGGTTTCTGACATTCCAAGCAACAGGAATGGGGTGTCTAGTCCTATAGCCAGTGTTGTAAAAGTCGCTAGGCGGTCCCTAGTCGGCCGACTGGGGAGTTGGGAGTAATCGGAGTACTCGGAGAGTACTCGGGAAGTACGCGGACATGGTAAATATAAAGAAAATTAATTGTTATATATTATTTATGTGTTAAAATAAGCATAATTCATGTCAACTGAGTATAATTTAAAATGAAACATGTTTGAAGTTCAAATATTCTGAATACAAGTCCGACTAGTCTGAGTACAAGGCCGAGTAGTCCGAGTACAAGGCCGAGTATGCCGATTTTCACCGAGTTTGACCGATTAAAAGTCAACAAACCACGTTGACCGCCTAGACCGACTAGGCCGACTACGTCCGACTAGGCGCCGACTAGGCCGACTAGGCACCGAGTACTCCCGAGTAATCCCGAGGCCGACTAATTGAGACCGCCTAGGAGGAAGTCGCCTCGGAGGGGGTCCGAGGACCGAGTACTCGCCGAGTACTCGGCCGAGTAATCCGACTTTTACAACACTGCCTATAGCGCTATATCATACTACCAATCGGCTGGGTGAATGTATAAAAATGGGTACAATCCAACAATTAGTTTTATAAGTTTTAAAAATCAGTGTTTAAACCATAGGTAATTGTTTAATTTGTCAAAAGAATATGTATTAAGCATGTGTGATCATATAGTTTAAAATCATGAAAAATAACAAATAGGCATATATGTTTCACCCCAAAACAATTGAAAACAGTAAAAGAGGGGACTATGTACTCACTTGAGATTGCAAGTATCCTTGATTAAGTGTCCTAACAAAGCTCGGGAAATCAAGGAATCACGTGGCACCTAGTATGGATCACTATGTTAAACAATCGGATCCTAAATCGGGAGACAGAATAGAATGAAGTTCTATAAATCAAATGAGTATTGGAACTCATAGGCATGATTTTAATAGACCTAGCATTCTGATTTGGAAGTCTACCTAAGTGCTTTTGACCCGTTTCGACCCATTATGGTAGTATAAGCCACTATAATGCGTCGTTTGCGTAAAACTATGTTCGGATGGTTAACTATGTGCTATGTCAAGTCTTACATGCCCAATTATCCCTAAACATGTTACTAAATCAGATTATATGTCAAAAATATGTTCATATAGTCAAAATACGGATTTATGCTTCAAAAGGGCATTTTGGTCATTTCCTATGGGCATAAAAGCTAACTGGCATACGACTAACCAATCCTATGTGATCATAAGGTATAACCTCAGTGGTTATTCCTTATACAACTATGATCACTAACTAAGCTTGGTCGGATCCTAAAGATCGACTAAACGGGTCGGGTTCGAAAGTCTAAGCGGTTGTTTAGACCGCTTACCTTACGACCCTAAACAAGCACTAAACTAATAGTGACGAGTTAAACATGTCAAAACATGTTTAACCTACTGATTTGGTATCAAAACAAAGTTTTTTGATACCCTAAAGTAGTTCCGTTGCAAAATGCGTGCTAAAACACATTTTGACCGAAACTTTGACTCGTCACTACACCTAGTTAACGTGGTAATCAGTAGTTATAATCACTAAGGATTATAACCATCGTGATTACAATCACGTTGCAAAGTTCAATTGAACTTTGACTTGACCAATTGATGGTCAAAACCGAAAGTCAAACTGTTGGCCAAACTGTTTGACTTTCTGCTTAAACATGAAGAATAAGCATGAAAGAAGACTTACAAAGGGTCCTAGCTATCTTTTCTACAAAGAATAAAGTTCCAAGCAGATTAGAAAGCTCCCAAATCAGATTGTAGAGAAGAGAATGAGGAATGAGCAAATGAAATGGAAGTTGGCCATGCTATTTATACTTGAGGGGAGTTCATAGGATCAAGACATGTGTTTGTGTGGTCAAGAAGCAAGAAATCCTAGCCATACAAGTGTTAGAGGCCAGCTAATTTGCTTGGAGAGGTGTTAACTTGGCTGCCACACCAAGAACTTGCAAGAACAGCCCCTAAAGTATCAAACAGATTGCAAAAAATTGATTTCTGGTCACTGGGCATGCCTTACGGACCGTAAGGACATGTGCATACGGTCCGTAAGCTACTTGCAGACCAGCAACTTTCAGAAATTGACAATTTAGTCCATGCACTTGAGAAACTTGATTTTTGATGCATTTTTGACACGTTTAAGCCCCGTTAACCCCATTTCAAAGCTCTAAAATGAAGTTAAAGTATAGGGAACTTAAAATATGCTCAAAAATATGTCGGATGTAGGTTCGTTTGGCTGTACGGTTGTGTTGTTCGGCTAATTACGACGAAACTCAAACGGACGCGAAAACGAACCAAATTAAGCGACGAGCGGTATTTTTGCATGCCGATCACTAAAAAAAAATATTTTAGTGTGTACAAAAATTTTGGGTGTCCAGATGTGGTCAGAACGTAAGATATGCGCGAAAATGCAAACTTACGCTGTTTTTGACACTTTTAGTCCCTGTAAGATCATATAAGCATGTTTTCGCACACCGAACCTATCAAAGCTTATTTCTAAGCCATGTTTAGGTTATATATGGAATGTTTAACTTATGATCAAGTTCCAGACTGTATGTTTCCATACGAAACGGCAGACTTTTGCAAGTTGACGCAAATAGTCCCTGAGAGCGAATAAACTTGTTTTTGCCATACCAAAGCCTTTAAAACTTATTTCTAAGTTATGTAAAGGTTATTTAAGGTACGTTAACCCTATTTCACTATCCCAGAGTGTTTTTCACGTTAACTGATTACGTTTACACACCAGTGCGCGTATAACTCTCCAGAAAGCGATTTAAAGCTCGAAATCGAACAAGAATTGATATGTGCAAATGATACACATATTTATACAAATCCCGAGTATGAAACACAATATTTCATTAATTTGGCATTTGTTTGGTGTTCATGGTGACATAGGTGTCACACTATTATTACTGTTCTCCTGCACAATTCTGATTGCTTATTTCCTGTCTTAAATCAACTACGTTACATTGGTGCTTTCATTGTTCATTGGCTACGATGGCCAATGGAACTCGCCTCAAAACCCTGGATTCTGATGCCAAAGCTTTGCAGGAAGGTCAAGCTCATACCACGAAAATTGTTGATCAACTCTTGGCTTCTCAAGCTCGCCAGGAGCAACAGTTAGCAGAAGTTGTTGCTCAAATGAGCAGGATGCCTAGTAAACGACCAGATCTAGAACCATCCGGCTCTCGTACTCATGGCTCGGAGGGTTACAGCGTTCTCAGACGTCATAAACCTGCTCCGGTCACGTTATCTCGTTTCTCCGGTTCCCATCCGGAGAGGTGGGTGGCTCAGGCCACTCGGTATTTTGAGTTCTACTCGATTCCAGATGAAGAGCGCTTAACAATCTCGTCCTTCTATTTCGATGATGTTGTATCTGATTGGTACGATTGGCTTCAACGCCATCACCAATTAACGACATGGGACGCGTTCATTGCTGGGATTCAGAAACGTTTTCGTACTCCTAAGTTGGAGGATCCAGACGACCACGGTTGCCAATTATCGCAATCATTTTGAGGAGATCTCTAATCGCACTGTTCTTCTTCCTCGCACTTTACTGGTAAGTTGTTTTATTTCCGGGCTACGTGGTGATATTAAACAATCGGTGGCAGTTCATAGTCCTCAAACCCTAGAAGATGCAGCTGAGTTAGCCCAAAAGCATGAACAACGAATTCTTCTGGAAAAGGGTTTGGGCCGGGTTACATTGGGCTCGTCTAAGGGTTTACTACCCACCCCAAAAACTAATTCCACTATGGGCTCCCCAGTGACTCCAGCCCAACTTAAAACTATTTCTCCTAACGTGGGATTCCGACGTCTTTCACCAGCTGAAATTGCGACCAAACGCTCTCAAGGACTTTGTTTCCGGTGTGACGAACGTTATACCTGGGATCATAAGTGTAAGGCGGCTCCTCAACTTCTGTTCTTTGATGATGATTCGTCAGATCTCGATTCAGATGGCTGAGAAATTACAACTGGACGAGGTGAAAACACAATCAACTATCTCATATAATGCGCTTTCGGGAGATTCATCGTCTACTACCCTACGTTTCTCACGCACTGTTCAAGGTAAATCGGTCCAAATTTTGCTTGATGGGGGTAGTACCCACTGTTTTGTACAGACTCGTGTGGCTCAGTTCTTGAATTTCGCCATTGAAGCTATTACCCCGTTTTCAGTACTCGTTGGTAGTGGGGATCGTTTATTATGTTCTGGAATTACTTGAAGTTGAGTTAATTGTCCAAAATCAATCGATTGTCATCGATTTTTATGTGTTACCGCTACAGGGGTGGGATATGGTGCTGGGTGTTTCATGGTTAGCTACACTTGGGCCCGTGGTCACCGACTACAAACTGGGTACATTCGAGTTTCAGTTGCACGGCAAAAGGGTGTGTTGGCAAGGGGATTCCAACCCGCCTATTCATCCTATTCAGTTTCATGGGTTTCAGCAGTTGCTTCATAATGACGGTATTGGTCACATCTTTCACCTCGCGATTTTACCTCCTGACACAAACAATACCGCACCATATCCACCTGATTTACAACGTGTTTTAGATCAATTTGCTATGGTCTTCCAACCACCCCATAGCTTACCTCCCCCACGAGCTCAGGATCATTGTATTAATCTTCTACCTTCAAGTAATCCGGTTTCCATTAAACCCTATCGATATCCTCATTTTCAAAAGAATGAAATCGAACGGCTCGTTTCGGAAATGTTGGCTCAAGGTCTTATACGGCCAAGTACAAGTGCTTTTTCTTCTCCCATTCTCTTAGTAAAAAAGGACGGTATGTGGCGTTTTTGTGTCGATTATCGGGCCCTAAACGCCACTACCATTCGAGACCGATTTCCTATACCATCGATTGACGAACTCTTTGATGAGTTGTATAACGCTAATTTTTTTTCCAAATTGGATCTCTTAGCCGGTTATCATCAAATTCGAGTGGCACCAGGGGATATATCTAAAACAGCTTTTCGAACGTATGATGGTCACTTTGAATTACTCGTCATGCCCTTCGGCTTAACGAATGCACCCTCTACCGTTCAACGCCTTATGAACGATGTTTTTTGACCTTTTCTTCGTAAATTCATCCTTGTATTTTTTTTATGATATTCTTGTGAATAGTCCATCATGGACTAGTCACTTAGATCACCTAACCCTCACCCTTCAATTATTGCTGGATAACCAATTAGTGGCCAAACTGTCTAAATGTGTGTTTGGTCAAAACAAAATTGCTTATTTGGGTCATATTATTACGAACCAAGGGGTTGCGGTTGACCCGTCCAAAATCGAGGCAATCTTACAATGGCCGACACCTTCAAATGTCAAGGAAGTTCGTGCCTTCTTAGGACTCACCGGGTATTACCGCCGGTTTATATGCCAATATGCGACTATTGCAGGGCCCTTAACCGATCTTTTACGCAAGGATGCTTATGCTTGGAATGATACTACTGAATCTGCCTTCACTAAACTTAAACAATTGTTGGGCTCGACACCGGTTTTACGCCTTCCAGATTTCTCAAAGCCATTTACATTGGAAACGGATACCTCGGGTACCGGCATTGGCGCTATCTTATCCCAAGATAAGCACCCATTGGCTTATTTTAGTAAAAAGTTATGTCCTCGTATGCAGCAGGCGTTCACTTACCACCGGGAGATGTACGCCATCACTCAGGCTATCGCCAAATGGCGACAATATCTTTTTGGGCGACAAATTCACTATTTTAACGGACCAACAGTCCCTTAAGAATTTACAGGATCAGGTGATACAAACTCCTGAGCAACAGAAGTGGCTTGGCAAGTTGCTGGGATTTGATTTCGATATTTTATATAGACCAGGTTCTCTTAACACGGCTGCCGATGCATTATCTAGGCAACCGACTTCCCAATTACTGGCTATTTCTTCTCAGGAACCCTCATTATTGATTGCAATTCGTAAAGCCATATTGACTGATCCGGAGTCTCAGTCGATTCTTTCTCAAAAGTCATCCGGGTCAGATAAATTCCAAGTTAAGGAAGGGTTGTTATTCTATCAGGGGCGCTTGTTTGTTCCTGTTACCGCGGACCTTCGCAACCAATTGCTCACTGAATTTCACTCTTCGGTCGTTGGCGGTCATTCGGGTATCACACGCACCCTCCATCGATTAAGCTCAAACTTTTATTGGCCAAACATGCGATCCGATGTATCAACATTCATCGCCAATTGCCAGGTATGTCAGCAAACAAAGGCTTCGCCTTTGTCTCCGGCTTCGCCTTTGTCTCCGGCTGGACTCCTACAACCTCTTCCGATTCCACACATGATCTTTGATGAGATTGCCATGGATTTTATTACGTCCTTACCTTCTTCGCAAGGCAAGACTGTGATTATGGTGATCATAGATCGTTTATCCAAATACGGGCATTTTATCGGGTTACCATCGAACTTTTCGAGTGTCACAGTTGCTGTTGCTTTTATCAGTGACTTTGTGCGCCTACACGGAGTTCCTGCTAACATCGTTACTGACCGTGATGCACATTTTATGACCACGTTTTGGAAGGAGTTACATCGCTTACACGGTACCACCTTGTCCTTTAGTACCGCGTACCATCCGCAGTCCGATGGTCAAACTGAGGCGCTTAACAAATGTCTCGAAATGTACTTACGTGCTTATGTGACCGACTACCCTACTCATTGGATGAATTATCTTCCCTGGGCTGAATTCTGGTACAACACGGCATATCAAACCTCTGCACAAATGACACCCTTTGAAGTTGTTTATGGCAGGAAACCACCCACTATTAACCGTTATATCCGTGATTCCACTACTAATGCCACACTAGAAGCTCAGTTAACTGATCGTGACACTGTGTTATCTATTCTTCGGGCTAATTTGGCTAAAGCGCAGACACGAATGAAACTTCAGGCTGACAAACATCGTCGTGAACTTTCTTTCGACATCGGCGATTGGGTTTACGTCAAATTGCAGCCGTATCGACAAGGATCCCTCCGCCTGCAGCGCCACCACAAATTGGGCCGCCGTTATTTCGGTCCATATCAAGTCACTCAGAAAATTGGTTCGGTTGCTTACCGCCTTGACCTCCCACCCACGGCTCAGATTCACTCGGTTTTTCATGTGTCGGTTCTCCGTAAATGTGTGGGTCAACCGACTCAGCAGGTCACACCCTTAAACTTGGTGGATTCCACTTCCACCCTGCTGCTCATTCCTCACCAAATTTTGGATCGGCGCTCCATTCTTCGTTCTGGCCAAACTATCCCTCAAAGCTTAGTTCAATGGGAGGGCTTTAGTGAACAGGAAGCTACTTGGGAGGATGATAGTCACTTACTACACAAATTTCCATCCTTTCACCTTGAGAACAAGGTGGTTCTTGGTGGGGATGGTAATGTTATGGATCCAGGCCAGCAGCAAGAAGAGTTACTCACAGGCCCAAACAAGTCTCTAGAAGACTTCACGGTTATGACCTGAATGCCACATCAGCTGAGATCTAACAACCTGAGGGGATATATGAGTGAGGCCAGCTAAATTAATTAATTATGCAAAATGAGTATTGTGTGAGGATTCTCTTCCCATCCCAATCTTCTGTCTTTCCCATCTCCATTCTAAAGTTGTATTCCTTTATGCTTTCAATAAAAATTCAACCATTAGCCTATTATTACTGTTCTCCTGCACAATTCTGATTGCTTATTTCCTGTCTTAAATCAACTACGTTACGTTACATAAAGTGTTCATTTATTTTATTGATCGTCTTTTAGAAAATTATATCTGAAAATTCTGAATTATTTATTTGATAGATAATTCTCAGATAGACCAGATAAATGCAAAGCCCGTAAGATTGACATGGAGGGCCCGTTTGAATTTAAGCTAAATTAAGATTGTGTGATTATGAATAGGTGACTAGTGATCAGATTTAGGGTTGTACCAGTTGTGGGATTGCAAGGTTTTACTTTTGATTTTCATAAACAAACCACATCAACTTTCAATAATAAAGTATTATATTTCGAGGTTCGGCCTCATAATGCGATTTATGAAGTCGATACTAATCTTTATCTACTTTTACTAAGCAATTAAAGTTGAGCTTTAATCATAAGAAACATATATCAAGTCTCGAAACTAATGGACACCGGCTTAGATTCTTTGGAAGTGTTTGCAGTGGTGAAGCTTGAGCCGACCGGTGGGGGGGGGGGGGGAGTCACCGAACCTAAAAATTTCTATAAAACCGGGGGTCGAAAACGTATATACCCAAAAATTTATATGCGAAAACTACATACTCTCCACTATTGAGCGAAAAATTCAGGGGGTCGGCAGCCCCTCCCGCCCCTTAAAACTTTTGCACATGAGTGTGCAAGTCTTGTCTTATTGACAAGATGACCAAAGTACCTTTCACAGGTGAAGGTAGATGAGTTGCTAATCTTTTAGGACTTATAAACAATGATTGTGTGATCATTTTAGAACAATGTCTAGATAGATGTAGAGGTATTTCACCCATTAACCACATCCTGTATATGAGCGATCTTTCCAATTTGGTTTTGAATGACACATTAGGTTTTGTGCCAATTTTAAGACTTAAGTTGCTTAACAGTTTCTGGGCCGATATGCTTATACTAAGAAATTTTTTATTGGGCCTCTGGTTTAAGTATTGGACTGTTAGCAAGCCTGGTACAGATGTATGGATTGGGCTGGGCTACACAGATCGTTCTATCTTATCTATCTTATCTTAAATTAGAATCCAATCCAATTATTAAAGTCGTTTGGGTTTATTCTTAAGCAGGAAATAATTATAGGTATTTAGACTTAGTAAATGTTGTTTAAAACGGGTTAACCTTGTAACCTTCAATTATATATTAGATAGGTTTATTTAATTTCTTGTGACAATTTTTTTTTATACTTTAAGTTATAGATAAACACTTATATTTCTATGTTTATTTAATATTGATTCAAAAGACTTAAATTTTATAAGTTTTGGTACTGGTAAAATTACCTTATTAAAATTGTAACACTTTAAGATTTGGTTTGTAACTCTAAACATTATTCACATCAATTATTAGTTTACAATTTTTAAATAATCATATAATGTAGTTATTGTAACTGTCGAATACCCAACTCCCGGATGACGTAAGATGGATCTTCGCTAACGTTGAGAGCCTTCACCTTAGCTTCTGCAAAAGAACAAACTGTTAGCCTCGCCACGGAGGACCTCGGAGGGGGGATCCGTGACCAAGCTCCGGCGTGAGAGTAAGTAAACTTGCCGGAGGAGCAGAGGAGTTTTATCCCGATGAGTGTGATCACCGGGATGTTTCCTCTAAGGTGTGAATCGAATAAATGTGATGTAGGTGACCATGCGTGGGAATATTGGTCGGAAATTAATATGGTGGTAGTAAATGAGAGTGGAGTAAATGCGATGGTCTCCTCATCATCCCTTATGTCCTTCATTGTTCTTCTTATATAATACCCAGCCCTTATCTTGCGTGTGAGATATTTTACTTAGATGATCCAACGAGTCCGGCGAGTCCTCGAGGGGTGCAGACACGTGTCTGACCCCTAACGGTAAGATGATCTTCTCATTTAATGCTTTAGCCGGAAAGTACATATGCCAGCCGAGATCCTCTTCTTGTCAATATTAAATGAAGCCTGCATTCCCTGCTCGTGGTTTTCCCGCCTTTAACAAAGGGAAAGAAACCTTAATGGGCAAGATAACTCTATTACTTGGGCTTTCGTATAATTGGGCCTTCGTAAGGATAACCCAGAGCGGGTAAAGTGGGCCTTCCCACTGGCCCGTCGTCAAGTCATCTTTACTCCCTAGTTCTGAGACCCGAGGCTCATGATCCGGGGCTGAGTCATAACTACTCGAAGAGCGGGTTTTTTTTTGTGTGTGGGCCCTCTCCCGGTCAGTTGTAATCAACCGTCCCCACTAGCCATTATTCCACCGGATACCTATAGCGGGAGTTATCCCCTTATCAACACGTGCCCCTTTTTTTGAATTTTGACGAGATTGATGATGGGACGGTTATCTGCATGTCAGTTGCCCCCTTTTTAAATGCCCTATACCCTTTCAAACTTTTCTATCTAACCTTTCAGATTCCTTTTCTTCTCCGTCACAATTCCTTTTGCTCACTGTTTCTTCTCCGATCGCCGTTCTCCTTCCGACTATGAGTCGTTCCGGCCGTTCTGTAATCAAGTCAGTTCTGACAGCAAAGGATTTGAGGTCTTTTGTCGAGACATTTGCCATCCCGGAACAGTTTTCTCCTACCTTGCCGGATCCTGATGAACCGGCGGTGTTTACGCCGGATGTGATTCCTCTTTATACCCTAGCTTTCTCCTCTTGCGGGGTTCGATATCCACTCTCCTCTTTTAAAGTCGATTTGCTTCGCCATTTTAGGGTTCACTTCTCTCAGTTGCATCCTTTAGGGTGGATGAGAGTGGTACATTTCGAATTATCTTGTGCTGCTATTTCCGGTGAGCCTTCCATTCCCTTGTTCTGCATGTTTTACAAGCTGATCTCCGATGGAGATTGGTTTACCTTTGCCAAGAGGCAGAACAACGTGTCAAAGCCCTGTTAATCTTTCATGCCTACTTCTACTTACCCAAAGGATTGGAAAAGTAGGTTTATTTTTGTCTCTGCTGCTATAATGTCATAATCCCCTTTGCCCAGGGATGTTGATACTCCCATCGAAGATGTTGTTCCTTCTTTATCGGCGAACGAGACAGTTCAGTGGAAGCGTATGTATGAGCATCCTACCAGGGCTTTCACTTTTTCCGAGGGTATTTTGGCTATGGGTGGATTGAGCCCCTCTTACCCTGTTCGTCCCAAAGCTTTCTTTGGCAAAAAAGGTATTTTTCCGTCTTAGGTCTGCATTTGTTTGTTTTTGTTTCTTTGTCTCCGTATAGTTATCTTTAGTGTCTTTCTCCTACAGAGTTGACTTTATGGAGGTTGCTTCAGGGAGACTCCAAGGATGTGCAGTTTATGGTTGACGGTGAAGTTGTTCCGGGTATGAGCCGGAGTGGGGTAGCGTTAGTTACAGGGGGATCTGCCCAGGTTGGGGGTTCTGTCACCGTGGGAGGTGATGAGGGGAACCCCTCTGATGAGGAGGAAAGTTCCCCCGACCTTCCCCCTGTCCAACATGCTGATCAGAGCGAAGATGAAGATTTGGAAATCCGTTTAGTTCGCAAGAGAAAATCTGTAAGTCCTCAGCCATCCCCCGCTCCTCGTAATATCCGACAAAGACTTCGAAGTGCCAGTGGTCAGAAGACCCCTCCTTCGTCGAAGGCTGTTTCTGATCTTCCCCCTGTTGGGGTCAAAGGCTCTTTGTCTAAACACTTGAGGTCTTCGAGTCTTGTGAGTGTGCCTTTGCTGGTGGGTCTCTTCTTCTTCTCGTTCCTTTTCTCTGCCTTTGTCTTGTTTTTGATATCTTTTCCTTGTTTTGCAGGGGAGTTCTCAGGATCCCGTAGAGATTCCTACCGGCCCCTCTTCTTCCCGTGTTCGGGATAAGGCTTCTGAGGTGGGCGTAGCCTGCTTCTCCTCAGCTTTTGAGCTTTCGCCTTCTCATGCTACTGGGACCAGTAAACCCACTCCTCTTGAAGGTCCCGCTCATCGATCCCCTCTCGCTCCTCTGTTTGCAGATGCTATCCCCCTCACTTACGTCCCCAAATGGAAGGTGACTAGTTCTTCGGTGATAGGGACTCCCGAAGCTGCTCGGGACTTCCTGAACCATGTTGTTCCTCCCTCACATAAATTCGTGAATTCTGCTCTGAGGGACGACCTTTTCGAGGACCAATACAGCATGTCCCTTTGTGAGAGCTTTTTTAGGGGTGCTGGTATGTTGCAGAGGGTTGACGATCTAAGGAGGGCTAACGAGGGACTCAAGGCTGAGCTTAAGGCTTCCCAATCTGTTGTTGCCGGACTTAGGTGCCGGGTGGTTGAAGCTGAGAGGAAGTTACAGGAGGAGAAGGTTTACAATCCTTCCTCCTCCCCATCCCTCTTTTTTTATATACATATACTGATTCTTCTCTTTTTTTTTTTGTTTGTTCAGGGGGCTGGGGCCATGCTGGAGAAGAAAGAGCGAGCCTGGGAGCAAGAGATGGCGGTGCTGGTGGGAGAGAAGGAAGAATTGGCTGCTGAGCTGAAGTATCTGAAGGAGGTTAGCTCCGTTTCCCAGGAGCAACTTAACACCATGTATGCGGACTACGGGGTAACCTGTGATGATAATCAGCGGTTGGCAAGGGAAAAGCATTGCCTGATCACTGAAGGTTTCGGAGCTTTCCTTGCTGCCGTTGCTCAGTCAGAGGACTTTAAGGGTGGTTTAGAGGAGATATACAGGGCTTACCGGGATGTGGGCTACCAGGCCGGTCTGAAGGATGGATATGCTTACTCTGCCCAGGGTTTGGGCAGCAAAGAGACTCCGTTGTACAATTCCAAAGCTAAGAAGAAGTTGTCCAAGTTGGACGAGGAGTTTGGAAGCAAGACCCCTACCATCCTGAAGAAGATCCTGGAGCATCCCTTAATATCGATTGATGAGTTAAAAGCCCTGTTTTCCTCTGCTGGTCCTTCCTCTCCGCCATCTTTGTCTGGGGGTGCACCCCAGTAACTTCCGAACATTTGTTTCTCTTCGATATGGTTGTAACTTAACTACTCGTCCTATGATATTTTTAAACTTTTGGTGTTTGGGGGCCTTTGTGTGGGGGCCCCCCTTTGGTTGCTAATCATGTAGTTCATGCTTTTTGTGTTGTTGCCCTGTCATTTGTATGTTGTTTGCTATGTTTGTTGCTTTGCAGGGGCTTTTGCTTAGGATCAAGACGGTGTTTTTCCTGGGGACCTTTGGGCTATTTTACAAGGAGTTGGGCTTTAGTTCTTTTGGTTGAACTTGTTGTGCTTTGTTGTTCTGTATTTTAGCCAGATTTATTGAAGCTTTTCTTTGTACATTTGTTCTGTAAATGAATGAAACACGATCTCTGTTTATAGTTTAGTTTACAAAGATATACTGTGTTTGTGGTTTGTTTAGTAAACATGGATTGTCTGTTCGAGGCCAATCACTTGACAAGTTTATAATGTAAGATTATGTTTATTATCTGCTTTTTTGTCCATTTTCTTTGGGTTAGTTAGACCCTTATTTGCCCCACGGCCGGGCTTTTGGCATGTTTGGGATGCCCTATACACGTGTGTTTGCTTGTTAGTTAGGTTCTATGGTGTCCCTGGGCACGTCTGCCTAGGTGTAATGCCCATTATTTTCTCAAAAGGGGACATGTTGATTGTCCGTTTTTCATTCATTTCTTGGGGATTCATACTTCCCAGCATAAATTGTTACAAAAGATCTGTCTTTGGGGGAACCCCAGATTAATAGTTAAATGCTACAAAAGTGGCTCTTGGCCATTTTCTTTGGGGGAAGACCCCTCACATGTAATATTTCCTAAGCTGCATGAGATTCCAGGTCCTGGGAACCTCCTTGCCTTCGAGTGTTTCCAATTTGCAACTCCTTTTGCCGTTTGCCCATATGACCCGGTAGGGTCCTTCCCAGTTGGGGCCTACCTTTCCGGTGCTTTCCTGCAGGCTGGCTTCATTTGCCCTTAGGACTAGGTCCCCGGGGACAAGGTTGAGCTTTTTCATCCTGGCGTTGTAATAACTTTCCAGCTGCCTCTTGTATCTGGCCTCCCTGACTGCTGCTATTTCTCTTCTTTCTTCTAAGAGATTCAAGTTCACTCTGAGATCTTGCTCATTTTCCTCCTCCCGGAGCCTCATTCGGGCAGTTGGGGATCCTATCTCAGCCGGGATGACAGCTTTCGTTCCGTAGGTCAGGCTGAAAGGAGTCTCCCCATTGCAACCCTTAGGGGTGGTCCTGTATGCCCATAACACGAATGGAAGCTCTTCCAACCATCCTTTTTGTTTTCTCCCGAGTCTTCCCTTCATTCCTTTGATGATGCTTTGGTTAGCTCTCTCCACTAACCCATTACTTTGGGCGTGGGTGACGGAGGTGAACACTTGTTGAATGTGCATCTACTCGCACCATGGCTTGAAAGGTCTTCCAGCAAACTGGACGCCATTGTCGCTCACCAGCTCTTTTGGGACCCCATATCTGCAGATGATGTTTTCTAATACAAACCGCCTCATTTGTTCCCCAGTGATTTTTGCCAAGGGCTTCGCTTCGATCCACTTGGTGAAATAATCGATGGCCACTACCACATACTTGACTCCTCCTGGACCTTCCGGGAATGGCCCAATTATGTCGATAGCCCATTTTTGGAATGGCCAGGATGTCGAAACTGGTATCATGGGGTGCTTGTGTCGGTGGGTCATTGGTGCATGTGCTTGGCAGTTATCACACTTCTTGATCTCCTCGGATGCTGTTTCGTACATTCGTGGCCAATAAAATCCTGCATTCATTGCCCTTGTTACTATCGTTCTTGGCCCCGAATGCATTCCACAAATCCCTTCATGCATTTCCCTAATCACTTACTCAGCCTCTTTCATATCAACACATTTCAGGGACGGGCCCAGATATGACCGTCGATACAACTCTTCGTCAATCAGTTCATACTGCAGGGCCTTGACCCTCACCTTTCTGGCTGCCCAGTCTCCCTCAGGTAACGTCCCGTCCCTGAGGAACTTCAGGATCGGTGTCATCCATGTTTCCTGTGTATTCTCGATTGCGGTTATCTCCTTCATGTTGAGGGAGGGGGCATTCAGGACTTCTACTTTGACTTCTCTTGCCAGGTGGTCGAATGCCACCTAGGCCAATTTACTGAGGGCATCAGATTTTCTGTTCCGTCCTCGGGGGATGTATTCTAACCTGAAAGTCTTGAAAGCCTTGGCTGTTTCCTTCACTTTCGCCACGTACTGAGCCATGATGTTGTCTTTGGCTTCATATTCTCCTTGGTACTGTTTTACTACCAGTTGTGAGTCAGTGCTAGCTTCCACATGCCTTGCTTTCATTTTTTGTGCCAGCCTCATCCCTGCCAGGAGGGCTTCATACTCGGTAGTGTTGTTGGTGTTTTCGAATTCCAGTCTTATGGCCTATGTCAGCTCAATCCCTTCGGGGCTTACCAGTGTAACACCTGCCCTGCTCCCTTCTTCGCTAGAGGCTCCGTCGGTGCGTAATTTCCACACGGCCTCGTCTTCCTTTTCTCTTTCTGTTAGAACTTTTGAGATCGTTGATACTTGTGCTGGATTAGTTTTAGTCATAGTTTGTAGCTATTTTGAATGTACAAGGGCTTATTTTGTAATTCTCTAGAAGTTAGGTTCCTGACCTAGTGTAGATAAGATTCCAGCAAATTTATAAATTTGCTGGTTAATCAGGAACACTATAAATAGCCCAAGCATTGTAACCATGTCAAGCTTTTGGCTCTTGAATGAATATTGGTGTTGTTACATTCTTGTGTTGATCTTGTGCTCAAATCTGATATCCAAGGTGTTTTATTGTTATATATTATTGTTTGGATTCAATACAACACTTGTTGTATTCATTAATCCATTAGCCTCGCCTTCATCTTTGATCTTTCTTAACTTTTCATATCTCAAACACCTAATCAATAGGTGTTATGGGTTAAAACAACCAACCACTGTGATCCGGATTCGTTTTGGGATCTACAATTTGGTATCAGAGCCTTAGTGCTCTTGGTTGTTGTGTTCTTGTTGAGATTTTTCATAGTTTTGAAGGTTTTTTCAAGAGTTTCAAAGTTTTTAAATTTTTGGACCTAAAATGGATTGATTTGGTGTGTTTAATCGATAGGTTGTTGTTAATACATGATTAGGGAGTCATTTTGGACATTTTGATGCATAAAAACATGGTTTTTGAGCTGTTTTTGAGTGATTAGAGGGTTTTAGTTCGTGTTAAACCCTCTATCTAGCGAAATTATCTTGAAGGCAGCGAACAACTTTTGAATACAGCGAAATAAATTTTTGAATACAGCGAACTCAGCGTTGAATGTAGCGAAATTAATCAAATCGCTGAGAAACTCATCGCAGATTCACTAATTTCGACGATCTTCATTCGAGCGAAATTACTGATCACCAGCAAAATAGTGTCCAGTGACCCTTGAGCGAAATTATCGAAGGCGACTTCGAGAACCGTGATACCGAACCACAGTGTTCTTATCACGGTAATCGGCGGAATTAACCTAACTATTGTATGTGTTGTGTTTTGTCAGCGGAATTATCGTGTTCGCTCGTGCAGGACTTCTTATAGCACCAGCGAAGGTTGAGAATCTGTCAGCGAAGTTGATCTGGCCTCTTCGGTCATCGGCGAATTTAAGTTTATCACCGGTTTTCTGTGACTTGTCAGCGAAATTAACTCCTGATCAGCTCCATTTTGTCTAAAACAAGCAAAGATGTCGTTGAATCAACTAAGTCCAATTGCTCAAGCAGAACTTGAGACCGGAACCACCACTCGACCACCAAAGTTGAAAGGTGCTGAAGATTTTAGCACTTGGAAAACTCGCATTCAATCGTTCTTCGAGTACACGGACTACAACCTGTGGCTCTCTGTCACCGCTGGACCCCACATTCCAACGGTCGTTCGAGGAGATGCAGTAGTTGCCAACAATGATGCAACTACCTTTACTGATGAAGACAAGGCTCTTATCCAACGCGATCGTCGTGCTCATGCTGCCTTAACCATGGCACTATCAACCAACGACTGCAACATGTTTGAAGAACACCGAACTGCCAATGCACTCTGGAATGCATTGATTGAGTACAATGAAGGAAATGAGGAGTTGATTGAAAGCAAGAGAGATATGGTGCAGAAACAATATGACATGTTCTGTGGAGTTCGTGGAGAAAGTCTTTCTAACCACATCAGTCGCTTTCTGAATATGGTGACCAAAATGAAGAAGGCGGGAAATCCAGTCACAAATCGTGCTGCAATAAAGAAGCTGCTAGATTCACTTCCCAAGGAATGGAGCCTTCAATGCATGATGATCAAGAAGGATTTCCTCAACAATCCAAATCCTGTCACTTTGTCCGATCTGATCAATACCCTAAGAGCTTTTGAAATGGATGTAAACAAAAGAGAAATGAACACTGCTGGTTACCAACCAAAGTCAACTCAAACCTCAGCTGGATTGAAAAATGTGGCATTTCTTGCTTCAGGGGGCATTACTCCACAAGCTTCTGACTTAATCTACGCGAACGCTTCCGCAAGCGCATCAAAAGCCCCACAACTTGTTGAGAAGACTATCACTATTGACATTCAAGCGTTGAAAGTGTCCACTGAAAACGTGGCACTCTTCAACACATTTTTGAGCAGCTATGAAGCCCTGATGTCTGGGGAACTGAAAAAGGAGATGTTCACTGCTGAAGACATGTATCAGGTTGATCCAGATGATATGGAGGAAATGGATCTGAAATGGCAAATGGCCATGATTACTTTGAGGCTAAAGAAATTTCAAGACAAGACAGGAAAGCGTTTGGGTCTTGGAAAAGCTAGCTTTGACAAATCTAAACTTAGGTGCTACAACTTCAAGAATCTAGGACACTTCAAGCGTGATTGTCCTCTGTTGAAAGAAGGAAACAGTGAAACCACTCCTGCTGTAAAGCAAATCACAGTTGAAGAGAATAAGAACAACGCGTCTCCTAGCACGCCAAAAGCTCTAGTCGTCGAAGACTATGATTGGAGTGAAGAAATTACTGAAGCAAAGGAGCAAGTCAACAAAGCTCTGATGGCCAAGATCTCAGGTGAATCCTCATCAAGGCAGTTTGAGAAGCAGACAGCTGGAATTCCAAAAGGAGACAATACTGCTGACAAAGGTTCGAAAAGCATTCTGACTTCAGTGGAGCCTGAAAAGAAGAGAAGTGTGGTCAAGCAGAGGAGCATGTTTCGAAAGAGACATCTGAGAAAAGCCAGAATTCTTGTGTAGACATTATGTTTTGCTTCCTAACGGCAGTTTACTCGTCGGTGTTGCTGAATCTACCGACACGTCGTTGCTTGGTACCCCGATTTCATTTTGTATTCTGTTGAAAGAAATGACAAAGTGTTAGCAATTTTCTATCACTTCCTCTAGCAGGAGTCAGACATAAGCATCTGTTATAGGGATTTTCTGAATATATCCCCCCTAAAATCTTTATTTTCATGAGTCCATTTGCCCGAAAATAAAATTTTAAACAGAAAATCTTTTTGGTGGGCAACATTTTCCGATACTTGTTTTACTTTCAACAAACGTTTTTTTTAAACAATGGGTGTTCATTTGAGTCAGACCAGTTGGTTAATTGAGCCTGCTTAGCCCAAGCCTGTTAATTAACACTAGCAGGAGCCAAGGGTTGTCGCAGCTCTGTGAAGCCAGCCTAACGAAGTGCCCCTTAGTCTAGGGTGCATGTAACCCAAGCCTTCGCTCAAGCCACACGAACCAACTCTCAACTTGGAATGGGCAAGGGGATTTTGCAAACCAGACCCAACCGAACTGGAGCGAGCCAATGTCCAACCCACTCTATTAACCCCCACTTGGGTTACAGGCAAACCTGATCTCCGTTCTATCGTTGAAGAGAATGAAACCAATATACTCACCTGTTATGAGAAATCTTTGTGCATACCTTGATCGCGGGGGTATGTCCTGATGTGGGACTCACGGGAGCGTAATGACTCTATTCTCAATAGCTTGTGTGGGGGCCATCGAAGACTTCTCAATATTACCAAAAACATGATAAAAGCGCTCTCCGAAGGCATGTTGAAAGAAGGATGCATGGATTTAAGCGGACAAACATACTGACAGTTTTTCTTGTGCCCTGGTTAGTAAATAATAATAATAATAATAATAATAATAATAATAATAATAATAATAATAATAATAATAATAGTAAATAAGAAATTGGCAAGTGTTGGCAATATGATCTTCTGCAGGTAAGTCGGCGAGCATCAAATGTTACAAGAAAATCCGCATCAAATGGAACCTCCCAGAGCTGGAAATTCGAAGTTCGGAGTCAAAATGGCCCAATTTTTATCAAGTTTGTGAATATTACGTAATTTATAATAGTTTAAACAAAACTGGGCATGTTTTACGAGAAAGTTTAAAATCTAACGAGCGAAATTAAAATTGTTTTGAAAATAAATCTGGGGCGGCGAAATTAAGATACCAGCGAAATTATCTATTTCGCTGGTTATCTAATATCCAATATAAATATCTGTAACCGAACCCCATTTCAAAAGTTTTTCAAACATTTTCATTTCACACAACACAATCCAGGTTACCGACGATGACGAAAGGATCTAATGGTTCCGGTAACTACGCTTCAAAAACGATTGCAACAAACGGTTACGCCTCTTCCGTACCGGTGAAAGCTACCGTGAGTTTCAAAGGAAGCAGTGGAGAAAAAGGAAGTTACCAAAACAAATCTCAAGACAATTACGGCGACAAGCAGACTGGTAGCTACGGCAGAGGCACCACTACTGAGAAGGCGTCGGTTGGAGACTTTCACTGGAAAAATGGAACCACTGGAACAAGGAGCGAGTACACGCAAAGATCCACTTTTCGATTTGGTGACAAAAGAGGCTACACTGAGGCCACAGCATCCAAGACGGAGAGTGTCCAAAACAACCAGGGATCCAGTTACTGGAAAGGGAAGGGTGACGTGGGTAATTAACCCTGCTAAAGTTGTCAAGAGGATCAAACATCCTGAAGAAGTTCCTGTCGCCCTCAATGATTTTAAGAAATGGTTTTACAACAGCAGGACTGGTGAAGCTGTAATAAGATCCAATGAAAATGTGGATATTCGTATTCTGGATCCGATGGATGTTTTTATGTTTGGGCTCTCAGGTCTAACAGTGTTGAACGCTAGTCATATAAACGTGGGAGCTGGTAATGCAAACATGGAGAAGGCAGCGTTATTTCAGAAAGCGGTGGAGCGAGCCTGGAAGTTAAAAAGGGAAATGTTGGATCTGGTAGACAAGATTGAGAAAAGGAAAGAAACTGATGAAAAGAAGAAGGAAGCAAGAAAGAAGAAGAAACATGAACGCAAGAAAGAAAAATCTTCCGCTTCAACAACTGAACGCACCACAACATCACCGCCTCCGGCCTCATCCACATATGAGGCCATTATGGAGGATCAACCAATTTGTGAAGCTGTAATTACTCAAGAAACTCAAACTGCGCCAATCGAGACCGAGGCACCATAAGAAACGACAACGAATGAAGAAAATCCAACAGAGCCTGAAAAGCCAGCTACAGAGAATCCAGCGGCAACAACTGAAGAATGAAAAGACAAGTATGCAACGATCTAGGGGGGGATATTGTTAGAACTTTTGAGATCGTTGATACTTGTGCTGGATTAGTTTCAGTCATAGTTTGTAGCTATTTTGAATGTACAAGGGCTTATTTTGTAATTCTCTAGAAGTTAGGTTCCTGACCTAGTGTAGATAAGATTCCAGCAAATTTATAAATTTGCTGGCTAATCAGGAACACTATAAATAGCCCAAGCATTGTAACCATGTCAAGTTTTTGGCTCTTGAATGAATATTGGTGTTGTTACATTCTTGTGTTGATCTTGTGCTCAAATCTGATATCCAAGGTGTTTTATTGTTATATCTTATTGTTTGGATTCAATACAACACTTGTTGTATTCATTAATCCATTAGCTTCACCTTCATCTTTGATCTTTCTTAACTTTTCATATCTCAAACACCTAATCAATAGGTGTTATGGGTTAAAACAACCAACCACTGTGATTCGGATTCGTTTTGGGATCTACACTTTCTTCTTTCTCCAAGGCTTCCCATTTTAAAAGTTCCCTCTCCTCATCCTCAGGGACTTCTGCTAAAAAGTCGGCTAGTATCGGCCCCTTCATGGCCGTCCGGGGTTTGAACTCCAAAGAGTGTTCTCCTAGCTCCACAGCCCATTTAGCCAACCGCCTTGACAGTTCCGGCCTCCTGAGTACCTTTTGGAGAGGTTGGTCAGTCATCAGGACAATCTTGTGTCCTTGGAAGTACCTCCTGAGTCTCCGGAATGCGAAAACAAGGGCCAATGCCAGCTTCTCCAGGGGCATGTAGCGTTCCTCGGGCCCTTTAAGTGTTCTGCTGATGAAATATATGGGGTTCTGCTTCCCTTCCCGTTCTACCATCATAACTGCGCTTATGGTTGTTTTCGAGGCTGATAAGTATAGGAGTAGGAGTTCCCTGGGCACTGGGGTGGCCAATGTTGGGAGCTTGCAGATGTAAGTTTTCATTTCTTGGAAGGCATCCTCCGCCTCCGGGGTCCATTTGAACTTGTTCGTTTGGAGGCAATCCTTCAATACTTTCATGAAGGGGAGGGTTCTGTCAGCTACCTTTGATAAGAAGTGTTTTAGTGCTATTAACCTCCCGTTCAGTTGTTGAATGTCTTTCAGGGACCTGGGGGACCGCATTTCAGCCACAGCTTGAGTTTTCTCCGGTTTAGCTTTGATTCCTCCTTTAGTGACTACTACTCCCAGGAAACTCCCCTCCTCTACCCCAAAACAGCATTTTCCAGGGTTTAACTTCATATTCACATCTTGCATGGTATTGAGAGTCTCAACTATATCATCTATCATGGCCGTCTCTGTCAAGCTTTTGATAACAATGTCATCAACGTATACTTCTAGGTTCCTTCCCCGTTGTTCCCTGAACAGAGTGTTCATGAATCTCTGATACGTGGCCCAGCATTTTTAAGACCGAAAGGCATCTTGGTATAACAGAATGTCCCCTCGTCCGTGATGAAGGCGGTTTTCTCTTCGTCCTCTATTGACATCTGGATCTGATGGTACCCCTTGTAGGCATCCAGGAAGCATTTCAGGGGGTACTGAGACAAAGAGTCTACCTGGACGTCTATTCTGGGAGGGGATAACAGTCTTTGGGACACGCTTTGTTTAGGTCTTGGAAGTCGATGCACATCCTCCACCCCCCGTCTTTCTTCTGAACCATGACTGGATTGGCGATCTAGGACGGATAGCTCACTTCTCTGACTATTCCTGCCTTGAGCAGTTTTCTGGTTTCCTCACAAGCAGCTCTTCTTTTATTGGGTCCCATGCTTCGCTTCTTCTGTCTGACTGGTTTCGCCCATGTGTAAGTGTTGAGCCGGTGTTCGGTTAGGCTCCTGGGGATTCCCGTCATGTCTCCATGTTGGAACGCAAACACATCTATGTTGAGGAGAAGCAGCTCCTTTAGGGCACTCTTGCATTTGTCACTCAAGTGGCTTCCTACTTTGATCGTTTGTTCTGGGAACCTGTCGCAAAGGACCCACTCTTCTATCCCCTCCTTCCGGGGCTTCTCGGATGCTTCTCCTTCAGATATGGAAGAAATTACTTCATAAGCAGACTTAACCCAGGCCAATCCCTTGAGTGTTTGAAATACCAAAGCTCCGTGGGGGGTGGACGCCTGTGCTTGTAGGTCTCCGATTCCAAGTGTAACACCCCGTGTTTTCGAATGTCAAAGTCAAAGTCAAAGTCCAAGTCAACTTTGACTTCTTTGACTGTTAATGGTCTTTTCTTATTTTTGAATTATGTGGAGTAAGTGTTGTCTGAATAAAATGATCGAATGTTTAATCAATGCGACCGATTTACGACTGTGAATAGTAGGAAGTAACAATGCGATAAAGTTAATCAATCGATAATCAAGTAATCAAATCAATCATCGAACTCAAACCTCGAATTATGCGAATTTTAGTATTGCTATATGTGTGTTTTTGTGTGCCTTATGTGTTACTTGTGCATGTTTACTTTATGTTTTGTGTGGTATTCAATCGAATCAATCGAAACTCGAAAAGCAATCAAACTCAATCGAAACAGACATCGAAACGCGAATTATAAATGATTGTATGTAAGATATAGTAGTTGGGACTGAAAGTAATTTGACTAGGAACTCTATCGTATTCGTATCGTTGTCCATCGAAATCGAAATATCGAAAACCGTCGCGAAACACTCGAAAAGGGGGTTCCTGATCGAACAGGAATCACTTATCGAACAGGCTAGCCGATCGAACATGTTGTTCGATCGAGCAGCCCAGCTGATCGGAGATCCTGGCCGATCGGCTACCACTTTCCTCTTTTAGAGCCTATAAATAGCCCTGTCATTGTCACTCTTTCTACTTTTGGAAAACTCTGACCGAACCAGCCCTTATTCTTCACCTTTTCTCGATTTCTCTCAACTCCTGTAAGTTTTCACTCTAATTCTTGTACATTTTTTATCATTACAGGATTCTACACCTTTCTATCTTTCAAAACTTGATTTCTAACCGTGAAATCATCAAGATCTAAGTGTTCTTGGGTGATGTCATCATGGTGTTCTTGAAGAACATCATACTTTGGCCTCATTTAACCATGAATAGCTTATATCTAACCGATTTCCACATAAACAAACTAGGATTTGTAAGAATCTTAACATTTTCATGGAAGGATTTCCAACTTTCTTTCAACTCTTTTACACTCAAAATCTTAAAATCGATAGAAACGGAGCTCGAACCGACTAACTAATCATTCTAACAGTCAAGAGGTTCAAGATTCGGATTCTATTTACGAGGTTCACCGATTTCGGGTTAAACATCAAACTACTGTTCCGAACATTTCACCGGCCGGACTTGGGTGATTCCTGTCCGAACCGGTGAAGCAAGTAAGAACCCACGTTCTACGGTTTAACTCACTGTCGAAATACCTTAAAAATCAGGACAAATAATCAAACAGCCAAGTGTTAGACGAAAGGCCGACCAGGTCAGAATTGTTGGCCGAACGGCTAGGCTGTTCGAACGAACAGCCCAGCCGATCGGACATACCAGCCGATCGGCCGGGCCAGCCGATCGGCTAGCACATGGTTCCACACTTTTCACTTTTCAAACTTCATGAAGTATGCTATTGACGAGGTGATGTTCGATCGAATATGCTAATCGATTGGTAAACATTACTCTTCGGATCATGAGATATTATGCTTCAGCACTTAATCGATTTTGCAACTCGTTCGTGGTATGGAGTGCCAGCCGATCGAACAGACTGTTCGATCGAGTGACATCCTGCTGAGAACTACTTCTGAAGTTCCTAGCCGATCGGTTAAGCCGATCGGACAGACCGTTCGATCGATCGACCTGAAAGGTAAGAACACTTCAGTGCTCTCAAATACTACAACAAAAACTTCAAAAGTTTAAACCATCATACACAAACACATCAGAGGAAGAAACAATCCACTCGAATGGCCCAGCCGATCGAGCCTACCGGCCGATCGAAGAGGACTGTTCAAACGGACTTTCAAGCCGATCGAACAGCCCGTTCGATCGAACCTGCCGTTCGATCGACCATGCTATTCGATCCATTCACACTTGTTTACATTTCCGCGTTACTCATCATTATGCTATCGAACTATTCAGGCTAACCCTACTCTCAGCGCTCCCTTCAATCCATAATCAATCACTGTGAGTATATTCGAATCCCTTTTTGCTTTAGCACTTTTGGGTGTTACATACGTTACTTATCAAAATCACAATCGAACACACTATACAAACTATTTGAACGCTAACCGATTGCATGTATTACGTGACTAAATGTATGCTTGTAGTTATGTTTACAAGTGGAATGTTGTCTATCTGCCTTAGCAACGTAGTACTATAGTTTGGACTCAGCACCCGTTCACTCGAGGGGTTGTTAAGGACAATTACTTGCATGGATTACGGTGGTAATCATGTATTGTGAACTGTCTCAAACAGTCAACCCGCAGTCGTTGGTATCGATAGGTCCATGTCGATAATTAACATGCATCATTTCCCTCTGTGTATGTGCTGGTTATGCGTAAACTATTCGAACTCTATATGCTATTATTAAACTTGTATGCTCACCTTTACATTTTATGTATTGACCTTATTTTAACGTATGTGACAGGTGTTTAAGATGTTTGCTTGCTAGGGAAGTGAAGCTAGAATAAAGCTTTAGAGGCCCCCAACAAATAGTTGTTTGTCAGGAACAAGCAACTAGGGCATAGTTGTCTGTAGATCTTGTCAGGCTAGGTCTTTAGGAGCATTTGAACAATATTTATGTTTTGTATTAACTTAAATCTGAGTTGTCAGAACAGAACTACTTGTTTGGATGTTATCTGTAATAATGTATTTGTTTATTCGGGATACGGTATGGGACGTATCTTTAACTGGATTATATAGATAGTTGTTATGGAAACTTCTGAACAATCTGTTTCGCTCAGTGCCATGCCTCGATGATTCCGCCATCGGTTGGGGTGTGACACCAGGTCTTCCCAGGATTGCGTTGTACTTTGAGGGTGCCCGGACCACTGTAAATGTCAGGTTTATCGTTCGGCTCCGATCCCCTACCCCAACTGTGAATGGAAGCCTGATTTTTCCCAGGGGGTGCAATACACTGTTGTTGAATCCCACTAAGGGGATGGAGTCTTCCTCGAGCCGGTCCCTTACATCCCTGTCGAATCTAAGAAAGCAATGCTCATATATTACTTCAACACCTGACCCTCCGTCTACATGTATTCGAGACACCTTGTGGCCAGCTATTATGGCTGAGATGTTTATGGGAAGTCGTTGCACTTCATTTTCTTCCAAGTGTGGCATAAGGATGGGAGCTTTCATGCAGTCCGGGGAGCCCAGGATCCTGGCTTTTACACTTCGGGTGGTATCAAATTCATTCCTTCTTCTAATCATGTCAACATATGCCCTCCCAGGCTCCCTTACATCTCTTCCCTTGCGCCCCCCCCCCTCCTTTATTTCCTTAACCAAGTGGGCCAACCTTCCCGTTTTTACCGCAGCCTCTATTTCTCTCTTTAAATACATACAGTCGTCGGTTTTATGCCCAAAACCTTTGTGAAAGTCACAGTACTCGTTCGGTTGTGTCTTTGGCCCGGGTTTTATGGGTGGTGGCCTTGGGAAGGAGTTCTTTAACCTCTCAATGGCCAGTATCTCACTTGGGGTCTTGGTGAGGGGGGTGAAATTATCAGAGTAAGGAGGGGGACCCCTCCCCCGAGGTCTGTACGGGGAATATGAGGGCCTCGCTCTGTCGTGCAACATTCTATCAAAAGTGGGCTTTCGGGAGTAAGGTGTACCTTTGTCAGTAAGCTTTGCAACTGGGGTGATCCTCCGAGGTGTGACGTCCGTCTCCTTGGCTTTGCTGACTATGTCTTTCCCTCTGACAAAGGCTCTGACCCTGTCCATAAGGTTATCAAATGAGTGGGGGAATTCCTCCCCCAGCTTCTCGCACAGCTGTGCATGCTTTAGCCCGTTTATGAAACTGCTGATCTTCATGACCTCCGGGACATCTTTGATGTTCATGCTTTCCTTGACGAATCTCTCCATATACTGATCTATTCGCTCATTGTCCCTCTGCCTTATGTGGAGAATCTCGTTTGGGTTTTTGACCACCTTTCTCTGCTGATGTGCGTGTAGTGTAATATATTTTTGGTATATATTTTAAGCCCTTTTTACACTTTTTAGCCAAGTTTTAAATTTATAAAACACGATATTCACTAACACTAAACACACATATGGGCAAGTGCACCCATCATGGACGTAGTATAGTGTTGGTAAGATACCGAGGTCGTCCAAGGACACAAGAGCTTTTAGTACCGGTTTATCCTCAACGTCTAATCAAATCAAAATGTTAGAAAAAAGATTTTTAAACTAAGAAAATAAAACTAACTAAATGCTGAAAAATAAAATAAAAATAAAAACAGATAGACAAGATGAATCACTTGGATCCGACTCGTGTATTAGTATAACCTTTGATTATTTTCGCACTTTTGCACTTGTTTAAGAGATTATCTTAGTTATTGTAGTAGGCCCCTTTTTTGAAGGCGACGTCACCCTCAACCCAGTAGTTTGAGTCAGCAAGGATACAATCCTAAAGGGTCGGATTATTAAAAGATAATGAATTAAGTTATTAATGCAAATTATGGTAGGCCCCTCTTTTGGAGGTGATGGTACCCTCGACTAAGTAGTCTGAGTCAGCAGGGATACAGTCCTAAATAGCCGGGTTATAGTATTAATAGTAGTTAACTTATGAGGGGATCAAAGAGTTTGGACCCCCGACATACAATACTTTTGGGTATTGAAGGAGGTCCTACTAAATTTGACCCAGGTCCCTTGCAGGACCTCTAAACGCTGAACAAGGGCAAGACCCTTACCAAACCGTTCCCTTAACCCCCGACCAGGTAGCCAACATACCTCCATATAGACCGTGGAGATATGAATGGTGAAAATCTTTTATTTTATATAGACAGTAAAATAATGCCAAGACACCATGGACAAACGATAAGGAAAAGTCACCTTCAACATAAGCAACTAGTTATTAAAGTCATTAATACAAAACCAAATAAAAAGTGCAAAATATTAAAAATAAAAAGTATTATACTAAACACTTGTCTTCACCAAGTGATGTAAGAGACTTAGGCAAACATGGCCTTGATTGTCAAGAACTCTTACGATCAATCTTGGATCCCAAGACGACTCACACACTCTATGATGGACAATGGATGATGGTGGTGGATGATAGTGTTGTGATGGTGGTGGGTGGTGGATGAAGTGTGAGAGAGGTGGTGCCAAGGGATGAGTTGCAATGAAGCCAAGCACTCCTATTTATAGGCTGAACAGAGGCCTGGGCACGGCCCCGTGTCCGCTGGGCACGGCCCCGTGCCTGTCTGACACTATCTCTCTTCATTAATTGTAATTCGCAATTACAACTAATGCGCCTGCAGTACTTTGGGCACGCCCCCGTGGTGAGCAATAGAAGCTTCTACAGGTTTGTCTTTTCTGCTACTTCTTGGGCACGGCCCCGTGCTCGCTGAGCATGGGGCGTGTTCAGTCTTCTGCCTTCTCTATTTTGCTTGGGAGGATGCTGTCGAGGGGTCGGGCAATCCACTTTTGTTCCTTTTCTTGTATTTATGTTAGATTTAGCTGCCTTTTTGCTTCTTTTGTTAATTTCAGCTCATTTAATCCTGAAAATACAAAAGGAAGACAAAAACACACTTTTTCCAACATTAGTACTAAAAAAAGGTTAGTTTTATGCCTCATTTGATATAATTTATATGTTGCATTTTATATACATCAAATACCCCCACACTTGAATTTTTGCTTGTCCTCAAGCAAAACTCTTTAATATGTGGCTTACACTCCCAAATAGAATGGGTAGGAGAGAAGTTTTTGGCTTGTTATAGAGTGTCGGGATGTTTCCAAGATTGTTTAGGTTTTATTTTTATTAATTTACAATCCTATTCGGCATGGTTTATTAAGAACCTTTCATAAGGTGAATTATTTATTAAGGCATAACATACTTTTCTAAAATTCCATTTATATACAAGTTCACATAACTCACGGGAGAAATCACTCACACTCGGCCGAAGGTGTATTTTTAGTGAATCACTCGAGAGCGGCATGGAACTTATTCCTACCATAAGCTTGCCAAGCAATCAATCCTCCTCCTTTTTAACTTTATACCTTTGTAAATATCAAGAGGACTTTTTGGGTGTAGGGTTAGGCTTGGGCTAAAGGTGGGTAGTTGGGTTAGTGGTTAGTAGAAAAAAAAGGGCTAAAGTCGTAAAAAGCGTCGATTTTCGTAAAACATTTTGTTTTTGTGACTTTTTTATTTTAAATGAAGTATTTCTTCAAACAAGCTTTTGTTTGAGGAGCTTTGTTTGTTTATTTCTAACTTCATTGTATATATTTTTTTTAGTCACACGAAAACCGAGCTTGTTACTAAAATAAAGGGTAAAAATAAAAAGGTTTTTTTTTGTGGGTAAAAAGGGTTTTTGGGTTAAGAAATGAAAAGGTTTAGGCTCAAAGGGGTTAACTAGGGGGAATTTTTGGGTAGGTGAAAAGAAAAAATAAAAATAATGGTGTTGAAAGAAAAAAAAGTTAGTCCTAATGCCTCCATCATTTACTTACTTGGGTTTAAGTTGGTAAGGACCGGGAATGAATTGTTGTGGCAAGTTCTAGAGTCGTAAGAACCAAGCGGCTATTCACACAAGAAACGAAAAAATGAGCATTTAGCGTAAAGATGTATATTTGTATGCTCAATAAAGGCTCAAAAACTCACTTTTGTGGGAATGGGTTTTTTATGTGATCGAGTATATATAATTGAATTTTAACTAAGCTTGTCATGCCATTTCATAATTTTCTTATGTTGGTTCTTTTTATCACGACGCTATCGGTTGTAAACTTATAAAAATATAACCTTGTTAGTCTTAGAATTCCCAACTTAAACTTAGACAAGATAAAATAAAAAAAGAATTTTGAAAAAATTTGGGGTGATTAGCGGTTCCAATAGAGTTTTGTGTAAGACTTGTTATTAGGACTTGCAAAATTCAAGGTTTTATCATCCCCCCCCCCCCACACTTAAATTACACATTGTCCTCAATGTGTCCCAAAAATAGATTTTTAGGTTGATTGAATGTATAAAATGGTGTTAAAAGCAAAAATTTATGTTACTGGCAGTCTGGACACGGCCCCGTGTTGAGTAGACACGGCCCCGTGTTCAAGTGCCAGTAACGAGAACTTACAGAATTTGAGCACGAGGGCGTGCTCGCTGGACACGACCCCGTGTCTGACCAAAAATCTGCAGAAATTTGCCAAACAGTAGGTCTGGGCGATGAGCACGGGGGCATGTCGACTGGACACGACCCCGTGTGGGAAGTCTGCAAGGCTGAAAAAACAGGTTTCTTCTTCCGGTTTTCCTGTCCTGGCTTTACTGGTGCTAATGATTAGCACTCTAAGCCTCAATTGTACCTGTTTTACCACTAAATACCATACCAAGCAATACCGAACATCCTAATTTACCATAGTTAATCATCCAAACCATAAAGTAAAAAAAATAAAGCAGAAAATAAAAAGTAGTCAAGGAAAGTAAATTGTCTAACACTTCGGCACGCATGCCGGAAATTGTTTTGATAGATAAAAGGGGAACCTTAACCTGTGGGCTTGCCATCAACCCGCTCCTGCTCCTGCAACCTCCTAATCCATATCCTCATCGCTGTCATCACCTCCATCCCCATGACCCGCCATATACTCCCGGATGTTCCCGATGTCGTCTTGGATATCGTTGATGTTTCATTCGATAGCTCCGACCCGGTGGTATGTATTGTTGGCAAGGTTGTAGGTGTTCCTCGTGCACATGAGGTTTTCCTGCAAAAGATCATGTAAACTTTGAAAGTTAGGAAAACCGCCTCCTTGGGAGGAGGATTGCCCCGGATCACCATGGGGTTGATACTGGTAGTGGGGAGGTGGAGCGTGAAGGACTAGTGCCTCCTGTGGGTTCCATGCATGGCCTTGCATCCTTTGAAAGCTCACTGATCCGTCTTCTGCCTCATAAAGTAGGTTCATGGCGCGACAAATGTGATAATCAACTCGTCCCGACCATGGGCTCCTTTCAAAGGACCTAGGAATGCGCGTGAAATGCTTGAAGAGGCGGTGCACCCATCCCCCAAAGAAGATAGGGGTTGGTGCACGAGCAAGACGGTTCATGTGCATGTTTCGAAGCAGGAGATATGGAACATCGAGGGCCCTTCGGTTGTGGATGCAGTGAAGGAATACCAAATCTTTTAACCCGACAACCCCGCTACTGTCATGTCTTTGGCTGAGAGAGTAAGTGAGGAGCCTATGAATGTAGCGATAGAGCGGATCCCTCAGCTTAGTACTCTTTGTGCTGCTGGGGTTGTAGATTCCTTCACCGATTTGGGCCCATGCGGTTTGGCGCTCATTTTCATCTAAATCTCGCAATCCTCCGGTGTTTTCCTCATTTCCCGATTCTTCTTCCGCGTACAGTCCCACTATTGCCCCGAATTGTGCCATAGAGATTGAGTATCTCGTTCCACCACATCGAAAAGCAACCGCTTCATTGTCAAACGGGTCACTTCTTGAAGTGAAGGTGAAAGTACTGTAGAACTCCATAGTACATTGATGTACCGACCGAAGCTGAGTGGTCAAGGCAGCCCTTAGTGGTCCGGTAACAAGGTTGTTGAAACGGTCGAGTTGGTTCACCAAGGTCAATAGGTCCGTGCACGCTTGCCTCGGGTATTCCTCGGGCCTTGTTTGGAGTATCTCATATCTAGCCCTTGCATCGAGTTCTGTGGCATTGAATCTTGTGAACTTTGCCATCTGCAGGAATACATAAAAAGTTAGCGTGAAACGATAAAATTTTCGGTGAAAAACTGCAAACAGTTAGCTGGACACGGCCCCGTGTTCAGCGGACACGACCCCGTGTCCAGGCGTCTGTTACTCAAAAACTTCATTTTTCGACCCGGTCCCGAAAATCTAAAAATTTTTGGCCAAGTAGGTGTGGTTTTCCCCGAAAATGAAACCCCAATTGCCGTTTTTCCCAAAACAACCCGTTTACCCCTTTAATTTTATCTTTTTCGGTTCAAAAACAAGGGTTTGAGGTTTTTGTGAGAAATCGGGCAAATCTATCAACAATACAAGTGTATCTACTTCCCATTACACTAATCTAAACTAATACTAACAGATTACTTCAAAAATTTGAGGTTCGATCCGGATGAACTTCAAGAACCCTAGATGTTTCCCCAAATTTTTGATGTTTAACTACATGCAAGTAACTAATCTAACTACTAAAGATGATAGAATCATACCTTGATGTTGTTAGATCTAGAAGTAACGTCGAAAATCTGCGAAAAATCGCCTTGGACCAGAGCGTTTTCGGGGAAACGGGGCGTGTGGAATGGTGTAACTGTTATGAAAAGAGGGTTTTATCCCGACAGTTGCGTCGACACGGCCTTGTGTCCAGCGGACACGGCCCCGTGCCGAGCAAAGTTTTTTTTTTAAATTTTTTTTTATTTTTTTTGTGCTCGTGTGAGTGCCCGTTTTTTTTCTCCGAAAACATGGTTAGAAAATTTACCGGTTTCGATGTATACTTACTGGTTCGTAACATACCAGGTATGGTGTGGATGCTTTTTATTCGTTGACCGTTTGAAGCAAGATCTCTTCTTCCTCCTCCTCAATGGATCCTCGATAGAGTTTCAGCCGTTGGCCATTGACTTTAAATGGAATCCCATTTCGAGCTTTAATTTCTACTGCACCGTGAGGAAAAATATGGGTGATGGAAAAAGGTCCTGACCACCTAGATTTTAGTTTACCCGGAAATAATCGAAGTCGAGAATTAAACAACAGGACTTGGTCTACTTGAAATTCATTAGGTTTAATATATTTGTCGTGTAAATTTTTCATTCTTTCCTTATAAATTTCAGAGTTAGAGTATGCAAAATTCCTTAGTTCGTCTAATTCATTTATTTGACAAAATCGATTTTTACCTGCAGTTTCTAAGTCTAGGTTTACATTTTTTATTGCCCAGTAGGCTCTGTGAGCTATTTCTACTGGAAAATGACAACTTTTTCCATAGACGAGCTTATATGGGGTTGTGCCTATAGTGGTTTTATAAGCAGTTCGAAAAGCCCATAAAGCATCATCTAGTTTATCAGCCCATTCCTTTTTATTTAAACCTACGGTTTTTTCAAGTATTCGTTTTAAACCTGTGTTAGTCACTTCGGCTTGTCCATTTGTTTGAGGGTGATATGCTGTACAGACCCGGTGATAGACCCCATATCTTGTTAAGATTTTTTCGAGTTGATGATTGCAAAAATGGGTACCCCTATCACTTATCAGAGCTTTTGGTGTTCCAAAACGAGAGAATAATTTTTTCAGAAATTTTACCACTACTCTTCCATCGTTTGTTGGAAGAGCTTCGGCCTCGGCCCATTTAGACAAGTAATCAACCGCCACAAGTATATATTTGTTTCCTCTTGATGGTGGGAAAGGTCCCATGAAATCGAGTCCCCACACATCAAAAATTTCACAAACGAGAATGCCATTTTGAGGCATTTCGTTTTTGGAAGAAATATTACCTGATCTTTGGCAAGCATCACATGTCTTTACAAGATCTTGCGCATCTTTGTAAATGGTTGGCCAAGAAAATCCTGAATCAAATACCTTTCATGCGGTACTAGCGGCACCATGATGTCCTCCATATGGACCTTCATGACAATGGCGGAGAATTCTTCGTGCTTCACCACCATGGACACACCTTCGGATGAGTTGGTCAGCACACATTTTGAAAAGATAAGGGTCTTCCCAGAAGTAATGCTTTACATCGGCAAAGAATTTTTTTCTTTGATGATGTGGCCATCCTTTGGTGACTATACCGCTAGCTAAGTAATTAGCGTAGTCGGCATACCATGGTTCTTGTCTGCTTTCCACCATTTCCAAGGATTCTGTGGGAAATTTTTCGTTGATTGGTTCGTCCCTGGTTGCCTCCAAAGCTGGGTCTTCTAGGCGTGAAAGATGATCTGCAGCAGTGTTTTCTGCTCCTCTTTTATCTTTGATTTCAATATCAAATTCTTGGAGGAGTAGAATCCATCTGATCAAACATGGTTTTGCGTCTTGTTTCTTGAAAAGGTATCGGATAGCTGCATGATCTGTATAGACTACAGTTTTAGAAAGAACAAGGTAAGAACGGAATTTATCAAAAGCAAATACCACAGCTAGTAACTCTTTTTCAGTAGTTGTGTAATTTTCTTGTGCATCGTTAAGTGTTTTACTAGCATAATAAATTGGGTGGAAATGCTTTTCTTTTCTTTGTCCCAAGACTGCTCCAACAGCAAAGTCACTTGCATCACACATGATTTCGAAAGGAAATTTCCAATCAGGTGCTATCATGATAGGTGCATTGACTAGCATTTCCTTGAGGGTTAGAAATGCTTGATTGCACTCCTTGTCAAAGATGAAAGGTGCATCTTTTTCAAGTAATTTTGTTAGAGGTCTTGAAATTTTTGAAAAGTCCTTGATAAACCTTCTATAAAATCCGGCATGCCCTAGGAAACTTCTGATTGCTCTAACGGAGGAGGGTGGAAGTAATCGAGAAATAGTGTCTACTTTTGCTCGATCAACTTCCATTCCTTCGCTTGAGATTTTGTGACCGAGTACTATTCCCTCTGTTACCATGAAATGGCATTTTTCCCAGTTAAGGGCGAGGTTAGTTTCCTCACATCGGGATAGCATTCGTTCGAGTTTATCTAGGCATTGGTCGTATGAATCTCCAAAGATAGAAAAGTCGTCCATGAAGACTTCCATTGTCTTTTCTATCATGTCATGGAAAATGGCCACCATACAACGTTGGAATGTTGCAGGTGCATTACATAGACCGAACGACATGCGTCGATAAGCAAAAGTTCCGTAGGGGCATGTGAAAGTCGTCTTTTCTTGGTCTTCAGGTGCTATTGGAATTTGAAAGTAACCTGAAAAACCATCCAAGAAACAGTAAAATTTATGACCGGATAGTCGTTCTAACATTTGATCAATGAAGGGCAAAGGAAAGTGATCTTTCCTTGTTGCTTCATTTAATCGCCTATAGTCTATACAAACTCTCCATCCTGTGACGGTTCTTGTTGGTATTAATTCATTCTTTTCATTAGTTATAACCGTCATACCTCCTTTCTTTGGGACTACTTGGACGGGACTTACCCATGGACTATCGGAGATAGGATAGATTAGTCCGGCGTCAAGTAGTTTGATGACTTCATTTTTAACTATCGGAGATAGGATAGATTAGTCCGGCGTCAAGTAGTTTGATGACTTCATTTTTAACCACTTCTTGCACATTGGGATTTACTCTACGTTGTGGTTATATTACCGTTTTGTAGTCATCATTCATTAAAATTTTGTGCGTGCACATGGAAGGACTTATTCCTTTGATATCTACAAGCTTCCAAGCGATCGCATTTTTTGTGTTTTTTAAGAAGATTAACTAATTTTTCTTTTTCTACGCTACTAAATTTAGACGAAATAATTACAGGTAAATTACCATCTTTGTCTAGAAAAACATATTCCAAACCTTTCGGGAGTTCTTTGAGCTCAAGGGGTGGGTCTTTAGAAGACACCTTATTTTGTGGCTCATCTAGGTCAAGAACTTTAAAGGTTTGTTCTATGGCGACCTCTTCTTCAACAAAGTGGTCAACTTCTTCACTTGTATCGGGTGGCTCATCTTCATCTTCAGTTAGGGGGTCATTATTGCCAAAAGGATATTTCATTGAACGCTCAAGATCTATGCTCCTTTTGAATGCCCCTAATTGAAGAGGTAGATTATTAAATTTCCGGTTTTTCAAAGCTTCATGAGTTTTTACAAAAGGTTTTCCTAAGACTAGAGGAGCTTCATCGAAGATGACGAAGTCGGTTGGAATAACCATTTGATTTGTTTGAACTAAGACATCCTCAACTACACCGATTGATTTTATTACTTTCCGATTAGATAGAAAAATGGGTATTTGAAGTGGAGAAAAATCACTAATACTTAACTTTTCAAAAATGTAGTTAGGCATTAAGTTAACACAAAGATCTTTATCAATGGTGACATTACTAATAAATGAATTTTGAAAGAAACATGGAACCGGTGTAATTTTAATTTCAAAAGGATCTTCTTTTATCAGTGAAGTTTGATCGTTAGTTAACTTAACACTTACCATTTCCTCAATTTTAGTGTTAGAGTTTAACTCTTTTAAAAACTTAGCATGAGTGGTTACTAAACAATGGTTTTCGAAAGAAGGTGACAAGAGATTAATTTCTTCAAAATTAGACTCTTCTTGAATTTTAACATTATCGGCCTCACCACTCTCGTTGTTTAGCTCATGTGTCGGTTTTTCACTTATTTGTTCTTCCATTTTTAATTCCTCAATTATCGTTTCTTCCTTTTTTAATTCTTCTCTTGCGCGGGACTCCTCTTCCCTTGCACGAGATTCTTTCATGCATCTTTCGATAAATTTGAGTTTTTCTATTATCCTATCGGCTATGTCGGTGATAGAGTAAGGATCAGGATCCTCATGGCTTGATTCCGGTTGTTCGATCCTTGGTTCCTCATAGTACCCATATGAAGAAGATGGTTCATACCATTGTTCTTCATGATAAGTATATGATGGATAAGGGTCGAAACTTTGTTCTTCATAGTACTCATATGAGGTGGGTTTTTCACGCCATGGTTCCTCATAATAAGCGTATGAAGGTGGTGGCTCATATCTTGACTCTTCAAAGTATGAGTATGAAGGCTCATACCTTGGTTCATCAAAATATGAATATGAGGGAGGAGGTTCATACCTTTGGTCTTCATAGGATGTGTATGAAGTTGATGGCTCGTACCTAGGCTCCTCATAATGGTTGTAAGAAGTGGATGTTTGAAACAAGTTACAATATTGTACCGAGTGCGGGTTACCATAATTAGTGCAATAGTCTCTCATATAATCATCCTCCTCATAGGTGTAGTTGTAACCTTCTGAGTATTGATCCATAGGAATCACTCAACAGACCACAACTGAGTCTCGGGACCAGAAAACAAAAATAAAGACGTAAACAGAGGATGGACACGGCCCCGTGTTGGATGAACACGGCCCCGTGTTTAGGGTCTGTATCTGGGCGTTTTAATTAAAGTTACTGGTCTCGTTGGACACGGGGGCGTGTTCAGTGAACACGGCCCCGTGTTTAGACTCTGTATCTGGGTATCTAACTAAAAATATGCAGCACGGGGGCGTGTTCAGTGAGCACGGCCCCGTGTTCAGGCTACTGTAAATGCAAACTAAACTAAAATGCAGAAAAATGTGCGCGCATTTTAAAAAGGTTTTGAAAAACTGATTAGGCCGTCGTTTTTAAGCTTTCTCAAAATCCTTGTGTCCCCGGCAGCGGCGCCAAAAACTTGATGTGCGTGTAGTGTAATATATTTTTGGTATATATTTTAAGCCCTTTTTACACTTTTTAGCCAAGTTTTAAATTTATAAAACACGATATTCACTAACACTAAACACACATATGGGCAAGTGCACCCATCGTGGACGTAGTATAGTGTTGGTAAGATACCGAGGTCGTCCAAGGACACAAGAGCTTTTAGTACCGGTTTATCCTCAACGTCTAATCAAATCAAAATGTTAGAAAAAAGATTTTTAAACTAAGAAAATAAAACTAACTAAATGCTGAAAAATAAAATAAAAATAAAAACAGATAGACAAGATGAATCACTTGGATCCGACTCGTGTATTAGTATAACCTTTGATTATTTTCGCACTTTTGCACTTGTTTAAAAGATTATCTTAGTTATTGTAGTAGGCCCCTCTTTTGAAGGCGATGTTACCCTCAACCCAGTAGTTTGAGTCAGCAAGGATACAATCCTAAAGGGTCGGATTATTGAAAGATAATGAATTAAGTTATTAATGCAAATTATGGTAGGCCCCTCTTTTTGAGATGACGTTACCCTCGACTAAGTAGTCTGAGTCAGCAGGGATACAGTCCTAAATAGTCGGGTTATAGTATTAATAGTAGTTAACTTATGAGGGGGTCAAAGAGTTTGGACCCCCGCCATCCAATACTTTTGGGTATTGAAGGAGGTCCTACTAAATTTGACCCAGGTCCCTTGTAGGACCTCTAAACGCTGAACAAGGGCAAGACCCTTACCAAACCGTTCTCTTAACCCCCGACCAGGTAGCCAACATACCTCCATATAGACCGTGGAGATATGAATGGTGAAAATCTTTTATTTTATATAGACAGTAAAATAGTGCCAAGACACCACGGACAAACGATAAGGAAAAGTCACCTTCAACATAAGCAACTAGTTATTAAAGTCATTAATACAAAACCAAATAAAAAGTGCAAAAGATTAAAAATAAAAAGTATTATACTAAACACTTGTCTTCACCAAGTGATGTAAGAGACTTAGGCAAACATGGCCTTGATTGTCAAGAACTCTTACGATCAATCTTGGATCCCGAGACGACTCACACACTCTATGATGGACAATGGATGATGGTGGTGGATGATAGTGTTGTGATGGTGGTGGGTGCTGGATGAAGTGTGAGAGAGGTGGTGCCAAGGGATGAGTTGCAATGAAGCCAAGCACTCCTATTTATAGGCTGAATAGAGGCCTGGGCACGGCCCCGTGCCTGTCTGACACTATCTCTCTTCATTAATTGTAATTCGCAATTACAATTAATGCGCCTGCAGTACTTTGGGCACGCACCCGTGTTCACTGGGCACGCCCCCGTGGTGAGCAATAGAAGCTTCTACAGGTTTGTCTTTTCTGCTACTTCTTGGGCACGGCCCCGTGCTCGCTGAGCACGGGGCGTGTTAAGTCTTCTGCCTTCTCTATTTTGCTTGGGAGGATGCTGTCGAGGGGTCGGGCAATCCACTTTTGTTCCTTTTTCTTGTATTTATGTTAGACTTAGCTGCCTTTTTGCTTCTTTTGTTAATTTGAGCTCATTTAATCCTGAAAATACAAAAGGAAGACAAAAACACACTTTTTCCAACATTAGTACTAAAAAAGGGTTAGTTTTATGCCTCATTTGATGTAATTTATATGTTGCATTTTATATACATCACTGCTGACCAAAGTTCCTGAGGAATTTCTCGCTTAGCTCTTCATAACTATCGATTCCCCCTGGGGGAAGGCTGTCAAACCAGAGTCGGGCTCCTTCCGTCAGAGTTTGTACAAACATGTGGCACCATACAGGCATGGACCAACGCCCAAGCTGCCCCGCTCCCCTGAAGGCATGAAGATGATCTTCAGGGTCTCTTGTCCCATCATAACGGTCAAAGTTTGGGGGCAACTTCGTTTTGGGGGGCATTGGTGCTTCTGCAATCCTCCGTGTAAACTTTGAGACTTCAGCTAAGTCCCGTGGAAGATAAGGCTGATTCAGGCCATCGTCGCTTTGGTTATCCTTTCCTTTTCCCTTTTCCTTTGACTTCGTTCCTGTGACGAGGTCCTCCCTTTCTTCTGAAGACATTTGTCTGAGGGCAGTCATGAATGTTTCCAGTGGGTCACCACTGTTGCTCTTGTTCTTGAGGTCTGTCTCTTCTTGATTAGAGGGTGTGTCAAAAGAGAGCCTAGCCCTGAGGCTGTCAAGCTTTTCTTGTCTCTTTAAATCTTCAAGACACTTCGTTAGCTTTTCTCTGTGCATGGCCACAAAATCTGGAGTGATATGTTCCGTTCTTTCCGGGTTTTCCACCTGGTTCTCGTTGCCTTCTTCATGGGTTATGTCTTCTACACTGACCCTATCCAGATGATTATGTGCTGTCTGGGGTGATATGTGAGTTGGGTGGGGTTGCCATGTTGTTGTTGGTGAGATAAGCTACTCTTAACGTCGGAGTTTGATGTGGGAACACCGGACAGGCTAGCGTCCCACGGATGGCGCCAATGTCGAATACCCAACTCCCGGATGACGTAAGATGGATCTTCGCTGACGTTGAGAGCCTTCACCTTAGCTTCTGCAAAAGAACAAACCGTTAGCCTCGCCACGGAGGACCCCGGAGGGGGGATCCGTGACCAAGCTCCGGCGTGAGAGTAAGTAAACTTGCCGGAGGAGCAGAGGAGTTTTATCCCGATGAGTGTGATCACCGGGATGTTTCATCTAAGGTGTGAATCGAATAAATGTAATGTAGGTGACCAATGCATGGGAATATTGGTCGGAAATTAATATGGTGGTAGTAAATGAGAGTGGAGTAAATGAGATGGTCTCCTCATCATCCCTTATGTCCTTTATTGTGATTCTTATATAATACCCAGCCCTTATCGTGCGTGTGAGATATTTTACTTAGATGATCCAACGAGTCCGGCGAGTCCTCGAGGGGTGCAGACACGTGTCTGACCCCTAACGGTAAGATGATCTTCTCATTTAATGCTTTAGCCGGAAAGTACATATGCCAGCCGAGATCCTCTTCTTGTCAATATTAAATGAAGCCTGCATTCCCTGCTCGTGGTTTTCCCGCCTTTAACAAAGGGAAAGAAACCTTAATGGGCAAGATAACTCTATTACTTGGGCTTTCGTGTAATTGGGCCTTCGTAAGGATAACCTAGAGCGGGTAAAGTGGGCCTTCCCACTGGCCCGTCGTCAGTAACCTATTAAACTATTAAACATGTTTAAGTGTTTTAACAATATATAATTTTAAACTATACTAGGTTAGAACCACGTGTATTACACGGGTTGAATAAATATAATTTTATATATTAAATAATAAAAAGTTATATCTTTATGAAACTCGCATATTTTACGGGTTAAATAAATGTAATTTTATATATCAAATAGTAAAAAAAAAGTTATATCTTTAAAAACACGTGTATTACACAGATTAAATAAATGTAATTTTGTATACTAAATACTAAAAACGTCGTATCTTTAAAAAAACCCGTGTATAATCGGGTTGAATAAATCTACCAAATGATAAAAAAAAATTACATCATTAAAAACTCTGTATATTACACGTGTTGAATAGATCTAAAAAAGAGTTATATCTTTAAAAACCATGTGTATTACATAAATTAAATAAATGTAATAAATACTAAAAACGTCATATCTTTAAAAAAACCGTGTATAGTCGGGTTGAAAAATCTACCAAATAATAAAAAAATTATATCCTTAAAAACCCCGTGTATTACACGTCTTGAATAAATCTAATTTTACATAGCAAATGATAACAAAAAGTTATATCTTTAAAAACTTCGTGTATTACACGGGTTATATAAATGTAATTTTGTATAATAAAGAATAAAAGTTGAATTTTTAAAAACCCCGCGTTTTACACGAGTTGAATCAATATAATTTTGTATACCAAATAATAATAAAAAGTTATATTTTTAATAAATTAGGATAACATTTAATATTAATTTATTATTTATATATTTAATATAATATAAGTAGGAAAGAGAAGTTTTTGTTTTAAAAAAATTAAATTAACAATTTAGATTTGAGGATAATATTTTATTAAAGTATGATAAGATTTAATATTAATTTATTATTGATTTATTTATTTATTTATTTATTTATTTATTTATTTATTTATTTATTTATTTATTTATTTAGTTAATATAAGATAAATATATATTTGAGGATGCCTTCAATGAATGACATGTGTCCAAAAGTTTGTTTCTTTTATTATATAGATAGATTTATTCAATTTTCTTTATAAACATTCGTATTATGATTTTTAACATATATATACTACAAAATATTTTTAAAAAACATAGATCCAACCTGTGTAATAAACAAAATAAAAGGTGGGAGTGTAACTTATTTCTTTTAATTTGTATCTGTACCATTTAGGTTTTTTCAGCAGGCCTGTTCTATAATCATAGAATCCAAGTATTAAAAAAGTGTTATAAATGGATTTTTCTAATCTAGTTTCTGAGTATATGTGGGGAATTATGGGAAAGATATACGCAACATTAGCAATGTGTGTGACAGCTTGAGTTGGACGGCTAGGCTTAATGGTTGTTTGTCAACAAGTTCTTTAATTGTTAAGCAGGTGGGTTAGTGGGAAAAGTTATTTGTCAAGGATGGTAGCTTGGTAACGGATTAATTCAAGAGTTTGTTGTGATGCATGTCCATCATGAACTTAGATGGAAGGGCCATTAAAGGAGAAGATAAGTGTTAAATCCAACTTGGAGAGTAACGTCTTGTTTTTTTTATTATTTTTTAACGACTAATAGAATAGGAGAGGAGTCTCTTCGAAACCCCGTCACCATTCCACCAACCCTGGTTCGATTTCAGGTGCTGTCACAAGAAGTCTTCAATAATTCTTACCTCTTGCGAGACTCAAACCTGGTACTAGAGATGAGCATGGTACCGGTATCGAATATAACCGGTACGATGCCGGTTCAATAGCAATAGGCGGTACCAAATGCTCATCTCTACCTAGTACCTCTCATTGTTGTGACCTCCACTAGACCATCATTGACGGGAATTTGGTCAATTTCGTTTCGGTTCGTTACGTTTGGTCAGTATCATTTGCCTCTTTACAGTACATGCGCTCGATGTAGCAACCACTACAGGAAACATAACAAATATATGTTATATTTGATCCAACTCGGATCCACACTATGCATGCGAATTTGGTTGATTTCATTTCGCCTGCTACGGTACTAACACTCACTATAGCCATCAGAAGAAGAAACCCTAAAAAATATATTATATTTGACCTGACTTAGTTTTGAATAAAACTTACATTGAAATGTAGATAAAAATTAATGTGTCGTAATGGTATCTTCGAAACTTTGTAAAACATTAATCGTTGGGTTATATAAGATATGCTGATGATGAAAGCCAAAACCTATAGGAACCATCTTCCTTGCATGTGGAATAAGGTTGAAGGATTAATCAAAGTACCAGAAGTTCCCCCGTGAAAGCTTCATAAACAACCACCAAAATAGTTGAACAAGAACTAACAGGTCAAAGAATTGGAAGATAAGTCAAAGTGCTAGTCAACAAGTCAATAGCTATAGACAATTGCTGGTCAACAAAGTCAAAGACTGATATTAGGAACCAAAGTACTGAACCGATTGTCCAGCACCATGGCTCGTTGGGGTCATGTTTTGGGTGGTACGAGTACCACTTGCGTGAATTGGCCCCAGTTCAGTATGCTCTCCGTTGGCGTACTCATCAGGTGGGAGGCTTTGGACGTGTGCGTTGTTCGCCACTGGTCCCGATTGAGAGTGGAAACCGAGAGGAGAGAAAGGAATACCTTGATCTGCCATGAGATCAAAGAAGGTAAAACAGAAAGAAGATGAAAAGTGATTATAAAAAATCGGTGGGCGCTAATGAAGAAACATCAAGTTAATCCGCAGGTTAACTTGTAGGATTAGTCTTGTCTAATCTTATTTCTTCCTTGTATGATTATTGGGAGACGCTACAAAACAACAACACCGTGAAGCTCGTTACAAGGAGGAGGATTGGGGGTTTTCCTTGTAACCACCCTCCAATGTGAGAATAAGAACTTATTTTGAGGATAATAAGATTTTTGTCGTTGTTTTGTCGCTATTTCTCCCTGTTTCGAATCTGTATGTGTTTGATACCATGAATTTCTACAATTCTGTATAGGTATCTTATCCAATATACACCCTATATATTATATTAAATACCAGTCATTGCTATAAAAGATCTCTCCCCAGATCAATCTTCTTGAATTCTTTCCATTTTAGGTTTGTTTGACAACAATCCATTTTTTTCCTTTAAAAAAAATAAAATTAGCACTACAATTCTTGCATTTCAACTTACATTTATCATTTCATAACCTCATGAATTTTTTGTATTCCATCTTTCAGTTTAACTAGATGGACAGCCGCGCGCGTTGCAGCGCGGCACCATGGTATATCCTAAAAGGAAACGTTAAATCAAGCCGAGAGCCAAATCATTTACGTAAGCCATGCGTCTCTCAACCTTTGTTTAGCGTGGATTATAATGCAAAAGTTAGTAGCAAAGAAACGATATGGATTTGGACTGATGCACATTCTAAACTCGACTTGCGCATCTGAAATGAATGACCAAGAATAATTGATACCAAATATCTAGTTTTCATTGAAATATAAGTGAATCGTAAACACGCCTAAAGGCATAATCCATGGACAACTTTACATTTAAACTTCTTCTATAGCATTGCATTCAAATATATAATATATAAAACAATATAATAACATATAAACCTGCTAAAACAATCACACAGTTGTACTAAAGTCCTAACTTGATTCATGAGAGCAGCTTTAAGTTTTCTTCATGTGGTTCAATCTTCTATACGCAGCTTTACCAGAAATCACAGTTTTCCCTACTTGTAAAGTCCTAACTTGATTCAATCTTCTAAAGTCCTAACTTGATTCATGAGAGCAGCTTTAATTAGACTATCTCCAATGCATATTTAACACCCTTGTTCTTAGAAGTCCTTAGATGTCCTTACCATTGGAGCAATGATGCCATTTGAATTCTTTAACAATGAAATCCTTAATTATGGATGCATGTTTGTATTGGTTTTGGTGATAAGGTGGACCCATACTAAAAAAATAAAAACTTTTATTTAAGGATTGTGTGTAGGGAGTAGGTGATGGGGTGGAAATTTAGAAGAGTAAGGATATTTGTAGGGTTGGAGATGAAATGAAGGTTTTTAAGGATTTGTAAGGACAGGGGCGGATTTACATGGAGTGGTCCGGGTTCACGCGAACCCACTGAATTTTGAAATTTTAATAGGATCTGTATATGTAATTTTTGAGCGAACCCATAAATAAAATGTTTAATGAACCCACAAACAAAATTGTAGGATGGTGCAAGTGGTAAAATCCTTTCGTTATGCAGTGAAGATCACTGTTTTGATTCCCACTTAATTCGTTTTTTTTAAACGTATGCAAATCATAAGCACTCCATTTCTGAATGTTGAAATGTTAAAGAATATTCAACGCTTTTCTTCTAGATAATCGAGCCTTGCCTACAATTCAATAAATTTGTTGACATAACTTCAGTTTATTTCTACAACATGCCATATTGCCTTTATTTTTGCTCTCTTATTTTTTTTCTTTTTCTTAAATGTTATTATGTATGTTTTGTAGAATATGTATACCATTTTCGAAAGAGATCTACATTTTATTTTTATAACGAGTTATGATTGTAAGAGTCTATTCAAAATTGTAGAATGCTACTTAGTTAATAAACAGTTTAGAGTGTATCTATAGTAAGTAAAATACAATGTTGTTTTGGTTATGAGGGGTTGATAATATATGAGGTTAAGGACTTTTAGAGAGAGGGAATACAATTGTCTTAGTTGTGGGTATAGTCGTTGTTGTAGGATATTATGGTTATGATGATAATGTGACACAACATACCGAAAATATCACTTGTATAAAGTTACTCTAGGACTATATTAACTTAGTTCTTCTTAACTTGAATTTTAGGGCTAATGTTAATGAAAATTTGATATGAAATTTAGGTTTTTATTATGTTCCACAACTTGACCCGACCCGACCCAACTCAACCTGGTCCGAAAATCCTAACTTATGGTTGTGAAATTTGACCACATAGAAAAATGAACCCATAGGAAAAAAATCCTGGATCCGCCACTGTGTAAGGATATGATGTGGCAGATGATGTGGCAGCTAAGGATGCTTAAGAACACCCGTAGCGTTGGAGATAGTCTTAATACAAAAACAAACATTAGTCAGACAATAATAGCCTTGTCCTTCTCTAATAGTCAGTCACCAGGACTGCGTAACATAAGCAAATAGGAATGGTAAACTGTAAAACATGAATATATTTGGAAGCTCATATCATGGTGATGAGACAAAATCGAACATCCACCATAGCTGCACCGAAGTTTGCCACGCCAGGGCAAAAAAGTGAGATTTGTCTAACACCAGAAAAACAAATTTTGATCATCATAGCTTCAAATAAACATCACCATGTGCCTCAAAACACATATAAGCACAAAGCATAAGTAATTAGAGTTCAGGTGAGGCTTGCCCCATCATCATCACCGCCCCGTCAATTCGCTATTTTTTTTTATCTCAGATGAAATTTTAATCATCGTCATATACTAAAAAAATAGACGAAAAATCTGTTTACTTCAACATCAAACCGACATAAGATGATCTGGTTCCAAAAAGGTTGACCAAACACCCCATATGTTCATAGTTACTATATACATCAGGTGAGTAAATGTACCACATATTGAGGAGTGGGAATCCATAGTCTTTTGGATTAAGATATTGGGAAGATCAAATCTTAATCCAATATTAAGATACTGGATTAAGATATTAAGATAGTGGAGAATCCATAGTCAACAAACTCATTCATAAAAAACAAATGAACCAATACCAATTAAGATCAAACCTTGATTATATTTACACCTATTGCAAAATAATTTACTTCTTGATTTTTGATCAAACAGTTACATCTATTCTTTGATGCTTAGTTTGATTTTCCCAAACCAAACACACATGAAGAACAATTAAAATGGAAAACACACACATGATCCAACATACAAACAAGAATATTACAACAACAAACAATTAATAAATTGTTAAGGAGAGTGAATGCGTGATCCAAACAAATTTAATAAAAAAACACATAGGTCCAGTTTCGGGCTTACATGAAAGTCCGACATCGGATCCACCGCTCATACTCAGATTGACCACAACCAGATCTACAAGCTTTGTGCCCCTTGATCTACAACTTCAAACAAATCTTCGCAGTCTTGAAGAAATTTCAATTTCATAGAATATCGTATGTGAAAAGTAGTCTAGATAATTAATGTGTGGGCGCCCCCTAGAGATGAGCACGGTATCCGTTCGGTACCTAAGGTACCGGTATCGAAATACGGGGAAAATTTGTATCGGTACTGAATATACCAGTTCGGTACCGGTATTTACCGGTGTTTTACCTGTAAATACGGGTTGAAAAACAGGGAAATGGGAACCGGTATCAGTATCGAATATACCCGGTACGGTACGGTTCGGTTCGGTATCGGTACCCGGAACCCGGTACCAAATGCTCATCCGTAGCGCCCACAAATGATAAAAAATCACCGGTATTACAGTTATATGTTGCTGGCCAAAAAGCTAATGTCAAAACAATATGCAATATATCTGATGACAGTAGTAAAACACTATAACCAACAAATATCATGTATTGCATACATAAAAGTAAAATCTATATGTCAAACAAATATAAAACGTATTTAGATTTGTAGAGCTTTTTGCTAATAAACTACATCAAGAAACATAGAAATTAAACCTAGAAATAGAGACTTACATAAACGGTCCCACATTGGATCCATATAGCAATAAGAAATAGAGCTTGGCAGGATATTTGACTCAACCTCATCCACCACTCATTGGGGTGTTCAAAACCGGATATCCGAAAATTTCGGATAGCTAATTTCACTATCCGAACCTGTATCCGAAATTTCGGATATCCGAAATTCGGATATCCGAATTTTCGGATATCCGGTTTTGAACACCCCAATGAGTGGTGGATGAGGTTGAGTCAAATATCCTGCCAAGCTCTATTTCTTATTGCTATATGGATCCAATGTGGGACCGTTTATGTAAGTCTCTATTTCTAGGTTTAATTTCTATGTTTCTTGATGTAGTTTATTAGCAAAAAGCTCTACAAATCTAAATACGTTTTATATTGTATGTCGGATACGGATTCGGATAGTGAAACGGATATCCGAATTTCAAAAATAAACAAAATGTTTCAAAACAAAAGTCTACACCAATCATCCAATTTTTTCAATTTCAAATCAAAACTCCATCGAACATACAACCAAAGAAATATACCATGTTCAAAAGGAAAAGCAAAAAAATATAATTCTTTTGAGCTTTGTTAACTTTTCAACAATTTAATTTTCACCTATATCTCTGTAGTCTGCACATGGAATGGAATCAAAACTTAAAACTCTATTCTTCCAATGCAACTCAAATGTGATAACTCAAAAGTCAAAACATGTCACCGCCATCCAACAATTTCACTTCTATTCCTCTAGATTTCTTTATATGTCTCATAATCTTCATGATTCAACCCTTCCTTCGACCTTCGTTCAGTTTGAATCGTCTCAATCTTTCATTTGCTTTGTGAGTTCGTGAGGTGGGGCGGCTGATATAGTGAGAGGCGTATAAAGTAAGTTAGAATTTTAGGGTTTTAATTGAATTATTGATATATATTTAAAAACTAGAAAAATAAAAGAACATAAAACTTCGGATATCGGATATCCGAAATATCCGAAAAATTTCAATATTACTATCCGAATCCGAATCCGAATTTTCGGATATCCGAGATTCGGATATCCGAATTTTCGGATATCCGAAAATTCGGATAATTCGGATTCGGATTTTCGGATAATTCGGATTCGGTTTCGGATTCGGATTTTTTTGAACACCCCTTCACATCCACCACAATCAGGTGCATGTAGCACCGACCGACCCTACAGGACCATCGCCAGCCCTAACCATAGCAAAGTGAAATCTTTATGTCAATAAGATTAGTTATCAAAGCAACACCCAATTCTAATTCCATGAAAATTAGGCAGACTTACGGTACTACTTTTAACCTTTTACCTGCCCAAATTTCTAAGTTATATCTCACAATCCAATGACTAAGTTATGTTACTTAATCATCATCTATAAATAAATCTGATCTCAACCAACATAAAAAAAAAAGCACATCACCAAAATTCCAACAATCACCTACCAAAAACACATCACCAAAATAGCCCTAATTTTGTAACCAAAAGAAAAAGAGTGTCAATATCAAATATGATTGTCAACTGGTCAAGAAAAGTGAATTCTAGCAAAATAAGAAATTACCCAAGTTTGTGCCGACCATACAATACCAAGTAGGACCGTGAATTTTATAAAGTTCCTTCTTTATGTATTGATGTCCAACCCTCATCCACCACCGCCTTCTACCATGTTTTCCATGTCAAAACCACCACACCATCACCACCGGTCTAACCCAAATGCCAAGAGAGTGGTCGGCGGGAGACCTTATCCCTAGCATATATGCGAGCCGCCCTATTAATTTTCTAAACTCTGCCACCGTCGCGATCCTTTATTCCTCCAATATGAAGAATCATCTTTAAACTGACCACCCTAAAATAGATCTTGAAGCAAGGTTTTCTCCCAAAATATATAAGAATGCACGATTCAAAAAAAACACAGTATAAGAATGCAGAACAAAAAAAGTCCATAGACATAACACAATAAATTTAGCTTCTTCTTAAAAATATCCCTCTTTAAAGGTTTTTTTTTAAATGCGTTCATAAGTTGGTATGGCTGCAAACAAAATAATATAGAAACATCATAGACAATCCCCAAAAATCATCACTGTTGTCAAAGGCCACCAACATCAAAGCCCAAAAATCCCCAAATTTCCCCAAAACCCCTGCCCCACATTTAAGAAATAGTAGAATCACAAATTTAATAAGAAGAGATTTGTTCTAAAAGCATAATAAAGAAACAGAGAACTCCTGCAAATAATTAGTTAGGGTTAATAACCAAATCTTTAGTATGTATTAGGGTTCATAACCAACAGTAAGAGTGCAATACATATTACGAATACATAACCTGTTGCCAGATTGCCTCCGGCCGGTGGATACCTCTGCACCGATGTCGACGCCGGAGAGCTGCCACAAACTTCGCCGCCGGCGGATCCCCTTGGTCATCTCGACACCGGAGTCATTTGCGACGGATCTCCAGTGTCGACGCCGGAGAGCCTACTCAGTCTCTGTCTCCCATCTCTTCTCCGATCGCTCTCACAAACAGACTTTCTTTCATTTGCGATGGGTTTTGAAGAATTTAGGTTTTGGATGCATGGCAAGCACAGTTGAGAAAGACCAACAACGAAGGAAGACTGAGGTTCTTGTTGAGAGAGAGAATAGAAAGAGAAAGTAAAGGTGAATTTGTGGTGGTATGTTAGGATTTTACAGGGCTTGTGATAAAGGGACAAGTCAGAAGTGAGTAAAAAAGGAAAAAAAAAAACACATTGAGCAGAGTCGAACCCAGGCTTCAAAGTTAAATAGTTAGATCCTTGACCGCTGGAGGAGCACATTTTTCATTGAACACAGATGTATTAAATGACTTATAAAGAAATAAATGACGGCAGCATTACTGTTCATAAAGTTCGTTTAGTAATATATAGGGTAATTGGGAATTTGTTAATTCTGAAACTCATGTATAACTGATGTATTCATTGCTAACTTTTATTGTATTTCACGATCTCCTTTACGTTTTTCTACAATTTTTATTATAACATACGGTGTGGAGGAGCTTGAAGAAGGGGCATAATGCAATATGTGGAGAACGTGTCAGAATGGGGCATGGTCTTAAAACGGACGGCGTGACCGGGGGTGTGGAAACGTGGCTTTTTTAACACATGTCACATACCTTTTGTATTATTTTATAATTAATTTTATATCAAATGTATTAAAAACTTATAAATATATTACTAGTAATCAAACAAATACATAACACTAAAACAAAAAAGACATTACATAAATTTTAAAAACATTTATAAAATTAAAAATACGAAACTAAAAAACACATAACTTAAATAAAAAAATCTAATGATTTCCCACACCGAGCGGAGCTTGAATTCACGGTTGTGCACGTGCCTAAAGTTGATGAGAGCCCCTTGAATGATGTCGTCCTCTCCGAGATCACCACCCTCGATCTCCACATGAGTGTGGATCGTCTTGATTCTTTCGCAATCAAAACGGATCATCCTAAAACGAGACGAGAAGGAGTCGACGGTTCGATTGTTATGACCCGTATAGGCTTTGAAGTTTTGTCGGATTGTCCTCCAAAAAGGACCGCTCAAGCGCCTACCCGGCGTGTGGTTGCTCAAAGCTTCGGTCCACGTCACGGCTGCCATCGTCGGGTATTTTTTGGTGAAGTGGAACGGCGTTGAAGTGGAAAAGTTTGTATAAAAATGAAGAAGTGTTAGTTTTTATAAATTTGGGTGAAGATGTTGGTTGTATTTATAGTGTGAAATTATAATTTTTTTAAAAAAAGGTAAAAGAAAAATATAAAAGTTCAAGTTAACTGTTGGGGTTAAATGGCTAACATTCACGTCTATGAACCATGTGCTACGTCATCTACAAAATATCTTCCACGCCGGTGGAGATTCCCCGCACGTTGAAAATGCCGTAGACGGGATGGTGTGCACATCGTTTAGCAGCAACAACGCCATTATTAAACGCTCACACGTATGATCTTACGACGAAACTAATTAGAAAATTAGAAAAGTCATTACAATAGTGAACTCAATTACAATAACAAGAACACTAATAATATCCGCAAACATCTTTCACAAATCGAATATTTATATTGTCAAGAGTTTTCTCTTAAGACAGATTCACAATCATCATTTCAAAAATTACAAAACAACTAAGGGTATCCGGTGTGAGAGTCGGCAAAGGTCGGCAAAGTGAGTTTACCACTCAGTAAACACCATCACCAACACTAGTTTACCGCTCAAACTTTACCAAATCGGTGGTGGGTTGTCGATGCGGTGAAGAGTGTGTGTGTGTGTGGTGGGAGGGGGTCCATGTAATCTCTCAACCAATCACACTCTTTTCCTTTTTTTTAAAAAAAAAAAAAAAAAGTTTACCACTTCTGCAAGTGTCTAAACCATTGCCAACACTTTTCAGCAAAGTTTAAACATTTTTCACTGATTGATGTGACGCACTCTGATTGATTGATTTTTTAGTTTGTCACTCTCAAATGTCTAACCACTTCTTACACCCTACTGTGGAATAGCAGAACTGCAATAGCAGAACTGTTTTTGAAGGAATACAATGATACAATAGTTGTGGGGCGATGTGATAGTGTGGTCCACATGGGCATATCAAGTAGAACATAGGCAGAGAGAGAATAGCAAGACCAAAAAATCATAATTCCACAAGTCTTTATCCCCGCTTATTTGTAAAATAAGTTTCAAAACAGCTATGTTTACTTTTTGTAGTCATTCATCTTTATTTTCAATCAACTTTAAAATTTAATGAAATGAAATAGATTAAGACATTCAATCATAATTAAGAATAGAGTTTTATCAACATCACTAATAACATCTTTCACAAATCACATATTTGTGTAATTATAGTTTTATCTTAAGAAGACAGATTCACAATCATCATTTCAGAATTTTGATACAACTATTGTGGGTTGGTTTGCCTATTTGCAAACAAGTGCGAGTGGTCTTGCAGCAGTGTGGTTGGGATTGCTGAACAATGTGTGGTTGAGTTGAGAAGCTAGTGTAGTAACGGAACCAATTTAAGATGGACCATCGTTGTAGGGCGATGCAGTGGTGTGGTCCACATAGATCGAATAGAGAGAGGAAGAGTAACAGCAAGAGAAAAAAATCATAATTCCATAAGTTTGCAAAGGCCCTACTCATCTTTAAAATGAATTTCCAAATAGCTTTGTTTACTTTTTGTGGTCTTTCCTAATTAATTTTCAAACACTTTTAAAAGCTCACTAAGACAATAAAACCTTTTTTATTAAAAAAAATTAAAGGTTCGAATGAGGGATTACTGCCATCAACAAACAACCACAAAGCCAGATTGCAATAAAAAATTGGCCACATCAATCTCTTAGATGAGCGGATGGATATTCATCATCACCGAGTTAATCTAAAAATAATGGTTTCCTATTCAAACGTTGTCATTAACAAAAACCTAATGGTTCAAACGAACCCAGATCGAAAACCCAAACAGGTTAAATAGCTATATCTAACAAGAAGACTTTTGGAGACACCGATGATGGCCAACGACAAGGGGTCAAAGGGCATTCGGTCAAATGAGAAACTTCATCGAAAACCCTAAACAGTTAGAGACATACCAGCTCAATTGGGAACTGAATGATGGGAACTGAACCACAAGTCTGAACTAATAGTTTGATGGAACAAACCGAGAAAAACCCAGATGGATTATTAAGCGAAATCACTCGGAAGATCCAAGCATTTCTGCAGCTCATTTAACTCGGCATTTGAAACCGGCGCTTTAACCCAATTCCAGCGAACCCCAGGAGCCTCCTGTTTCAAAAGCGGCCATCCACAAAGCATCATTTTTTCTTCAAATTTGAATAGGTAGAGAATTTCACCAAAATACATGAAAACCGCAATTTACTCCTATATATAATTAGCTCAAATTTTTAACTTTAAAATCACTAGGGTTTAAGATTTGTAACATACTTCTTATACCACTACATAAGAAAGAATATTAGTAATCATCCTCATCTTCATCTTCAGAGTTGCTTCCATCAAATATATGATACTCTTCATCACTGTTTTCGGCATCTTGTCCATTGTTTGGAAAACTACCAAATAATTCTTGCAGGTACGTCTTCGAAACATTCTCTTGGTTTATATCTTTACAACACATAGGAAAATTAGTCGAATAGTATTTTTTTTTTAAATCTGATAGGTTTTATCTTCACATGCCCATAATTTATATATAAATTACTCCTATAAATGATTTAAAATATGATTTTGTGCATGCGACTAACGTGATTTCGACACGCGCCTCATGGAATGATGGAATCGCCTGAAGCAGTCAAACAACAAACTCTCGCTTGACTGCTCCCACGCGCGCCTCAGGTGTGATATTTAAAATTAAGGGGCTGTTTGTTTACCTCTTAATGAGGCTCTTGATGGTTCAGCACTTAATGATTCAGACTGTTTGTTTCGCGAGCAGATGTCTGAATGATTCAGACATTTGCCTCTGAATGGTTAAACATTATACTGGGTCTGAATGGTTAAGACCTCTTATCTGAATTGGTCAGACATTTGCCTCTGAACAGTTAAGAATTGTATTGGCTCTTAATGGTTAAGACCTCTTACTGGTTCAACACTTAACCATTCAGAAGTTGCCAAACAGCCCCTAACATCCAGTAAGAATTCATCAAAAAATGAAGATAATGATAGAAATGTTAAGATTAAAAAAACAGTGATTATATCAAGGATACAAGATGAATCAGGTAAAGCATCGTTCCCATCACCACCCTAGAAACATGCACAGCGAAAAAATATTAGGCGAAATTATCATATGATGTCCGTTTTATATGACGTTGACAAAATAGGATTATGTTTACCATATCAAGTCCCTCATATGCATCAAAATCCTCATCTGCATTTTCATCCTCAATATCATCTTCCATGTCATCATCTTCATCATTACTCATTTCGTTCTCCTCAATATGAACTTCATCTGCATACTCAACAATTTCAAACCAACATCTTCGCACGAAAATAATTTCTTAAAAACGTAAAGGGGTAGACAATTCATAAACACACACCTTTATTGACTATCTTTTCTTTTATCACATTTATCGTTCTTTTTAATTTTTCAAGATGTAAAGAAGCCGACTTCAGAAAAGACTCTGCACCGGGATTTGGATATACTGATAAAAACCTCACTTTAACGCGTAACCTCAAGATCTCGAGGATGTGTTGAGAGAACCAACCCGTTGCTAACTGCAAAGTAAATGATTTTATGTAAAATATATATATTTATGTAAAATGAAGTACAGCGTAATGTATCATACAGTGCAAGATGTTTGAGTCAAGGGCTTTTTAATCTCTTGTTGAATGTAATCATCGACAAGTTCAAAAAGCTGAAATGATGTTTGACATTTGTATGGAAAAACTCGAAAGCCACATAAATCATCCCATTTGTGCTTCAACCTGTAAAGCAAATCAAACTGAATATCTTAAATTATTAATTTTAAGTTTAAGTAGATGAAATTTAAAAAACGTATTACCCGGATGCTATGCCACTATCACAGTAGCTTCTCAGAGGTGGTGGTACTCTGAAGTCCATCCGCTGATATCTGTCGTAAAAAAATATATTAAGATACTAAAGAAATTATAATACCAAAAAACAAAAAAATAAATAAATAAATAAAGTATAAAAGGAGTTTATTCTTATAGAATTCTTACATGCGAGATTCTGGATCTTTACGAGGATCGTATCCTTTTCTGATCCAAAACCGACGATATGGCCCGTTTAGAAAATAATACGCTGCCCTGAAGAGATACCTGTAAACCAAATATATTTAATTAAAGATAAACTAATGTTTTATTCTGAATTAATTTTGCAAAATTGTCAACCTTGGACATCTAAATCGTGGATAAATTAAGATGAGACTCATGTTTTAGGGTAATTTCATCCCAACAAACAGAGGTGGAACCAAAGGGGGGTCAAGAGGGTCCACTGACCCCCCCGAACATGGAAATTTGTAAGATTTTTATATATTCAATCCTATGTTGTCAAAAGCGCAAAAAACGCGCCCTAGGCGCAGGTTTAGCGCCTGGTGGCAGCCTAGGCGCAAATATGGGCTTTTTTTTGTAAAAACGGTGATCAGGCGTGCGCTCGGATCTAGGCGCAACGAGTAAAAAGCGCGGGATTTTGTTCTATCAGGCGCATTTTTCTTTTTTATGTTTTTTTTTTAGTTTTTACAGCTGTAATCCACTCCTTTTTAACCACTGGATAAAGACTTGTTTCCTTATCCTTTTTAACCCTAATCCCCTAATCAGCCACCACAACCTCGATCTTTTCTGAAAACTTAAACCCCCCCCCCCCCCTCCCCAAATGCTCGCTTCTTCTCCAAGAAACTCAAGAAGCCAAGTCGTCTGCAGCATTTAATCTGGTGAGTTGTTTTCGATTTTTGTATCTTGTTAACATTTAATGTTGTTTCTAGTTTCCTTTTCATTGTAGTTGACTGTAAATGTCGTTAAATTCTGACTGCAGTTAGTTTTTTGACCGAACTTGACATGCAGTTGTAGCTGCATTTAATTTCCCACTATAATTGACATAAATTGCTGATGATTTTTACTGCACTGTTACTTTTTTCTTCTGTGTAATTGTTCCAGCAGCCTATTCTCACACAACTTTTCAATACAAATCACAATTACATAGACAGATTGCATAGTAAATTAGTAATTACTCTTTATATTTGAATATCACATGATCAGTTTAAACTAAGCGAGTAAAATAGATTAATTATAAAAAGTAATTACTAAGTTACTATGCAGTCAGTCTATGTAATTGTGATTTGTATTGAAAAGTTGTGTGAGAATAGGCTGCTGGAACAATTACACAGAAGAAAAAAGTAACAGTGCAGTAAAAATCATCAGCAATTTATGTCAATTATAGTGGGAAATTAAATGCAGCTACAACTGCATGTCAAGTTCGGTCAAAAAACTAACTGCAGTCAGAATTTAACGACATTTACAGTCAACTACAACGAAAAGGAAACTAGAAACAACATTAAATGTTAACAAGATACAAAAATCGAAAACAACTCACCAGATTAAATGCTGCAGACGACTTGGCTTCTTGAGTTTCTTGGAGAAGAAGAGAGCATTTGGGGAGGGGGGGGGGGGGGGGGGGGGGGGAGGAAGAAGAGAGCACTTGGCTTCTTGAGTTTCTTAAATAAAGATCGAGGTTTATTTATGCAACAAGAAGTTCATCGGGATGTGAAAGGAACTGGAGCACATTTGAGCAAGTAATTTATCTTTCAAAGTTTGATGATAATATGAAGTTTATTTATGCTTTAATAATTTAAAATATATTATTTTAAATAATAGATCCATTCCAAGAAAAGGAACCGATTAGAACACAAGAAGTTGCAAGATCTTGTGTTTGTCAAGTACAACAAGACACTCAAGAACCGGCGTGATAAAGAGGTTGTGTATGATCCGATATTGATGATTGATGATTGTAATGAGTGGATGACTGGAAGGATGGAAGAAGAACGGGTTTTTGAGGATGAAGACTTGACATGGGAAGTTGTAGGAGATGCGAGTGGGGCTGGAGAGGTAAGGGCAACAAGATCATCACAACCATCATCTTCAAGAGCTTTAGTGGATGAAGATTCTGAAAAAGACGATCTTGATGAATCCGAAGCTGAATATCCAATTGATGTTGATGGAAGTTCTGATGATCAGTTTGATGAGGGTCTTGATGATTGATGATGAACTATAAGTTTAAATGTTTTAGACTTAGTGACCGCAAACGTTTGTATAAGTCCTAGACTCCTAGTAACTTTTGGTATAACTTTTGGTTAGTGACCGCAAACGTTTGTATAAGTCCTAGACTCCTAGTAACTTTTGGTATAACTTTTGGTATCACTAAGTGTGTATAAGCCCTAAACTTTTGCTACTAACTATTAGCTACACGATCTTAAATGGCATATATAATAGTTTTTTTAATTTTATATGTGGAATCTTATTTATTTTCAAAGCATACATATTTTTTATATTTTTTTATCTATGTGCGCTTTTCTTAAAAAGGCCCACGCTTTTTTTGCGCCTTGCGCCTAGGCTCCGGGCGAAGCCGATGCGCCTCGCCTGCGCCTTGCATCTTTGACAACATAGATTCAATCATGAGATTTTTCAAGGGAAAAACATGTTTTAGACCCTCTAGTTGTAGCTGGTAGAAAAGAAAGTCTTATGATGACCCCCTGACAAAGAAGTTCGGGTTCCGCCACTGCCAACAAACAAATCATAATATCATATACACACCCATTTTCAAATTTATAACATTTATACCCTTTTATTAAAACTGCAGTAGGATATATGAATCTGGAGTGTAAAGAGAAAGAGAAGGGTATATTGGTCAAACTATAATTTGTAATTAAGAAAATGTGTAAATATGATTTTTTTTCTTATATCTTGAATGGGTACATCTAATTATCCGATATTCATTTGTTTTGGTTGGCTAAATACGATATTATGCAAGTTTTCAAGAGTATATATGATATTTCTCCAACGTTTTGTTCGTATTTAATTTTGTCAATATCTAATTTACATTGTTCAGGTGTAATATGGCATTTAGGTAAACTTAGATGTTTCCAAACATACCTTTTTATAGAGTTTTCGCCGAGACTCAAACCTTTGTTAGACAAATGCTCAGACAAAGATTGTCTGATCCATACGGGACGCTCGTTAAACAAATCACATACTGCCATCTGGTATTTCCATTCTTTTGTACCTTCAGCTATGAACTTTTCCCAGTTCACCTTCTTAGGAACATGTATGAATGTTAAGGCAGCAAAAATCACACAGACGTCGCCACGCATACATAGAATATTAATGAGCACGCACATATAAAACGTTAACAATAAGGATATCTTTGATGTTGAAATCAATTGCAAGGCAAGGCTCTATGTCCATCTACATTCACACATAAAAATTTGAAACTGATTATGCCCTTTAACCGTATCATTTTTGCATTTTTATTAGTTTTTTAGTTCACAAAAAGAGAATAAAAAACATTCTTGAGATTGATTGATGATACCTCCCAACGGTGTTGTACAACTCCCTCGTGTTTCTTTTTCTGGCTCGCATAAATAGATGGTTGCAACCTAAAAGGAAATACAAAAAACATTATGAATGAAATCTTTTATTTAAAAAATTTATAAGAAAGTCGTTTGTTATGGTGACGAGAAGAAGCATCTTACACCAAATTCTCCTGTGTGTTTTTCAGCGAGAAAAGAGGGGGTAGTAAAATCATTAAATCCTCTTGATCCGCATCAATTAGCCCATGTTTCTCTGCAATGTGCACATACACAACAAGCATGAACACCTTAAACAAACTATTAATAACGCAATAGTAACAAACAATTAAGAAAAAGAACATAGTGGAATGAGGACCGAACCAAATTGTGGTTCAACATCAGCCCAGTTTCTCTTCTTTTTCCGTGCAACATCAGCATGAACGGCAAGAACGTGCTGGTAGTCTGCCATTCCTATAGAATTTAAACGTAGATAAATATAAAGATGGCAGAGAAACAGGTGAGTCAAATGGGTTGGGAAACTAGTCAAATTAGTAATTTTATCTGCAGGTCAAATGGGTCGGGTCGGGTTGATAGAGCCAACCCACCAACACTTTGTTCCTTTCTAAAAATAGTTTTGCATATAGTTAATGCAATAAATATAATAAGAAACTAGATTAACTTAAAAAAATAAAAGAGTAAAGTACACGGATGGTCCCTATGGTTTACCAAAATTTTGGATTTGGTCCCTAGTTTTTCAAAAGTATACAGATGATCCATGTGGTTTGCATTTTGTAACGAAATTAGTCCCCAGCCAACACATCTAAAGGTTTCAGTAGGTCGAAGTTAGGGGCTAAATGCGTTACAAAATGCAAACCACGGGGACCATCCATGTACTTTTGGCAAAGCTGGAGACTAAATGCGTTACAAAGTGCAAACCACAGAGAATATCCTTGTAGTTTTGGAAAGCTAGGGACCAATTGGTAAACCACAGGGACCATTCGTGTACTTCACTCAAAATAAAATAAGTTCTTCTAAATAACACAATTTAGGATACTGTACCTATTTGAATAAATAGTTAGGAAAACTTTTTGAATCTTTAACCCGTTCAACATGTTTTATTTCAGAAAATTACAATAAAAATAAAGATTTGACATTTTTCTAACCATTAAAATTATACGTTTCTGACACATGGCCAACAATATCAGCACAAACATTTTCTTCTGCTCCTTCTGATATCCGTCCCTCATCTTTCTGTTTCGAAATTTTCAATAAAAACTGGTTGCAAGGCATCACAATATCCCCATTTACAGGATGTGAGTACGGATCTTCGGGGCGGAAATGAAGTTCTAATTTGTTTGATTGCGATTCTCGAGCCTACAAACGTTGTACCGGTTTACACAAATCATTGATTAAAACTTACAGGTGGCAATTTCCGACTCACTGATTATGCCACATCTACTAACTAACAGAAGTCCTTACCTTTGCAATATCTTGAGTCCCACCAAGAGTCTCCAGAGCTCGTTCCATAGATGACGGGTAACCAGGGTAGTTAATTGCAAAGACTTTGTTGGTTGGTAAAACACCCGTAATAGACCCGTCTTTTATCACCCCCATTGCTCTTCTTAAAACTGTAAAAATGTCGACGTTGTTATCTTAAAGTAGTTCTAATGCTGGAATTCGAATTTTAATTCAGTGTTTGCATCTACATATAGGGTAAAGTTCTTGTACAAATAATCTTAACATACTAAACATACAAATTGAAGGAAAACTCAAAAAGACAAGGTGGCATTTTTGTAATTATCAATAACTATCAAAGTTACTCTACAAATATACCTAAAAAAAACCTAACCCCTCCTCCCCCCCCCCCCAAAAAAAAAAAACTTAAAAGAAACCTAACCCCCACCCCCCCGCCCCAAAAAAACCTAAAAAAAACCTACCCCCCCCCCAACCCAAGCTAAAATGCTAAAAACTAAACCTCCAAAAAACCTAAAAAAATCTAAAAAAAAAAACACAAATAATTTTATTTTATTTTTTAACATTTTTTAATAAAAAATCGCTACTTTTAGTAGCAGCAAAAAAATTATTATTATTATTTTTTTTTTTTTTGCTAACGAAATGTAGCGATTTTTTAATAAAAAATGTTTAAAAAAAAAGTTGTGTTTTTTAGGTATTTTTGGTTGAGTTCACATTTGTATAGTAACTTTAATAGTTGATGGTAATTACAAAAATGCCACCTTGTCTTTTTGAATTTTCCTTCAATTTGTATGTTTAGTATGTTAAGATTATTTGTATTTGATCTTTTGCCTCTACATATATCCACAATGTTAGTCACATGGCTCGCATATAATAGATGTTATATATGTTTGATATATACAGCCATAAGGAGTGTTTGGATGTGCGTCTAAAATGCTCAGTCCTGATTATTTAGACTGAGAGAAGTAGCTGAAGAATTGCTGCAAGAAAACTGATTATTTATGCTATGTGGCTCACCCTTGGACAACTATGTTTTATTCACATTTTAATCAAAATAGTAAAAGGGGTGTGTACAAACCAGATATCCAAAATCAAGTTACCCAACAAGACACAATTGGAAACACTCACATGTGTTTCTCAAAGTTCAAATTCTCTGAGGCATTTCATCAAACACCTTGAAGGCAACAATTAGTTACCAAGAAATTGGAGATTACTGATTACAGTAAGTAACAAAAGCATCCTATCCTATAGGGAGTAAGCTTGAAATCAATCAATCATATCATGAAAAAATGAAAATAAGCTTTCTAGTTCAATTGAAAAAAATATATATAAAACAAGAATTTTATACCTTAATGATGATGATGTCCTCCTGCGTTGATGATATCGGCTTGTTTACTCACTCGATTTCGACCTTACACTCCTCTGTTGACTGCTGCGATGATGAAGAAAGAACCAGGGGCCAGGGCCTGGACGCATATGATCGACGTTCTGCCTGCCTTCCCAGTTCCAGCGTCCAGCTTATTTTTTATTAAGTTAGTTTTTTTACACTTGGGGCCTGGGCCTATTAGTTTTAATTGGAAACAGATTGGCCCAATCTCATTAAGTCATTCTCAATAGAAGTTACAGGCCCATTTGAATTTCACATATCTGATTATTAGTTATATTAAAATTCCACACAGGCCCGTTTGATTTTTTTGGGTTATACATAGGCCCTTCAAAGATGTTTTTATTAAAAAAAACATACAGATTTTTTTGTTAAAAACATATATATATATATATATATAGGTAAAGAGTACTGTACAATATTGCTTATCGTACATTACGTACGCTTCAATATCAGCCGTCAGATCATCTTCCCGCATTTTAAAATCGCATGTTGTTTTTTTATAACAATTTCACATGTGATAATTTTTGATGAATTCGCATGTTGTTTTTTTGTACCAATTTCGCATTTGATAAAATAGCATGTTGTTTTTTTATAACAATTTAGCATGTGATAATTTTTTATGAATTCGCATGTTTTTTTTTTGTACCAATTTCGCATGTGATAATTTTGATGAAATAGCATGTTTTTTTTTTTAACAATTTCGCATGTGGTAATTTTGATGAAATCGCATGTTAAAAAACCAACATGCGAAATTGTTACAAAAAAACAACATGCGAATTCAATGCGGGAAGATGATCGGACGGCTGAGATTGTAGCGTACATAATGTACGATAAGGGCATTTGTACGTTAACCTAACCCTATATATATATAGGTAAAGAGTACTGTACAATATTGCTTATCGTACATTATGTACGCTTCAATCTCAGCCGTCAGATCATCTTCCCGCATTTTAAAATCGCATGTTGTTTTTTATAACAATTTCGCATATGATAATTTTTTATAAATTCGCATGTTTTTTTGTACCAATTTCGCATTTGATAATTTTGATGAAATAGCATGTTGTTTTTTTATAACAATTTCGCATGTGATAATTTTTGATGAATTCGCATGTTGTTTTTTGTACCAATTTCGCATGTGATAATTTTGATGAAATAGCATGTTGTTTTTTTGTAACAATTTCGCATGTGGTAATTTTGATGAATCGCATGTTAAAAAACAAACATGCGAAATTGTTACAAAAAAACAACATGCGAATTCAATGCGGGAAGATGATCGGACGGCTGAGATTGTAGCGTACGTAATGTACGATAAGGGCATTTGTACGTTAACCTAACCCTATATATATATATATATATAGGGAGGGGCTCATGCGAGAACCACCCTTATTGTGAGAACCTTGAGAGCCAATGTGAACACAACCTAAAATAGCTAAAAAAAACCTAAAAAAAACCTAACCCCCACCCTCCCCCCCCCCAAAAAAAAAACCTAAACCCCCCCCCCCAAGCTAAAATGCTAAAAACTAAACCCCCAAAAAACCTAAAAAAATCTAAAAAAAAAAAAAATTTAATATTTTTTATGCTCAAATCGCTACTTTTCGAAGCAAAAAAAAAAATTTTAAAAAAAAATTTTGGCCACTAAAAGTAGCGATTTTTATATTAAAAATATTAAAAAAAAATTTGTGTGATTTTTAGCTATTTTCAGGCATTTTTGGTGTGTTCACATTGGTTCTCGCGGTTCTCGCGGTTCTCACAATAAGAGGTGGTTCACGCATAATCTTCTCCCTATATATATATATATAGGCTAATTATAAGGAGAAAACTCATTCCAGTTGACTAAACCCTGAAAACTCTAACATGTGGTTAGGATTAATCCACGTTTGATTTTAGATTGAGAGGAGTAAGGGCATGATGGTCATTTTCTTTCTTACATTTTTGATATTATGGTGATGGGCTGGTGATGTGTCTGCACACGCAGACTTGTCATTTTGCTTCTTCTTGTCATCTTTTTAATTAATTAAAATTGTACTTGTGTAGACTTTTTAAGTTTGCTTTTTCTCTCACATCTTTCTCTCACAACTTTCCTTTTACTTCTCATCCTTTTCATTAATACATATCTCTCATCATCTCACATCATTTATTCAAACCAGAGAGGAGTGAAAACAATTAAAAGCTGTACATAAATCATCGATGAAACAAGATCAAAAATCAAATCTCTCACATCTCATTTCTCCCAAACAGAGTCTTTTTGTGTTTTATGAAGCATTTCTCAAATGAAGAACATATTTTACTTCCCAAAAATCTAGCGAGATAGATGGTTAGAGAGAGAAGATCGGAGAGAGAGAGGCAATGAGGATCGGTGAGAGAGGCGGTGAAGATCGGAGAAAGATCAGAAGATCGAACCGGTGTTCCATACAACATCAGACTCAGATCTGGTTCAGATTCGAAATCCAAAAAGACGTTCCAGTTCCAAGATGTTACCAGATCCAAAAGATGCTCCAGATCCGGTTGAAGATGTTCGATGTTGAAGATGATATTCCATATAACGATTCGATGTTGAAGATGATCCAAAAGATGTTCGATGTTGAACATGATGTTCCAGATCTAAAAGATCCTCCAGATCCATAAGTATGTTTGTTTTCAGGCTTTTTTTCAGATTTGCATTTTTTTGTGTTTTATAGATCTTCATTTTTTGTGATTTGTAGATCTGCAACTTTTTTCATTTTTTTGTTCAAGAAGATGAATGTTTTTTAGTTCTTGTTTTCTGGATATGTTGTTTTTTATTACTGATTTTTTCATTTTTTTTTTGTGTAAAATTTGTTCTTATATAAACAATTTGGTTTTTGGGTAAATTACATTTTTCGTCCTTTATGTTTGTACCGGATTGCAACGGATAACCTTTAACTTTAATAATTACAGTCACAATCCTTTATTTGCAAAACTCGTTACACTTTATGTCCTTTAGCACTAACATGGTTAAATTTTTTTGTTAAGTTTATTCACTTAAGGGTATTATGGTAAATTCATATTTTTATTTAAGTGTTTAATAAATAAAACAAAGAAAAATACATATAAACATCATCTTCCCTAATTTTCTAACCCTAAAACCCTAACCACCACAACCACATCATCCCACCGCCACCACCACCTCACCCTGCCCCCAACCTCTGTAACTCCACCCACTCTCCAACCTCTATACCTTCAGAATTCATAATCTCTGATGCGCATTATGGTAGTTTCTCCAAATTCCCCAAATTGCAGCGACTTTTTCCTTAAACCCACGGTCGAATCCTCTCGTCAATCACCATCGTCTTCTTCGCTGGAATCTTTTCTAGGTTTCATGAACACTTGTTTCTGTTAATACTTATTATCCTCTCATCTGCTAATTGTTTGAATTTCATGTAAGTGATTGTTAATCAAATTGGTAGACCTAATTTTAATCTACCTACTGCTTTTATTATGATAATACTAGCTTCTAGTTTTGAGGTGAACTGTTTTTCGTTGTCTTGTATCCGATTTTGTTTAATATTACTGATTACTCAGCTAATAGTGGTTAATTACAGTCACAATAGGTCTATATTTTGATATGCATGGCCATTTGGTCTCAATGGGCTCAGCAAAATAGAATTAAAATTCACTTCAGTCGTTCAGAATTCAGAACTCAGATTCCATGGTAAATCATTATTCCGATTTCGATTTGGATTTCCTTGTAGCGACATTTAGATTTACAAACAACTGAAATCATTATTTTCGATTTCGAGACATAGAAAAAGACCCAAAACAAGACGTAATTCGATTGAAAACCTAGGTTTGACGGAACCGATTCATTCTTTCGACATGAGCGGATGTTCATATATCGCTGAATCTGTTGTTTGTTCGATGCCACGAGTGGTAAAAGTGTAAACTGCCATAATCTGCATCGAAGATTATGAATTCAACAACAGAGCACAAGGTATAGAGGTTGGAGGGGGGGGGGGGTTGTTGAGGTTGGGGATTTTAGGGTTAGGAAATTGGGGAAGATGATGTTTATATGCATTTTTTTGTTTTATTTATTAAATATTTAAATAAAAGTATGAATTTACCATAATACCCTTAAGTGAATAAACTTAACAAAAAAATTTAACTAGGTTAGTGCTAAAGGACGTACAGTGTAACAGGTTTGTAAATAAAGGATTGTGACTGTAATTATTGAAGTTAAAGGTTATCCGTTGCAATCCGGTACAAACATAAAGGACGAAAAGTGTAATTTATCCTTGGTTTTTTTTCATATCTGAACAAATGGAAACAATTTGATTTAAGTTCTTATGTATTGGATTAAAATCTAAGTTACTTTATTATTTATTGTTATGATGATTGAATCTAAAAAATCTGTTGTTGTTGGATTCTTGTTAATAAAGTTATATTTTTATATGGATGTTATATTTTTGATGTAACAATTCTCATAACAATTTTATGCGTCTTAGTTATGAAACTCCAAGATCTAGACATTTTTTATGTAACACCGTGTAACCGGGTGTTAGAAATGTAACAATCGAAGAAAAAAAACATGTTACATTTTTTGTGTTACATAAATAATGTCAGTTACGTTTTTTTGTGTTACATAAATAATGCCCGTTACATTTTTTGTAACAATCAAATCAAAAATGTCTGTTACATTTTTTTTTGTTACATAAAAAATGTAACAATCAAAGAAAAAATGCCTGTTACATTTTTTGTGTTACAGAAATAATGCACGTTAAAGAAAATAAAGTGCATTGTTACACTTTTTTTAAATTACTGTAAAAAATAAAGTGTGTTGTTACATTTTTTCCAGGTTATATGTTACGTTTCTATGTAACACATGTAACAAAACCAAAAAAAATATGTTACAAAAATAGATTGTCATATACACATGTAACAAAACCAAAAAAAAAAATATACGTCCAAAAATATATTATAAAAATATACGTACAAAAATAGATTGAAAAGTAGTCTTACAACTTGCAGACTTTTGTAAGAGAAGAAAAGTAGTCTTACAACATGCAGACTTTTGTAAGAGAAATTGAATTAATATTCCAAGATTACCCTTCAGGACATGAAATATATTATAAAATTGAGACCAAAGTACACAAAAGCAACTTATGGGCAAAAGTGAATCATAGCCATCCATCAAGTATGATCAATGGTTGTTATTGGGTTTTCAGGGTTTAGTCAACTGGAGTGGGTTTTCGATTTATCCTTCCCCTATATATATATATATATATATATATATATATATATATATATATATATATACTACTTTATAAAGCATATAGGAAGGACAGAAATGGTCATTTGCCACTTTACAACCATTTGAAGCCCATTGTACAACCTTTAAAGCATGAAGGTGTTGAAAAATCCTTAACACGCGGAGCAGCTCAAATGGATCTCTTTGACCCGTTTCACCCAAATGGATCCAATATATACTTTCTTTCACTCAATCTAAACCCTAATATTCATTTCATTCACATCCGCCCCCATCCTTCTCTCTCTGGCGATAATACCCTTACTTCACTCAAACAAAACTACACGGGCAGAAGTGATCTAGGGTTTCTCTCCATCTGCGGCTCTACTCTCTCTCTGGCGATCAGAAGTAATCTAGGGTTTGTCTTGACGATCATATCAGAGGCCGGATCTCTCTATAAGACGCCAGATCTGTGGTTGTGGGTGGAAGACGATGACACAAGGCTTGGTTGGGGGCCAGATTGGTACCGTTTTTTACCCTATCTTGTAAGTTTTTTTTTTAAACTTTGTAATATAATACCTTTAGATCTGTGTTGGTTTTGTGATTTTTTTAATGTTCTGTGAATGGATCAACAGAGAGAGTATATATTTTTGTATTGATTAGGGTTTTTGTTTTCTGGAAATGTGAATATAGTTGAAGACGAAGACCGATGAACAGGTGAAAGAGAGAACATTGCGGCTTGGTTCAAGAACCTTCAAATTCAGCCTTAGTGGTACCGTTTTTTACCCTATCTATAGTTTTGTTTGTTAAATTTTATATCTTTTAAGTTTTTTATAAACATCTTTGTCAGGTCTGTTATAATACTTTCAGATCTGTGCTGGTTTTGTGTTTTTTTAATGTTTTGTGAATGGATCTACGGAGAGAGTATATATTTTTGTATTGATTACGGTTTTAATTGATTTATTAGAATAACTGAGCGGGTCGAATGAGTCAAAAGTGACCTCAAGAGGTCTTTAATGCATCAAAATGGTTTAAATGGTGCAGGGTAACTTATTAGGGCAGAGCAAGAGCAGCATGTGTTTGTTAAAAGAAAAGAAGTAAGTTTAAAACCATTGATCCCTTAAAGTATCTTATTAAAACCATTGATCCCTTAAAGTATCTTATTATAAATAATTTCCTCCTTCGCGGGAATCACGAATCTAAATACCATACATCAGTTTACTGATTTGAAAAGGAAGTTTTAGCCAAATATGGCGATAATAATAAAATTTTTATGTTCTTTGACAAAGGTGTTTCAGGTCAACCCCATCCATACAAAAAAAATTAACCTTTTTGACCAGTAACTCAACTAACTCATTTTGACACATCTAACTTTTTGTTACTTTATTCAAAGGTTTCGACTATTAAAACATGGCTCATGTTTCTTATGTAATCAGGTAAGATCAATCAGGATGGGCGGCTCCTATGCATTGGGTCTCTGTGGGGTTGCATGTGGAAGGAATGATCTATTTTATGAGATCGGCATTGGTGGTCCTTGGTATGGAACTCCTTTTTTGTTTCCATTTATTGAAATGGCAATTTTAACCAGTTCGTTTTCGAAAGGGTAGATTCTGGTTATGTTTTATCTTCAACGGGTCAATTGGGTAACATAAAAAAAGTGTATCTAAAACGGAAGTCAGTCAAATGGCTCAAGAGTCGCTCAAATTGTATTTTCATTTTTCGTTGATTAAGGTCCTAAATCGTCTTTTAAAAGGGATCAGATAGTTATTGAAATAATATATTTTTGCAATCATAGTTTCATATTTGACACCAATTACTTTTATAAAATTTTTATGTTCTTTGACAAAGGTGTTTCAGGTCCAGTTTTTTATAGCCAGTTAGGTTTTTAAACTGGTTACAAGTTCTGTCAAACAAAATGTTTTTTTTTTTAAGGCGTTGATATGCAGCGGCTACTTAAAAGTTCTGTCAGAGATAAATATCATTAATTCCTGATATTCTTATTGAACTATGATTATAGCTTATTTGTTCTTTTATGCTTTGCAGCTCAAAGACAAGTTGGTGAAACAACTTTGAATAATACCCGTTCTCGATCACATCAGATAATATAAGACTGGTAACCATGTACCTTTTGATTTAGAATCACATGCTTCTTAGTTTTGTGTACGATTCATCATAATAAAACTAATCTGGCCATGCAGACGATAGAGAGCACAGTTCGGGATACTTCAGACTGCGTGAGGTCCATTGTTTCAAGCCTGGTATATTTTGATGTTTACCTGAAGCATATATGATACTCAATGTTGAATCGTACGTTTGCGAAATTTGATCAGCGTTTGTGAAGGTAAAACATATAATTAAATGCTCTCTGTTGTTTCAGGAATTCATATCAACAAGGGCTTATTGGCTCTGTTGTTTCAGGAATTCATATCAGCACCACCGCCACTCCCACCACAGACGCTGCAATGTCGTCAGGCGCCCTACATTCAACCGACACACCCGCAGCCGCCGTCCAACGTTGGGCCTTTGTTATCTCACAACGCTACCAACACTTGCTGGAGAAGTCAACTCCGTTCTTGCTCTACCGTTGGATCGTCTTCTGCGTGATCTCGATCATCTACACTGCGCGCGTGCTCTACTTTCAAGGGTTTTATGTGGTTTGTACGCGGTTGGGATTTATATTCTTATGCGCTTGGTATTTATATTCTTAATCTCCTCATAGGGTTTCTGTCTCCTCAGGTTGATCCCGAGTTTCAAGACCTATCTGATGGCCCGGTTCTTCCTAATCGGAGCTCCGATGAGTTTTGCCCCTTTGTTCGTCGCCTTCCCGAGTTTAATTTTTGGTAAATATTGCTACAGTTTTGTTTATTGTTTAACATGTTTTAATTGGAATAAAAGGGATTATATAATATAATTGAAAAAACTACAATAATTGGAATATCAGATCTGAGTTTTTTTCTTTTTTTTTTAAGACTTTGATATGCAACGGCTATTTAAAAGTTCTGTTAGAGAAGAGGACAAGCTAAGGAATCTATGTCGCTTAGTTCGTCTCGTGGTTGTCCTTCGTCTCGGAAAAAGCAAGTGGAATGGCCCCTCGTGCAAGGTGAATTTCACTTTCTAATACTTACTCAAATATCATCACAAATATATTCCTTCTCTAATGTTTTGATTCATAATCATCTATAAACAGAATTGTTGTTTATAAGGCTCTCCATGGGATGTTTGGAGGATTCGTTGCTGATTTCGCTGCTGCCATCGGTCAGGTTTGCAGTTTGCTTACATTCTTATTTATGATATTGTATCTAAGAACACGTGTTGAGAGTTATCTTTTATGTATTTTTCATGTGTTAACAGGCGGTAATATGAAAAAAAGTTGTATTTTTACTTGCTTATACAACCTGCATATGTTGCAGGTGCTTCGGAGAGAGACATTGGTGATGGAGAGGACAGGCTTATTATCTCAGTTTTGACGAATCTTAAGGGAAGACACCGACTTGCTAGCGAGGTGACCATTCTATGCTCTCTTTTGAGTTAAATGTACACAACATTGAATGATTTCGAGAATCCCAAGCGCTTGGCCTTGAGTTTCTAAACCATCTCTAATGCTGGCATTGGGTTGTCAAGCGCTTCAAAAGCTCGAGTATTTAACTTCAAAAGTGAATCCAACTAATGTCTTTCTTTCACAGAGTGCAAAAACAAACCTAAATGTGGTGCAAGTTTTCTTTTCAATAGCAACAGATATCAAGCAAAGACTTACAGAAACCGACACTAAGGCCGAGGTATTTTCGACCAATTTTTTTATTACAAAAAGAATGAAAATCATTGCGCTTCACCAGTGGTGTTCATAAACCGTTGCAACCGACCTAATCGTTGAGATAGGAGAAAATCGGTCGGTTTGGGTTGATTATGGTTTTTATACGCTTCAATTCATGGTTTAAAGTTTAAAAGATAGGGGCGCTAAACGGGTCGTGTTCGCAGGTTGGGGGGTTCAACCCGAACCTGAACTGAACCCAAAAATTGTGTTATACATATGAACCCGAACACAACCCGAATATTCGTGGGTTGATCCAAACACGACCCGTTCAACGCAAATTTATATTTTCCGCAAATTAATATATTAAAGTTAAATTTTACTACAAAAAAAAAACATAAATGTATATAATACCATTACATTTAAATTATAAAAAATATATTATAAATGGGTTAAACGAGTCAACCCGCAAACCTGACCGGGTTGACATGAACCCGATCCGTTTAGCTAAACGGGTTCGTGGGTTCAACCTGAAACTGACCCGACCCATTTAGACTAAACCCAAAGCCGTGAATTTTGTGTCGTGTTTTCGGGTCGTGTCGGAAATTAACACCCCTGTTAAAAGACCAGGTTAACGGGTTGGTGAACTGTTAATACTGGTCGTTTACCTTATTTATATTATAGAATAAGCAGTTATATGCATTGTACATTCTCATGTATTATACTTTCTTTTTAATTTTTGGTACAAAATAATGATTCAAAAAAAGACTGGTTCAATTGTTAAAACCGGATCCTGAACACCCATATTTTTCACAGCGATCTTACTTTAGATGTTATGTTTTGTATTATATACAGCCATCGACGATTAAGATTAATAAACCAGAGGGTGGAGGTGCTAATGATCTTTTAATTTTTGGTACAAAATAATGATTCAAAAAAAGACTGGTTCAATTGTTAAAACCGGATCGTGAACACCCATATTTTTCACAGGGATCTTTTAAGTTGAAACCGTCAAAAGTGATTGATTTTTGTCAGCCCAATCTACCATTTTTCAAAATCATTCTTATCGCTACAGGCCAGAGCTTTAGTTGAAATCTCATATAAACTGTCATAACTACTACCACGCCAAACAAGTTTCTAAAACTCAAAATGGGAGTTGACTAAAATTGGTTTTGTTTGTGATCAGGGCTTGGCTGAGAAGTACAAGAAAACCGTTGCGCAAGTGGTTCTGCGATGCGGCATACAATGAAACACCATAACCATCCCTAAATCATCGAAGCAAGAACGACTTGAAGAGAATTACAAAGTGTTTGACTTTGAGTTGACCAATGAGGATATGGAGTTCATCAAGAGCAAAGATCGGAAATACAGAACCAATAACCTTGCTATGTTTTGGGGGGTCGATCAATCCGGTGTCTTTATCTTTTGAGATTGTAGTTTGTTAGTTTTGTGTGACGAGTCTACTCGGGCCTGAGTTCTAAGAGAGACTGGTAGGGGTTATACTTATGCCTTGGTCATGGGTTGCCTTCTTTTCATGTGTGTGTTTGATTTGGTATAAATAAAGATTCTATGTCCCTAGAATCACACTTAAGCCTCTTTTATAAGGAGATGAAGAACCATAAAATGGCCAAGGAAATGAAGAACCATAAAATGGCCAAATCCTATGACAAAAGAATTGTTCATATGTTTGTATGTCTTGATCAGTGCATTCTTGTCTGTGACAGCTAGAACGTAAATTTGCTCTGTGTTTCCTCATGTGTGTGATTACAGGCCAAAGAAACATGTATGCATGCATGTTAAATGTAAAGGAAACACTTTTGTTTCGAACTTAATCAAATTTATTTGCAAATATACAGAGTGTCAAGACCCTGAAGGCCAAAACAATGATTAATCGTGCATAAATTTTGACCATTGTGATTTTGATATTAGACAACAAAATAAAATTGTACAAAAATTATTTATCTCAAAGTAAAACGAATTTGCTGGACTCACAGTGACATAAAAATACTCTTTTCTTAACTATTTGACTGATATAGATATTTTGAACAAAACATAGTGACTAATGGGTCGATTTTAAATTCTAAATGATTACGTTTATGATAAATATTTTCTCATTTATGTGTTAATTTATTGTACTGGGGTAATAGTAACCAATAGTAGTTGATAATTTTAATGTTAGATTATCATTCATTTATAAAATACAATACCAATAAGAAATCTAACAAAAGTACCATACAATACGTCACGAGTGATAAACTAAAATAAACGTAGATCGCGTTGTAAATTGTCTCTCTCGCCGCATCGCACGGGTTTCCTACTAGATTTTAATTATGACCCAACTGAACTGAACCTTCTCATACACACCCTTAGAATTACTAAGTGTTGTGTTTTCCTTTGCATCGCGAATTTGGTTTTGGTTATGGATCAAAACCGAACCACCCCGTACATAGCCCTAAACTCACCAACCTAAGTGGTATGTTTCCCGCCGCATCGCGCGAGTAAACGACTAGTATATATATATATATATATATATATATATATATATATATATATATATATATATATATATATATATATATATATATATATATATATATATATATAATTTTTTTATTTCGGGCCTTATACCGGTTTGGGCCCTGAGCCCAGGCCCACCCTGCACTTGCTCAGGGCCGGCCTATGATAGTAATATCTGATGTTTTGATATAGAGTTAAAACAAAACAAGTAGGAATTTTATACGAGGTATAATAATTGTTTATATACATCAAGGAAAATCCCTTTACCAAGGTGAATGTAGATATCAAACATGTCATTCGACGCATAAATACACACATGAAAACAAAAATATTAACTACTAGTTATTCTATGAGAATGGTAACATTATATTGAAAAATGTTGGCAAGAAACCGAATATTTTTTTTCTAATTTAGCTTGTGACCAAAAAAACGATCATATCCTCATAAATCGAATAGAAAATTAGTAAAATCAAATCACTATCGTCACAGCTAAATGGATTAAGTCTTATATGACATCATTCGCGATTTACGTTGGTCATGTTATGGTGCCTATTCCTTTTGCTATCATGATACACTCTAGAGTGAAACAACACAAAATATAACTTATGTCTTTGAGAATTTAGGGATGGTTGCATCTGACACGGTTAAAAATATGACACAAACACGACATGAAAATAATCAGATTTGTATTAACCTATTTAATAAACATGTGTTTGCTCTACATGATCTTTAATTAAATGGGAAGTAGTTGGGTTGAAATGTTTAAATTTCTTTAATTGAGAAAGACAACAATCATTCCACTTTAAAATTTAAATAAAATTATATATAACTTATAAAATTTAACCAACTCAACCTTTTGTGACATGTTTGATCAACTTATAACAACTCGTTTTAGGCCCATAAACCTGTCTAACTCATTATTATAACCTAGTAACACTTTTCTTAATTACAACCCATTTTACTTCTGATCTTTGAGACGAATAAAAATATGACTTGAGTCGGTTCGAAGCCAACAACCTGTTGTAGAGTAACAAATAACAAAAAATCAACAAAGTGTCCTAGTCCAATTGCATTCGTTATTTTCACTTGTACATCTGATTTTAGTGGTAATTATTGAAACACTTTTTAAACATAATTGAGTTTATCATACTCAATTATTGGTGATATATAGATGTTAAAGTGATTTGGATATGGTATTTGCACATGCAAATGTCACAAAAGATATAGATATGGAGGAAACACCAATGGCAAGTAGCTAAAATGTTACCATCTCCATTCACATGTTTTTATACGTCATTTTGTGTTTGGCCTCAATTACCAAATCATCAATTATTTTACAAACTTAATTTGACCGGACCATACCATTTTCGCATTCAACCATTACTCTCGGCACATCCCATATATTTTTTTTAGAAAATATATAACTACTAGTTTTTGCCTCGCCCGCGTTGCGAGACAATAAGCCAAATAGTTCTCTCTCGTAACATGTACGTCTGTATTTCGGTTACCTATACATACTACTCATAACACGATCTTGAAAAAAATTACGTCGAGTCAACCAATTAAAACAAAATACTACCAGACGTTTGCATAAAAAAAAAACAATGGAAAGACTAAAATTTTAAAATTGGGTCAAAATTGTGATTTTTTAGGACAGGTGAGAGTGTGCCAGGTAGCCGCCTGACACGAATAAAAATTATATCGAGTCAACCAATTAAAACAAAACACTACCATAGTTTTGTCAAAAAAAAAACGATAGTATGACTATAATTTTACATTGGGGCAAATTCGTAATTTGACATGAAAAATACAAAAAAGATGGAAAAATTGTAAATTTGAACTGAGGGCAAAATCGTAATTTGACATGGAGAGAAAAAACAAAACCAATAGCAAAACTGCGAATTTAAACAGGACAAAATCATAATTTAATTGGACAAATGGTAATGTGTCAGACAGTTGCCTGACACTATTCCCTCAGCCGCCCATATCAACCAATAGATGGAAAACACTATTACCGATCATAAAGTTAATAGATATTGAAAATGAAAATGAAAATTAGTCTTCATTTTTCTTATGTAAACTAGGGGTGTTCAAGATCGGATTATCCGGTTTTCGGATATCCGAAAACCGGATATCCGAAAATTTCGGATAGCGAATATTAATATCCGAATCCGTATCCGAAATTCCGGATATCCGATTTTCGGATATCCGAAATTTCGGATACGGATTCGGATATCCAAACGGATATCCGAATTTATGAAAAAAATTCAAAAATTTTTATTTCGTGTATAGATTAAAACTAAACTTATATCCGATATTCCAAATTTCCAACATTTAAAACTAAAAACAATGATTAATTCACACGAATACAATACTTTACTAATTTTTACATTACTTCAAACTAAATATAATGTTCATATACTATATATATTTATAAAAAATAATTAGTTTTCGGATAATCGGATTATCCGAAAATTTTGAAATTAATATCCGAATCCGAATCCGAAAATTCGGATTATCCGGTTTTCGGATATCCGAATTTTCAGATATCCGAAATTTCGGATATTTCGGATACGGATTTTCGGATATTTCGGATTCGGTTTCGGATCCGGATTTTCTTGAACACCCCTAATGTAAACATGGTTAAACAAAATTAAAGATACATATATTGGGCACTTTATAAACGTGAAGGCTTTTATGGTGGTAAAATCATGTGGCTTTGAAGTTTAGTGGTTTCAAACGTGTAGTGACAGGGTTAAAGGTGCACATATCTCCATACAATAATGAAGATATTTATAGAAGAGGTTGAAATGAAACACAAAGTGATGGTACATTTGTACGTTTTATATATTGACGGGAATGCACGTTCCACGTCATGGGTTGTACCATACCTCCTTTAATGTCGTATCTCCTATAACGTTGGGCCAGTACAAAACTGATTCACCGTACATACATGTGAACTTTGTTCATCATTTTCTCAACAAAAAATAAAATCAAACACACTTTAGAAACTATCCTTTTATACCAAAGACTAGTGAACTATTTGTATTCTAAACATAGCTTCATTAGAGGTAAACTAAAACTTTTACAAACTTATGACATTATATAGAAATGAAGATTTCTAAAACAAGCAAATAATTACAATGTTTTGAAAATTTGGTTGGACCGAACAGATCAGTATAAACACCAAATATGATTCCATAAGGGTGGAAAGGGCACCTTCGGTAACCCCATTTTACCGAGCGGCATTGGGCCGCCACCCTCAAATCGGTGTTCGGTGACTCCCCCAAACGGTGAATACTCACCGAAAAGAGAAGAAAAGAGATAGAGAGAGTGAGGGGTTAATGGTGGGTCCCACCCTTTTTCAACCAATCACAATTAAAAAAAAAAAAAAAAAAAAAAACGTTTACCACTCTCTATGTGTTTGAGCACCCTTAGTGTTTGAGTGTAAATTGGGGAGTGAATAGAGAAGTTGACATGATATGACATTATTGGTTAAAAAAGTTTACCACTCATCATTTGAGGAGCACCCTTTCCACCCTAATTAACTTTATAGTTGATAAATATAAAAACATCCATAAGACAAACAAACTTATTCACTAAAATCCACTTTTATAGGAAGTTATTGGTAGGATATGAAAGTATTTGATCGTTTACTTGGATTTAGATGTAAGATTTTTTTTTAATCAAAGTGTGTATAAATTTAATTGTAAAACTATATAAGAGGACCCGGGGTGGTCCGTGTTCGGCCCCCCATCACGCGTTATGGGAGATGGTCACACCGCCGCCGCCATATTGTTAACGCGTTGAAGTATCACGGCGTGGATCCGAGCACGCGTTGAACTTTGAACTTGTTTGTTGTTTTGTGAATGAGTGAATGAATGGTATCTTGTACATTGTGCATTATAACTTGTACATTGGAATCCCATCACTAGTGATTCCACCCCTCCTACATTTCTATCACTAGTGATAGAATATTGGTTGTACACATGGCATGACTTGATTGGATAGTGGGAGTGATAGATTCTATCACTAGTGAACCACCCCTAGTCCCCTTATAGTTATAGTTATATTTAAAATTTATATATAGTATTAATCCATAACATAACATTATGAGCAATAATGATGTTTGCATTTGTTGACTTTGACCACATGACTTCTTTAATTCAACACATTTAGTCCCTTGTAAATTAAGACTAATTAAATAATAAATGAAAACTCTAATAGATCCGACTTGAATCCAAAATCTTTCTCTCTCTAACTCTTTATTTTTTAACAGCAAAGATTTTGTCTTTACTAATGGATCATCACCCCATTGTTTATTGATATTTAGATTACAAGATGTAGTTGCCTATTGAACATAATAAAATAGTGGTGGTTAAATTGGTTGTGCCTGTTGGATCAGTTCTGTTTAAACATAATGGAAAACATGAAAACATACGTGTCACCGCAGACAGTGTAGTGGAGAATCAAGTGAGGGAAGAAGACATGGAGTTCGACATCTTTGTCAAGGTGATCTGGTTCCTCCTTAGGGTGCTGACTGATGATGGTGATTATGAACCGACAAGGGAGATCGGCTATGGAGAGGGAGGTCGAAATTGATGTTATGCTAATTAGGTTATCTGTCTAAGTGTGTAACCTTTTAACATCCACATAAGTCTTCTTATATAAGCACCCAAGAGGAAACCTAATTAGTTAATAAGGGAAATATGGTTCATCAACAATTACCAACTAATTATTTAACAGGTTATTATATATTTTGATCTATATAATGTAAATGATTATAATGGCTACTAGATTAAATATTAAAACATAATATATTTAATCTTACATTCTCCCACTTAGCCGAGTAATCATTTACTATGAGTATTAGATAAGTCTGATCATGAGTTAACACTCATTTTAGCCTTAAACAAGTACTATAGCAGAGAAATACAGCCGTTGAATCATTATGCGACTCAGGACCCCCATTAGTCATACTGTAGCCTTAATTTAAAACCTAAAAGTTATGATTAAAATACGCATAAGCCCTTTGTTTGATTTGTAACTTTATTTGTCTATATGCCATTATACCGGTTGAACATATTCTAAGAGACATACAAAATCAAACTGAGGAAATTTCATTAATCATAAAACATAAGCTAGTACAATATGCTTAAATAAGGTCTTTACTAAATCCCATATTCGGAACATGTTCTTCGTAAACCTTAGGAGGGAGACCTTTAGTCATCGGATCCGCAAGCATATCTTTGGTACTAATATACTCGATACAAAGATTATTTTCCTCAACTCGTTCACGTACGAATAGATATTTTGTATCGAGATATAAACCAGCTCCAGTCGAACTGTTACTGTTCAAGAAACTAATGACAATTGAATTATCACAGTAAAGCTTCAATGGTCTAGAAATGGAATTAACGACTTTGAGTCCAGTGATCAGATTTCTAAGCAGCATTCCATGACAGCTTGCGTTATAAACAGCAATGTACTCTGCCATCATTGTGGAAGTTGTGGTCAACTGTTGTTTATGACTCTTCCATGAGATGGGTCCGCCTGCTAACATAAAGATATAGCCCGAAGTGGATTTCTTGTCATCTTTGCATTTGGCAAAGTCAGAATCAGAATAGCCCGCCACTTCTAAATGATCACTTCTTCTATAAGTCAGTTTATAGTCTTTCGTCCCTTGCAGATATCGAAGTACTTTCTTAGCTGCTTTCCAGTGATCTAGGCCAGGATTAGTCTGATAATGGCCTAGCATTCCAGCAATATAAGCGATATCTGGGCGAGTACAAACTTGAGCATACATCAGACTCTCGACTACTGACACGTAAGGTATCTGGCTCATTTGCTCCTTCTCAACCTCTGTTGTCGGACACTGGAATGAACCTAAAACATCTCCTTTAACTACTGGAGCGACGGAGGGTTTGCACTGTTGCATGTTGTAACGTGTAAGGACACGATCTATGTAAGCCTCCTGAGACAATCCTAAGATCCCTTTGTGTCTATCTCGGTGAATTTCGATGCCAATGACGTAAGAAGCATCTCCGAGATCCTTCATGTCGAAGTTATGCGAGAATAACCGCTTCGACTCATGCAACATGTCTAAACTATTACTTGCCAATAGAATATTATCTATGTAAAGGACAAGTATAGTAAAGTTGCTCCCACTGATTCAAACGTCATTTTTCTTCATGGATTCAAGCTCATCAGTTATTGCTTTATTCCATTCAGAAGACTGATCACTGCTTATGGCTTCATTGTAAGAGATAGGATCATTGAGCTTTCCGGGATCCATTTCAGTCAGGTAGGTAACATAATCATCCCAATTAGTAGGCCTTCTTTGCCTAGATGACCTCCTGAGTGGATTATCGGGTTCAACGCTGTCTTGGTGTTGAGCGTTTGATGTGCCTTCGTTATGAGGAATAATGGGTTTTGATTGTGGAGATAAATTTGGAGTTGGTGCAGTAGCTTCAGGTACAGTAGTTGCATTGGGTACAAGAGGAGTAATCGGAGTAATGGCAAGCGACGAATCTCCCCCCCCCCCCCCGCGTCTTGTACTTCTTGCAATTCTTCGCAAGGGTTGGTACTGCTCCCACTGACCTTGAAATCTTCCAGAAACGCAACACGCTTGGTTTCAACAATACGGGTGACATGGGAAGGACAATAGAAACGATAACCCTTAGATTTTTCAGGATACCCGATAAAGAAACAGGTAACTATTTTAGTTTTAAGGTCAAGTTTCCTTAAGAAAGGATTATAAAATTTTGCTTCAGCAATGCAACCCCATACTTTCATATATTTAAGACTCGGTTTCCTTCATGTCCAAAGTTCATAAGGAGTTTTAGGGACAGACTTAGAAGGAACTCTACTGAGTATATGAACAACTGCTTTTAATGCTTCAGTCCAGAGGAATAATGGTAAATTAGTGTTGGCTAACATACTGCGCACCATGTTCATAAGGGTACGGTTTCTTCTTTCAGCGACACCATTCTGCTGAGGTGTACCAGGCATGGTGTATTGGTTCACAATCCCCTGGCCCTTACAAAACTCATAAAATGGACCAGGAGCTTGGCCCACATCAGTATGTCTTCCATAATATTCATCGTCTCTATCTGATCTCACAACTTTAATCTGACGATCTAGTTGCTTTTCAACTTCAACCTTATAATCTTTAAAAGTTGTAAGAGATTTAGACTTTTCCTTAATAAGATACAAGTACATGTAACGAGAATAATCATCAATAAAAGTGATAAATGAAGTATGTCCTGTTATGCCAGCGATTAGGTAGTGACCACTAATGTCAATGTGAATGAGTTCTAATAAATTAGAGCTCCTAGTGGCACTTTTCTTATTCGCTAATGTCATTTTACCTTTAAGACATTTGACACATGTTCCAAAATCAGAGAAATCGAGAGGAGGTAAGACTGCATCCTTTACGAGACGATTTAATCGTTCTCTTGAGATGTGGCCTAAACGTTGATGCCACAATATGGATGAAGTTTCTAAGTCTCGTTTCTCTTTCATCTTTATGAGTGATTCATTAATGTTATATGACAACAAAGATTTGGAAAAATTATCATCTAGTTCTAATCTATAGAGACCACCATCCAGAATACCAGTACCATAAAGAACAGAATCATAGAGGATAGAGAGTTTGCGATGACCATGGGAAACAATAAAACCGTCCATGTCTAACTTTGGTCCTGATACAAGGTTCCGAGTTACCTCAGGAACATATAAGGTATCATAAAGTTTAATACATAAACCAGTTTTCATAAATAATTGTAATGTTCCAATGGCCTTCACTTCTAATTCTCGATCATCCCCAACCTTAAGCGTTCTTTGGTTTCTTTCCAGCTTCCGGATTGTAAGGAATCCCTGAGTTGAATTGGTAACATGAACCATAGAACCAGAATCAAACCACCAAGAATTAGCAGGAACACTTAAATTATAGGACTCAAGTATCATAAAATAATCGTTACCTTTCTTAGCCAGACACTCGTTAAAGTCAGGGCATTCCTTCTGCATATATCCTGTCTTTTACAGAACTTGCAGTGGATTCTGCCTAACGAGTTCTTAGAGCTGGAAGGTGCACTTGTATTGGGATTGGGCCTTTGGACTTTAGAAGCATCCTTCCTCTGATGATTGTTCTTCCTCTTCTTAGAATTGGAGGTGGTGAAGTTAGCAACATCAGTAGTGCGATCCATCCTCACACGCTCTTCCTCCTGTACGCACATAGCGACAAGCTCATTCATCGTCCATTTGTCCTTCTGAGTGTTGTAATTGATCTTGAATGCTTCAAAGGATAAAGGAAGCGAAGTAATGATGAAATGAATGAGGAAACCATCACTGATATCCATTTCCAGCCCTTTCAGCTTATTGGCCATGTCATTCATCATCATGATGTGCTCGCGAATGCCGCACCTCCCATCATACTTAGTTGTCACCAGCTTGAGGATAAGGGTACTAGCGTGTGCTTTAGACGTCCCCTTGAACTGCGCCTCCATAGAAGCCAAGTAGGTTTTAGCATCTTCAGAATCAGGAATGGCTCCTCTGATTGCATTGCTTATGGGCTGCTTCATGAACATAAGAGACATGCGGTTACACCTAGTCCACTTTTCATGAGTCAACTACTCAGCAACAATACTTTAATGAGTAAGGTTCGCTGGCTTATTCTCTCTTAAAGCATAGTCAAAATCAGGTAATCCAAGTGTAAGCATGAGAGCATCCTTCCATGCAACAAAGTTATCACCAGTCAAAGGTGGAATCCCGCAATTGGGCGCTGATAGTGGAAATAAGATGAGCAAGTTATGATACTAAGGAAGAAGTCCTAATGTGATCTAAGGGCACGTTAAACTAAGGCAGGCATAAATAATGACCATTTTACATTATGAAGCTGTGATATTGTCTATTACTAACATCAAAATAATAGACTTAGTAAAATTCTACTTAAACAAAGACAAATCAGCTTTGGCCAGAAATGAAACAATCACCTTAGTTATGCACTTGTTGAGTATGCTATAAATGAATGAATTAAATCAGCTTTGGCTAGATATTAAGACATTCACGTTTGTAATGCACACTTAACATAGCTTTCGTAATACTTGAACGATAAGTAGATGTATCAAATCAACTTTGGCCAGAAATGATACATCAAAAGCTCATTCAAGTTAAGCCATTTTGGTTTTGTAAAACATTATCTGATTCTGATTAATTAACTAAGTATTTACAAAAACCAATTATTTAAACAGCCTAAAATAATGAGGTTTCAAGTGAGATCTCGACTCAGTTATGAGGTCTCGAGAAAGATCTCGAGTCAGTCTCGACTCATCTTGTAACATTATGAGGTCTCGACTCATTAAGGTCTCGAGTCGCAACCTCAGTGTCTCGAGTAGTAATCATGGTCTCGACTATTGTGCTTTATGAGATCTCGACTCCTTGATGAGGTCTCGAGTCGCAACCATGGTCTCGAGTTGTGAAGATTGAAGCCCTTAGTCGAAACCTCAGTGGTCTCGAGTTGAAACCTTATGGTCTCGAGTCGAAATCGTTGTCTCGAGTTGTAAAGATTTGAGAACACTTATGATTTCGAGTCGAGGTCTTATGGTGTCGAGTCGAGATCTTGGTCTCGGGTCGTTAAAAATTGATCTCGAAACTCCTGTTACAGCTGTTAATGTAAAAGCATAACTGAAAATTCGAATTCTTACGGATTTTGAGATATGGTTTCCTGTTTTATTGATGATCTAATTTTATCAAGTATTTTGAAAATTATAATCTGTTTATCTTTTAACAGTTTTCGAAAATCTTTAGAGGACAAAATCAGATCAAAACAGGAAAAAACACTCAATAATCCGAATGATATACCAAAACATAAAGGAATTTTGAATTTTCCTAAGAACATATGATGAACCCTAAAAAATAAAACATCATTCTGAAACCCGAAACCTGAATTTTAAGGCTTTTCTAAACAGATTTCGGACATAGTATTACCTGTTTTTGATTTCGAGATATTTAAAACAGTTCTTTTCCTCGAAACAACGATCTCAAGTGATCCTTTATGACTCGAAACCGACTGTAAGTTTATTAAGTTATAAAAATTACGTTTTCCAGATTTCAATCCCAAAATAATGGATACGAAAACAGAACTGACTAATCAACATATGCTCTGATACCACATGTTGGATCAGTTCTGTTTAAACATAATGGAAAACATGAAAACATACCTGTCACCGCAGACAGTGCAGTGGAGAATCCAGTGAGGGAAGAAGACATGGAGTTCGACATCTTTGTCAAGGTGATCTGGTTCCTCCTTAGGGTGCTGACTGATAATGGTGATTATGAACTGTAACACCCCGAAAATATAAATCTTTATATAAGAATATAAGGATTTCATAAACAAGAAATAAACATGTAGAAACTTTAACCTAGTTAAAGTTTACAAGTCTTGAAAATAACTTACACTTAGTTAAAACTCTTGTATTTAAAAAGAAATGGTAATTGAGGGACTAATCTTGCCAAGAATCAAAAGTTAATTGTTAATTGTAACAAAATTAAACCAAACATACCAAATTAGTGTGTCTGGTCGACAGAAGCAAGGCAAGGGGCGACCCCCATTGTTCCAAAACCCTAACATCACAATTTCTTGCAAATTGAAGGCTTAAATCCTAACCAAAACGAAATCCGAGCTTAAAATTGTGTTCCTCATCGCAAGAGGATTAAGAGGTATGTAAAATTTTGTGAGAATTCACTACTTGAAATTCTCATGAATCTAGCAAATCTGAAATTTTGTTGATGCATGATAGTAATTAGTTAGATTAAAGATGATATAGTGTCTAGGATTAAAACCTAGACAACTATATGTGAAATCATGCCCTAATTCAGGAAAATTCCATGAATCCATAGATGTTAAGTTATGGGTTTTGTATGTTGATGATGAATATTAGGATTTTGAGTGTAATCCTAGTATAAATTTCATTATAAGAAGTAATTCCAGTGATATTGATACTAAATGTATGCAAAAATTGCTATTATAGTGATATTTGATGTCAAATCATAAAGTCATGAACTTGGTAACGATTGTAGGAAAATCTGACCCGCTAGGTGTTTGTTGAAATGCCTAAGTGAGGACTTAAATGTTAAAATTTGGATAAAAACGCAGATTTGATAATGGTCCATAATGATGTGATTATGGTCATGAAAAGAGTTCTAAACATGTTGTGAAAACTGAATTTTCTAGGCAAAGAGTCCGGTTCATCTAGCGGACAAGCCGAGGGGAATTCACGAGGAAAAGGCGCGCTTTAAAGGTACGAAATTTATTGTTTCGTTACATTATACCTTATTGTTAGTTTTATGTAGTCAATTTTGAAACACGACAACCAAGATTCACCAATACGTCACGAATATGACTAGTGTCTTAAACAAGTAAATGGGTCAAAACAAGTGAAAATGCATGAAATCTTACATATCCGTAATGGTGTGTAAGTTTAACACCCAAACGGGTCAAACAAGTTTTGGTTATAAGCACGAAGCATGATACCATTATATAATGCGTGAATTACATGATGAGTATGCCGTGTAACGAACACCATACCTAAATTAAGAAAAACCTTGTTCTTAATATAGGAGCTAAGGTGCAGATCCGATGCATGAAAATAGTATAAACAATTAGATAATAAGTCTTGTAATCTAGTGTGTAAGTCGATTTCGTAAGCATGCCCGCTCAAGAATAGTTGAGTAATGTTATAAACAAAACAAGTAAGAAGTACTAGCCCAGTCGCGCAGCAATTTATGCGAATTTGTGCTGTTTCGACTCATAACGAATCAGCAAGAAAACTGCATTTTAAACAAGGGAGTGATGTGCAGAGTCTACCGTAAATTACGGTGGTACCGTAATTTACGGTGGCCTGCAATTCCTTACGGTGAGTTCCTACTGAGTTACGGTAGACCCCATATGACCAGAAGCCACCGTAATTTACGGTGACACCGTAAATTACGGTGGAGCCCTGTTTGACAAAAGTTGTTTTGATCATTATCTCGAATCTGTGTTCGGACCTGATTCGAATACGAAATTTCCAAGAGTGTTAGTACTAATGCTTGCTTTAAATGTTAGTTCTCAGGTACCAAGTGAAGGATGAAGATCAAGCAAGCGAGTCGAACCGAACACACATATTTTAGAACGCTTCCGCATCCAAACTTTGTGTTAGAAACTATGTAAATTAATGGTAGTTACTGTCTTGAATGTGGTTTGTAACAACAATACACGTAGGTTGTGTTAATTTTGGGTTTTAGACGATGAAAGTTTTTGTAATGTCAATATTTTGACATTAAATGCAAGGTTTTTATGTATATAAATCCGGTTTTTATAAACTGGGTCTTACAAGTTGGTATCAGAGCTTAAGGTTGCCAATAAGTGTTCGGTTCAAGCTTGATCAACATCCGGTAAGAGTTATTGCTTAAGTAAAATTTAGAAGTATAGAAATAATTCACGAACGAATATACATGGAAAAGAGTGTGTAAACACACTCAAACACAAGAAAAGCATGAAACAAGAATAATGGAATCAAGAGTGTGTAAGCACACTCAAACACGAGAAAAGCATGAAACAAGAATGATTGAGTCAAGTTGCGAACTTGATTAAATCAAAACAAGTAAAACATGTATTACAAATGAAATGTTTAACAATATATGTAAACATTTCAGTATCAAAGATGGCAAGCGGAGGTGACGGTGATGCGGTGCCAAGAGTCACCGAACAGATGAGAATAGTGATTGCCGAAGAAGTTGGAAAGGCGATCGAAAACAGCTTGTCGAACTTCATTGATAAAATCCAAAATACGGTTTTATCAGTGGTAGAAGAGAGAATCAAGAAGCTAGAAGATAATTCAAATCTAGCAAAGGAAAAATCCGGGGAACGAAAACCTTGTTCATACAAGGAATTCATAGCTTGTAAACCGCCTATCTATAATGGGGAAGTTGATCCAAACGTGTGTCAGCGATGGATAGGCGATATCGAGGGAGTGTTCGAGAGAACACTTGTGATGAAAATGACTACGTAGCTTATGGTACGGGTCAGTTAAGAGGTCAAGCGAAGGATTGGTGGGATAATAAAAAGAAGGAGATTGGAAATGAAGCGGCTAAGGCCATGACGTGGGAGGAGTTTAAGACGCCGTTTCTTAAACACCATAGCCCCAAGGCGGTTATAAACAAGATCAAGGAAGAGTTCATGCAACTCAGACACAAGGGTGAATCCATAGACAAGATCACGGGGGTGTTTATGGACAAAATGAAGTTCTGTGACGATCTGATCACGAACGAAGAACAAAAAGTTTATTACTACCATAACATGCTGAGCGCAGAATATAGGGAGTTCATAACCCCTTCAAAGTATGAGACCCTTACCGAGATTGTCAATGCTGCTCGGGAAAGGGAGATTGAGTTGAAGAAGAGTATAGAGCGGGGTGAATGAAGGGCACAGGATATAAATCCAAGCCCTACCAAGAAAGCAAGGACGAATGAAACGACAAAGAAATCAGACGCAAAGAGCGGTACACCAAGTTGCAAAATCTGCGGCAAGAATCATAAAAGTGAATGTCGCTTCAAGGATAAGCCATCTCCTATATGTCGAAAAACGGGACATATGGCTATATCATGCCCGGAAAAAGTGACCGTTTGTTATAACTGTTACCGAACGGGTCACAAAAGATCAGAGTGCCCAGAATTGGCGGGAAAGAAAGAAGGGCAAGATTCAAAAGGTGAAGCCGCAAAAGCCAAAGCAAGATCCTTTCAATTGACCGCTGCTGAAGCAAAGGTCGAACCTGACGTGGTCTCAGGTATATTCACTATAAATTCAATTCCCGCACGTGTGTTATTTGATACTGGTGCGAATAAATCCTTTGTTTCATATGGGTTTATTCGACACCCTTCGTTTGTTCTAACAAAATTACCTATGCCTTTAGAGGTAGAGATAGGTAATAATAAAAGCTTTATTGTCTGTGATGTATGTGAAAACTGCATGATGAATATTGATGACGAGGAATACGCAATAGACTTGATCCCGATGTCGATGGGAGAATTCCAAGTGGTAGTGGGAATGGATTGGCTATCCCGTTACCACGCAAAAGTGGTTTGTTTCCGAAAGGAAATAAAACTAACGTCTCCTAGCGGAAAGCAAGTTACGATATATGGAGAAAAGGGAGGTAACCCGGTGATATGCACAATGCTAGAAGCTCGCAAACTCATGAAACATGGATGCAAGGCCTTTATGGTATATGCGAGCGAAACGGAAAAGGAACTCCTTAAAATTGGGGATGTACCGGTCGTGCGAGATTATGAAGACGTGTTTCCGGAAGAACTACCGGGGATACCGCCAGAACGGGAGGTAGAGTTCGGAATCGAGTTGATTCCGGGCGCGAAACCCGTGGCCAAGGCGCCATACCGACTTGCACCGTCGGAGTTACAAGAATTGATGTCTCAAATTCAGGAATTTCTTTACAAGGGATTTATCCGACCGAGTGTGTCTCCGTGGGGCGCACCAGTCTTATTCGTGAAAAAGAAAGATGGCAGTATGCGCATGTGTATCGATTACCGGGAGTTAAACAAACTCACGGTGAAGAATCGATACCCACTTCCAAGAATTGACGATTTATTCGACCAACTGCAAGGAGCAAGTTGGTTTTCCAAAATTGATCTCCGATCCGGTTATCACCAATTGAAAGTCAAGGAGGAGGACGTACCCAAAACGGCTTTCCGTACGAGGTACGGGCATTATGAATTCCTTGTAATGCCTTTCGGATTGACCAATGCGTCCGCGGCTTTCATGGACCTCATGAACCGGGTTTGCAAACCCATGCTAGATAAGTCGGTAATTGTATTTATCGACGACATCCTGGTGTATTCAAAGAGTGAAGCCGAGCACGTGTGTCATTTGCGGGAAATATTAGACACACTTAGACGAGAGAAGCTATATGCAAAATTCACGAAGTGTGCTTTCTGGTTACGGGAAGTACAGTTTCTTGGGCATCTTATTAGTGCTGATGGAGTACTAGTAGATCCGTCCAAGATAGAAGCTGTGACGAAATGGAACCCTCCAAGAAATCCCTCGGAAATCCGAAGCTTTTAGGGCTTGCGGGATATTATCGGAGATTCATACAAGGTTTCTCCAAAATTGCCTTACCCTTGACCAAATTAACTCGTAAGGAGGAAAGGTTCGTGTGGGGCATTAAGCAAGAGGAAGCTTTCCAAACGCTTAAGGAAAAGTTGACCCACGCTCCGGTACTGACCTTACCGGAAGGGACTGAAGACATGGTGGTTTACTCGGACGCTTCTCAATTGGGGCTCGGATGCGTGTTAATGCAACGAGGCAAGGTCATCGCCTACGCCTCGAGGCAATTGAAGATTCATGAAAATAAATATCCGGTTCACGACTTAGAATTGGCAGCGGTGGTGTTTGCCTTAAAGATATGGAGACATTACTTGTACGGAGTAAAGTTTACAATCTTTACCGACCATAAAAGCTTGAAATATTTCTTCGACCAGAAGGAATTAAACATGCGGCAAAGGCGGTGGTTAGAAACCGTCAAGGACTTTGATTGTGAAATACATTACCACCCCGGTAAGGCCAATGTAGTTGCCGATGCGCTGAGTCGCAAAACAGATTATGCCCCGATACGGGTACGATCAATGCAACTGGTTGTGACTTCAAGTTTACTAGAACGAATTCGAGAAGCACAAGATGAAGCTGTAAAGGCGGAAAACTGGAAAAAGGAAAGAATTATTGGTCAAGTTAAAGACCTTGAAGTGGGCAGTCACGGCCTAAGAACTCGTTTTAATAGAATCTGGGTTCCTAACACATGTGGTGTTAAGAAGCTTCTACTTGATGAAGCTCATAAATCCCGTTATTCCATTCACCCGGGGGCGACCAAAATGTATCATGACTTGAAGCAAAACTATTGGTGGCCCGGAATGAAGCGAGACACTGTGAAATACGTGGAAAAATGCTTGACATGCCTACAAGTCAAGGCGGAACACCAAAAGCCGTATGGTAAACTCCAACCGTTAGAAATTCCGGTTTGGAAATGGGAGCAAATCACGATGGACCTATTGACTAAACTACCTAAAACAAGTCGTGGTTTTGATGCTATTTGGGTGGTCGTGGATAGGTTAACTAAAAGCGCCCACTTTATTCCGATTCGTGAAACTTATACATCTGATAAAATGTCGGAGGTATACACCAATGAGATCATAGCAAGGCATGGGGTACCGATATCCATTGTATCAGACAGAGATACTCGGTTCACCTCGAAATTCTGGCGTGAATTTCAAGAACAGATGGGAACTAAATTGTTCCTTAGCACTGCTTATCATCCACAAACGGATGGGCAGAGCGAAAGAACAATACAAACATTGGGGGATATGCTACGGGCTTGCATTATTGACTTTGGGGGTAGTTGGGATGTCCATTTACCCTTGGTCGAATTCGCATATAATAATAGCTATCACGCGAGCATTAAAATGGCCCCGTATGAGCTATTATATGGCAGAAAGTGTCGGACTCCGGTATGTTGGGGAGAGGTGGGCCCGCGAGGGCTAGCACCAACTGATGTAATCCGAGCTACAAATGCGAAAATTGATATAGTTCGGACACATTTGAAAGCGGCTCAAGACCGACAAAAGGCATACGCAGACAAAAGAAATAGGCCAATCGAGTTTCAGGTTGGCGATATGGTCATGCTAAAGGTTTCCCCATGGAAGGGTATTATTAGATTCAGAAAAAGGGGAAAGTTAAGCCCGAGATTCATTGGGCCATTTAGAATCATTGAACGGGTTGGTAAGGTAGCTTATCGACTTGAATTACCCGAAGAGTTGAGTGGAATTCATAGCACTTTCCACGTATCACATCTTCGAAAATGTTTGGCCGACGAAACTACTCATATCCACTACGACGATATCGAAGTGGATAACAGCCTCAACTATGCAGTAAAACCAATTGCGATTTTAGATCGTAAGGAGAAAAGTTTGAGGAACAAAGTGATAACCCAAGTCAAGGTCAAGTGGGAGCACAGAAAAGGGTCAGACACTACATGGGAATCCGAAGAGGAAATGCGACGTCTACACCCGACATTATTTGGTACGTAATTCGGTTTCGGGGACGAAACCCTTTTTAAGGGGGGTGGACTTGTAACACCCCGAAAATATAAATCTTTATATAAGAATATAAGGATTTCATAAACAAGAAATAAACATGTAGAAACTTTAACCTAGTTAAAGTTTACAAGTCTTGAAAATAACTTACACTTAGTTAAAACTCTAGTATTTAAAAAGAAATGGTAATTGAGGGACTAATCTTGCCAAGAATCAAAAGTTAATTGTTAATTGTAACAAAATTAAACCAAACACACCAAATTAGTGTGTCTGGTTGACAGAAGCAAGGCAAGGGGCGACCCCCATTGTTCCAAAACCCTAACATCACAATTTCTTGCAAATTGAAGGCTTAAATCCTAACCAAAACGAAATCCGAGCTTAAAATTGTGTTCCTCATCGCAAGAGGATTAAGAGGTATGTAAAATTTTGTGAGAATTCACTACTTGAAATTCTCATGAATCTAGCAAATCTGAAATTTTGTTGATGCATGATAGTAATTAGTTAGATTAAAGATGATATAGTGTCTAGGATTAAAACCTAGACAACTATATGTGAAATCATGCCCTAATTCAGGAAAATTCCATGAATCCATAGATGTTAAGTTATGGGTTTTGTATGTTGATGATGAATATTAGGATTTTGAGTGTAATCCTAGTATAAATTTCATTATAAGAAGTAATTCCAGTGATATTGATACTAAATGTATGCAAAAATTGCTATTATAGTGATATTTGATGTCAAATCATAAAGTCATGAACTTGGTAACGATTGTAGGAAAATCTGACCCGCTAGGTGTTTGTTGAAATGCCTAAGTGAGGACTTAAATGTTAAAATTTGGATAAAAACGCAGATTTGATAATGGTCCATAATGATGTGATTATGGTCATGAAAAGAGTTCTAAACATGTTGTGAAAACTGAATTTTCTAGGCAAAGAGTCCGGTTCATCTAGCGGACAAGCCGAGGGGAATTCATGAGGAAAAGGCGCGCTTTAAAGGTACGAAATTTATTGTTTCGTTACATTATACCTTATTGTTAGTTTTATGTAGTCAATTTTGAAACACGACAACCAAGATTCACCAATACGTCACGAATATGACTAGTGTCTTAAACAAGTAAATGGGTCAAAACAAGTGAAAATGCATGAAATCTTACATATCCGTAATGGTGTGTAAGTTTAACACCCAAACGGGTCAAACAAGTTTTGGTTATAAGCACGAAGCATGATACCATTATATAATGCGTGAATTACATGATGAGTATGCCGTGTAACGAACACCATACCTAAATTAAGAAAAACCTTGTTCTTAATATAGGAGCTAAGGTGCAGATCCGATGCATGAAAATAGTATAAACAATTAGATAATAAGTCTTGTAATCTAGTGTGTAAGTCGATTTCGTAAGCATGCCCGCTCAAGAATAGTTGAGTAATGTTATAAACAAAACAAGTAAGAAGTACTAGCCCAGTCGCGCAGCAATTTATGCGAATTTGTGCTGTTTCGACTCATAACGAATCAGCAAGAAAACTGCATTTTAAACAAGGGAGTGATGTGCAGAGTCTACCGTAAATTACGGTGGTACCGTAATTTACGGTGGCCTGCAATTCCTTACGGTGAGTTCCTACTGAGTTACGGTAGACCCCATATGACCAGAAGCCACCGTAATTTACGGTGACACTGTAAATTACGGTGGAGCCCTGTTTGACAAAAGTTGTTTTGATCATTATCTCAAATCTGTGTTCGGACCTGATTCGAATACGAAATTTCCAAGAGTGTTAGTACTAATGCTTGCTTTAAATGTTAGTTCTCAGGTACCAAGTGAAGGATGAAGATCAAGCAAGCGAGTCGAACCGAACACACATATTTTAGAACGCTTCCGCATCCAAACTTTGGGTTAGAAACTATGTAAATTAATGGTAGTTACTGTCTTGAATGTGGTTTGTAACAACAATACACGTAGGTTGTGTTAATTTTGGGTTTTAGACGATGAAAGTTTTTGTAATGTCAATATTTTGACATTAAATGCAAGGTTTTTATGTATATAAATCCGGTTTTTATAAACTGGGTCTTACATGAACCGACAAGGGAGATCGGCTATGGAGAGGGAGGTCGAAATTGAAGTTATGCTAATTAGGTTATCTGTCTAAATGTGTAACCTTTTAACCTTCACATAAGTCTCCTTATATAAGCACCCAAGAGGAAACCTAATTAGTTAATAAGGGTAATATGGTCCATCAACAATTACCAACTAATTATTTAATAGGTTAGTATATATTTTGATCTATATAATGTAAATGATATAATGGCTACTAGATTAAATATTAAAACATAATATATTTAATCTTACAGTGCCATGGATTCCTCAAATCTTAAAGTCACAAAATATTAATTTAGCTAATTACTATATGATAAAATGAAAACTGAATGAACATTGATTTGTGATTTTTTTATTTCTTTATTATGTGATTTTTTATGATAAAATGAAAACTGAATGAACAGTGATTTTTTTTAATTCTTTATTATGTGATTTTTTTATATTGTGCAATACCTTATATTCATTTATTAAACTATGGGGTATGGGGCGTGGGTTGGGTACAAATGCCCAAGTCACCACCCAGGTGGGCTTGGGTTTCGGTGTGGCCCCTTGGGCGGGAGTTTCAGCCCGGGCGTTGGGCATGCCTAGCGGTCCTCCGTGGCCGGCTCTCATTGGCTGGGTTGGCTAGGCCATAGCGGCTAGGTTTAAATTTAAAAAAATAACTGTTTGGCCAAGCCAAACGGTTCACCCAAGTCACTAACCCCCCCCCCCCCCCAACCCCACCGCCTGTCCACATCGCTACCCCAACCCTTCACTCCACCTACTCGAACCCGATACCCACACTTGATACCGGCACAACGCGATGAAGGGCCGCCAACCCGGTGAGACCCGTTACTGGCCGGAAGCTTTCATTAGCTACCGGCACAATTTAAACGCGTGCCAACACAAGTGGCGCAAGCTACAACCGAAGCTCGACCGTTTTAAAGCCTACTTCGATAGCGTCCCGGGCGGTGATATAAGTCACGAAGACCGGGTAGCGGTGGCCAACATCGAGTTCCGGGACAAGGAGCGGAAGCCGTTTGACAAGATCGTCCTGTTCGAAATCTACCTAACGCTTTAGGCTTTTTTTTTTAATTTTGTAATCCTTTTTTTAGAATTTTGTAATTTTTAGGAACTTTTAATAATAATTTTAGGCTTTTTTTTAATTCTGTGTGTATTTTTTAATTTTAGGTTTTTTTTTTTAATTTTTATAAAACTGGCCAACCCACGCGGGCTAGCTACGCCCCACCGTACCGACCCAACACGTCACTCACCAGCGGGAGGGCTCGAAGTCCACGTGTCAACCCATGCCCCAAACCCCTGCCCCATCATACCCCACAGTCGAAAACACCAATGCCTTTCGCGCAACGCGCGCCATTAAAAAACACTAGTTTTAATAGTTTAATTAGTGGCATCAGCCGGACGGAAAAAAACATCTTTCGTTCCAAGCTGCATTAGTTTCTAATAAGGTCACAATGTACAACCTATGGCGAAGCTAGCCCAAAAGTCAAGGGGTATCCTTTTTTTTTTTTTTTTTTTGGATTAGAGGCATCCTTTATATAAAAAGATAAAAATTTTACATTACGTAGACGAAGCTTAAAGGTATTTTTACACTACGATGAGGGAGTTGAGGGGTAGCTCGGGCTACCCCTTCTTGTACATTGGTTCCGCCGCTGTCTACAACATTGTTAATAACGGCTCGATTTCCGGCTCAATAAGGGATTTCAAAGAAACCGCTTGGTTTTTAGACCCGGGGTTTGATCGATAGCTGATTAATTCCGACTCACGGTGTCCATTTTGGGTTAAAAACACTTGACAGATGTGACACTTTAAAACACAAAATTATTTACAATCTATGTTTTTCAATACTAACTATGGTCATTATTAAACTTCATGTTAGATTAAGTATTAAATATATTTCAGAAGAGGTTCAAAAGTTTGCTCTTCTCTTTGTGACTTTGTCAAATATGTTATGTGATCTTCTCCAGTAAAAATATGTGACCTATTGAAAGACATAACAGAAGCCATTTAAATTTTCAAAAGGTTTGTTTGAAACAAACAAATACCAAAGATACACCCTCACAACCACGTCCTTAAACCCCAAATATTAGGCCTTTATCCCATCCCTAGTATTAGTAACCTTCAGGAGTGCCAATTCCGCTATTAGACGTATTTCGACGATTCTACGACTTTTGGTTGAGTCTACCATTCGCAAACCAGGATAGCCCCTGCTCGCTCTTACTTCACATCCATTTATGCTAGTGATTTTTTGAAATTTTTTTCCAACGGCAAATTTCTATAGTATGTGAACTTAAGTGTTCTATCAAAAAAAGATGACACATTAATCGCCCATGTTTTTTTTCTTTCATAAGCACCCTCGTATTAATAAGAAAAAAAAAAAATAACAAGAAACAACTAATATCAACATTGACAAACTGGTTAATATCTTTATTTTTTTTAATATATATATATTTTTTTTACAAATTTCTATATATCTTAAAGTAAAATGACAGTGGAATTTTTCTCTATCATCCCTTAACTCTGGGTGGTTTTCCACTCTCATCCTTTGACTTTGAAATTTTTATTTTTAACATATACTTTTATAATTTACATTTTTGCCATAAAGAAATTTTCTTTTGACCTACTTTTGTAACTTATATTTTTGGTTCATACTTTGGTAATTAATTTTTTGCCTATATGCTTTATACTGACCTTTCAACTTTTAAACTTTGCATTTTTATGTTTCGGCGTAAATTTGGTATAAGCTTTCGTGCTTTATTTTGTATGTTTCCTACATATGAATCGGGTAGCATATAATACATTTTGAATTGACAGTATAAATTCGGGTTAGTGAGGTTGCATATTAAAGTACAATGACGGTGGAATTTTCCACTATCATCCCTTAACTTTGGGTCATTTTCCATTATCACCCTTTGACTTTGAAAATTTTTATTTTTAACATATAATTTTATAATTTACATTTTTGCCATATAGAATTTTTCTTTTGACCTTCTACTTTTGTAACTTACATTTTTTGTTCATACTTTGGTAATTAATTTTTTAGCCCATAAGCTTTATATCGACCCTTCAACTTTTAAACTTTGCATTTTTATGTTTCGGCGTAAATTTGGTATACGCTTTCGTGCTTTATTTTGTATGTTTCCTACATACGAATCGGGTACCATATAATACGTTTTGACTTGACAGTATAAATTCGGGTTAGTCAGGTTGCATATAATACGTTATGATTGTACGGTATAAACTCGATTTACTTTACGTTTTGATCCAATCGTAATGCAATTATAGGTTACATTGAGTTCAATCGGATACGCCGAAACATGTCATTTCATATGATTAACACTTCGTATAACGCTTGGACTAATCCGTTCGACGGTTGCGACGTACCCGCGCCACAACGTGCGCGGTACTTATTACTAGTTTAATTGAATACAAAGTACCTTACGGGGTTTGTTTTTTCAGAAAAACCTCCTCTAACATTTTCACTCTGTTCCCAAGTCTCATTTAACAAGGGGAGGGGAAGGAAAAAATATGAAAATATGAAAAAATCATGTTCCCAAGTTTCATTTAACAGGGGGAGGGAAGGGAAAAGGGAAGAAAATATGACTATATACGATATATGTAACGCCTGCGTCCCTAGACTTTTAACTTCTGTCAAATTTTGTTCCTATACTATGTAGGCTTGACTCTTTTGGTACTTTATGAATCTTGATGCTTTGAAACTTGAATCTTGGTGATACTTGATACTTAACTCTAGACACTTGATTCTTAATACTATGATACTTGATTCTTGATACTTGATACTTAATACTAGATTCTATGATAATTGATTCTTAAGACTTGATACTTGATTCTTGATACTTGATACTTAATACTAGATTCTATGATACTTGATACTTAATACTAGATTCTTAATACTTGATTCTTGAGACTTGAGACTTGATTCTTCATTCTTGATGCTTGACTCTTGAGACTCGTATCTATAATATATAATCATTCAAATTTCAACGATTGTATAGAAAAATAAATATTCAAATTTCAACAATAAAGCAGTGTGTAAAAAAAGAAAGTGACAAATAAATATCAACATGATATATTTTTTATCGCAAGTATAGTGCATTGTGTTAAAATATTAAGTGAAACATATATATCAACATCACATCAATGTTATATAAAATCATCTGTGTGCTAGGAAATAGATGATAACATATGTTCAGTTCTTTCGCTCTCGTCTTCTTTTTCTTTTTCCAAATTTTTCCATTTTTATGCGTCACATGAGTCATTGAAATAATACATAAATAGATACAAAAATAAGATATGTCGTTTATCAAAATATATATCTTACAAGTTGTTACCAACCACACATCTCTAAGGCCCCACTAATGATAAAATAGGACTGGAAAGTATATATTCGCATTTGGAAGTTACTGTCTTGATTAAAAAAAATTACAAAAGAAAGGTTATTTAATTCTTTTCATTCAAGTATCAGATTTAGGCAAAAAAATATTACAACAGAAAGGTTATTTAATTCTTTGCATTCGAGTATCGGATTTAAGCATAAAATATTTTGCAGGATTAGTTAAGTGATATTCACGTTCCTGAAAATTTTGGGACTCTGTACGATTAGAAAAAAAAATGGCTTCAAAAAAGTCAAATGGTCAACGATTCTTTGTTGAATCCGCCCCATCACACAATCTCACACTTGATTAGAAACGTTTAACTCCAATCATCGTTGCGGTGTCTCCCTGGTCACACGAATTGACGCCTCTTGGATTTACTATTTTTTGAGTTTAAAGGATTAAGGTTTCATGTTAGGCTTAGTTGAGCAATTGGATTAAATGACAAATAGGTTTTATTGTTTAAATGTGAATATTTTTTTTTAAAGTTAGTGAGTTTAAAAATATATTTGGTTAAATTTAGTTATTGGTTATTGTTTTTTTTTTTAAAAAAGTTATATATTATGAAAAGAAATTAAAAGTTTCGCCCTCAAGAAAGTTGGCCCTAGTGTCGCCTAGCCGGCCGTTGGCCCAGGCCTTGCTTAGGGTGAGAGGGGTGCTCCCCTCTAGGTGAGTGGTAAACTCTCACCGTAGCCAGCTAATCAAATTCGTCAATGTCAACTCCCTTCATGCACTCAATCACAAGGGGTGCTCCGCTCTAGTTGAGTGGTAAACAATTTTTTCTTTAAAAAATGTGTGATTGGTGTGAATGAATTGGTCCCTCATGCAAACTCCCTCTCTCTCCTCATCCTTCCTCGGTAACTGCTCACCGAAATCCCAATCAAACACTCAACTAAGGCACTCCCCGTTGGTGGTGGTGCTCCCCTGAGGTAAACTCAATCACCAAAGGCACTTCTCACTGGTACCCCATTCACCTTAGTGATATCCATTCAATTACTTGAAAGCAATCGCAATGTCACATACCAGATTACTCGAAAGGAAACTGAATAAATTTACTATTATAGTAGATAGTTTTGTGAAATTGTTAAAAGCTTGAAGTTATTAAAAATTTATGATGGTCATGTAGGTAATGTAATTAAGTATTTGATATTTCAAATTAGTTTTCGTATAAGTTTAGAAATCGAGTTTCTGACTTTCAGAAAATATTGATTTTAACATTTTAACATGGAAATTCTAAGCCCATGAGATCTAAAACATGCATCATTAATATCATCAAGGAAATCCGTGTATCTCACACCTAATAAGTAACTAGTACAGAAAATATTGCGAGTTGGTTGGTGTATCATTCTTTCCCATGTTCTCGTAATTTGACGTCTAGTGTCTTGCTAGTATTAATAAATTTTGTTGGAAAAAGTATGAAAACCAAATTAAACTCCTTTATACAAAAGAACTCTGATACCACTTTGTAATTTGTATACACTTTTCTCTTTACAAATCTTTATGCTGGTGGGTATGGTGACGGAGGGAAGGCCGGCGACGGAGGGAAGACGGAGGGGGCGGCGTGGGAGGACTGGCGTCGCGGGGGGGGGGGGGGGGGGGGGGTGGCCCACATGTTTGGTCCGTCGCAACCAGCACAACTCCGACGGGGAGGACGGGACGGGGGGGGGGGGGGGGGCGGCGTGGGAGGACGGTGGTGATGTGGCGGCGCCGGAGGGAGGACGAGGACCATACCGAGTGGCCTTATAGCCAAGATTGTTATAGCATCTCCAATAGGGGTGTTTTTATGATGCTAAGGTGGCATTGCCTCACCAATCACAAATATTCTCTTTCTTGCCTCATTTTTTTTTTTGAAATGTGTGAATTATTCGCGAATGTCGGGAGGTCTAGCATACGTTGTCTTAACCGGGTCCGCGCTAGAGAGCCCCCTCGCACAATAGATCCCCAATTTAAACTCCTCAATGAGAAACCTCTATCACCAAGACTCGAACTTGAGACCTTGAGGAGAAAACTCACTCGGCCCACCATAAATGGAACTTAAATACCCGTGTCCACCACTAGAGCACTAGTGATGGTTCTGTTGCCCCCATTCTCATCACCTAAAAACAACACACTCTCTCCTCTCTCCCTCTCACAACATCTCTCTCCTTAAATACATGTTTTTTACTACATACATCACCACACCTTCTCTCCTCCACCTGACACTCTCTCTCATCCACCTCACCTTTCTCTCTCCTTAAAAACACTCAAATACACCTTATTGGGGATGCTGTTAGCTCTCAAACAAACAACCTTTTACACTAGCCGAATCCATTGTCATACCATATAACTTTATTACCCCTGATGATTTATTTATATCTATGAACCAAATGGTAAGGTCTCGTAATCCCCGTTTCATTACAAAATCTTTTGTCATTCTTGTGAAAATTTGAAACGAAAAGGCAACATATTTTTCAAGAATGAATGAATGAATGCATGCTTTTGAATAAAATAATTAAGTTAGACGAATATAATAAGTTTAAAGATTGTGAAACTTGATATGTTATCACTTATACAATTTACAAAATATATGTAATTTGAAAATACTAAAACACAATATGTTAGGATCCGAGGTTGACATGATTGTGTTTGTTTGTATGAACTTGACATATCAATAAATGTAAAACAATGTAAAGTGCAGCGGAAATGGATACAAACTTTGTAAACACAATCAAATGAAGAAAATAGTTTGATAAACACATGCTGTTCATTGAGTCGAAGGATTAAACAATACAAAGCAAATGATTTCAGCATGCTTACAATACTAAGCTCCCCCTCAGCCTGATACCCCAAGGTTGGTTGCACAAGATGAAAGGATTGGACTGAGAAGAAGAATCTACTCCGTCAATCAATTGTAACATTACAGAGTACCGTTATATTTATAGGCAATCCAATCCACTGACGCATCTCAGCTGACGTCACCATGAAAGCGACATCTAACAACCTAACAAACTCTATCTACTGATCTATACAACTACTGCTTTGCTAACTACTGACATTGATTGTACTTAAAAACCACTGATGTATAAACACTGATTCTTCATTCCACTGTTGCAGTCGACCACTGATGTTGAGCATCAGTGCTTTCTTCAAAGGGTGATCAGGCCTTGAAAGAGCAGTACTTTGGTTCTTCACCAGTGCTTGGAATTCATCAGTAGATTGAGCTTCAGCCTTCAAACTTCATCAGTGCTTTGGCTTACATTACATAAAGAGAATCAAAACTGCTGCTGCATCCTTCCACTGTTGTGAACCCAGCAGCACTTGTCATGATCAGCAGTGCTTGACTCAAGGCAGTAGATTGGGCAGCAGAGCTTTTAGTCTTCATCAGTCCTTGTGTAGAATCAGCAGTTGTAGGTCAGCAGTTGTTTATAGAAGCAGTACTTTGGAGCATATCAGATGTTTGAGCCACATTCAAGGGGAAGGGTTAGTGCAAACTGCTTCTTATGATGAATCCACTGTTCTGAACCAGTTTTGGCTTTACATCATCTGTTCCTCTGGTAGGGTTCAATCCCAACAATCTCCCCCTAGAACAGATGATGCCAAAACACTTCATTATTCAGGATCTTTATTGACTCATCAGGATTTCCCTTACTTGACCTTTGAATCGTAATTCAAAGTTCATGGAATCCTTATCACCCTCATCCCTGCACAGTGTAAGCTCAAAGAGATCTTGTAAATCTTCTACACCCAGGCCAAGTGCATTTTCCCTTGATATATGCTTCACCTCACCATTGGATCTGAGCAAAGTCAATACGTGGGTCTTTTGATCAGACATCCACTTTAGTATTTTTGAATCCAATAGGTTTCTTGGGAGAGGTTTATTTGAAAAGATGAGTTTGGAGATTATGGCCTGGCAATGACAACTTTGAGCAGTGTCTTGAGATTTTGCTGTTTCTTGTTGTTCTACTCAAAGTGTCTGAAGAACCATCTTTATGATTTATTTCTTTGAAGCTTGGTTTTCTTTTGGTATTTTTGCGTCCATCTGCTATGTTTCCTTCTTTGATAAAAGATGGCAGTGGTTGATTTAGTGGGGATGACAGAGGTTGTGGTGTGTGTTGATGTGGTATTGGTGGCAGGTGTTTGGGTGATAGATGTTGTTAATGGTGGAGGTTTAAGTGATTTTGTGGGAACAGAATTTGTGGTTGAAGTAGTAACTGGCTTAGTTTTAGAAGCTGTGGTGGTTGATTGCCTTGTTTTTCTAACAGGACTCTTCTTTAATGAAGTACCAACCTCTTCTTTTTCTTTTTGCAGAACTATCTTTTTCTCAACCAAAGCTCTGCTCTCATCCCTTACCCTTTTAATATCAGCAGTGGTTTTGAGACCAGCTGAATTGAATTGACTTGAACGATCTTCATTTGTGTATCTTCATCATCTGCTTGAATTTTCAGGGTTTCATCACCTCCCTTTTCCTTTTCTTTGACAGATGTTTCAGCAGAAGTTACTGAGAGATTTTCCTCAGAGTCATCTTCTCCCCCTTTTTGGCATCATCAACTCTTTCGAAGATAGGTGCAGGGGTTGAAATAAATTCCATAACCCATTTGCCGCAGGTGCTTGTGGTGGAGCAAGTGCTTGAGTTGGAACAACAGTGGGTTGCACCATTTGTACTGTTAACAACTGTTGCAGTATTTCTTTGATCTCTGCAACCGAAGTATCCAGTTTTTCGACATGTTCCGTCAATTCTAGGTACCTTAAACCATCACCCAAATTAATGAGATCATCTGATTTCCCACTAGCCGTGGTTTTATCAGTGGTTGAGGTAGGGAGTGTACTCCAAACATTAACCACTGATGCCCCTTTTTCTTGGTACTGGAGACTTCTTTCTTCATAATGAGAAACACCTTTTAGTGAACCAGTGAAGACTGGATACACACGAGTTCCCAGTAAAAAAATTGCCTTCAAGGAAGTCTTATTGATGAAACTATTGTCCAAATGCAAACCAGTGGGTTCAGCACTTGTAGTAGCTGCTTCACTTGAATTACCACCAAGAGTTACTTATAACTCAAGGGGTGTAACCTCCTCAGTTGTTGCTGGGATAGTAGAGGTATAAGCATCAGACTCAGTCACTTGTTGGAGTATACTCTCAGTGATAGGTGGTTGAGAGGAACTGATTTATGTCTGAGCTATATCCAAAGCATGCAACAAGGTCATTATTGATGGTGGTATTTGTGAAATGATGATGGGAGTTGAAAGTGAATTTGCCCCGGACAGTGGACTGTGGATGATGAAATCAAGTGATTCCAGAGCATCATAATTTGGTGTCCCTGTTCTTACAACCTGTTCTTTTTGAGAAGAAGCAGGAGGAGTTTGAGGCATGGGTTGAGACCTTTCTACCATCTGCGGTGAAGAAGTAGCAGCAGTGGTTTATAGTGACTTTTGTGTTGTCACTGGCAGTTGCTCTGGGATCTCATCTTCCAGAGTTGCCTTTATTGTAGGTTTGGGGGATTTTTGAATTTTCTTTTGTTTTGGTGGATTTAGGTGTGGGTTTCACAACAGTTGTTTTGCTACTGTGATCACCTTGAGCAGTGGGCTCAGCAGCAGGTGCCTGAGGAGCAGTTATAGCTGCTAAAATTTGCTCAGGAACCTCTGCTTGTGTTTTGGAAATTATGGTTTCATCAGACTTTAGAGATTTATTGAGAAATTTCAATTTTAACTATTTTTAAGGCTTTATTTTGATTTTCTGAAAACATTTTGACGCTATTTACACATGGAGTACAAGATAACTTGCTTTGATCCATGTTTAGCATTCCAATCCTAGAGATGGAGTTTTCAAAGGTAGATGTATCAAATTCTTAGGTTTGTACATCTGCCAGCTGATCTTTAGGATGGACATGATGCAGAGAAATCAAACCTTTTTCATAGCAATCCCCCACAAAGTGGTGTCTGATGTCAAGTGATGATGGATGAATGAGATACTGGATTTTGATGATATATTTCAGCTACTTGACATCCCTGCATAAAAGAAGTCTTTTGAGCAATTTATATCAAAATCCAATAACATATTTTGGCATTACAATCGGTTGGATTTTTCAGCAACAACAGCAGCATCATAATATTCTTCAATCAATGTTGTGGAAACATCTGCTACATGTGTACAGTCAAAACACTAAGCTTATTGCCTAGGAATTGATATCCCCCTGATGTAATCTTTTCACACTCTTGGTGTCTGTACTTGTTTAAGTATGATAAATCTTGACAATCATGCTCCTAGCATATGCAATGTTCTTTGAGGACCCACTTTTTGCCAAAAGGATTCTCATCCTTTGGCTGTGGCACAAGTTTTTCAATCTTGTTATCACTGAACTGCTGAAGCTCTTCTTAGAAGACAACTACCCAACTTTCTGTCTTTCAGTGCTTTATGGCATTTTGACTTGTTGATGGAGTGGTAGAGAGTCAGCAAGAAGACACATGTTTTAGGATAGCCTTTTTGAAAGAATCCTTTTCATTGATGTTGCCAAGAAAATGGGTGAAATGGTTGAGTTTTAAAGAGGATTGATGTTTTTAACAGGTGGAGTTGCAGATGTGAATCATCTGAGCTAACCACTACTGGTGACTTTGATGATCCAGCAGTGGCTTGAAATGGATGTGAATGGATTTGAAGGAGGGGTTTGGCACACTGATAATATTTTATCCATTTTTGATGAATATTTATCAACAGTGGTTTGGTGAAGTAGTGGTAGGGTTTTAAACAGCAATTTTGATCAAACATTGTTTGTACATCAGTGGATGAGCTTTAACCGCTGTTTTGTACATCTGCTGCTCTGATGATGGAAATGATTTTAGTATCATATCCAACATCTGTTGAAGGTGATTGTGAGTTACCTGCAGAATCAAATTCTTGACAAACACATTTTAGATGCTAATTTATCAGAATTAATCATATCAACAGGATTTACAGGGATTTTTAATGTAAAAATTTTACTGGCCCTTGCATTCAGGTTTTACCACATATCTATTTCAAGTTTTGAACACTTCTATAGATTTTGACAGTGGTTGAGTATCCCAGATGATCATCTCATTTAGCTTTGATCACCCATTTTGTGTTTTAATATTCCTTTTGAGAACTTAGAGTAAAACATGGGCAACCAGATGTTTGAAATTTGTTAACAATCAACTTTGATATGAGATGAAAACTTGAGTTTGAAATGACCTTAACTATTTCACCATCTCCTTTTGAATCATTATCAAGGAATATATCACCCTATGCAAAAAAAAAAAGGATTCTATATTCCAACAGTTGATTGAACTTTTACTATAAAAAACAAGTAAAGGTGCAAAGTATATCATTCTAAAAAAATAATATATCCTGTTTTATTTGAAGAAAACTTTACAGAGAAAAAGAGTAAAAGTTTTCTGATAATAAAATCAATTAGATCTGGTGTGTCTCAAGAGTTAAAGTAACTTCGAATAAGGTCAGGATCATTTCATTCTCAAGCTTAGGACAATGGTCAGTGGTTTGAACCAAAGTCCTGTAACCACTGTTTGGTACCATTTCCTTGTCAGTTGATTGTTACCATGAGGAGCCCATTCACAAAGGTTTTGAAAGTTCTTTGTGAACCTTATTACCATGTGAATAATTCCTGAGAAATTTGGCCTATTCCTCTTTTTTTGAAAATTATCTGGAGATACTTTTGTTACCTGAACTTCCCTGAAACAGTGATTGAGCATGGATGATTGATGACATTATGTTTGACCAAAAATGCAGATCTATTTTTGGTTTTCCTTTTGTAGGATTAACCTGTGAACTCTTAAGTGTTTTGGGTTTATACTCTTTTCTTTTGAATTCAAAGGTTTTGAGATAAACACACTTTTGAGTTTTTGTAATTTTTCTTCTTTCCCTTCTTACCCTTTCCATAGAAGAGTATTGAAATTTTTACTGGAAGGTTTTCAAGGAAAGAATACTCAATCCAAAATCATTTTCAGCAATGTTTTGAGAGATTTGGACATTTTTGCACTTGCTTATGCCAAATTCCACATTACTCATGATCTGGATATTTTGACTGCTGATTTTCTTAATGTATTTTTAACATAGTTGATTTTTGGTCCTTTTTAGAGGATTTTCAACCTGTTTTTCAATACATAAAATCTAAATAGATAAAGTTTTTGTTTTCCTCTTTTTATGCAAACAAAAACACTATTGTTATCATCCGAACATAGATTTTCGTTGACATGAGGTAAACACCTTAGCAGCAGTCATGATAAAAACATCACAACCTTCATAACAACAATTTAAATCAATTTTGTAAAAAGAAAGATTATACCATAGTTATCAGACATATTTCCAGATCTGAGTACTATAGGTATTTTATGCATGATATCACTTGTTATGTGAAGTTTGTGTGTCATATGACATCTTGGTTGTTTTACAGAGTATCAGATCCATCATTTTGAACATGATTTCTCGTTGCTCTGTTTTTCAACTGAATACAATCAACCTTAGTATCAATGAATTTTGAGCTGAACTGTTATGTCAAATTGATTGTTAGATCGAATTTGACTGTCCAAGCTCTAATACCAATTGTTAGGATCCGAGGCTGACATGATTGTGTTTGTTTGTATGAACTTGACATATCAATAAATGTAAAACAATGTAAAGTGCAGCGGAAATGGATACAAACTTTGTAAACACAATCAAAGGAAGAAAATAGTTTGATAAACACATGCTGTTCATTGAGTCGAAGGATTAAACAATACAAAACAAATGATTTCAGCATGCTTACAATACTAAGCTCCCCCTCAGCCTGATACCCCAAGGTTGGTTGCACAAGATGAAAGGATTGGACTGAGAAGAAGAATCTACTCCGTCAATCAATTGTAACAGTACAGAGTACCATTATATTTATAGGCAATCCAATCCACTGACGCATCTCAGCTGACGTCACCATGAAAGCGACATCTAACAACCTAACAAACTCTATCTACTGATCTATACAACTACTGCTTTGCTAACTACTGACATTGATTGTACTTAAAAACCACTGATGTATAAACACTGATTCTTCATTCCACTGTTGCAGTCGACCACTGATGTTGAACATCAGTGCTTTCTTCAAAGGGTGATCAGGCCTTGAAAGAGCAGTACTTTGGTTCTTCACCAGTGCTTGGAATTCATCAGTAGATTGAGCTTCAGCCTTCAAACTTCATCAGTGCTTTGGCTTACATTACATAAAGAGAATCAAAACTGCTGCTGCATCCTTCCACTGTTGTGAACCCAGCAGCACTTGTCATGATCAGCAGTGCTTGACTCAAGGTAGTAGATTGGGCAGCAGAGCTTTTAGTCTTCATCAGTCCTTGTGTAGAATCAGCAGTTGTAGGTCAGCAGTTGTTTATAGAAGCAGTACTTTGGAGCATATCAGATGTTTGAGCCACATTCAAGGGGAAGGTTTAGTGCAAACTGCTTCTTATGATGAATCCACTGTTCTGAACCAGTTTTGGCTTTACATCATCTGTTCCTCTGGTAGGGTTCAATCCCAACACAATATGACAGTTGGATGATTTTTCTTTACTAAAATATATTTAGTTTAATTTGAATAAAATGTTAAAGATGTAACATATTGATTCGATATTTAATCATTAAGGGTGAGGATCAAATAGAAAGTTTATTTTGGCTAGAAAGTATAGAAAGCAATAGGATTAGGACATGTGGCAAAATTTAAAATAAAGAGGAATGATATTTTAGTCAATCTTATCCTTTTCTTCTTCTTTCTTCTACCTAGTAACATCAAAACCCACCATTTTCAAAACCCACCATCTTCAACCATTTCTTCACTTTCTATCTCAATAATCACTACATTATAGTGCGTTTTCGTCACCAATCAATGATTCAAACACCCGATCAACGTGTTCTTCAGCTTTTTTGAAGAAAACCTAGTTTAATTTCATATAAAATCTCGTTTTTTCCGGTGATAAGTGTTTCAATCATTCAAATTTCGTCAGTCTTTGAAGAAACCGACTTCGATCCATGTAAGAAATTTTTTATTTCATTTTTATTATCTGGGTTTTTTATTTAGTGATTCCGTTTTACGATCTTCGCGGGGGTCCGGGGGCAGCTCCCTTGGTAGCAGGGTCCCAGGGGTGGCAGCCCCTGGCGGGGTCCAAGGGCAGAGCCCCTGGCTGGGGTTATTAATAAAAATGCATCAGAAAATTTAATTTTCCAGAAATTCCCTCATTTCGAAGACAGTAATTCGCAGACAGTTTTTGATTTGCTACTCTCTGGTTCAGACAAATTCACAAACAGGTCAGTTTGTGTCCATTGCGTTTTAGAAATAATAGAGTTTTTTGTGTTTTCTGGCCATTGCGTTTTAGAAAAAACACATTTTTGAAGTGTTTTTAGTTCATTGCGTTTTATGCAAACAAATTTTTATTTGTTTTCATTCCATTGCGTTTTAGAAAATACACTTTCTTTTGTGTTTTTAGGCCATTGCGTTTTAGAAATAAGACATTTCTATGTGTTTTTTTGGCTATTGCGTTTTTGATAAACACATTTTTGGAGTGTTTTTAGTTATTGCGTTTTAGGTAAAACACATTTTTATGCTTTTTCAGTCCACTGTGTTTTAGAAAACAGACATTTTAAGTGTTTTCTAGCCATTGCGTTTTAGAAATAAGACATTTCTTTGTGTTTTTGGTGCATTGCGTTTTAGGTAAAACACATTTTTATGTGTTTTCAGTTCATTGCGTTTTAGAAAGTAAAATTTCTTTTGTGTTTTTAGGCTATTGCGTTTTACAAATAAGACATTTCTTTGTGTTTTCTGGCTATTGCGTTTTACAAATAAGACATTTCTTTGTGTTTTTGGTGCATTGCGTTTTAGAAAAATGTCATTTTTTAGGTTTTTTTTTCATTGCGTTTTACGCAACTGTGTTTTTTCCATTGCGTTTTACGCAACTGGGTTTTAAAAAAAATTTCGAAAATATAGCAATAGTATACTCGTTTTATAGATAAAAAAACGCTCGTTTTTTTGGTGAAAGTTTTATAAAAAAATAATGTCGTATGAAAGAGTTAATAACGTTTAAAAAATGGGGGGAATTGGAGAAGAGAGAAATTATTGCCTTGAATTGACTAGAATGCCTCTAAACAAACCCACACGCCTTTTTTCTTCCCTTCAATTCCCCTCATTTAATCTTAGCCCTTGATTAACTAAATCGATGGTCAAGATTACTTCCTAGCCTTCTTAGCCAAATAAACTTCCTATTATATCCTAACCTTAATCATTAAACCAAATTTGAAAAACTAAAATGGTAAAAGCTACTATGTGGGCGGGGGTGCTTCATTTTTCATCACTCATCATACCCAATCATTAAACCAAATTTGAAAACTAAAATAGTAAAAGTGTTTGGGAAGAAATCTTCAACGCGTTGTCACCACCACGCGTGGTCAGACTTAGCGACGACGGTGTTCCATAGGGTTCCACGTGTGGTCACCCAACCACAACGTAACGCCCCGTCTCTCCTAAGTAAATGGTTTTTCTTTCCAATAACCCTGTTTATTAGAATCATATAAGGGTGAGAGAGGTGATCATCTTGTGGGGAGTGGTAAACTCCCATCAAAGCCAATCAAAGCATTTCATTTCAACTTCACTCTCAACTACCCCATTTTACTTTTTTTTTTTTTTTTTTGAAAGATCAACAAAAACTTTTATTCCATATTCACCTGGACAACCGAACTGTTGGCCAGATGATCACCAGATTACAACTATTACATCACCATTATACACCAATGTTAATTAAATCAAAATTACACCACTCGTCCCATGAGATATCAACTACCCCATTTTACATTCAATCACAAGATGTGGTTCACCAAAATAATTTTTTCTTAAGAAAAAGAAAAAGAAAAAAACTATGATTGGTTGAAAGAGAAGGGGCCCACCAGATATCCTCTCTTTCTTCTCTTCCCTCAAACGGTGAGTAGTCACCGAATTTATGGTCACCGCTTGACAACTTTGACGACGGTGTCACCAAACACTTTGCCGCACCCACCCCTCTCACCCTAACAGAGTTTAGTATTATTTTTTATTTCCAAATCTGTTTATTAGAATTATATAAGAGATTTTTTTTTTCCCAAAAATATAACTTGCAAGTTGCAATCGCCTTTTGTCAGATCACGTGAAGTTGGAATTGACTTCATTTTGGTTCTTCATGAACCATTCAAACAAACCATCTAGTTCTAGGCTTCTAGCCTAGATTTTTTGAGTTTATTACAAGAATAGTCCCTATACTTTGGCAATGGTCACACCTTAAAATCTAAATTCAAAAACATTACATTTTGGGGTTTAAATATTATTTTTATTTTTTTAACCATGTCAGGATTACACTAGTTATGTAATTACTTAAATTAAACAAAAACAATTGGAAACAATAAAATCCACCCCTCGTCCCCACCCACCCGCCAGCCCCCGCCGCACCCCCATTGTCCTTGTTATCTCTTCGCGATTGCAATAGTGACCAGGTCTTTTTTATACTCCACTCGTTCAACCCCTCTTCTCCCATCATCATCATCTTCATAATCGCCCTAGGCTCAATTCAAGATTGACTCCATCTCCATCGATTGTTTAACAAACATATATTGCTTTAAGCTTGTGGATGATGATTTAGACTAGCATATACTCAACGGTGTTGTATGCAACATAACATGTTTCACTAATCCAACACAAACATTAAGGACATAACATATCAACAGTCTAAGACTCCACATCATAAATACTCTCTCCCGAAGCGAGGAGGCATATACTGTGTATATATATATTCTCATGTTAGAATCTAACCATAAGAGTTCACTTGTGATGAAGTCTGTAGATGCGGTACTTATAACTCCACAAAAGAACTTTTGACCTTTTGATGAACGATCTTAATGCACGAGAATACGTAAAAAAAGTAGTTGCTTTCCGTCTAATTTCATTTTCACTTGTAATTACATATCAACAAATTTTTAATTACAACTTTCATCCTTTTTCAAAACCACCATTAGCCGGGATACCAAAATTATACAAAATTCATACTTTCCCTTGTGCATTCCAACCTTCACCACCATCAAAACAACGTCCAATTTCACCGCACAAACCCGATTATTATCCCAACTGTCTAACCTAAACCCGAGCCAGCCAGTTACTTTACACATCCTCTGCCGAATCAAGAGGGAAACAAGTGTCTTCGCCACCGGTACTCCATAAGAAATGCGCGTAATTCGCAGCATAAAACGAGTTGTTAGGATCCGCAGATATCGCTTCCAGATATGTCTCTTCAGCCGCCCACAAATCCTTTCTAACTTGCCATAAAAAGCTCGCGTACTTGTTTAGCGCCTCTGCGTCCTTTGGTTCAACCGTAGAAGCCCTCTTGAAGTAATCCTCAGCTCTGTCAAACGAACCACAACATAACAAATTTGACAAACTATCTAAAGATAAAAATAACACAATATTACCAAAACAAAACTCATAAACAAAGATTTAGTACCTATCGTAATCTCGTGCAACGAGATATAGAAACTGAGCATAATTGGCTAGAAGTAACGGGTTATCGGGTTCCTGTGACAAACCCGTTTGATAAAGAAGCTCCGTTTTGAAATAACCCGTTACATCTTCTTCCTCAATCTTCACCGTCACCGGAGAAACAAATCTCTTCATCGTCTCACGATCCAAACCGTCATCTCCGATCACATTTTGCATTCTATCAGCTTCCTCGACAACGGAATTCCACGACTCGAGCTCCTCATCCTCACTCGCCTGACCAGAAACCGACTCTTCACTTGTTCTCAACTGATCCCCAACCGCTGATGACGCCGTTACAGATCCGTCAAACCTTCCGTCACCGTCAGTTCCACTAGCCACCGGCCGGAAGTTTCCACCGCCGCCGTTGTTGTTTCCGCCAACCGACGTCGTTTTCCCACCCGAATTCGTAACAAATGTTTTCACAGACGATGAATCAAATTTAGTTTTGGAAACCGACTCCACTGTTGTGGTGGTTACAGTTGTGGTTTCCGCTGGAATCGCAAAGTTGTATGACATTGAATGGACGCTGTAATTAGCTAACAGAATCATAACATACACCATTAAAGTAGGTGTTTGTGAAAACACCTGCTGAAACAACCAAACAAAAGAGGCGTTCATCTCCTTTTGAACTCTGACTAATATATGTTGTAAATCTTCGTAATATAAAACCTCTCTCATCTGTAACGTGTAGCTTTGAAGCTCACGGATTATAAACACCATTGATGAAAACGCTTTTTTCACTGAACAATAAGCCGATTGACCTGCTTCTTTTATACATTGTTTCTTTCGCTTAATTATTCGCAGCGAAAACGGTAGATCTACACTGTTCGCTTTCCGTTCTATACTCGCCGGAATCATATCCCCCTGCCACTCCAATTCCGTTTCCAAACCGTCGTAGTTTCGGTTACTTTCAACGTCATCGGAAACCTGAAACCGGAGAGCTAATTCATTAATCTGCTTCGAGAATTCCTCATCGGAAAATTGAGCGGAAACAGATCGTTTGATTCGATGATGTGTTTTAGGTGTTTCAGATCTGTTCAATTTGGTTCCGAATATTGCAGACCGGTGGATGTAACGGTACGCGAGAGCGAGGTGAGTTAAACTGCGTCGTTTTGATGAAGGTGATGAGATTGCAGAGGCTAACGTTTGTAGCGATGGAGAAGGAGAGTGTGGGATTGAATGTTGTGATATGTTCAAACATTGATTCGCCATTTTTGTTCTCATTTTTGGATAGAGAGATTGAAATTGGATTACAAAAGTGTGATTCAAGGATGAAAGATTATAGATCCAGTAACAGAAAGTGAGATAACTTTCCTTCGAACCTGAAATGAGTGAACATAAAGGAAAATGAATTACAAAAGTCAATTTTCAGAAACAAATCTCAAGAATATAATCATTACAGCACACATAAACATATATAGTGACTTTTGTGCATTAAAATCGGATCGGAAAACAGAAACCAATGGAAGTACTACAGTAATCTAGATTTACCTACCTAGTGAAACTGTGGTCTGTACCACCGGAATTTATGGCGAAACTGAACGTTTTCCGGCAAAGTACGACGGAGAGTATCACTTAGGTAGAGGAAGAGGGGTGTGAGGTGGTTATATACATACACGAGATATTCCTATTCACACAAAAAAAAAAATCTTGTGCAACATGAATCAATCACATCGTAGAGTTGAGTGTATTTATTTATATTATTTAATATTATTTAATGCAATTTTAATAACCGTATGTACATACAGAGCCATGTTTCAGTTTAGACCCTTGGTTTCATGTATTGATCAGTTTTGGCACCGGGAGTTTTAGTTTGTGCTTTTGTAATGCTTGAAACTTCTTTGTAATCTTATGGTTTTGTCTCAAATTCGGGGACCATTAGGTTATGGGTTCGATTCATACAAGGGGGGTTTTTCCTGATTTATTAGGTTTCCTCCTGAACTGGTGTAGAGTCATTATTGCCTCATGGATATGGATATGATCCAGTGGTCCGTCACTTATCCAAATTCACCGTTCAAAAAAAATTGGAAAATCCATTTAGGGTCTGTTGGTGTTTTATTTAACCAAGTTGAGAATAAAAGAGTTAGTTTATAAGTTAAACATATACTTTTTTTATATATTTCGGATTTTTCCATATTATGTTATGTTAATATATTTTTATTAAATTCAAAGCAGATTAAGGCTGATTCTAAACACACCCCCACCCCCTCCTGATTATACCCTCCCTTGTGAGAGGAAAACTGCCGGTCCCATGCGGGCCCCACCTGTAAGTATGTAAGAGGAGAGGGGTGTAAAAAGTAATTAAGGGGGTGTAGAAAGTAGCACCCCAGATTAAAACCTAGATGTTATACGACTTCTACATCATCACCAAAGGTTTCACAAGCAACAAACTTTAGCGAAAAGCACAACTCAATATAATATTTACTAAGCTATCTTCATGGTACAATGAATAGTATCCGACTATCTGTCGATGACAGAATCCTCCATATACAAACAACAAACAACGATAACATCCGATTTTCATGTTAATACTTCAACTAACTCAATACTTATTGTTTCACTGAAGTACGGTCACAGGCACAAAAGCTCACTTCAAGTGTTGCTTCTATGACATCAAACGATTCAAACATATGATCAAAAATATTATTAGAATTCTTACATAATTTAGGGACATAAAAAAGCAATAGATTGAATGTAGAGGGGTGTTAGATGTAGATAACGAAGGCAGTATGGGGTGGTGTAGTGGTTGTTAGAGTTCACGAGCGTTCAGATCTATAATTTCGGGTCTCTCTCTTCATGCGACACGTGTCATCACCGACCCATCTACCACTTTTATGGAACTCACCGTGAAACTTGCCCGACCCGACTTCTCATCCTTAATTGGCTTTGCAGTATTCAAAGGGTTGACTTACCTCATAGTACGACTATCCCATGAATCTTCTTTTGACTAACATAAACATGTGATCATCATAGTCACAAGTAAAGCTTATATTACAAGATTGAACCCTTATTTATTGAATAGGAATGGATACATATCATGTAGACATTGTTTGCTAGTTGATCTTATTTTCTTTCGGGTAAATTATACTTTTCGTCCTTTACTTTTGTATTGAATTGCAATGGATAACCTTTAACTTCAATAATTACAGTCACAATCCTTTATTTGCAAAACCCGTTACACCTTAGGTCCTTTAGTCTTAACCTAGTTAAAATTTTAAGTTAAGTTTATTGACATAAGGGTAGTTTTGTAATTTTACCTTTTTACTTAAAACACATAATAAATAGAAAAGGAAAAAACAAAAAATATGTTTATAAACCAACAATCATGTTCACTTTCAACTTTAACTCTCACACTCTCTCTAAAACCCCTGTAACTAAGATTCTCACAATATCACCACCGCAAATCTCAAAATTCAAGTGACAAATCCGACACAACTTCTCATTTTTTTCCCCTAAAGAATGCACCTTCATCTCCAACTCACCACTCTCCAGATCAATCTCATGTGAAGAAGACTCAATTCGGATGTGATTATACGAGAAGATTCCAAAAGAACCGCATTCAGAGTCGGATAAGTCGAAGTTACTGTCGCCGTCGGTGGTGGTGGTGGAGTGGGGAGAGAGGCGGTTCCGGCGGGTGGGAGGACGACAGTTGCGAGGTGGAGGAGGTGGTGGGTGTCACACCCCAACCGATGGCGGAAACATCGGGATGAGACGAACAAATTGATTAAAACTTCATAACACTATGTGACAATAATAATTAAATTCAAATTTCATTTGAATACTAAATTGTCATACAAAAATTCAAATAAAAAGACAACAATTGTTTCAAAACAAACATAACATCAAAATGATAGATTAATCTAGGTGTGTATCTAAGTCCACCTAAATTGCATTGCTTCTCAACATCATCTCATCATTCAACCTGCAACATGTATTTAAATATATCAACAAAAAAGTTGACGAGTATACAAGTTTTGTTACATAGCATAATATAGAATAAAATTGTTTAAAGTCTCATATCCAACACGAATCATAATGCGCAAGTTTACTAGCATGCTGAAACGGTGTACTATATGTTCAAACCCAAGAATCCAACGCGTTAATATAGCCTATCCCAAAGAACAATAGCAGGTTAACATGTTTAACTTAACAATACCCCAAGTTTTGTGGGCGGTGCGTTAATCCTATAGCGCTATAATTGTTAAGGTAGGCTAGCAAAATTAATGAAGCATATATCGACACAAATAGTTTACATTAGCATACAAGTCTAACAAGCATCATATAGGTTCATGTTAAGCATGGATAGAGTTTAAAATAGTTTCATGTGAAGTGTAATTTTGTATAACATACATGTTGCACCGAAAAGTGATAAAAAGGAAAACGGGATCGAGTATACTCACAGTTTTGCAAGCTTCCTAATTGATATCCCACGAGTGTTTGGTTGATTAGAGTGGAACACCGTGTCCTTCTACACGAAGAAACATAGGTGTGTGAGTTTGGGGAGTTAACGGAAGATTACAGATTCGGAGTTTAAATAACATGAAAATAATCATCTAACACACATGACACTTGTTCTTGACACTATTAAACTCGAAAGAGTTTAAATGTTTTCATGGGACAAAACCCATTAGAATCGTGACAAGTTATCAATGCCTAAGATGATGTAACCTACTATCTTGACTAATGACCATTAGTTCATCATCAAGAGTTTGGTTTCTTGAATATATGTATAAGTTATATTTGTATGTCATATATCATATAGGTCAAGTATGAGGTAGGAGGATAAATCCACCATTTAGGAACCTCTTTGTATAATATAATTCATGCATGAGGTAGGAAGAACAAGTCTTCCATTTAGGTACCTCTTCGTTCACCACCACACTTGTTGTTATAAACAATAAGGAGGGTCAAGAACATACAAGTAAAGAGAGAAATAAGAAGAACTAATCTATGGAAAACATCAAGTAGTGTGTGGATTTTCAAGTAGGATAGCCCAAGCTTGTCCTATAGTCATACAAACATCAAGCTTTAAGCTTGAACACTACTTGTGGGTAAAACCCTAAACAAAACAGAAAGTTTATGAGGTTTTAACCTCTGATTTTACTTGTCTCAACCTTGTTTTTAAGCCCAACTAACCATAGATGTGGTTATGAGCATAAGGACATAGGTTTGAGATGAGATAACTCAAGTTTAACTAAGTCCAAGTGATTGAGAAAAAGAATCAAGAGAAAAGACTAAGAAATGAGTGAGATATGCTCACTTGGAAAACTTGTTATGATTCTGTCCAAGTTCTGATTTCCAGCAAGTTTGAGACTGATTTGAGAGTGAAATATGAGAGTTGTAAAGTGGAAAATGCTTGGAAGATGTTTGGGTTTTATAGGGAAGGATTAGGTTGGGTTTAGTGTGCATTTAAGACAAGGAACTAAGTTTAAACTCAAACAAAACACTAAATCCCGCCCAAAAAACGAGTCTGATCACGTTTTCTGCGACCTGATGCGCTCGCGGCCCGCGTAAGGGGTAGCCAGGCCGGGTCGCGGCCGGTGAGAGCTTCGGCTCGAGAAAATTGTTTGATTTTTGACGTTTTACACCCCTATACTTTTATATAATGTTGTTTTAAGTGTATATTAGGGTGTTTTATGCACAAGAAACATGTTTAAGGGTACTAGATGTAATTATATCATAAAACCATTATAAAATAAGCAAAAACAAGCATATTTTTCGAGATTTGGCGTCGAGATTGTGTAAATTGAGCATATAAATCACCAGTTTACAAGTTTAACGCATTTCGCACAAATTGAGAACAAAGTGTCACATGTTTAATATTTTCGAACGTATGAACTTGTATGAAGTGTATATAACATAAATGTAACGAAAACATGATTTTTATTATGATTCAAGTCTCGAATTTTGCAACGATTACAACGAAAGAATGAACAGATTAAAAAACTCTGACAATTTTACCCTTCATTAAAAGAGAGGAAAAAGACAAAAAAGTTGGATGTTAACTGAAAAATCTGACCAGATTTTGATTTTGGATGAAAATGGCAACAAAATTGAAACCACATGTACCCGGATTCAAAAGGTTTGAGTTTTGGACTAAAGTGGCAAAAATGACCAAACCTCAAGGACCATTTTGCCAATTTACTCTTTCTTTTATTTTAAGCACAATATATATGTGTGGGTATATGAGCGGATCAAACACAAAATAATGTTAGTACCTAAGGCAACGCGGAGTTGAGTCCAAGGGCTCGCTGACCCATGGCCCCAGGTGGTAACACCATTGCCCAAATTTGGGGAAAATCTTTTCACCGCTTTTTGGGGTTGTGGGGATTCAATCAAACGGTCATATGAACGTTGCTTATTTAAAAAATAATAACTATTTTTATATAAATACGTAATCACATAAACTTTTTTACCCACATTTCTCCCATCCTTTACACTGTATTTTTTTTCTCACATCTCTCAAATGACAAAGGGGACTTTGAACCGAAGAAGAAGAAGAAGAAGAAGAAGAAGAAGAAGAAGAAGAAGAAGAAGAAGAAGAAGAAGAAGAAGAAGAAGAAGAAGAAGAAGAAGAAGAAGAAGAAGAAGAAAGAGCCTTGGCTATGGCTTGGGTGAATGTCGTCAAGCACATGCCGTTGCTGTAACACCCGTACATTCAGTTGATTAGGTCCAATATCTGTTTTTTTTCCTTTTTTTATAGAACATACAGACCTGGGTTAAGTGATAACCTAGACAGACCGATATAATAGTTTATTACACATATATTGCGTCCCAAAACATTAAGGTTTCAGACTCGAAAACTTTGTTACGCGTGATCATATTTTATCTTTTTGAAAAGATGTTTTCGAGGAGGTGGCAGTTTAAGAATGTTCAGTTCTTCGCGTGCTTAATCGTCCGTCTAGTACCAGCCCTTTTATAAACTTGTCATAAACACCAAATACGATTAGTGTTTATATTTCTTTTGTGTAAACGGATAAAAAATGACAAAAGAAAATGTTTATTTAAAAATTGGGGTTCTGTTGCGTGTCGCGACAACCAAATATGTGCACTCCGCTAAGCGTGCACTTTGCTGGGCACTTTGCTGAAGCACACTTTGTTGAGGTATGCACTTTGAAAACTTTTTCTTTAAGTCTCAAACCCGATATCCACAACTTGGACCCGGTTTCTTAAATTCACAATTCTTTCGTTCGGTTTAGCGTTTTACCCAACCAACCGTTAAGAAGGCATTGAGCATCAATGCTTCCATTTTTCTTTATTTTCATTCTTATTTTATTTTTACCAACTACAATTATACATTATATCACATGTTCTTTCGGTTTAAGTGTTTTCCAACTGACCCATTAAGAAGGCATTGAGCTTTTTAGCTCAAACCTCCTATACTCCTAATCATTATTTACCACATTAACTCCCAACCATAATCGAAATTTATGGTTGGTTTCATTGGACAATGCCTTAGCATTCCAAAGCTTTCTTTCGGTTATGCATTTTACCCAAACCCATTATCCGGGGGCACTTTAATCATTTTAAAGCCTTTTTTTTTTCAAACCGGTTGAAATTTATAAGTTTAAACAGAAACTAGTGTACGCTTTTAGCTCATTATCCTACTAAGATAATTATGTCCCTAACGACATAAAAATTTCTAACATCCTCTTACTTTAAAACTCATTTCACATAGTTACTAATAAAACCACTCATGAGGTGGATTATCAGCCCAAATGTGGCTCAAGCACCTTTCGTCATGTCCTAAGCCCTTACCCAAAGGTATAACTCATTACAAATACCTGACGAGGTCAAAGTTATGACCTGTTACCAATAACTTGCGATTCTTTTTGGTAATTCATGGCAACACATTCCCTTACCCATATGCTTATCTAGGTATAGAACTCAACAAGACAAAGCATTAAATATAAAATTCAAATGGTGATAACATCACCATTTGACTCGTATGACTTGTTTGTCTATTTGACCCATTCTTGGTTTACACCACAGGGTCACATCTTAACAAGTTATTGTTTTATCACCAAAATGTGATTCAACTTAATTTTTACCCATTTGACTCGTTATGGCTTACACCATAGGGTCTCATCTTAACAAGTTATTCTTTTATAACCAAAATGTGATTCAACTTAGTTTTTACCCATTTGACCCGTTACGGTTTACACCATAGGGTCTCATCTTAACCAGTTATTGTTTTATCACCAAAATGTGATACAATTTAGTTTTTACCTATTTGACTCATTATAACTTACACCATAGGGTCTCGTTTTAACAAGTTATTGCTTTGTCACCAAAATGTGATTCAACTTAGTTTTTACCCATTTGACCCGTTATCATTTACACCAGAGGATCTCATCTTAACAAGTTATCATTTTATCACCAAAATGTTTTCCATCACATAAATTGTGATTCTATTCTAGGATGTGTAAGCTTTACTTATCTTGCATCCATTCGAGCTTCCTTGCGCACTTGACCCGTTTGACCCATTCCTTTCCAAGCTCCCACCTAGTTTATCAAGAGTCAAACTATTACATCATATCTACAAGATGATTAGGTTAATCATCAAATACCATGACCATCTCCTTTATGTATTTTTATACCTCATTTATCATTCCGTCAATTTCATCTTACGATAAAAACCTATTTCGCATGAAAACTCATCATATGTAAATTTACCACATACCTTGGGTTTAGATGATGCTAGAGGGTCAAAATATTCAATCATGCAAGGGAAATCACTTGAATTTCACCTTGTATTAATTGATTTTGTGACTTGAATTCTAGAGACTCTCTCTCTAGAACACGCTATACAAACACATATACTTTCCTGGATTTTATTTTTACCCTCTTTCACAAAACAACTTTCTCACTTCATACGTTGTTTTTGTTTACTTATAACACACTTAACCTTCACTAGTAGACAACAATGTTAAGTTGGTTAATATTCCTAGTTGCATACTTCATGTTAAATATCAACGAACATGATAATTCAATTACTAATTTTGAGGATGTTACAACCCGACTTAATTTAAGTCCTGATATGTAACAACTCTCAGAAAGATTGTAGAACGACTTGTAATCAAAACCGCGGACATGTGCCGATGAAAACTGAAAATGAAAAGAGTTAAAAAAAATCCACATCACATGGCACGATAGAGGCTTTGAAGCTCGTCGCATGGCACGACAGAGCGAGATTCACTAGAGGCCACGTGTTGCCACATGGCAAGCCTACATGGCTGACTCATGACACCTATGCCTTAGGCCTCTCCGTCGCGTGACGCGACCAGACCCTTTTGGCTCATCGCGTGGCACGACGAGCACCAGATTCCATCTGGATAAACATGGACGAAAGTGGCGAACCCCAGTATGTTGGGCAGAAATAGGAAAGAAGCAATTATCAGGTCCTGAGATTGTGCAAGAAACAACCGACAAAATAATTCAAGTTAAAGAAAGATTGAAGACAACACGAGATTATCAAAAGAGTTATGCAGATCCTCGGTGTAAGCCATTGGAGTTTCAAGTCAAAGATAAAGTGTTGTTAAAAGTTTCTCCATGGAAAGGAGTAGTTGTAACATCTGTCAACTATCTGTATTCGTAACCTGACCCGTTTTCATATCCGGTTTTATATTCCTAATTTATCATATAACTGTTTTATTTCTATTTAATAATAGATAAATAAATAATAACACATATTAGTTTTTTTAAATGATTGATTTATATTGGAATTTATCGGAAAGAAAACTATTCCTTTTCTTGATATTTTCTTGCAAACCGTTGGAAGATGAATGACTTAGACTTTTATGGCCATTAAACAACATTTAAGACCCTTTTGGTTAAGAGTAATGTTCACCAATCAATGCTCTTTATCTTAAAATATATTGAAACTGATAATCATGATAATTACACCTCACATTGATAACACATTCAGACCAAACTCAAAATCATTCTAACGAAACCAATCACTCGTCCATTTCCGAAACAACCTCTATGTTTAGTCCTTGTGTTCATTGTAGCTCAACAAATATGACAAGGTTTCATCAGCAAGCTTTGATCTCTGAAATGTCGACCTATTACACCATCACGAACCACGCCTCACCTTTGCTTTAAATCACCGCCTCTGCTTTTGCCTTCTGATGACAAGGTTTATACCTTATTTGATATAATTTATATGTTGCATTTGGTGCATATCAAATACCCTCACACTTGAATCTTTGCTTGTCCTCAATCAAAACTCTTTAATACTGCTTACACACCCAAATGGAATAGGTAGAAGAGAAGTTTTCGGGTCTTGTTTGTAGAGTGTTGGGAATCCAAGTTCTTTTTATTCTTGTTTTTATTTAATTTACAATCCTATTCGACATGATTTATTTAGAACTTTTTAAGAAAAATAAATTTTGGGCATAACATTTCTTTTTAAGATTTCATTTAGCTATATATACATTCACATACCTCACAAGTGATCACTCAACATGCGGCCGAAGATGTATAAGTGAAACGCTCGATCCTGATATGGAACTTACTCCTACCATATGCTTAACAGGTAATCAAACCTCATCCCTTTTAATTTAATATTTGCATATTTCAAGAGGACTTTGAAAGGGTAGGTTGTTGGTTAAAGGTAGGGTAGTTTTATTTGAAAAGTGGCCAAAGACGTAAAATGTCGGTTTTTCTTTTGAAAATTTATTTGTGACTTTTTGTACTAACTAAATGCTTATAAGCAATAAATTTGCTTATTATATATATATATATATATATATATATGTATATTTGATAGAATAAAGTCACATGCTTTTGCGTATTTCAAAAGAACTGAATTTTACTAAAATAAAGGGGTGTAAAAATAAAAATATGGTTTTTAGGTGATGGTGTTTTGTGGGTTTTGAAATGAAAGGTTTAGACTCAAAGTGGTTGACTAAGGGAAGTTTTTGTGAGGAGATAAAATAGAAAATAAGGTTGAAAAAGAAAAAGGGTTTATGGTCCTAATTCCTCAATCATATGCTTACTTGGATTAGTTGGTAAGGACCGAGAATGTATTGTCTTGTCAAGTTCTAGATTCGTAAGAACCGTATGGGCTATTCACACAAGAAATGAAAAATGAGCATTTGGTATGGATATGATATTTAATGCTCGTAAAGGCTCAAAATTCATAATTTTGTGGAAAAAAGGTAAAAGTGTGAAAATATATATACAATCAAATTTTAAAACTTTTGCCATGCCTTTTTATGAATTTTTCTTATTGGTTCTTTTTTTTTATCATGGCACTATCGGTTGTAAATTTGTAAAAACTTGAACTTTTAGAACTTGGTTTTCTAACTTAAACTATAAACAAGACAAAATAAACAAATAAAATATTTTTGAAAACGATTTGGGGTGTTTTAGCGGTTCCAAATAGAGTTTTGTGTAAGTCTTGTTTTTAGGACAACAAATTCAAGTCCCCCCCCCCCCCAAAAAAAAAAAAAAAAAAACTTAAATTACACATTGTCCTCAATGTGTCCAAAATTGGTTAGATTTGATTAAATGTGTAAATGTGGGGTTAAAAACAACAAATTTTTTTCAAAAATCAGACTCCGGCACAAGGGCATGTATGGGAGACATGTCCCCTTGTCAAAAGTGCCAGTAACGAAATTTTCCAGAAGACAAACACGGGGGCGTGCCTATGGGACACAACCCCGTGTGAAGGTTCAAGAATCAAAATTCTTTTTGCAGACTTGAGGCACGGGGGCGTGCTTACCTCACACGTCCCCGTGCTGCACTTACTGTTTTGAAGATTTTGCGTCGGGAGACATCTGTTTTCGTGCGTGGGGTGCTGTTTCAACGTCATTTGGCCATTTCTAACATTTTTGTCACACTGAAGTTCATTCCATTCATCCACCATTACAACTAAAAAGAAAAAGAAAAATACACGAGAAATTTAAATCCTAAGATAGATAGATAGATAATTGGTGGATACCCTACGAGAGTTTATTTAATCCAACTAGCTTTCCTTAGATAAATATATGAAAGATTAGCAAAAACCAAAACTAGTCTTTGGAAGATGAGGGCTTTTAGTTATTCTTCGGGAATGATCCTTCAAAGGTCGTTGAGCATCTCCTCAATCTCCCTTGGTAGGAAGATAAAGGGTTCATCATCGACCTCCTCTTGAGGGAGAGGATCGGGGTTTATCGGAACCTCAATGTGAGCATTGATTGGAGGTTCCGGGGGTATCTTGTCCCAGCTGGTGGGATTAATCACCTCATGGGCGATGTTCTAATCGTCTTGAGGTAAGATTGGCTCCATCGGGGGTATCACCAAGATGTTCAACCTTTGATGAAAAAGGTTGATCTCCCTAAAGATGTTAGTTCATGCGTCTGTCGACTTCGTCTTGTATTGAGTCTTAGATTGCTCATGGCATGAAGATCGAGGAATTATGACAAAGAGCTAATTTCGCATGAATGGTTAATTCCGCATGAAGAAGTCACTCAGTAATTCCGTGCGAAATTAGTCTATAATATCGCTTGAGTCTTAATTCCGTGTGTAAGTGATTCCGTTTGAAGCTTGTTTCATGCGGAATTACCAGGTCTATAAATAGGGTTAATCTGGTTTCATTCCACACGAAATTACTTTGGTGTTTTCCGATGGCGAAGCTCTGTCGAAGTGTCTTCAGATCTGTAATTGCTTCAGAATCAATACAAAGACAGTTATTAGTGTAAATCTAGCTGAATTCAACTGATCATGTCTGTTTCCGCCTTTCATTTTGAGTAGAACACCTCTGATCGATTCGTTCGGGTCAGAAATCGATCCTACATGTGGTATCAGAGCTCAGGAGGAGGAGTTCTGTCGATTTCAGCTTGATTTTCTTTCTTCTACACCTTCTTTTCTTACTTGAACAAGTTTCCACGGTTAAAATGATCTGAATTTCACATATTATAAGCAAAACAGTGTTTTAACAAAGCCTTGAGAGAATTGGACCATAAGTCAATCAATAAACTGAAAAATTTTGTAATTCCGCTTGAAACTGTGTTCGAAAATGATGACATCATCTAATTCTGTTTGAAATAGTTCTGTAATTTCGCACGGAATCATTCTATTTGTCTAATCTCGTTTGAAAGATAAACTAATTCCGCACGGAATTAGTGTTTCCGTTTGAACTTGTTCAAACGATATTATAATTTCGTCTCAACTTCTTAATTCCGTTTGAAAACTGAGTATTTCCGCACGGAATTACCTGATTCCGTTTGAAAGTTACTAATTTCGTTTGAAAGACTTGTTTCTGTTAATATCGCTTTAAGGTAATTCCGCTCGAAAGGAATTCCGTGTGAAGAGTAATATCGTTTGAAAAGGACTGTTTTGAGAAATTTTTGAAAACTGAATCATGGAAGAGGAATTTTATAACGCCTTTGCTACTCCGATCACAGTTACTCAGCAGACAATGTTGGAAAACGAAACGGGCACTATGCAAAAACCGCCCAAACTCATGAACATCGAGGAGTATAAGGGTTGGGAGGAACGGTTTGAGAACTGGGTACAAGCTAATTACTTGGATGCTTGGGAATGCATTGAAACAAAATACGTTAGACCAACGAATGATGATGAAGAGGTGATTGCTATCAAAGACCTTAGTGCCGAGGAGAAAAAGAAATACAAAAACGAAAAGATGATGATCAGTTTACTGCAATAGGCAGTGAAAGAGGATATCTTGGTCTTATTACAACACACTGGGAGTGCATATTCAATTTGGAAAGCATTACGATCTAAATTTGTTGGAAGCCAAGAGATGATCAAAAACAAGAAATCACTTCTGAAAAAGGAGTTTGATTTATTCCGTGGTTTGAATAATAAAAGCACAAAGCAGATAATTGAAAGATACTGCAATCTGTTGGTAAACATGAAGAGGGTTAGCATCAACAAAGATAATGAAGAGTTGATTGAGAAACTGGCTGATGCATTGCCACATGAGACTTGGGCCACATACTTGATGATGCTAAGAAACAAGAAAAGATTCAACAATCTAACACTGAGCAAGTTTATTGAGAAGTTTGAAGCACAGGAAATGGAACAAATAAAGATTTCAAGAATGAAAGTGTTTGACGGTAAACAAGATATTGGGCTGCACTACAAAGCCGGGTTGAATGAAAAGACCAACATGTCACCAAAGGTTGAGACATCATTCAATGCAAAAAGCTCATCGGGAGGTTCATCTAAAGGATCAAGTAGCAAAACAAGTTTTTCATCGTATCCATCATTTGATCCAAATTTGGCAACAACAAAGAACGGCAGGAAGCTACAGTGCAACATTGTTTTGAATCTTGAGGATGATCAAGATTATACTGAAGAAGTTGCAAAAAGTCACATGTCTTTGTTGGGGACTGTTTTAGAGTCGTATGGGAGTTTTGTGGCCGGAAGGATCGGAAATCCAATGCTTACAAAAGAGGATTACGATCAAATAGATGCTGAGGAGATGGAATTGATGGATAGAAAATGGTGTTTGGCGAGCGTGTTGAGGAGAGCTGAGAAATTCAAACAGATCACAGGAAGAGATGATCTACGTGAGGCAAATATTTCTACTTTAGGTTTTGATAAATCTAAAGTCACTTGTTTTCAGTGCAGGGAAAAAGGACACTTCAAGAGGGAGTGCACCAATCGCGAAGTAAGTGGAGCTCAAAATCCATTCAACAACAATGATTACTATCGGAAGGCCATCTACCATCAAGTTGCTCAACAACCAAATCAACAACAACCACAAACGGCACATGGAAGGAATGTGATTGAAGAGTCGTCAAAGAGAGCTTGTATGGTGAATCAAGATGAAAAGAAGTCATCAATAGCGTTCAACTGGGACAAATATATCTCAGCTGACGGTAAAGCTTGTGTGATAGATCAAGATGATGAAAAGTTACCTGAAGGGTTTAACTGGGAAAATTTCAGTTGGGATGATTATGATCCTAACAAAACTCCAGTTCACACAGCTTTTGTCGCTCGAATTGAAGAAGATAGTGATGATGACACTGTGTATTATGCAAAAAGAATGAGAGATCATTTGAAAATGATGGTAGAAAGCGACAGTGAAGATGATAACGCTAAAAAGAAAAAGAAAAAGGTCAAAACACCAGTGAGCAGTGATGATGAGGAGGTTCCAGTGATCAAAAGAAAAGTTAAAGAAGTTACAAAGTTCAAAATTAATGAAGATGTTGATGCCAGGAAGATTTATGTGAATTGTGAAACCTGTGAAATCATGAAGAAGAAAAACAGTGAGTTGATCAACAACATGAACAGATTGAAGGAATCTTATGATGTGTTGAACAAAGCAATGAATATGTACAATGAAACAAGTGATGAACAAGCAACAGCAATGAAGACACTTCAAGGAGCGTTCATGATAAAGCAAAAAGTTGTGAACAATTATATTGAGAAGTGTGCTGCTCTAGAACAGAAACTAGAAGCTCAAAGAATTGAAACTGAAAGAGTTAATCGTTTGTTGAAAAGTTAGTCATGTACTTCTTATTCATTGACAGGATTTATCCAACTGTTGAAGGCATGAAGGCATTTGAAGAAGATGATGTAACTGAAGAACAAATGGTTTCTGAAGAAAAGACTCCTGAAAAGTAGAATGACATAAAGAAAAAGACTGACAAAAAGGATTCTGGTAAGAAACAAGGTGTCAGTTATAACAAGTGTCCACCCCCGCTGGAAAATGGATATTTGCCCAGAAATCCAAATTCTGAAAGAGTCAAAAAGGCAACAAACCTACAGTGGGAGTCTGATACTTCAGTAAATTTGCCAGAAAACATTGATGTCACATTCACATCGTCTGACACTGATCAACAATCTCAATTGATGAAGAAAGTAGTGGATCATGTGTTAGATAATGATGAAACAGAGGAGTCAAAGTCGGAGTCTATGTCGGAATCAAAGTCTGAGTCCAGCATTCCGAGTCAAACAAAAAAACAGGGAAAAAGAATTTACAATAAAGAATTCCTGTTATCAAAATCTAATTTGGATGACGAAACGTTTAAAGTGGCATATACTTTGAATGATTCTGACAAATTATATTCTGATGAGGAATTTCCAATAAGAGGTGTCAAACATGAAATGATCAAAAAGGTTTTCAAACTAACAGAAATTAATATTTCTGAAATAAAAGATGTAAATCTTTCGGAAAAACCTAAAAAATACACCTCAAGAGGACAACAAAGGTTAAACAAGAAAAAAAGGTTATAGTTCTGGTTATGGTTATCGAAAGAAACCAAACCATAACGGTAATTTCAAAAAGAAAGGTTTAGGATTTATTCCACCAGAAAATCATAAAAATGAAAAATATGTTCGAGATTTTAAATAAAAATGACATTCGTTTCAGGTACATCTTCTGAAGAAGAAAAAGAAAAGTTGTTCAAAAAGCAGTCGAACAGAGATTTCCTTGCAAAGAAGCAAGAAGAGATGCAGATTGTTGTTCAAAAGAAAGAAACGAGAACCTGTTTCCAATGCAACACAGTTGGTCATATTGCCAAGGATTGTTCTAAGGTAATACAATCAAAACAGGGAGTTTCTAAACTGAAAGAGAAAGCGATTGAGTTTGAACCACCAATTGATAGAACCAAACTTTTCAAAAATTCAAAATTTAAAATTGGTGAATGTTCAAACAGGTTTTACAAGAAAAGAGCTAAATCTGACAACCAGAAATGGGTTGTTAAGAAATCTGGTGATAATTCTAGCAGTGATTCTGATTCATCAAAATCAGAGGAGCTATCTTCTGGCGATGAATCTGATTCCACAAAGTCAGAGGAGCCACAGGTTGAGGAAAAAGGTGAAAAATCAGTGCCGACTGTGGATGATGTGAATTTTCCATCACTTCGGGCTGAAAATTTTAAAAAGAAAATTGGTAAAGTTGAGATTTCAAATCAATTCTTTTCTGATAAGAAGGAATTTGATGTTGAAAAGGCCTTTAACCCCAAAGTGAAACGTATCTTTGGAAAAATGATTGACATGAAAGTCAAAGGGGTTAAAGAGTTCTATGAGAAGAAGATGGGAGGTAAGAAACCGAGTGTTGGTAGCTTGGTATCGCCCAAGGCTGGTCAGGCTTGGGTGGACATATTCTTTGAATGAAAAACCTGACTTACCGGAGCTCCCAAGTGGGTAATCGTGGAGCATGAATCGGCATCATTCTTTGTATATGTTTGGTTGGTAATCTTACATGTGGTACAGAGGTTTGTTATTTTAATGTGATTAATCAAGGTCATTAATTTGAACTTGATGTAATCATCATACATGTGGTTGAAAACAAGGTGATGAATTGATCCCCGAGCCTACAAATGGTAAAATCAACTAAACTAATTTTCAGGAAAAACCATTTTGATTAAAACTAACTTAAGTGTTTTGAAATCATAATGGGAAAATAGTTTGTTGTAAGGGGGAGTTCTGATTGTTTATGCCGAGTGGATGGCGTATTGAAGCAATTCACAATAGTTGTCAATTTTCTTGTACAATTTGTTTTCAAATTTCTTTAAATGTGTTTGCATTTTAGGAGGAGTAAAAATTTCAGAAAAGAAAATCCAAAACATTAGAAAATTTGAAAAATCCAAAAACATGATAAAAACAAAAAATTGAGTTTTTGTAGTGAAAAGAGGAAATGATAGTACATCAGTGGACTATCACAACACGCTAAAGATTTGGAAAGTAAAAAATGTGAATAAACAAACTCACTGTGGATGTGCCAGTAGGTTTTTGCACATTCAGTAAATTGTTTTCGAGATATAAACCTAAATTTCAAACTTGCTTATCTCGTGGGTAACATTTCTTGGATATATGGGTAACCCCCGAAATCTTGTTTGAAAGGTCCCTCTTTCTGAGATACTAGGTCTTTATACTCAGTGATATCTGGGGTATTATTCTGGGACTTCTGATTTTGCGGAAGCAATGGCCTAGTCCCCGTATAATACTTTGCATTTGCTTGAAATATAAGCGCTGCCCTTAGTACATAAAAATGATGAAACATTGAAAAATGTTAATCATGTGCTGTTGAAGAAAAGATCCTCTAAAGGGGACACACCAAAAGTCGAGCCGTCATCTCTCTGCTGAACGAAAGTTCTGACATGAGCTCTCACGGTTTCGCATCTAACCCCTTACAGATATCATCTAGGTATACTCACCTGTAAGACTGAATATTGGGATCTGGATATAGGAGTATATTCAAGTGGTGGGACACGCAAATAAGTTTAAGTGCGTAAGACACTAATCTCGTATCTCAAAACAGCTGAACTTTGTGTGAAAATTTAAGTGGACCAGTATACTGACAATCTAGGAGAATTGTTTAGAACATAAAATGTTTAAAGCTTAACGGTGTTGGTGATTTGTCTCAGAAACTGATATGATCCTTTTACACAAACTCACAAAAAGATTGTATGTAAATATTTCTTTTTTGCACTCCATTTTATTCAAGAATTCCAAAAAGATTTTTAGTGTGTTTTAGCATAAAGTTTTAAAAAATTCAAAAAGATTTTCGATAACTGGTGTTGAATAGCTGATATTCAAAATCTCAAATGCTAAACATGACGAACAGGTTTAAAAAAGTGTGTTTGATAAAGTTATTTTCATACATGTGGTCATCAGAAGTTTTAAAATGAAAAATCATTCTGAATTAAGTTGAGAGGGAGTTTGAATGTTTAGTTCTGTAAAATGTTAAAATTTGTGAAATTTATTGTGAGGTAGAGTGTATGCAGGTTTGAGTAAGAGCTAGTTTTCCGATTCCTGAGGATTCTGTGATTAGAGAGCCAGGTTTCGATTCTGAGAAAAGTATGGGCCAGATCACGATCTTGAACCTGTGAAAGCCAGACTACGGTCCCGGCTTATCGATAGGGGAGTCTGTAGATGCTAAAGAGCCAGGTTATGATTCTGGAAGCCTAATATTCACACAAGCTGATGATGCTGATGAACTTAAGGAATCAAGAGATCTGATCAAGAGAAGCAAGAGCCAGATTGAGATCCTGATTCGTTAAAGATTCAACATTCGAGGGGAGATTATATGATCAAGGAGAGTCTGTTAGTGTTGATAGAGAAGAGAAGAGAGAGAGATTTGAGGATGCTTTACTGTGTCAGATACTTCAAAGAGTTCGAGAGGACTGATAAAGACTGAAGATGCGAAGACTCGACACTGAAGACTCGTCAACATTCGAGGGGGATTCTGTTAGTGCATGCGTCTGTCGACTTCGTCTTGTATCGAGTCTTGGATTGCTCATGGCATGAAGATCGAGGAATTATGACAAAGAGCTAATTTCGCATGAATGGTTAATTCCGCATGAAGAAGTCACTCAGTAATTCCGTGCGAAATTAGTTTATAATATCGCGTGAGTCTTAATTCTGTGTGTAAGTGATTCTGTTTAAAGCTTGTTTCATGCGGAATTACCAGGTCTATAAATAGGGTTAATCTGGTTTCATTCCACACGAAATTACTTTGGTGTTTTCCGATGGCGAAGCTCTGTCGAAGTGTCTTCAGATCTGTAATTGCTTCAGAATCAATACAAAGACAGTTATTAGTGTAAATCTAGCTGAATTCAACTCATCATGTCTGTTTCCGTCTTTCATTTTGAGTAGAACACCTCTGATCGACTCGTTCGGGTCAGAAATCGATCCTGCAAAAGCTATCTTCCAAGGCTAGAGTGAGATAGCTCACCCAGTCTATGAGGACCTCCTCCACCGTTGTCATTTCTTCAATGGACTCTCTCAAAGCGTAAACATAGCGGGCTAAAGTGGCTTCAAGCAAGAGTCTTCTCTCCCTGCGGTTTTTTTGTGAGCTTGTTGAAGACGTACCGCTCTGCTGGCTCGACATGCTAGTTAAACATGACAAACTGTTAAAGTTTTGGAGTAACAGAAAAGTCACACGACCCCGTGCTTGTGAGGCACGACCCTATGTTGTCTCAACTACTCTGATATTTTAGCCCAAGAACCTTTATTTTAAGTTAAAACTGTTTGGTTTCTTGCATTTCTGAACGTAAATAACTTAAAATAGTGTTATAAAATAGTAGTTTTGCAAAAATTTGTGCTAAAAATCATACTTTCAGCCTATCAATCGAAGCTTTGAAGCTTAGAGCTTCAATGGAGGTCGTAGAAGGTTGAAGAAGAAGAAATGACTAAAAGTGGTATAGACAAGAAGGTTTAAGGAAACCTTTTTAAGAACCTACCTTTTCAGGTATATGTGCAATATTAGGAAGGATCTTGGTCTTTTAGGAATGGGTCCAAACATTCTTCTCATGGTTGTCTTAATAGAAATTGACAGCGCGTTGACACGGCCCTGTATCCAGGAAGCACGGCTCCGTGTCGCCTGCGTGAGTCAGAGAATGTTGTCCGTTAGTGACACACGACCCATGTCAAGGTAGAATCAACCCCATGTTGAAACTTACGGGGGGCACAACCCCGTGTTCTTCTGACACGCCCTCATGTCTGGAAGTATATGGGACACGACCCCGTGTTCGAGGAACACGACCCTGTGTTTTAGGGTTTTTATGAAGTTTTATCGGAGGTTTTAAGGAACTGTGTTTTATCGGTAGGTTCCTTGGTGGTTGGAACAACACTGAAATGCCTGATGGACCTTAGGTTCCGGTGAGAGGTACGAAAACGCAAGAGGTTGTCGGAAAGGTAGAAACCTAAGCTAAAAGTAGGAGGGCGAAACCTTCCTGTATTTACCTTTTCCAGGCTCTTGTTAAAGAAGGTGTGAGTCGACTTGCTTTGGTCTAAACCGTCGGTGTGAAATTCACACAGTGTAAGTCCTTCATTGCAAGGTCGATACATGGATGAATCTCACCTTCGTTTTCGCACGGGGCTAGGGCAAATTTGTTGGCCTCGGCATTGTTTATTCCTGAATGTGGTTCCATCGACTCTCCTTCTTTCTATTCTTTGATGAATATCGTGCCTTCATCATGGATTCTATTTCTTTTGGAGAATCCTCTTTTCTATTTGACATAATTCTTCCGAGCTTTTGTCTCCAATGGAAAAGGGTTGATGGAATTCAGGTGGATGGTAGTTATTGTTTTTTCTCCTGCCCACCTTAAGGTGATCGTCACAGGAAAAAGATGGGTCCAAGTAGTGAGGATTAAATTTTAGAATGGGACATTCTAACTCTTTATGCATTCCTCCACATAACTGACACCAATCACTATAAGAGTGGCGGGGGTAAAAATAATCACTGACATCCATGGTTGCCAGATAAGTTTTTAACCATTGAGATCAAACGGTACTGTTTTCTTAGGAACTGTTGTTGCACACGGTCCTGTGTGGTTGTCACACCGCCTCGTGCTGCAGTTTGTATCTGGCAGAAAACAGTTTTTTTTGTTACCGGGGATTGGACATGGCCTCGTGTTATTCTTGCAGAAAGTAGAAAAAATAGGAGAAAAAGAAGAAAAACCTAATAAGAAAAATGAGAAAAGTATACAAAATGATTAGGCCGCCGATTTTAAACTTTCTTAAAATCCTCGTGTCCCCGACAATGGCGCAAAAAACTTGTGAGTGTGCGAGGGTGTACGGATTTTTGCTATATTTTTTGAGTACCCTTTTTACTCTTTTATCAAGTTTTAAATTTATAGAACACGATATAACACTATCACTCTCTACAATACGATAGGGAAAGTGCACCCATCATTGGCGTAGTATAGTGATGGTAAAATATCAAGGTCATCCAAGGACACAAGAGCTTTTAATATCGGAATATTGTCGACGTCTAATCTAATCGAATTTTGTCATACGCCGATATTTCCACGTATTACCGGTGGGCCCGGTGGGGAGTATCGTGACGTAGTTGATATCATCATAGACAATTTATCACAGTTTAATACACAGCGGAAGTAGAAAAGATAAAAACATTACAAACCGAATGAAAGTAATATCAATTATTACAAAAACGGTTGTAAAGGATCCACAGGCGGATCAAAGATAAAAAGGATCATTGTTCAACAGATTATAACATCTAAGCTTGCAAGACTCTTTATTGATGCTAGGAGTAGCCAGCCTAATCCGTCTAGTACCTGCACTTAGCCTTTTTGGAAAATACGTCAGTTTACACTGGTAAATACAATTAACCGACTCATTTTGAAAATGTTTAAGAAAATTGGTTTGAATGCACAAGGCACAAAATATCTTTTATAACTTGGGATAATTATTTAAATATAAACTTATAAAAGAATTATATGTTCGTTATGCGTTCAGTAGCCCGGGCTGAATACCGGGTTAAAGATTAATAGATACACCACATAATATATCCCACGGCGAGTTATTCTCGATCAGGCGGGTATATTATTTTTACATACGCACCGGCAGGTGTATGCCTACACCCCGTGCTTAAGTCGTGGCCATTTCAATGAATGAGCTGAGGATATCCAAGACATGGTCATTAACCCCCCAAAGGCTTAAAACAAACAAAACAGATTAAACGGTTCATCTCAATAAATTAACCTTCATATGATTAAAAATTCAATGCCCGACCAAGCGGTATTTTATATACCGTATCCGAAGCCCGTATAAGGGAAAATAAGTTAAAAGTATTTCCTGAGCAAATTATACAAATTTATCCCAACCGTACAATTTAGCAAATGAAAGTATCTTTTACTGGTCTCCTAAATCAGGAAAGAAGGTTTTAATAACCTATTAGATTCCTAATGGGTCTTAATTAAGTCTAAATTTAGACCGGTTAGTTTTAAAGGAAGATATACGGTTCAAAACGCAAGATTAAGCGAAGACCGGATTAGAATGTGGTTTAGATCCGAAAAGTTTGAAGACTTGTATAATATGGGTAAACTAAACACATTCTGGATTTTGAGATAAAAATGGTAAGGTTTGATCCGTTTCGATCAGTTTATTCAAACTAGTCACATAAACCGAACCGAATGCGAAAAATGCATAACGGGTAACCAAATGAGTCATGTACAGGTTTCCTAAGTTAATATGCCTTAAATATGTTGTGATATCAGTGGGATACCTTCCATTATGCCCAAAATGGATTTAAACTCAAATTATGCCCCGTAGGGGTATTTTGGTCATTTTAAAGCTTATAAAAGAGATTAAATATTAATATGAGGTTCAGGTCTGATATAATCAGTAAAATCACATAATTTAATAAGTTATATCAGTAGGGTATTGCATATATGTGAAATTTACCATTTATAACCAAACTATGCACCGTAGGGGCATTTTGGTAATTTCACATAAGCTTTAAAGGGCAAATTTGGAAATCTGAGTTTAAAACTTTTGCTTACTGTTAAAGTATAAAAATTTACTTAAAACATCAGTAGGTACTAAGTCTTATATGATAAAAATAGTTTTAACCCATACTATGCGTTTAAAACGCGTAAAAGTTGGTTTTAAGCGATTTTCGGGTTATAATAGGAAATATGAGTTTTTGATTAGTTTATAAAGTTCAAAATATTTTATTTATCATATAAAATCAGTAGCAAAAAGTTTGGTATCAAAATATTAGGTAAAACTCATTTTTTTAGCAAAAAGGGTATAACCGACAATTACCGAATTAAAGCAAGAACCCTATGTTATGCTCAGTATAAAAATAAATAAAAATCTTCAAAAATCCCAAAATATTATATTATATCAGTGGGTAAAAAGTTTGGTGTCAAAATTTGGGTATAGATAGACTTTATGCTAATCATGCCGTTTAATTAATAAAAAGTTTCTAAATTACGATATTGAGCATAACTCCTAATCTAGACCTCAAACTGATGTCAAATTTTTAGGACAAGTTTATAAATCAGTAACAAAGGTTTTTGTCCTCTCACATTTTCAAAAATCTCGTTTTATGGTCAAAAGGGCATAATGGTCAATATTTCGGCATATAACGAAAACATGCAAATGAATCAGATAAATTAGGAACCAAGTTGTATAATCTCAGAGGGTTATACTAACCTATAACCTGGTCCTAAAGGAACCCTAAGGCATATCTAAAACAATCTAAACCGGGTCAGAACTGAAAGTCAAAGTAAAAGTCTACTTCTGCGACTTTCGGTTCCGAACCGAGCCTAAACTCAAAATTGTCGGGTTGAACATGCTTAGACATGTTCTTACATTAATTACCAAGTTATATAAGTGATAAAACAGGTTTCATGGGTTCTACATTGTTAATTATGTATTTATTTGAAAATTAGCTTTCTGTTGACTTTTTACAATTAAGTTTGACCCGAGAATTGACCTAGTTAGAGTGGGAATCAAATGGTGCCCTTTTTAGGGTTTATTACCCACATAATTACCAACTCATAGCCAATTTCAATTCGAAAAATGACTGGACCATTAGTGATTAATCACTAAGTCAAAGCTTAATTACGACGGCTTTGGCTTTAGGTCATTAAACTAATAAAAACTGAATTAAGGGGTTAAGGACACTTACAATGGTCCTTAGCACGAGATTGAGACTTAAGGAAGCTTGCTTGAGGTCCAGAGAGCTCCAGAGAAGGTTTAGAATTGAGTTTGAAATGAACAAGTGAAGTGTTGCAACAAGAGTTCAATATATAGGAATTTAGAATGCATGAGATCATTCCAACAAAGTCTATAGATGTTTTCTGATGATCCCAAGTGTCCCTATGCATGAAATATTGTTGGCTTAGCACCTGGAATCGAAAACAAGGCTCTCAAAGGCGATGCAACCTGCAATTACAGGCATCTGCCATGTTTTTGGATGCTGGCGACTTTTAGGCGGCCCGCGAAAGCTCCAAGAGGAGTCTTACGCAACCGACATGAATGTCGGATCCGGTCAACATAGTTTCAGCTTTGCACATTTGGCCCCTGGTCCTTCCAAACTTGATTTTAACTTTTTTTATTACACTTTTAACCCTCAAACTTGACTTTTAAGGACCCTAAGTCATAAACAAACTTTGTTAAGTCCCCGGTTAGTTTTACGATCACCCGAAAAGCCCTAAATTTAAAAGTTGACGCTTTTAACCCCTCACTTATGAATATTAACGTATTTTCTTCATACGATGTCGAAACCTTGTGAAATCTTTATCACTTATTCTCGGGAGCATAATTAATCGTTACAAAGCTTCGGGTTCGATAAATGGTCAATCAGAGGTATAATTTAAACATGTTGACACATTTAACCCTTGTAGTTTGCAAACTTTCACTTTCTTTCACAAACTGGGTTTCATACGATTCATAATTCATTCGTTTAAGGGTATAAACATCGTGTAGGGTTGTTGAAAGGTATAATTATCAAATGTTGACATTTTGAATCCTTTTACACACATACTTTGTTTGTTTGTCAACTTTAGTCCCTCTAAAATAATTCTTTACACGTTTAAAGTCCATGACACGTGTCGATATTTTATTGGACATGATTTTTCGAGGTGTTACAACCTCACCACCGTAAAAGAAATCTCGACCTAGAGATTTACTGAAATAAATGAGGGTACTTCTGCTTCATTGTGGACTCAATCTCCCACGTATACTCGGGACCTCTACGGGTATCCCATTTAACTTTAACAATCGGTACATGCTTCCTCCGAAGCTTCTTAACCTGTCGATCCTCAATTGACAAAGGTTTTTCAACAAACTTTAAGCTTTCATCAATATGCACATCCTTATGTGACATGACTAACGATTCGTCGGCTAGACACTTCTTCAAATTGCAGATGTGGAACACATTATGAATTCCACTGAGTTCTTCAGGCAGGTTTAACTTGTAAGCCACCGTTCTGACACATTTGATGATCTCGAATGGTCCTATATATCTTGGGCTTAACTTGCCTTTCTTGCCAAAACGCATTACCCCTTTCTAGGGTGATACCTTAAGTAACACTTTGTCACCTACCTCGAATGTCAGAGGTTTACGCCTTTTATCTGCGTAGCTTTTCTACCTATCCCTGGCAGCTTTGAGACGATCACGAATCTGCACAATCTTATCTCTCGTCTCTAGGACTATATCCGGTCCTGTTAGTTGGACATCTCCAACTTCCGCCCAACAAACTGGCGTCCTGCACTTTCTTCCATACAAAGCTTCAAAAGGTGCAGCTTGGATACTGGAGTGATAGCTATTATTATACGAGAATTCAATCAATGGAAGATGATCATCCCAACTTCCACCTAGATCAATGACACAAGCTCTTAACATATCTTCCAGCGTTTGAATTGTACGCTCGCATTGACCATCCGTCTGAGGATGATACACAGTGCTGAAGTTTAATCGAGTACCCTAGGGATTGCTGAAAACTTTTCCAAAAATGCGACGTATACCTTGTATCCCTATCAGAGATAATAGACACTGGCACTCCGTGAAGAGATACAATCTCGTCCACGTACAGCTGAGCTAACTTATCTGAGCTGTGTGTTTCCTTAATAAGTAGGAAGTGGGCTGACTTAGTCAGTCTATCCACTATAACCGAAATAGTATCATTTCCTCGCTTTGTTTTTGGTAATTTAGTAATGAAATCCATAGTTACCATTTCCCACTTCCAGGTGGGAAGTTCAGGCTGTTGCAGCAAACCTGATGGCTTCTGATGTTCTGCTTTAACTTGAGCACATGTCAGACATTTGGCTACATAAGTGGCTATAGATTTCTTCAAACCTATCCACCAGTAATTTTCCTTTAAGTACTGGTACATTTTGTCACTTCCAGGATGAACAGAATACTTGGAACTGTGGGCTTCTTGAAGGATAACATCCCGAAGTCCTCCATAGATTGGAACCCATATTCGCCCATTCAATCTTAGGATTCCATCCTTGCTATATGATAACTGTTCTGCAGTGACTCCCAGTTTTTCATTTAGATAGTTAGCTTCTAATACGGCTTCCTTCTGCGCGGCTAACAGTCTTTCATTCAAACTGTTCTTCAATTCAACGCTTTTGGCATTGATTCTAATAGGCTTAACTCTTTCCTTCCTGCTCAAAGCATTGGCGACTACATTCGCCTTGCCTGGGTGGTGTCGGATTTCACAGTCATAGTCATTTAAAGTCTCCATCCATCGACACTGTCTCATGTTTAAGTCCTTCTGATTAAACAGATGCTGAAGGCTCTTGTGATCAGAATAGATCACACACTTGGTACCATATAAATAATGCCTCCATAATTTTAGTGCAAACACAACGGCACCCAATTCCAAGTCGTGGGTGGTGTAATTCTTTTCGTGCACCTTTAATTGTCGAGAAGCATAGGCAATAACCTTGCCTTTCTGCATGAGCACACATCCCATACCAGTGTGTGATGCGTCGCAGTATACCACAAATTCTTTGATTCCATTAGGCAATGTCAACACAGGCGCATTGCTCAACTTCTGCTTAAGGATGTCAAAGGATTCTTGCTGCTTAGGACCCCAATCAAACTTGATATTCATGCGAGTCAGTGAAGTTAGGGGTGCTGCAATCCTTGAGAAATTCTCAATAAATCGCCTATAATATCCCGCCAGACCCAAGAAGCTGCGAATCTCTGTGGGCGTCTTTGGCTCTTGTCAATTCATGATAGCTTCAATCTTCACGGGATCCACCTGGATACCACTCACTCACAATATGTCCAAGAAATTGGACTTCATGAAGCCAAAACTCACATTTCGAAAACTTGGCGTAGAGCTTCTCATGCTGAAGGAGTTTAAGAATGCAATGAAGGTGCTTCTCATGGTTATCTTGATTCTTTGAATAAATTAGAATGTCATCAATGAAGACGATAACAAATTTGTCCAAATAGGGTTTGCAAACGTGATTCATGAGATCCATGAACGCTGCTGGTGCATTAGTGAGCCCAAAAGGCATCACTAAGAACTCGTAGTGACCATAACGAGTTCTGAATGCAGTCTTATGCACATCTTCATCTCTAACCTTCAATTGATGGTAGCCTGACCTTAAATCGATCTTGGAGAAGTAACTTGCCCCTTGTAATTGATCGAACAGATCGTCGATCCTGGGCAATGGATATCTATTCTTGATCGTGACCTTGTTAAGCTCGCGATAATCGATGCATAGACGCATCGATCCATCCTTCTTCTTTACAAACAGGATTGGTGCTCCCCAAGGAGATGAACTAGGTCTAATAAATCCCTTCGCCAACAAATCATCCAGTTGAGTTCTCAACTCTTTCATCTCAGTTGGAGCTAATCTGTAAGGTGCTCTTGCAACAGGTGCTGCTCCAGGAATGATGTCGATTCTGAACTCCACTTGCCTATCTGGGGGTAAACCAGGTAGTTCTTCAGGGAATACTTCTGGATATTCAGAAATGACAGGGATATCTTCAACCTTGGGCTTCGATTCATCAATAGTCACTTGTGCCATATAAATGACACAACCTTTCTTGAAACACCTTGATGCCTTAAGCATAGACACTTGCTTAGGCAACCCATACTGAGTGTCTCCCTATATGGTAAGTGGCTCACCATACAGAATCTTGATCACCACTTGTTTCTTGTCACAAACAATCTGGGCTTGGTTATGAGATAACAAATCCATGCCTATCACCATGTCGAAACCAGCTAATTTCAAAGGAAGTAAGGATAACGGAAAGGAGTGGTTCCTAATGGAATAAAACATCCATCTAACACATTTGAGGCAGTTTCTATGGTACCATCGGCCAATTCTACTTCATACTTTATGCTTAGGGTTTTAACAGGAAAATTTAACAACTTACAAAACTTATCATCTACAAATGACTTATCCGCACCCGAATCAAATAATACCCTTGCATAAACATCATTTATAAGGAAGGTACCTGTTATCACGTTATCATCCTGAACTGCTTCCCGTGTATTCATTTGAAAGACCCTAGCATTGGTCTTTTTGCCTTCTTCGGGTTTCGTGGCATACTTTGGGTAGTTGGACTTGATGTTCCCCATCTCATTACAGTTATAGCACGTCGCATCCTTTATCTTCTTGCAGTCTAACGTCTTGTGCTCAGTCGACTTACAAATCCCACAAGCCCTGGGCTGCGATTGGGATTTCGATTCGTATCTGCATTTTGCCAGATGACGTTTCTTGCAAATTTTACACTTGGGCTTTTCACTCGACTGCTGATCATCCTTTCTAAACTCGAAACTCTTCTTGTGGTCAGAGTTCCCTTTATGTTTCTTGTCTGAACGGTGTGAGTTATCATCCTCACGTTTTCTCTTCCCAGCATCAGAATTCCTAAGCGATCTCTGCCTGACCGCATCAAGGGTAAGAGATTGTGACAGATCAGCTACAGACCTAAAGGTAGTAGGTATGGATGCCTTCACACTGGCTTTGATCTCAGGGGCTAAACCCCCAATGAAACGAGCTATCCGCTTTGGTTCCGGTGTCACTAAGTATGGAACCAATCGAGACATTGTATTAAAACTTGTAAGGTATGCCTGACAGTCCAAATTCTTCATCACCAATGTCAGGAAGTCAGTCTCGATCTTCTCAACCTCGTGTTGAGGACATAAATTTTCCTTGATCAAAGTCACAAACTGATCCCAAGACAGATTGTACAATGGGACCTTTCCAGTAGCTTGGATTAGAGACCTCCACCAAGCTAGTGCTTCTCCTTTAAAGGACTGAGATACAAACTTCACTACATCTCTATCAGCGCAACCACTGATATCAACCACGATATCCATTTCGTCTAGCCACGTCATGCAGTCAATAGCTCCTTTTCCCCAGTGAAATCCCTGGGTTTGCAGGAGACGAAATACTTATAGGTACAGGTCTTTGTACGTGGCCCCTGATCAAATACAATCTTCTTAGACGGAACACTATGCTGATTTGAGGAGTGTTGAGCATCATTCTTCTTTGACTCATGTTGTTTAGAAGGTGGCTTACTATGAGCCTCAGAGTGAGTCTTAGGGTGTGATTTGGAATGGGGTACAGATAAGGTCTTGCTATGTGTACCACTGGATTCCCCAAGCTGCCTATCCACTGCCTTAGCAACAACATTATCAATCAATGCTCTAAGTTCCTCCCCAGTTATGTTGATTCTGGCAGTGTCATGATTTTCCAGCAGGTGACTGTTGACTTCTTCAGACTTTGCCATGTAGCTTGATTGCTACATAAAATAATGACAATGATTTATTTAGGGATTTATAACAGAATTGTCATATTGATAATTTATTAACCATGGCATTAATAAACCATATTGGTTTATTTGATAAATATATTCATTTAGGATTTTCATTATAATTATCCTCAGTTATAATAAAAAATATAATAATGGCACAAAAGGCCAAGTCACAGGGACAAATTTAAATTATAAGCCTAGATTTTATAGGATCGAGGCATTGAGGCTTGAATCATAGTTAATTGCCTTTTCTTGACAGGGAGTCGTAGACTACAACTGTCTTTAGTCTCAAAGGACATTAATTATGGCCCGTAGGCACTTCATCACTAATGGATGATTAAATAATTTAGAGACAGGAACTGGAAGAATCCAATATAAAGATGACTTATGCGATATTATCGAATCACATTTGCTAGGAGTGTTAACATGTTTTCAGATGTTAACAAGGATCTGAATCTTAATAAGGAACTACCATCATGGCCCTGTCTTAAATTGACACATGGGCTAGGTTTTGCCTTTAAGATTTTATTTTATATATATAATGGCAGAATTAATTTTTAAAAGGAATGATATTTCGTTTTATTTTATATACTATATTTATGCATGTAATGATAATTAAAATTCAACACATTCCATAATAAAATAAAAGAGTACATGAATGCCCTAAACGAGACTTTAACAGAAATGACTTGCCCACGCAGGGGCTAAACTGGAAATACAAGTCCTCGCAGGGACTGAATACAGAAATAGATGTCCACACAGGGACTTGATTGAAACAAGGAAATTACAATATAAATAATAAATAAGGAATCTTCAAAAATCCCTCTTACTTTTCCCCTTGATTAAACTTGCTAAACCCTTAAGAAATCCTCGGTGGCTTCTACGCTCTTTCGAACCTCACGCTCCACCTGACTCAACCTTTGAAGAATCTCCTGCTGCTGCGATGGTTAGATCTGCGGCTGCTGTTGTTGCGGAGGTTGAGGAGGTGGCGGCTGTTGGTACCCATAGGCCGGGTATCCAATCCCCCAGGGAGCTCCATAGGGCCCTTCAGGATAGAGAGCATTGTAGTTCGCCGCTACGAGGTATGGGTCAACTTCGGCATAGTTGTAGTTAGTATGGGCTGGCTACTCGAAAGGGTTATACGCTGCTGGACCAGCGTAGGAAGGAATCGGGTTATCATAACCCATGTATGATGGTGGTGGTGCGACTGGCGCAGATTCCACCTCTGAAACTGGGTTCGAAGGCCCACTTATCTGCGGGTCTTTGTATAGTGGCAGGTAATAACTGCCACTGGAAGGTTGAGGGGTGCTGATACATACTCCCCCTCGCACGGACTTCCGTGCGTTTGATCTTCTCCGCCTCGGTGGCTCCGGAGGCGGCTGCTGCTCTGGCGGTGGTGGCGGTGGAGTGACCGCTACAAAACGTGAATCCTCAGAAGGACCCTGCTGCTGCTGCTAAGGTGCTGAGTGGTAGGAGGGGGTAAATACCCAATCGTATTGGGCAAATCTTGCCTCATAGCTATCTGGACCATGATAAGGTGATCCATGAAAAGACGACCCGTCTGAAATCTCGATGGGGTGAGTAGGTGTCCCAGATGGTGGTTCAGCGGGATCCGGATCATCATCCATCTCCATGTCCTGAGCATCAGCGAAATGGTCTTCTGGGCCCAATGGGTTATGACCCATTGGTTCTTCAATCTGATTGCCGGGTTAAACCGGCTCTGGAAAAATGGGGTCGGGTCTTGAAACGCGTGGTACGACCTCGACCGCTGCAGTGGTAGGTATGAGTGATGCGAATCATTGGGCTCGTTCTCTGAGTGCGGCCCAAAAGAATGATGGTAAGAGGGTTATGAACTTAGCGAGACAGATCGCCTCGCAGGCTCCAAATAGGTCCTCCAATCCTCTTGAGGACTTGTGCTCATGGAAATAGATGGAGTTCGCCGGTGGGAAGGTCCGGCCTCATGATCATGGCTGGTAAATGGCGCCTTGCCTCGTCCTCCTCTCCTGAATCGTGGCGGCATTTTGTTGAACCTGTCAAAACAACCAAAAGAAACAACAAAAGAAACAATAAAGGACAAAATAAATAAATTAGGATTAGTCCTAAGTTCTTTGCCTAGACTCGGAAGTCGAGGAATGTGCAAACTGTGTCATTGAGATTAAACACAAAAGGCTAGTGTTTAATTCACTCAATGTTGGCTCTGATACCAACCTGTCACATACAGATATTTCCACGTATTTTTGGTGGGCCCGATGGGGAGTATCGTGACGTAGTTGATATCATCATAGACAATTTATCACAGTTTAATACACAGCGGAAGTCGAAAGATAAAAACATTACAAACCGAATGAAAGTAATATCAATTATTACAAAAATGGTTGTAAAGGATCCACAGGCGGATCAAAGATAAAAAGGATCATTGTTCAACAGATTATAACATCTAAGCTTGCAAGACTCTTTATTGATGCTAGGAGTAGCCAACCTATTCCGTCTAGTACTTGCACTTAGCCTTTTTGGAAAATACGTCAGCTTACACTGGTAAATACAATTAACCGACTCATTTTGAAAATGTTTAAGAAAATTGGTTTGAATGCACAAGTCACAAAATATCTTTTATAACTTGGGATAATTATTTAAATATAAACTTGTAAAAGAATTTTATGTTCGTTATGCATTCAGTAGCCCGGGCTGAATACCGGGTTAAAGATTAATAGACACACCACATAATATATCCCACGACGAGTTATTCTCGATCAGGCGGGTATATTATTTTTACATACGCACCGGCAGGTGTATGCCTACACCCCGTGCTTAAGTCGTGGCCATTTCAATGAATGAGCCGAGGATATCCAGGACATGGTCATTAACTAAACAAACAAATCAGATTAAACGGGTCATCTCAATAAATTAACCTTCGTATGATTAAAAATTCAATGCCTGACCAAGCAATATTTTATATACCGTATTCCAAGCCCGTATAAGAGAAAATAAGTTAAAAGTATTTACCTGAGCAAATTATACAAATTTATCCCAGCCGTACAATTCAGCAAATGCAAGTATCTTTTACTGGTATCCTAAATCTAGAACGAAGGTTTTAATAACCTATTAGATTCCTAACGGGTCTTAATTAAGTCTAAATTTAGACCGGTTAGTTTTAAAGGATGATATACGGTTCAAAACGCAAGATTAAGCGAAGACCGGATTAGAATGTGGTTTAGACCCGAAAAGTTTGAAGACTTGTATAATATGGGTAAACTAAACACATTCTGGATTTTGAGATAAAAATGATAAGGTTTGACCCGTTTCGGTCAGTTTATGCAAAATAGTCACATAAACCGAACCGAATGGGAAAAATGCATAACGGGTAACCAAATAAGTCATGTACAGGTTTCCTAAGTTAATATGCCTTAAATATGTTGTGATATCAGTAGGATACCTTCCATTATGCCCAAAATGGATTTAAACTCAAATTATGCCCCGTTGGGGTATTTTGGTCATTTTAAAGCTTATAAAAGAGATTAAATATTAATCTGAGGTTCAGGTCTGATATAATCAGTAAAAATACATAATTTAATAAGTTATATCAGTAGGGTATTGCATATATGTGAAATTTATCATTTATAACCAAACTATGCACCGTAGGAGCATTTTGGTAATTTCACATAAGCTTTAAAGGTCAAATTTGGAAATCTGAGTTTATAACTTTTTCTTACTATGAAAGTATAAAAATTTACTTAAAACATCAGTAGGTATTAAGTCTTATATGTTAAAAATAGTTTTAACCCATACTATGCGTTTAAAACGCGTAAAAGTTGGTTTTAAGCGATTTTCGGGTTATAATAGGAAATCTAAGTTTTTGATTAGTTTATAAAGTTCAAAATATTTTATTTATCATATAAAATCAGTAGCAAAAAGTTTGATATCAAAATATTATGTAAAACTCATTTTATTAGCAAAAAGGGTATAACCGATAATTATCGAATTAAAGCAAGAACCCTATGTTATGCTCAGTTTAAAAATAAATAAATGTCACACCCCTTTCTGCGGCGGAAGCACGAGGTGTGATCATGAAAGGTTCTCATTGCATACGAAAGGTAAACATACTATATGCTCGAAAATAACTTTAAACATTACATTACCGAAAACATAAGTCAAGTGTTTACAACACATGATAGCATATTGTCTTAAAAGTTACAACTTTATTTAACGATAAACAAAGCGACATCCACGAGCATGCGTAGGACCACACGCACATCCACCTTTAGTTACCTGAAATACATGTGAGTTTTGGAAAAACATCAACATAATGTTGGTGTGAATTCATGCAGTGATTGTTTTTGAATGTTTAATATCCTTGAATGAAAACATAGTATAAAACTGGTAGAATGAATGATTGTTTGAATGTAACTCGTAAAACGTATGTATAACTGGGTACTATGACTGTTTGAATGTGTGAGTTTTGCTAGTGGTTTGCAAGGCCACTAACATATGTCACGACATAGGAAGCCACCAAACCTAGGCATTTTTGTCGACTTGACTGAGACACAGAAGCACTCGTTGGTAGAAGTAGGCCAAGAGTGGGGTTGCCTGAAACCCATTAGATCTAACCTTTTGTTCCGCGGTCTGAATGTATACGTTGATTAATGGTGCTTATGGTACCCTATTCGAGACATGGTCTGGAATGTTTCACTTGAATGTTTTTGTACCCATCATAACATATGCAAACAATATTCAATTTGTGACATGTATTTCACCCCCGAAGTGTAAAACAAAAACAGTTAAAGAAAAGGGGGAGCATGAACTCACTACTTTGCGTTCCTGTGCGTCGTAAACTTCACCGGGTTTGCTTAATTAACGTCGTAACCTATACACGTTTTCTTAACGTTAGTCACTAGACTTGCGTCACACAAGTTCAGTCACTCACTTTTGTGTATATTTTCTTGTGTTAAAAATATTTTATATTTTTAACTAAATGTCTTACTTATATTATTTTCTCACGAATAAATATAAGTCTTCTGTGTTTTGCACTTTGCACCCGAATTATGTGTCTAGTATATTGTATGTGTATTTTCATGTTTATACTCCTCATGAGTATTTAGTGTATTTTTACTTCTTAATACGCTAGCACGTATAACACATACTATATACACTTAGCACAAAAGTTGGTGATAAAATAATATATATTTTTCTTTAAAAATATACATACTTATATCCATTTTTATTCTTGAAGGAATCCTCATTTCTTATCACCAAAAATTAGGGAAACCTTGGTAATACTCTTAAATACATTTTTAGGGAATAAGTTTCTCAAAAATTTATATTTTTCTAAGTGTCAAAATTAATAAAAATTTTGACAGAGTTTCCCCTAAAAATGGAGGTTTCCCATGTTTTCAAAACATGTGTTTATTTTCTTTTAAATCGTCAATAATCACCAACAACAATTATCAACAATAACCATCAACAACAATCACTAATTTCTCCATTTCATGAACTTGGATATTTACCAAAATTGTGTAGTAACTTACTAGCACATTTAGTAAGTCTTGTTATCTTTATAAATGAGTTTAATTTCTTAAAAACTTTATTTTTAAAGAATATGAAGTTCCACAACTTCTAGTCGGTTTTTACGAAAATTATTTCTTTGTTAAAACTTTTGTTACACTAGTGTTCGCACACTTGTTTGATCACAAAAAATCACTTTTGTTTGTGTAAGATCCGGATTAGAACATGTGATTTCTTTTGACGCTTGGTCTTTTGAAAATACCACTTCAAAATAGTTCAAGAAGGTGTATTAAGTAACATACCACTAGCTCGAGGCTAGGGAGGAATCTAAGCGCAAATGAAGTGGATAAAAGCTAGAGAAAGAGGTCCTTCGAGCTCCGAGTGCACCAAGCCTTCTTATGCATGACACTTGACACTTGTATGATGTTGGAATGTGAAGAACAAAATCGAAAAATATGATGGATGATCAAGGGGTGTTCGGCCGAAAGTTTTTGAGGGAGAGGAGAGAGTAGTTTTGTGGTGTTGGGTGGTGAATTGTCTAATGTGCCATCTCAAGGTATTTATACACATTCCATATGGCATATTCCTAGCATATTCCTGGCATATTCCTGGAATATTCCTAGCATATTCCTGGCATATTCCTGGAATATTCCTAGCATATTCCTGGCATATTCTTGGAATATTCCTAGCATATTCCTAGCATATTCCTGGCATATTCTTGGAATATTCCTAGCATATTCCTGGCATATTCCTGGAATATTCCTAGCATATTCCTAGCATATTCCTGGAATATTCCTAGGTTTTCTGCGTTGTCTGCGTTTTGCAGTGTAAGCACTGTGTCGCGTAGGAACACACGGTACGTGCTTAAACATGAAAAAAAAAACAACGTTTTTAAGCGTTTTAACTTATTATTATTATTATTATTATTATTATTATTTTATTTTTTTTATTTTTTTTTGAACCTGATTAAAATTAAATTTTAATCATAACAGAATATTTGTGGGATTAAATATTATCCGGGCGGCCATCAACGTTCGTTTCGCAGTTTTGTCGTAATTAGTTCTGCTCTTAAAGTGTGTTTCGGGTGCTTTCTAGTGCTTATTTTTGCTTTCATATAGCATATATATTAAACCCTTGTATGTACTCCTGGGTTTTAATGTATTCTTGTTATTGAACCTACACCTAGGCCTCAATTCTAATGCCTGACTGCTTTCTGCAGTTCTGTTGACACATCGTGTCTTACCGGTGAGTTTACTTAGTATTTTTGACGCAACGCTCTCGTTTATGCATAAAGCAGTATTTTGTAGTATACAACGTGCATGAATTCACTTGTTTAACATGTGTTCAGACATTGCTGACAATTAAGCGCATAATTGTAGTCATTAAATAATAATTAAAGTGTACGGAAGTTACCGGTTTTGTGCCAGTTGTCACAATAAAAATCTTCAAAAATCTCAAAATATTATATTACATCATTGGGTAAAAAGTTTGGTGTCAAAATTTGGGTATAGATAGGCTTTATGCTAATCATGCCGTTTAATTAATAAAAAGTTTATAAATTACGATATTGAGCATAACTCCTAATCTAGACCTCAAACTGATGTCAAATTTTTAGGACAAGTTCATAAATCAGTAACAAAGGTTTTTGTCCTCTCACATTTTCAAAAATCTCGTTTTATGGTCAAAAGGGCATAATGGTCAATATTTAGGCATCTAACGGAAACATGCAAATGAATCGGATAAATTAGGAACCAAGTTGTATAACCTCAGAGGGTTATACTAACCTATAACCTGGTCCTAAAGGAACCTAAGGCATTTCTAAAATAATCTAAATCGGGTCAGAACTGAAAGTCAAAGCAAAAGTCTAATTTTGCGACTTTCGGTTCCGAATTGAACCTAAACTCAAAATTGTCAGGTTGAACATGCTTGGACATGTTCTTACATTAATTACCAAGTTATATGAGTGATAAAACAGGTTTCATAGGTTCTACATTGTTAATTATGTGTTTATTTGAAAATTAGCTTTCTGTTGACTTTTTACAATTAAGTTTGACCCGACAATTGACCTAGTTAGAGTGGGAATCAGAGGGTGCCCTTTTAAGGGTTTATTACCCACATAATTACCAACTCATAGCCACTTTCAATTCGAAAAATGACTGGACCATTAGTGATTAATCACTAAGTCAAAGCTTAATTACGATGGCTTTGACTTTATGTCATTAAACTAATAAAAACTGAACTTAAGGGGTTAAGGACACTTACAATGGTCCTTAGCACGAGATTGAGACTTAAGGAAGCTTGCTTGAGGTTCAGAGAGCTCCAGAGAAGGTTTAGAATTGAGTTTGAAATGAACAAGTGAAGTGTTGCAACAAGAGTTCAATACATAGGAATTTAGAATGCATGAGATCATTCCAACAAAGTCTACAGATGTTTTCTGATGATCCTAAGTGTCCCTATGCATGAAATATTGTTGGCTCAGCCCCTGGAATCGAAAACAAGGCTCTCAAAGGCGGTGCAACCTGCAATTACAGGCATCTGCCATGTTTTTGGATGCTGGCGACTTTTAGGCGGCCCGCGTAAGCTCCAAGAGGAGTCTTACGCGGCCGGTGTGAATGTCGGATCCGGTCAACATAGTTTCAGCTTTGCACATTTGATCCCTGGTCCTTCCAAAGTTGATTTTAACTTATTTTTATTACACTTTTAACCCTCAAACTTGACTTTTAAGGACCCTAAGTCATAAACAAACTTTGTTAAGTCCCCGGTTAGTTTTACGATCACCCGAAAAGCCCTAAATTTAAACGTTGACGCTTTTAACCCCTCACCTACGAATATTAACGTATTTTCTTCATACGATGTTGAAACCTTGTGAAATCTTTATCACTTATTCTCGGGAGCATAATTAATCGTTACAAAGCTTCGGGTTCGATAAATGGTCACTCAGAGGTATCATTTAAACATGTTGACAAATTTAACCCTTGTAGTTTGCAAACTTTCACTTTCTTTCACAAACGGTTTCATACGATTCATAATTCATTCGTTTAAGGGTATAAACATCGTCTAGGGTTGTTGAAAGGTATAATTATCAAATGTTGACATTTTGAATCCTTTTACACACATACTTTCTTTGTTTGTCAACTTTAGGCCCTCTAAAATAATTCTTTACACGTTTAAAGTCCATGACACGTGTCGATATTTTATTGGACATGATTTTTTGAGGTGTTACAAATTTTAAGCAAAGTTTTTTTAATAAATGAAATAGGGAAACTAAATAAATAAGAAACAAATAGACAAGATAGAATCACTTGGTTCCGACTCCCTCTTAATGTATCCTTTAATAATTTCTGCACTTTGGGTTTTTTAAGAGATTATCTTAGTTATAGTGGCATGTCCCTCTTTTTTGAGGCAACGCTACCCTCAGCCATATTGGTCTGAGTAAGTAGGGATACAGTCCCGCAAGGCTGAATATTGAAAGATAATTAAGTAACTTATTAACGCAAAATATAGACCTCAGAGACCAGAATGAGTGTATCAACAAAACATGAAAAGATGATAGAATGAAGTTCACTTTCAATATAAAAACTAGTTATTAAAGTTATTAATACATACCCAACTAAAAAGTTTACCAAAGCTGGGAAATCAAAAGTAATGCATAAATGATTTGTCTTCACCAAGTGATGCAAGAGATTAGCCAAGCATGGCATTTGTTTGACAAAAACTCTTACAATCAATCTTGGATCCTGAGACTACTACACACACTCTAAGGGAGGATGGATGATGGATGAATGTGGTGGAAGATGGTGGTATTATGGTGGTGGAGAGGTGGCAGGTGTGAGAAAGGTGGTTTGCCAAGGGATGAGTTGCAAGTGAACTAAATACCTCTATTTATAGCTGAAAACAGAAGGTTTACACGGCCCTGTGCCTGGTAGGCACGGCCCCGTGCTTATGTGCACAAATTGCAACATATAAATTACATCAAACAAAGCGTAACATCAACCCTTTTTCGGTACTATTATTGGAAAAGCGTGTTTCTTTGCTTACTTTTAATTTACATGATCAAAAGAGCTTAAACAAATAAAAGGAACAAATTAATAGCAGAAACCAACACAAATACAAAGAAGGAGGATTGACACGACCTGCCAAACCCCCGTCCACATCCAAGAAAACAAAAATAACAAAAAGAAGAAGCTTAGGCACGGGGCCGTGCTCACCAAGCATGGGGTCTTGCCCAGTCAAGATTCACTGTAGAAAAAGATAACAACAAAAGACAAACCAACACAGGGCCATGCCAACTCAACACGGTCCGTGGTCAACTCTAGGATTCGCAGAATCTGTGATAGTACAGCAAGTACACTCACCACAGGGCCGTGTTCTGTCACCACGGGGCGTGTTAGTAGAAGACCTGACATCTGCAGTTAATGAAGGGAGAGAAATAGAAAACCACGGGGGCCGTTCCAGACCTCTGTTTTCAACTATAAAGAAAGGTGATTGCTTCACGAGAAAGGTATCCCTTGGCAAACCACTTCTCTTACACTTGCCATCAGTCAACCACCACTACAACACCAACACCCACCACCATCATCCATCTTTCAATTTTTAGAGTGTGTAGTAGTCTCGGGATCCAATATCGATCGTAAGAGTTCTTGTCAATCAAAGTCCATGCTTGGCTAAATCTATTACATCACTTGGTGAAGACAAATCTTTTATGTATTACTTTTGATTTCCAATATTTTGCAAGTTTTTAATTGGGTATGTATTAATGACTTTAATAACTAGTTTTTTATATTGAATGTGAACTTTATTTAATTATTTCTTCATGTTTTGTTGATTCACTCATTCGTGTCTTTACGGTCTATATAAAGCGCGTTAACTACCTGGAAAGGGGTTAGAAGGGTGTTTGGGTAAAGTTCTTGCCTCGTTCAGTGTATAGATCATGCGAGGACCTGATTCAAGCTTATTAGGACTTCCCTTGAGGCAGATAGCATCAAATCAGGGGAAGTAAGAACGGCTTGTAATCCCTTATAACTTAACTGCTATTAAAACTTTATCCGGCCTTGCGGGACTGTATCCCTGCTGACTCAGACCAATATGACCGAGGGTAACGTCGCCTTCACAAGAGGGACCTACCACTTTTCGCACTAATAACTTATTTAATTGTCTTTCAATAATCCGGCCTTGCGAGACTGTATCCCTGCTGACTCAGACCAATATGGCCGAGGGTAACGTCGCCTTCACAAGAGTGGCCTACCATTATAACTAAGATAATCTCTTAAAAAGCCCAAAGTGCGAAAATCATCAAAGGACACATAAAAGAGGAGTTGGAACCAAGTGATTCCTTCTTGTCTATTTGTTTTTCCTTTCATTTACCTTTTTTTTTGTTTATCTTTTAAAACTTTCAAAAACTTTTATCAAAATTTGGTTAGATTAAACGTTAACGATAAGCCGGTATTAAAAGCTCTTATATCATTGGACGACCTTGGTATCTTACCATCACTATACTACGTCTACGATGGGTGCACTTGCCCTAACATGTGTAGGGTGATAGTATTGTATCGTGTTTTATAAATTTAAAGCCTGATCCACGAGTAAAAAGTAATTAAAATAATCTAAAATTTATACCCACACCTCGCGCACGTCAAGTTTTTGGCGCTGTTGCGGTGACACAAGGATTTTGAGAAAACTTAAAGTTAATGACCTAATCATTTTTTTAATCTTTTTCCTTTTAATTTTTAGGATTTCTGTTTGTTTTTGCATTTTCTTCTTTTTTCTACAGCTGCAGCACGGGGCCATGCTTGCTAAACACGGGGCCGTGCCCTCAACAGCAGCTGGCAAAAGCGGTTTTAGTCACACAGTAGTTGTGACATGGGGCCGTGTCTACCCGCTAGCAACTGCAAAACAGGACCGTCAGATCCCAACAATTGAAAACATCTGACAAAAATATGGACGATATTGATTATTTTTACTTTCGCAATTCTTACGGTGAATGGTGTCAATTATGTGGTGGGTTTCATCGAGATTTAGAATGCTACTTTCTAAATTTCAACCCCATTACCTAATGAACCCATTGTCCCCCTGTGAAAGTCACCTTAAGAGGGGCGGAAGTAAAAACGATAACTATCATCCGTCTGAATACCGTCAAACCTCTTTTCAAGAAGACATAACCTCAGATGACATATGCCAAATAGAATAGAGGATTCTCCAAAAATTAAAAGAAATGGAGTTTTTGATAAATATGAGGTGTTCATCACAAAACACTAACAATGGAGAAGATTTGATGGGGGCCCATTCAGAAATAAACGACATCGAGGCCACTATGTGTGCCTTAACAGCTTGTGAGGATGAATGTGATAGTCGTTCTTGTTTCGATTGTGCCAAGACAGACTCCCCACCGACTACAACCATTGCATACATAGACCAGAGCGATTCGACTCATATCTTCTTTAAGAAGAGCCCGGGTAAGGTAAATAAAGGTTGGTTTCACCCACCGTATAGTTTAGGATTCATCCTTTCCGATAACCTCTTGCGTTTTCGTATAAATCACAAGCACCTTAGGTACATCCGGCACTTTGGTGTTGTCCCTACTAGTAAAGAGCAACCTGATAAAATAAACCACCTTAAATAAGACGAAACTTTATAAATCTCAAAAACAACATGGGGCCGTGCCACATAAGCACGCCCCCGTGCCCATCTGTTAAGACACCACGGGGTTGTGCCTAGTCCACACGCCCCGTGGCCACTAGCTGCCAAAAGCTACTCTGACCCGTTGCAGACCACGGGGCTATGCCACCCAGGCACGGGGCCGTGGCCACTGTGCTGTCACTTTCTATAAAGTCGGCCCTTTGGCAGCATGTCTTGGACTCATTCCAAAGATAAAGATCTGATCTGATTCTCCAAAACATTCAACCTCCATGAAAGCTTGAATCTTCAAAACTTCAAGCTTTTTCAACATAAATAAGTGATTTCAAACCCAAACTCTCTTAAATAAATGCTTTACAACAATGTTTCAAGTTATTTACGTTCAAAATTTTCAAAAACCAAAGAAAAAAACAACTTAAAACAGAAAGTTATAGGTTCAAAATCATAGCAGAAGTGGAGGCACGGGGTCGTGCCTAGGAGGCACGAGGTCGTGGTAATGTTCTACGTAAATGACAAATTCCTTGTTTTCTTAGAATGTCAAGCAAAAACAGTGGAACTTCGTCAACTACTACGGGGACAACAAGAGGGGAATGAGGCCCTCCATCGAGGCTACTCTTATCCGTTACGTGAGTGCGCTAAGGGAGGCTATGGAGGAGATGACATCGGCGGAAGAGATCCTAATAGACCGGGTCAACAACTTAACAATGGGACTTAAGAGAAGCTTCCAAGAAATCAACCTTTTTCACCAAAGGTTGAACATTCTTGCTATGACTCCCATGGAGCCAATCTTCCCACAAGAAGATTGGAACCTTGCACAAGAAATCACCATCCCCACCGGATGGGATGAAATTCCATCGGAACCACCTCTAGACACACTTTATGAGGTTCCGGTGATCACCACCCCTCTCCCACAAGAAGTTGTGGATGATGAACCTTTCATCTTTCTCCCGAGGGAGATAGAGAAGATGCTCAACGACATATGAGGGTACACCCTCTGGGAAAAGCTCAAAAGCCCTTCAACATCCGGAAACCGCCCTCGAGTTTTTGTTATCTCGACTATTCCAGGGAGAGCTTTTCAAGGGTTTTTATTTCTTGTCATTAGGAGGCTAATCTGTCTTAGGACTGTTAAGTTGTGTACTTTTTTGTTTTTCTTTTAGTTGTAATGGATGAATGTTCTAAATAAAAGGGTGGTGTTTGTAACATGGTGGAGTGGTGTAAAAGGGACCCATGCACGTAAACCAGAGCCTCCCGTTTCAAAAACTACAAAACAGAGTCTGTAGCACGGGGCCGTGCCCACCAGGCACGCCCCTGTGCCCAAGTGTCTGATGTTAAAATTTTCTGCAAAAGAGGTGGCACGGGCCGTGCCCACCAAGCACGCCCCCGTGTCCACCATACTGTAAGTTTTGTGTTAACCATGTTACTGGCACTTTGGCCACGGGGCCGTGTCCCACCAGGCACACCTCCGTGCCCAAGTGTCTGATGTTAAAATTTTTTGCAGAAGAGGTGGCACGGGCCGTGCCCACCAAGCACGCCCCCCGTGTCCACCATACTTTAAGTTTCCTGTTAACCATGTTACTGGCACTTTGGCCACGGGGCCATGTCCACCAGGCACGCCCCCATGCCCAGTGACCAGTAACCAAAAAAATTGTTATTTTTTCCCCACTTTTTGAACATTTAATCCAAACAAATCCTATTTGTGACACATTGAGGGCAATATGTAATTTAAGTGTGGGGGATGTTGAACCTTGAATCTTTTGTCCTAAAAACAAGCCTTACACAAAACTCGCCTTGGAAAACCTCTAATCACCCCAAAATTTTTTGTTAATTTTTTTTACTTATCTTGGTTCAGTTGGGAAAAACAAGTTCCAAAAATTATGTTTTTACTAATTTACACCAGACAACGTCGTGATAAAAAAACAATTAAGAAAATTATAGAAACAGGCTTAACAAATCTATGTAAAATTTGATTATATATACATTTTTTACCCTATACCATTTTCCCACAAAAAATGAGTTTTGAGCCTTTACCGAGCATACAAATACGTATCTATACTAATTGCTCAATTTTTCGTTTATTGTGTGAATAGCCCGTTTGATTCTTACAAATCTAGAACTTTCCAAAACAATACGTTCCCAATCCTTACCGACATAAATGGAAGTAAGTAAATGATGGAGGCATTACGACTGTAACCCATTTTTCATTCTAAACCTCTGTTTTTCTTTTAACCACTTACCAAAAATATCCCCTTAGTTAAACCCCTTTGAGCCTTAACCCTTTTGTTTCTAAACCCGCAAAAATATAAACTTTTGCAAAAACAACTACCTACATCCACAACTCTTTTTATTTACACTCTTTATTTTTGTAAAAAAGTTAGGTTATAAAATTACAAGTATGTCTTAGTTTTAACTTTGGTTAAAAAAAAGCATTGGCTAAACTTTTTTTTCTAAGCCACAAAGCAATGTAAAAACCGACACTTTTTACCATTTTACCTAAAAAATACCTACCTGAGCCAAACCTACCCTTTTAAAGGCCATCTTGATATTTACGTGGATTAAACGTCGAAAAGGATGAGGTTTGATTGTTTGTTAAGCCTATAGTAGGAGTAAAGTTCCACACCGGAAACATCTTTGGCCGAGTGTTGAGTGACCACTTGTGAGGTGTGTAAATTTGTATATAACTAAATAGAATTTTATAAAGGCATGTTATGCCCAAAACAAATAATTTTTTATTAATAAGATTGTAAATAAAATAAAAACAAAATACATTTAGAACTTGGATTCCCGACACTCTAAAGATAAACCTAAAACTTCTCTTCTACCATTTCTGTTTGGGTGTGTATGCCACATTATAGAGTTTTGGTTGAGGACAAGCAAAGATTCAAGTATGGGGTATTTGAAGTGCGCAAAATGCAACATATAAATTACATCAAACAAGGCGTAAAATCAACCCTTTTTTTTTCGGTACAAATGTTGGAAAACGTATGTTTCTTTGTTTACTTTTAATTTACAGGATCAAAAGAGCTTAAATGAATAAAAGTAACAAATCTTGAGCCCTTTTAAGATTCTTTTTGTTCCATTCCTTTGTAGCTTTTGTTTTTCTTTAGCTTGTAAATTTTGATACTTCTCCACCATTTTTGTAACACGATCTTTATGTTCATTAATTCATGCAACAAAATATTTGTGGCGTACTTTCAACGCAAATCGATTTGTAGCCCTAGCTTGTTAGTATCCTATGCTACGAATCTACATGCCCAATCCTCTGCATCCTTTGCCCATTAAAATATGTTCTGCATGGCATTAGAAGGTGTCCTTTTTGCTGTACATAATGATATTTGATATTAGACTATGGAATGCTTGAAATGAAATAAATCCCAAATGTGCACACCATTAATGCCCGCTAAATCAAATGTACAACTTATTCCCTTAAATTCAATCTAAATTAAAATCAGAGACATGCCAAAATGTCACAATTAACAATTCTAATTGTAGATTCAACATAATCATATTCGATTGATATGACAAAATGATCATAGTACATTGTGTTATAATATTTTGTATTCCAATTGTGTCATATATAGTATGAGACACTAGAACTTATGTATTCCATTGTGTCATAATCTTCTTTATTCCATTAAGATGACATAACATAATCGAATTTCCAATCCTTATGCAATATTGTGTCTATTGTCTAAATATCCCAAAGTCAATAACATAACACAATCAAAATCTACTAATACAGTCTATAATTGTGTTTATTGCTCAAATAACATAACATAATCAACACCAAACAATTTAATATTTATTGTATGGTCCTTAAACGAGTAATATTGATATAGTATAATGAACATACATTAGACACAATGTGACAACTCGCATTCTCAGGTTAATTTCCGTTAACTATCTCTGTGTATTTATTACATGAGACATTCAGGTTATGATTAACATGCATTGTTATAAAGTAAATGTGCAACTTATTTTGCAAACTCAAACTCTTAACACGTTAACAAAAGTATATGGACTAGTTTGTTATTCTTGAAATATAATTTACTACACTTCGTATACACGAAATTTATGTCGAAACTCATTATGGCCTTCTGCCCATTACCTCTCATCCACCCAACGTCAAACCCAAACCAATTGTTGCCCGTTTGTGGTGCCCCAAACCATAACCACCCCAACCCATATGCGATCTTAAACTATTTACGACCCTAAACTTTGTGGCCCACATGGTGCGGCCCAAACGATAAAGCCCACACTGCCCCAACCTTGTTTTATAACAAAAATATGAGATGTGCATGCATTAGTACCCCCAAAAAACCCTAGGTCTGTGACAACCGTCACTTTTCCGTACATTCCGTACACTAGTTGAACAATAATCTATACATAAATAATTGTGCATGATCTAGTTTACAAGACAAATGAATTTTTGATTACTGTTATATACATACAATGGCATTTCATATTCGTTGCTACATGCAACACGATATAGTGCTAATAATGCACAGAACAGAATTGGCACCATTATTAGACAAAAAAAAAAAAAAAATACTGACGATGTTCAGTACATAGACAGACAATATTTTGAGGCCCAGTATGAGCCAGAGACCAAGTGATACACTAGTATAGTGTGTAGGGAAATAAGGACCACAAAACTGCTTTTCTAGGTGATAGATAAAGTGCTGGAAAGTGCCTAAAACACACTAAAAGTGCAGAATTCTGCAGAAAATAACCAAAATTCAGCTATTTTCAGCATTTAAACATCTAAACACAATGCAGAAAAATGGTTTAATGGTCCAAAATACTTTCCTAAGTGTCGAGAACCGAAACTGTCATAAAAGACTACATAAAGCACACTAAACGGCGATATTTAGCACTTTAACGAACCGGTATTTAACCGAACAACCGTACATTACCCGGAACACCAAAATTTCACTAGAAGCATTGTTTTAGTGTTATGAAGCTAGTTATGAACCCTAAACACTATATTTCATCTTAAAAATCACTAAACACTGAAACACTAGCTATTATCCTTACATTTCAACTTAACCAAGTAACTAACCATTAAAATCCAACTAGACCCCCCCCCCCACTTTGGTGACCGGTTAGGGGACATAGTTCCCACATTTGATTTTCTTGGATTATTTTATTAGATTATGTTGGAGAATATACCAACATTTATACCATATTCCATCTTTATGTTGGAAAGAATGTTTTAAATACCCACAAGTCCCTAACTAAGTCCATTAACACATCTTCAAGCTTCATCTTCTCCTCCTTCCCTACTCTTGTTCACGGCCCAAGCACCACAAGAACACCCCCCATTTTCTAGCTTCCTTCAACTTATTCTAAGGTGATTTAGAGATGTAACGAGCATATCTAAGAAGGGTAGTGGCATCGGAACTTGAAGGACCTTCACAAGGAGCAATTAACCACCTCATCTTCATCTTGTGATCATCCCTAGCCTTGAGCTAGTAGTAAGATCATCTAAACTCCATTTTACATCTTAGTTAGTTGGTTAAAGAATGATATAAGTAACTAATCTTGAAGAACACTATGAATCTTGAACATAAAACTTTAACATAAGCTTAAAAATCATAAGAAATCATGTTATTAAGTGTTATTATGCTTCTCGGTGACTGATTATTTGTGTTTATGATGTTGATCATAATGAGAACCTTGCTAGATGATGATTAAACACATGATCTAGCAAGTAAAAGGATAGATCTTGAGAAAATCATAATAATCATCCTTTATGTAAACATGAACTTGAAAAATGAAGTTATTTTTATGTATGATGAAGTATGAAACATGTTATGAACCTTGTAAATGGGTTATTACAAAACTAGTTTTCTCAAGAAACTAAGTTAAATTGCAAGATTTACATAAACTTGGGTCTTAAAGAAACCAATCACATTTTTAGTGGTTAATCAAGTGTATAAACATGTATTTAACCAGAAAAATGCAAGAAGAAATATTTTTAGAAAAATATTTTACAAGTTGTAAAGATCTAAATTTTTCAAAAATGATGTTTTTAAATAAACAGCCACACTTTAAAGGGTAACTAAGCTTACTAAACACACTAGTAAGTTACTACGAATTTTTGTAAATTTTCAAGTTCATGACATAGTGTAAATTTCATATTTTTGACATATGGTAAGTGTTGAATGATTTGTTGATGACTGGTGATGATTTTACAAAAGAAAATGATATGCTTGACAGCATAGAAACCTTCATTTTCAGGGGAAACTATAGCAAAATTTTTCTAAAAATACCAACACTTAGAAAATATTTTCTAAACAAGCGTTTACAAGTGTATTTTTAACTACGATTTTCCATATAAACTTTGCCAAAGATTTTTGTAACAAAAATACAAGTATTGGAGGTTGGTTTTTACAAATAAAAATGGGTAAATATGTATTTAGGATATATATTTACATTAAAGACATTGTGTGTGATTATGTGAAATAGTTATATTATTTTAGGGAAAATAATATAACTTACAAATACCAAGAATTTACAACACCAAAATAATACCAAAAATTACAAGGAATAAAGTATATAAGTTACACGCTTAAATATTGACAACCGAACAAGAACGTTACTTATAAAATATTTCAGAAAATACCATTACAAATATATTTTTGGTAAATATTATTTTGGAAATGAAAGAGGTGAAAATATGATTTTCGTTATTATTACAAAGGATATCATATTTTCGACAAAAAGGAAATATATTACTTTTGGAAGTAAAAATATATTTTCTTAGAATATTTCAGAAGATATATGATTTTTGAAGAAAAATATATATATTTTCTTGACGATACATTATTTTTTTTGGATAAAACAAGTCTATGTATATTTTATAAGTGAAAATATATTATTTTGGAAACTACAAATACAAGAATACGAGAATACATGTATGAAATACTCCCATCCTTGGGTAGGAAATACTAAAACAAATACTTGAAAAGTATTAAAACTCCGGATGACGTAAAGACATAAAGAAAACGTAACTCAAAACATGAATAATAAGGCAAGGCACGGCCCGCTCGCCTAATAGACCATAGCACATTGTATGTAGTCGCATTTGCTGACGAGATTTGAGTTACGAGTACCGAAGACGCAAAACAGTGAGTTCATGCTCCCCCTTTTCTTTAACTTTTTATGGTTTTATAACTCTCGGGGGTGAAATACATGTACAAATACTTAAACGTTATGAAATGCCTATGAAATACTAGATCATGTGAGCATAGACTAAATACTAAAAATACCATAAGGTCTTGGTGAAAACTAGTACCAAGCCATTAAAAACATTCATTAATTAGGGACGAGGGTTAGATCTAACGGGTACGGCCGAACCCCACTCATGGTCAAAACTAGTACCTAGTAGTGCTTCGGAGTCCTAGTCGAGGTTAATCGACACAGTCGAGGGAAATCGACACAGTCGAGGGTAATCGACACAGTCAAGGAATCAGAACGAGCATTCCGACAAGGAGTCATAACAAGTACTCCCCATGTCCTCACATGCCTTAAAGTTCTTGTAAAACATTCATGTTCATACACGTTTTTCATACCTGTTTATAAAAGAGTCTCTCAAAGATTTACAGTACACAAGCTAGACGCATGAACTCGCTCAACTTTTTGTTGATGTTTTTCAAAATTACATGTATTTCAGGTAACAGGATGGATCTTGGACGTAGGTGTCGTAACTAGAAGTTTAGATGTCATCCACTTTTGTTGATTTGTAACCTAGTCGAAGGTTGTGTTTTGAAAACTTGAATAAACAATGTTTGTAATACATAAATTTTATGAATGGATGAACATCGTTTTGATCATGTAGTTGTTTACTACGATTGAATGTGTAACGCCCTGCTTTTTCATACTTTCCATAATTAGAAAGCTCGCCTTGTAATGCTAGTTTTGGAAATCTTGTATTATTGTAGTCGTCTTTTCGTTGTAAAATCCGAGACTTGGATCATAAATAAAATTCGTATTTCTTTAAATTCACCATCTACATATTCATACATGTTCATACGTTCGAATTCATTGTACATCGAATCCTTATTTGTAATTCATACTTATACTTATTCACGATGCATGTCCATGCTTGTCCTTATATTGTTGATACCTAAAAACCCCTAATAATATGCTTATTTATACAACGGTTAATCATCTAATATGTGACATATACTTGTCACTTACAAACATGTTACATACTTGTACATTACACTTTTTACCTAGTTAAATCATGTTTTATTTCATATTTCACCTTGTTACAAGTTAGGGGAAACATTGTTGCATATTATTACACAACTTAATTAACAAAATTACTCATTATAATGTTTTAAAAAAATAAAAAAAATAAAGAAATATGGCAGCCCCAATTCAGCAAAATTCAGCCCCATATAGTTGGGTTTTGTGGGCTAGAAAGCGATCCTAAACCTATTTCACACAATATTTACATTTTGACCCCCTGTTGACCAATTTTGACTTCAGACTTTTTGTAGACGCAATCAACAGACATTCCATGCATCAACACTTATCCCATGGTTGGTTAAGCTTAAAAACAAGGTTGAGACATTTGAAATCAGAGGATTAAACCTCATAAACTTGGTGTTTTGTCTAGGGTTTCAACCCACAAATCATGTCAAACATAGTCTTTGATACATGAGTGATTATGGAACAACTTGGGTTGTCCTACATACAATCCTCACGTGATTTGATGATTTCTCTATAGTTAGGTTGTTTATGTTATTGTGCAAATCCTAGTTCGTGACCCTCCTTGGTTGTTGTTACACTAAGTGAAGTGGTGAACATTCAAGGGGTTCCTAAATGGAAGCATGTCCTTCCTACCCCATACATGACATCTATGATAATACGAGGTGCCTAAATGAAGATCCTAATCTTCTACCTCCTACTTGAATTATTGGACTAAATAATATGTAGTACCTAACCTAAATATATATACACACTCATTCGAACCTTTGATGTTGAACTTGTGTTTATATGTTAAAGTAGTAGAACATCACCTAAGACCTAAACCTTGTTGTGATTCTTATGGGTGTTCAACTCATGAAAACATTATCATAACCCTTGTGGTTACCAAGTGTCATACAAGTGTTAAGTGTTGAAGATGATTATTTTCACATGATATTCACATATGTTGTTTTGAATACCGAATCTCGACTCTAAGCATACTTGAACTTTTGTGACAACCCGTACTTTTGAGGTTAGCATCCACCGTTTTCGGTCAGTAATTTTATGTTTTGATAACACGTTATTTTTGTACGACATATGCCGAGCACGGTTTAACATATTAACTCTTTTACGAAGCAAATTGTATGTATATATATAATTCTGTTGCGAGATAATTAACCTGAAAACGTGAGTTGACCCGAACCGTTGACCCATAACTTGACTGTTATATATTTATACAAATTATATTGGTGGGTGATTATTAGCTCTAATACTAGTAGATTGTGTTAAAAAAAAAGGATGATAATAACTAATCAAGCAACCAACGTTAACTCACTATCACCTTATTCCTCTCACCATTCCCTTAGTTCATTTTTGGTCCAACAAGCCCATTGACACCTCTCTTGCATACGGCCCAACCCCAATTGTATTTTTAAACCACCCCTACACCCTTATATTACGTGTGCATGTTGTGTGTTACCCTCTCAAACCCAAAACCCTAATTTACGTACATCAGCCGCAATTCTGGCGACCACGTTTCTGCTCTGTACCTCCTGCCTTATTCTCTCCCTCGTTCAGACTCTTGTGACCGGAATCGGAGTCCGGCTTGTGCCCTTCCTTCCTTCCTCTATCTTGATCGAGCGTCAACAGCTAAGGAGCCGGTTGCCGATCACTTGGTTCTTCGACAGTTCAGCCGACAACACTCCACTATCTTTTGCTTTATACCTCTGACAAAACCCGCACCCCTTGTATCCTTGTCTTCCCGGCGGCGACCGTGTTACCTGGCTCCGACAAGTAATCCGGTCAACAATTCAGCAGACGATGGCTCGGTTCAGGCAACTGTGATTCGGGTTATGTTTGGCTAAAGCTGGGGTTCGGTTTTGTTCGAGGGAAGTCCGAGTCTCGGGTCGCCCACACAACCATCCATTCAAAGCCCTTCGGTCAGTCTTATGCACTTCTTGTATTTTGTGTTTTTGATCTTGTTGATGGATTCCCTAATTATTTCATTTATGTGCACATGAGGTCCAAAAATTGTTAAAACTATTGGAATAATTGTTGCTGAAAGGTTTATTTGTAGATGTCGATTAAAAGAGTTTTTATGTATATGGTTGTAATATGTACTCCTGTGATAATATGTGATTTGGTGATTCTTTGTTCGATGTATAAATGTTGCTGAAAATGAGAATTTCAAGATCTGAGTTTACTCACATGACTGATGCTCGTAATATCGATAGAATGTTTATAATCAGATCTAGTTCTAGTCTTGTTAATTTATTTTATATGGTACACATTTAGTTACAAGTTTAAAATGAGATTATAAGAGTTTTAGACAAACATTATAAAGAATCTGGGTATTTGAAAGCTTGAATCTGTGTTTGTAATGGTGGTACAATCCTTTATGCACAAGGTACAACCCACATGATTTTTCATGATTTGAAATTATGTGATGAATGTTTTGTCTTGTGTGATTTAATCATAGGATCTGTGAGGATAGATGTTAAGAAACTTACAAGTAACGATTCGAAAGGTACAACCCACATAAGCATTGTGTATTAAATGTTTTTTTTTCTCATTCCGTTTGCACACCTATTTTTAGTCGCACACTTCTATTTGAACACACACTCATATACGCCGCACACTCGTATGACCGCACACTTGTCATTGGTCGCACACTCCCGTGTGGATCGCACACCGACAAGTGGGCCGCACAGTATTATGAATGGGCTTAATCAAGTGGGCCGCACACTGATTTTGACTAAACTCTTATATAGTCGCACACTCATCACTGTTCTATGATTATCTTGTGCTAACTGTTCATAAATGGATTATTTATGGTTAAGTGTTATACGATAACTGTTACTTGTACCCTACTTGATGAATACGTGTAACTTATACGTGATTACCTGTTTACCGTCCTAACGAGTGGTAACCATAATAGGAAGCGGTTGACCAACTTAGGGCAAAATGCTTTATCTACCGAGCAAATCAAAGGTGAGTTCATTGCATTTTCTCAAGCATGCGTCCCGGTGGTTTGGGACAACTGGTAAACATTTGGAAGGGAAACATTGGGTAAACAACTTAATCGGTTTTGGTTATTGCCTGGAGGGCAATGGGGGTAATTAGTTGATAGCGCTATTAGGTGGGAAACCTCACACCGGGCCGTAAGGACGGGCGTGAACTAATTATCTGGGTATGGCTATGGTTGTTAGAGGCACACTCCTCGGATACATATGGGCACACTCCCTAGGGTATCTAACGAAGGCAACATAGCAATCGGTCGTTAAGGGGTACTCACTCCCCGGATACACATGGGCACATTCCCTAGGGTATCTAGCATGAGCAACATCGTAACGCAACATTGAATCGCATTAACAAACATCTGGTAACTCAACACGTTAACAACACCTTGAACTCACCAGCGTAGTCTGACACACTTGTTTGCATGCTTGTAGGTCGTTAACTTTGGAACATGGACTTGCTATCTGGAAGTGCTGGTGTGGTCATGGATCGAGGCTCTTGGATTGACTTATAAACGATACATTGATTTTGATTATTATCATGAAACTATTACTAAACGATTTATTACATGCTTCCGCTACACAACATCTTGAGAATTGATATCATGTTTAACAATTTCTATTGGTAATTAATGGCATGTTTCATTAAGTATTTACTATTGGTTCAATGTGATTGGTGGCTCGAACTCTGATGCGTAACACGCCTCGCGGGGTTTCCGCAGGTGGAATTTTGGGGGTGTTACAGTTTGGTATCAGAGCCACTGGTTATAGTGAACTGGGTTTTAAAACGTTTTTGTAAAACCAGACTATAACCGAACACCTTCGAAAATCGATCATGACACTCAGCTCCAGATTGCAAGGTTCGTCTTTCGTATACTCATTGTACTACGTAACTAGTGGACACTCACATATGATAATGCATGCTGGTGCACGTTAAACATGATAGTATGAACTTACGTATCCCTTGCACGTGTTATATGACTGATAGGGTGGTAATTCCCTAAACATTCGTGACTTATGTTATGTGATGCTCTTTGTTTATTATTCGAGTTAGGGGAACCATTCGACATGAGTTAAGAAGAGCTGAGATGAGCATGCAAAACACAATATTATTGTGGGTGCACACATAATAATAATGTGGGGTGCATGCGAGTCCCAGTGAGGCTTAACAAGTGAAGGAGGGGTTCCGCCCTGTTAATTGATTAGTGTGAAACGTAACGAACTAATAGTAGTCATAACAGTGATTGTCTTCTACTCAAATGTGACTTTCTCACCTCTCTTTGAATCCATTTGAAGTCGCAATGCTATCGAGTATTACTTGAACGTCCCTTTGAACGCCTAGCGAACTAAGTAGAATGCTAGGTGCTTGTACGAACGTCCCTGAGTGGATGTTGCAGCGTCCATGATTGGCATATACCCCTTTTCTTTCCCCCCTCACTCCTCTTTGTTATTGGAACTCAATATACTCACATCTCAGACCCTGAAGGGCGGTCACACCTGCGACACTCTGTAAACCTACCGTGTTTTACCCAGTCAACTTGTAAGAACGATGGGCATAAGGGTAAATATAGTACTCTACCGACTTCAGCACTTGAACGACCCCAATTATTGACAATGAACATCAACGATTTGACTCCAAACGAATCCTTAACTCTAGTCAGCAACTTATGGGAGCCGACTTTTATGAATAAATCGAGACATAAACGATGACAATCGACCAGGATGTGGACTGTGTAACTTCCAACACAACGCGTAGCACCCTGGAACTTAGCACGAAATATAAAGGGAAAAAGTTTTTGTTAAAACCAGACTATAACCTGTTCAGTGCTCAACGATCCACAACGACGCTTCGCTCCACGTGCAAGACTCAACACTTTAGATGGTATGGTCTATGTTTATGTTACCTACTTGTTAGTTACATTTGCATGGTGTGTTGTTTATGGTATGCCTAGTTAACGTAGTAGCATGATTGCCCTTATTAGCCCTAGTGTGCTTGCTTTGACACTCAACTGTTTACTTTAAACATGACAAGTAGTGATCAAATTATTTTCTGGTTTTCTCCTCACCCCAATACGACAACTGTTTTATGCGTTCTATTTATCCATACGACTGTCTCGACATGACGTCGCCATCTGACCCTCTGTACATTCGGTTTGCACGTCAACATTCATGAAGACCAAACTTGGCTCAAACGAACTTGGGTTTAGGAGAACTACACCTACGCATCCCGGTTGACGAACCCTATCACCTTCACCTGTCATCGTCACCAGAAATGAAGCAGCCACAGTTACACGCGTTCGTCGTTTTGCAACTCGCAACCTTACCCACCAAACTCTGTTTTGGACAAATGATACACACGCGCGACCGCGATGTAACGAACTTCCCTGTTGTGCCATGCCGCCATGTACCACTACTGGAAATTACTTCTAGACAATAGATTAGCTGGTCGAATTCTTCGGTTATTAATGGACCCCTGTTTTCGCTCGATTCTTCGTACGAACCTCATTAATCCCCTGTTTCTTTGATTGGCAACTGATATAACGAAACGCTAACGACCATACCATGATTTCCACCGATCACAAGATTACCCCCCCCCCCAAGCGTTGTAAGGTATCTATAGATCGAGTTTGTCGGAACTCACTTCAAGCCATTGTTTTAGAACAATTTTCGGGACGAAAATTCTTTCAAGTAGGGGATGATGTGACACCCCGCGAAAACGCTCAACAAAACTAGCTTCCTCAGTGACTGTTTGCTAAATTTCGGGACGAAATTTCTTTCAACTTGGGGATGATGTGACAACCCGTACTTTTGAGGTTAGCATCCACCGTTTTCGGTCAGTAATTTTATGTTTTGATAACACGTTATTTTTGTACGACATATGCCGAGCACGGTTTAACATATTAACTCTTTTACGAAGCAAATTGTATGTATATATATAATTCTGTTGCGAGATAATTAACCTGAAAACGTGAGTTGACCCGAACCGTTGACCCATAACTTGACTGTTATATATTTATACAAATTATATTGGTGGGTGATTATTAGCTCTAATACTAGTAGATTGTGTTAAAAAAAAAAGGATGATAATAACTAATCAAGCAACCAACGTTAACTCACTATCACCTTATTCCTCTCACCATTCCCTTAGTTCATTTTTGGTCCAACAAGCCCATTGACACCTCTCTTGCATACGGCCCAACCCCAATTGTATTTTTAAACCACCCCTACACCCTTATATTACGTGTGCATGTTGTGTGTTACCCTCTCAAACCCAAAACCCTAATTTACGTACATCAGCCGCAATTCTGGCGACCACGTTTCTGCTCTGTACCTCCTGCCTTATTCTCTCCCTCGTTCAGACTCTTGTGACCGGAATCGGAGTCCGGCTTGTGCCCTTCCTTCCTTCCTCTATCTTGATCGAGCGTCAACAGCTAAGGAGCCGGTTGCCGATCACTTGGTTCTTCGACAGTTCAGCCGACAACACTCCACTATCTTTTGCTTTATACCTCTGACAAAACCCGCACCCCTTGTATCCTTGTCTTCCCGGCGGCGACCGTGTTACCTGGCTCCGACAAGTAATCCGGTCAACAATTCAGCAGACGATGGCTCGGTTCAGGCAACTGTGATTCGGGTTATGTTTGGCTAAAGCTGGGGTTCGGTTTTGTTCGAGGGAAGTCCGAGTCTCGGGTCGCCCACACAACCATCCATTCAAAGCCCTTCGGTCAGTCTTATGCACTTCTTGTATTTTGTGTTTTTGATCTTGTTGATGGATTCCCTAATTATTTCATTTATGTGCACATGAGGTCCAAAAATTGTTAAAACTATTGGAATAATTGTTGCTGAAAGGTTTATTTGTAGATGTCGATTAAAAGAGTTTTTATGTATATGGTTGTAATATGTACTCCTGTGATAATATGTGATTTGGTGATTCTTTGTTCGATGTATAAATGTTGCTGAAAATGAGAATTTCAAGATCTGAGTTTACTCACATGACTGATGCTCGTAATATCGATAGAATGTTTATAATCAGATCTAGTTCTAGTCTTGTTAATTTATTTTATATGGTACACATTTAGTTACAAGTTTAAAATGAGATTATAAGAGTTTTAGACAAACATTATAAAGAATCTGGGTATTTGAAAGCTTGAATCTGTGTTTGTAATGGTGGTACAATCCTTTATGCACAAGGTACAACCCACATGATTTTTCATGATTTGAAATTATGTGATGAATGTTTTGTCTTGTGTGATTTAATCATAGGATCTGTGAGGATAGATGTTAAGAAACTTACAAGTAACGATTCGAAAGGTACAACCCACATAAGCATTGTGTATTAAATGTTTTTTTTTCTCATTCCGTTTGCACACCTATTTTTAGTCGCACACTTCTATTTGAACACACACTCATATACGCCGCACACTCGTATGACCGCACACTTGTCATTGGTCGCACACTCCCGTGTGGATCGCACACCGACAAGTGGGCCGCACAGTATTATGAATGGGCTTAATCAAGTGGGCCGCACACTGATTTTGACTAAACTCTTATATAGTCGCACACTCATCACTGTTCTATGATTATCTTGTGCTAACTGTTCATAAATGGATTATTTATGGTTAAGTGTTATACGATAACTGTTACTTGTACCCTACTTGATGAATACGTGTAACTTATACGTGATTACCTGTTTACCGTCCTAACGAGTGGTAACCATAATAGGAAGCGGTTGACCAACTTAGGGCAAAATGCTTTATCTACCGAGCAAATCAAAGGTGAGTTCATTGCATTTTCTCAAGCATGCGTCCCGGTGGTTTGGGACAACTGGTAAACATTTGGAAGGGAAACATTGGGTAAACAACTTAATCGGTTTTGGTTATTGCCTGGAGGGCAATGGGGGTAATTAGTTGATAGCGCTATTAGGTGGGAAACCTCACACCGGGCCGTAAGGACGGGCGTGAACTAATTATCTGGGTATGGCTATGGTTGTTAGAGGCACACTCCTCGGATACATATGGGCACACTCCCTAGGGTATCTAACGAAGGCAACATAGCAATCGGTCGTTAAGGGGTACTCACTCCCCGGATACACATGGGCACATTCCCTAGGGTATCTAGCATGAGCAACATCGTAACGCAACATTGAATCGCATTAACAAACATCTGGTAACTCAACACGTTAACAACACCTTGAACTCACCAGCGTAGTCTGACACACTTGTTTGCATGCTTGTAGGTCGTTAACTTTGGAACATGGACTTGCTATCTGGAAGTGCTGGTGTGGTCATGGATCGAGGCTCTTGGATTGACTTATAAACGATACATTGATTTTGATTATTATCATGAAACTATTACTAAACGATTTATTACATGCTTCCGCTACACAACATCTTGAGAATTGATATCATGTTTAACAATTTCTATTGGTAATTAATGGCATGTTTCATTAAGTATTTACTATTGGTTCAATGTGATTGGTGGCTCGAACTCTGATGCGTAACACGCCTCGCGGGGTTTCCGCAGGTGGAATTTTGGGGGTGTTACAACTTTAACCCTACACATTCAATCTTCCAACCTCATCAACTCGTCAATAATTGGATAATTGGAAAGCATATGCAAACTTTGTGAGTATACTCGTATTCCCCTTTTTACTTTTACCACTTTTGGGGTGTAACATGTTTATCTATCAACTTACACATGAACATTTTGCTTAAACACATGAACATTCCTATAACATGCTTGTATACGTGATGGCTTGATGCTTTAAACTTGGATTTATCTTATGTGTTGAATTTATCATTAACTTCATACGAGCCAAACCGTGACATATGTAGCGCTATAGGATTAACGACCCGCCCCTTTATCTCGGTTATGTCATGAGCATATTGCGTTTCCTTGGTTTGATATGTTAGACACATACCATATTTAAAGGCTTATCTTGAATCACATGCTTGCTATGAGGAATTGTTCAAAACTTATCTTTTGCTATGTACGTATCAAACTTGTATACTCGCCTTTGCTTTTGCATTGAACTTTATTTTAACATGTTACAGGTGGATGTTGACGATGCATGGAATCTAGTAGGATGCTTAGATACCCACTTAGAAAGAATTGTATTTGTATTGTATCATTTTATTATTCATGTTGTTGTACTTTGTTTCAAAACCTTGTACTTGATTCTTTAGAAATGAAATGAAATGATTATTTAAATACTTGTCACAATTATTAGCGTTATGATGTCTCGAGCAATCTTCACACTTCGTCTCATTCCGATGTTTCCGCCATTGGTTGGGGTGTGACAGTTTGGTATCAGAGCTTCGATTGTAGTGAACTAGGATTCCTTCTCGAGTCTTGACTACAATCCCTAGAGTTCTCTCATGAAAACGTTTTACAAAAAGGTTTTCATTGCATTCACGTAAGCGTCAAGATCCACGAGTCAAACACTTTTCAAAAAGAGACAAGGCAAGGACATTAGTAGGGAATACCCTCAAGATAAGGTGCCAACTAAGGCATAGTCTACACGAGTTAGACTTGCCAAAATCAAAATACACTCTTGGTGAGAACGAGTACCAAGTAGTGTTTCTGTCGTGAATCGACAACTAGAAAAATGACCCCCCCCCAAAACGAGAGTTATACGTGATATGATCAAAATGCCTGTTTATGCTAAGTAATATATTTGTTTATCAATACATACATACAAATAAGTGTACGGAATAAATATTGACGTGAATACATACTAATAAGAGTACGGAATAATTATTGACGTGAACAAGATACCTTCGACTCCGACTCCTATTGTTGTACGTACCTCCCACGATGAAGCTACCGACCTCGCGTTCATTGCAAAGCTCATAGCTAGAGTGATTACCAGACAAGATTCTGAGCTTGCTTCCGTAGGAGATGACTGCTCTTCCCTCTCGATTGTGAAGGGCCTGACTACGGTGATGATGACGAGGCAGAGGCAGCAACCTTGAACGAATTCTTAATCAACGGGACGAGATCCCTACGGCTTATGTGAAGTAAGACTGACGACATGATTGACTAGAAAAGGAAGATGAAGTATTCATCTTGAAGGTGCCCCTCCAACTACTAGGAATTCTCTTTATTCCTATTCTATTTAGTCATCGTGCCTTTGCGCGCGTAACGATAACGAGTGTTAGCGCATGGACCACCGCAATGGTCCTTCCCATAACAGAGATAAAGGACAGTAGTGTCCCCTCCTTGATTAATCATCTGCTTAGACGATTTATTATTACGGGGGCCCATGTAATAACGACTTGTAGTGCATGGAAATCCCGGTGGACTCTGCGAGCCAAGCTAACGATCACTGCAAAATAATAATAATAATAATAATAAACTCTAGGTGTTCACACCTTCAAATGGTAGAACAATACCTAGATCAGTGTTTTAGCACTTTGTAAAGTAGGAAAACCTGTCTTGCCTACTTCCTGTCTACCCGTGTCCGAGACATTTGAGAAACGATATTTAAGCAAGAGAAGAGGAGTAACATTCAGAAAGATTCAGTGACGTTCATCATGAAACTTGTATGACCCAGGGTGATGTAGCCTCGAATACATTATTACAAACAATAATCCAAGTCACCAAACCTATGTGAAGGCTCAGTAATTGTTTCCTCGCTCATACAATGATAATTATATATATACATGTGATATTGGGTGATTACATGATGGCTTATGGTGCAATGTACCTCATAGACAATTATGGAATGATTGTCTAACCTACTTCATAACTTTTGACAGAAAAAGAATGTCGCCCAGACGAGACACAAACACCAGTTAGTTACCAAGAACAGAAGCTGAACTTCAAGAATGCATCTCTCAGGAAATTGCACGACATGAAGCCCTCCGCTCTCAACACAGTGGTGGAACTACCGAAAATAACCCTTCAACTGGCTGCACCTATAAACAATTCCTGGACTGCAAGCCACTGAATTTTGATGGCACAGGAGGTGCCATAGCATTTGTCCGATGGGCTGAAAAGACTGACTCTGAACTAAGAATGAGTAACTATTCACCCTAGCAGAGGGTTACCTTTATCTCAGGATTGTTTTTAGATGGCGCACTCTCCTGGTGGAACCTTCAGGTTCAGACCCTTGGTGCAGATGCTGCTTATGCACTGAGCTGGGACGAGCTCAAGGAAATGATGGAAAAGAAATACTGTTCTAGGGCTGAAATCCAGATGCTTGAGGTGGAGTTCTGGAATTTGAAAATGGACGGACTGAAGATTCCTGAATATGTCCAGCGATTTCACGACATGTCTAGGGTCGTCCCCTACTTAGTCAACCGGAATTCAAAAGAATTGAACGATTCATTTGGGGACTTGCACCTCAAATTAGGAGCTTGGTTACTACCTCAAAGCCTCCAACCATCGTAGAGGCTATCGATTTAAGCGTTACGCTTACTGAAGAAGCTCTACGTGCGGGAAAATTTTCGGAATCTGAGGATAACAAGAAAGAAACTCATGTGGAGTCATCAGGCAATAAGAAAAGGAAGTCTTCAAGCCTAAAGGTGGGCACACAAGTCGGCTATGGAAGCTCTAAAGCAAACAAAAGAAAGAAAGTGAAACCGCCGCATGGCAGGAAAACTGATGGAGCCACAAATAAGGCCGGTGGTAAAATTTACACGGGGACTAAGCCGAGGTGCGGGGAATGCAATTTTCACCATGAAGGTCGATGTCTGAGGCCTAAGTGCGGGAAGTGTGGAAAAGAAGGGCATAGCAAGGACGCCTGTTGGGCGAAGGACCCAGATGGAAGAAATAAGAGAATACCAGGTTGCTACAGATGTGGTGAAGTAGGGCACTTTAGGAAAGATTGCCCTGGGAAGAAACAAGCAAGGATGGGTTTTCACAATCGAAACTTGTGAAACATGGCAGGATCTAGATGCGGTTACGGGTACGTTCCCTATTAACCAACCTTATGCATCTATTTCTGATTAACACTGGCATCAACTTTAACTTTGTATGCTTAGAACTTAAGAAACTGCTTGGTTTAGTTTCGAGTAAAATAGACGTCCCGTATTCTTTAATGGGCATATAGAAGGCTAGTTTAGGCAGACGAAGCGATTAAGGATTGTATATAGGGACTCAGAAGGCTGGAACCTTCTGTTACCGTTGACTTGAGAAGTCATAATATGATAGTCAGCATGGATTGGATATCCAAGTATAGAGCCTGAGAACATCCCCGTTATGAAAGAAGTCCAGAAGCCTTTTCTGAAGACTTGCCGGGAACGCCCCTCCGCAGCGACAAGAGAGGTTTAAGATGAACCTCGAGCCAGGAGCAACACCGGTGCCGAATGACGTCTTACCGACTAGCTTCGTCCGCGAAGCATGAACCTCCGATATAACTGCAAGAGCTGCTAGACAGAGGAACTTAAGAACATGACATCCTTAGTTGAGGACACACGTAGAAAGTTGACAGTTTCCATTTTGCATATATTCCAGAGAATTGGATATCAAGGACTGGTATCCTTTGCCAAGGACTGATGCCATGAACCGATTAATCATCAGATCCTAGTTACCACTGAAGGATCAACTTGAGGACAGGATGTCCACAACTGTGAATACGAGAAAGAAATATCCTAAAACGACCTTTAGGAACTCGCTTCGAGCATTATGAGTCCCTTGTCGTACCATTTGGCGTAACACATGCATCGACAATATTCATGGACCTCATGAATTGAACGTGTAAGCTATACCTGGATAGATCATGATTATATTGGTTGGCTACATTCTTATATGGCCAACGACCAAGGAAGGTCGTGGGCAACAACTGCAATTTACCTTCCAGCTCTTAGAGAAAGAACAGTATGTGCTATGATGACGAAAAGCAGATTTCGAATTCGCGAGGTAAGAACTTTAAGATACACGATGGATAAAGAACGAGATTCATGCCAACCCTGCAACCAAGAGCTAAGGAGCTAGGTTGCAATTATGTGACGTTCTCGACAAAGTCTCGATTGTACATCGATGCAACAAGATCACAACATTGCATACGCGACACATTGATTAAGGAATCATAAGAAGAAACCTTGAGCTAGATGCAGTAATTGCGCGTTGCAAATTTGACGTCATCACCTGAAAGAAAATGCTGCACAATCTTTAATGATCGCAAGGGTTGCAGCACACCGTTGATCATAAGAACTTAAATGTTAACATAGAGGGACTAAGCTACTGAACGATGCAAACTGTATGGACATGATATGCAATTGTGTGATAAACTTGGATGGAAAGTTAGAGCACTCACTTGCCTTAGTAGAGTTTTCCTACAACAATCTTTATCACACCGCCATTTAAACCGCTCCGTGTGAAGCTTTAGATGGAACATAATAAATTGATCCCCGTTGTGTTGATCAGAGACCGGGAATAAACATCTACTGGCCCGAGTTGGTTCAGGAAGAACTAGAGGCAAACCGTTTAGATGTGTGAGCATATCAAGGCAGCCCGCAGAATATAGAAAGATTGCGCCGATGAGCGGCGGAAATCGTAGGAATTTGAAACGAGAAGTATGGCTTTAATGAGAGCCTCGCCTAGAGAAGGCATGGTGTGATTTTGGAAAACGAAAAGGTTGAATCCCCGGTATCGGGATCGGAATCATTGCTCACAAGATGAAACTTCTAGAAAAAGATCAATAGTGATCGCGACACATTCATATGTCTAGTCTTCAGAGGAGTCTGACTTAAGGAACAGTCGTTGTTCCCACAAATAAGATTCACGTCAATGACAAAACGACAAAATTACTATAAAACCTTTCAAGGTTTCGGACCAAGAGTCCACAATACTATAAAACCTGTTAAGGTTACGGACCAAGAGTCCACAAGACACCGAAAAGACATAATTGATTTACTTGAGTACGACAGAATTTATAACATGACCCAGAGTACATGGGCACATGAAGACAAATGTTAAACATAAGTGGCCATATCTGATTCACAACTCCCCTGCGACCAATGGCATCATTTGAATTTCGGGACGAAATTCTTTTAACGGGGGGAGACTGTGACAACCGTCACTTTTTCGTACATTCCGTACACTAGTTGAACAGTAATCTATACTTAAATAATTGTGCATGATCTAGTTTACAAGACAAATGAATTTTTGATTACTGTTATATACATACAATGGCATTTCATATTCGTTGCTACATGCAACACGATATAGTGCTAATAATGCACAGAACAGAATTGGCACCATTATTAGACAAACACAAAAAAATACTGACGATGTTCAGTACATAGACAGACAATATTTTGAGGCCCAGTATGAGCCAGAGACCAAGTGATACACTAGTATAGTGTGTAGGGAAATAAGGACCACAAAACTGCTTTTCTAGGTGATAGATAAAGTGCCAGAAAGTGCCTAAAACACACTAAAAGTGCAGAATTCTGCAGAAAATAACCAAAATTCAGCTATTTTCAGCATTTAAACATCTAAACGCAATGCAGAAAAATGGTTTAATGGTCCAAAATACTTTCCTAAGTGTCGGGAACCGAAACTGTCATAAAAGACTACATAAAGCACACTAAACGGCGATATTTAGCACTTTAACGAACCGTTATTTAACTGAACAACCGGACATTACCCGGAACACCAAAATTTCACTAGAAGCATTGTTTTAGTGTTATGAAGCTAGTTATGAACCCTAAACACTATATTACATCATAAAAATCACTAAACACTAAAACACTAGCAATTATCCTTACATTTCAACTTAACCAAGTAACTAACCATTAAGATCCAACTAGATCCCCCCCCCCCACTTTGGTGACCGGTTAGGGGACATAGTTCCCACATTTGATTTTCTTGGATTATTTTATTAGATTATGTTGGAGAATATACCAACATTTATACCACATTCCATCTTTATGTTGGAAAGAATGTTTTAAATACCCACAAGTCCCTTACTAAGTCCATTAACACATCTTCAAGCTTCATCTTCTCCTCCTTCCCTACTCTTGTTCACGGCCCAAGCACCACAAGAACACCCCCCATTTTCTTGCTTCCTTCAACTTATTCTAAGGTGATTTAGAGATGTAACGAGCATATCTAAGAAGGGTAGTGGCATCGGAACTTGAAGGACCTTGTAACACCTCGAATTTTTGTGTCCAATGATGTGTTAACACGTGTCATTTGTTTACACGTGGCATCCATAATAAATAAAGGACTAATTTTGACAAAACCTTGAAAGTATATATAAATTCGAGGGTTATAAATGTCAACAAGGGTAAATATACTGTATAGTATCCCTAAATAATGCTTAAACCTTCAAACGAATAAATTATAGATCGTACAAAAACAAAACGCGGAAGAAAGTGAGAGATTACAAACTACAGGGGTTAATTGTGTCAACATGTGTAATAATACCTCTGAGTGACCCTTTAACGTTCCAAAGACTTTGTAACGGTATTATACCCTCACTAAAATAATATATATGAATTTCGCGAAGTTTCGATATGAAACGAGAAAGTTACGATCGAATTCGTAGAAGAAGGGTTAAAAGCGTCAATAATGAAAGTTAAGGCTTTCTGAATAATTAATAAATAAACCGGGGACTTTATAATGCGGGTAAATAACACGAGGCCCCTATCGGTAAATAACCGAGGGCCAAACCGCAAAGTTACCCCTTCAAACCCGAAAGGTCAGGTAAATCATTACGAAAGATTTCGTTATTAATGACCGGATTCTGTAATCATTATAAAAGATTTGAAAAATTCAGAAAATATAACCTCACGCGACCCGCGTAAGGTTTAGACATAAGTCGAGGCGGGCCGCGAGCCTCCTCACTAATTCGCCTGATTTCTTAACCTTTAGGCGACCCGCATTAAAACGCATGGGAACTCCCATGCGGGCCGCGTAAAGTGCCCAGATGCAGAATGGTTGTAACTACATGGCTTTTGGAACTTTTGAACGATCAAACACCAATTAATGGAGCATGGGCACCCTACATTTGACCCATAACACTTAGGGGACATCTACCCATCACCCCTGACCTGTTGTAGGTGTTGTAATGATCATACATGCTTGACATTGGCTATAAATAGCCAAGTTTGGCACATAAGATTCACACAAATCAAACAACACCTCTCTGATCATTCTAAGTGCTTCCAAGCATTCTCTTCTGCTCTATAATCAAGAACACACTTCTGTAAGTCGTTCATACCCAAGTTGGCCTTGCATTTCCATAGTTTTAGCCTATAAACGCAACCGTCGTAACTAACGGTTGTCATTGCAATATCTTGAAAATGATTCAGTCTTATGACGAATCAAAAATGGTTATGAGTTGGTATTTATGTGGGTATTAAACCTCTAAAATGGTTCCCCCTGATCACCACTCTAACTATGTCAATTATCGAGTCAAACGTGCGGTTAAAAAGTCAACAGAAAGCTATTTTAGCGATTTATGCATAATCTGTAATGTATATGTTATGGAACCTGTTTTGATAATCATAAAACATGATAATAAGTATATAAACATGTTTGCGCTCGTTTGAATCGATCATTCACTATATTGAACCGGTTCGGAGCCGAAAGTCGCAAAAGTTTGACTTTTGCTTTGACTTCAGTTCTGACCCGTTTTAGTGAGGTATAAATATACCTTAGGACTCTCTTAGGACCAGGTCACATGTTGGTATACGCCTCTGTGGTCGGTTCATGAGTTATCCGAGTCTTTTACGTATTTCCGTCATTCGCCTAAAAGTTGACCGTAACGGCCTTTTAAAATTAAAACGAGTATTTCGGACACGTGAACGGACCAAAACCTTACTTATTAAATTATAAGCATGTCCTTAAAGTTTCACGTCAATCCGAGGTCTAGAATGAGAGTTATGCTAAAAGGCGCACTTTTAAGAAAGTTTTGTAATTAACGGCGCAATTAGCATAACGCCCATCTAACCCAAGTTTTCGTCACCAAAACATTTACCCACTGTGGTAAAATAATATTTTGGGAATTTTAAAGATTTTTAATAATTTTTACCTTGCTCATAACCTGCGGTTATGGCTACGGTTCGGTAAATACCGAATATGCCCTTTTTGGCCAAAACGGGAGTTCTACAAGGTCTTTTGACCCGATTCCAATTGCCACTGGTTTTAAATAATAAATAAAGTATTTTAAGCTTTATAAGCTGTTCGGGAAACTCAGATTTCCTGTAGAACTCGAAAATCCCTTTTAAAGTCTTTAAAATGACCGAAAAGCCCCTACGGGGCATAATATAAACTTAAACTCATTGCGGGCATTACGGAAGGTATCCTACTGATACCAAAATACTTTTAAGGCATATTGACTTAGGAAATAAGCGTAGGACTCTTATGGTTAACCGTTTCGCCTATTTGCGCACACGGTACGGCCCACGGAACTAGTTTTCGTGCAATAGCCGATATGGGTCAAATTATATTATTTGAACCCCAAAATCCAGAGTATGAACTATAAACCCATATAAAACAAGTCACTGAACTTGTCGGGTCCAAATCATACTCCATTCTCGGTTTTCGCCTTTTCGTGCGAATTAACCATATCTATATATCGGAATCAACCGGTTTAAGCTACGGCTAATATAAGGACCGTTAGGATTCTAAGAGGTTAATTAAAACCTTCGTTCCAGATTAGGAGCCCCAGTAAAAGCTATCGGTGACTTGATCTAAATTAAGGATTAATACTTGCAAAGGTAAATACTTTAACTTATTTCCCCTATATGGGCTTGGGTTACGGTATATTAATACCGCTTGATTGAGCATTATATAATTCCATCGCTTAGGTGGTTAATTGATTAAATATGATCGGCTCATTTAAACAGTTTTGTTGCTTATAAGCCTTTGGGGGGTTTAATGACCGTTGTCCCGGATATCCTTGGCATCATTTTACGAAATGGCCACGACCATCGACATCCCGGTGTAGGCGTACACCCGGTATAAAGTGTCGACATTAAAATTAAAAGATGTAGCCGTTGGTTTTCATACTACGGTTTTACGCAAACGTGGTGTGTCTATAAATCTTTAACCCGGCACGACCCGGGCTACTGAACGCATAAAAGAACATGTAAAACGTTCACAAGATCATTATGAATTTTCCCAAGTTATAAAAGAGTTTGTGCCTTGTGCATTCAAATCAATTTTAATAAACATTTTCAAATGTGTCAGTTGAATGTATTTACCAGTGTAAACTGACGTATTTTCCCCAAAAAGATTAAGTGCAGGTACCTAAACGTAATTGGCTGGTATTAGCTCCCTAGCGTCGGGATAAGCCTCGCAAGCTTGATTGCAGTATCTAATGGAACAATACTTTATCTGTATTTACGATCCACTGTGGATATTCAACTTCTGTAATACATTTTGATATTACAATCAGAGGTTGAATTTATATATTTATCTTATGCTTCCGCTGTGCATTATATAATTGTGTGGTTTGACTATATTGTTGCCAACATCGTCACGGTAATCCCCCACCGGCCCCACCGGTGAGACACGTGGAAATCGGGGTGTGACAGGTTGGTATCAGAGCCAACATTGAGTGAATTAAACACTATCCTATTGTGTTTAATCTCAATGACACAATTGCACATACTTGAGTCTAGACAAGAACTTAGGACAAATTCGGATTGATACTCCTTTTTGTCTTTATTTTCGATTTGATTATTAATAAGTTTTGGAGCAGGAAAATGCCACCTGTTATATTCCGAGGAAGAGGAAGGGGACGTAGAGGCCGAGGAGAAATCGTGACACATCACGATCAAGAAGCTGGACCATCTGGTACAAGATATCCTTCGATGACAAGGAGCGAAGAGCCACAACGACGAAGAGATCTTTACGAACCAGCGAGGCATTCCACTTCACACAGCTCGACGCCATCCTACCGGCACTCCTTTGGGCCAGATTCAGAAAATAATCCCAATAACCCACAACCTTCCTTTATACCTCTACAACGTTCGGTATCGCACCGAAATTATGACGACCCTACTCCATACTACGTAGCTCAGTTTAATCCGGCTGACTACATACAGGAACCTTCAGGTTTTGTTCCACTAGGGCCACAAGACCATTTTTCTGAAGATCCCATGGAGGAAGATGAGGATCCAACTGAACCAGCTCGTGGTACGCCCACGCATCCGATAGAAGTATCTGATGGATCTTCATATCATGGTCCACAATATCAAGGCCCAGACAGCTTTATGGCCTTGTTTGACCGACATGAGTGGTACAACACACCATCTCATCAGACATCGCAACCGAGACATCCACAGGATCCCTCTGAGGATTCACGCTTTGAGGCAGTTACGCCACCACCTCCGCCACCGGCACAACCAGTAATACCTGATCCGCCGAGGCGTAGGAGGACCAATGCTCGTATGTCTACACGAGGAGGAGGGGGTAACCACTTCAGCACTCCTCGACATTCTAGTAGTAGCCACTATCCGCCACTACATGAAGAAGGACCTTCAAGTCCTATACAAGAAGCGAACTCCGCACCTACTGCACGAAATTCGCCACCATTTGGGTATGACCAACCCATACCAGCTTACACAGGTCCAACGGCTTACAACCCGTTTGAACCGTCACAAGCACAATACAACTACGGCTATGAGCGCGACCCATATGTGGTGTCGGCTAGATATAATGCGCGCTACCCTGACGGAGCACATGGAAACATGGGACCACCGGACTACTCAGCTCATGGGTATCCAATACCTCCCAGACCTCCAGTTCCGCATCAAGCGCCGCAACCACGTTTTTCTCCTCCTGAACAGGAAGAAATACTCCATCGACTAGATCGTGTGGAGAGAGAGTTCGAGGAAGAAAAGAAAAGCCACCGAGGATTTCTCAAGGGCTTGGCGAATCTACTAAAGGGCAAAAAGAAGAAACGTGACCACTAGCCCTTAATAGTAGTACGAATGTAATTTCTATTTTGAAATAAGTCCCTGTGTGGACAACTTATCGTATTTCAGTCCCTACGTGGACTTATCTTTAGTCCTTGCATGGACACCTATCTTGTACTAGTCCCTGCGTGGACTTGTCACTTATTTTAAAACCTCTCTGGAGGTATGTATTATTTGAAAGACCCGTTTAGGGCAATATGTAATTGTATTTGAGATTTTGGAATGTATGTTATGAGTTTTGTTTTAATAGATATAAAAATAAATCAAAACCATTCCTTTTATATTGATCTGCCTAAATAAAGAATCTTAAGGGGGTGAAACCTAGCTTGGGGTCTTTTAAAGATCAGTCAAGATGGTACGACCTAGCTGAAAAGATTCTGATTCTCTGTTAACCTCTGTACACATGTTAACATTCATGGCAGATGTGATTCGTTAAAATCACGCACGTCATTCCTATACAATAATCCTTTAAGGATTTCAAAACCCAACTAAATGATATATAAATCGTGGGTTAAATCACCAATAAAGGTGATCAATACTATAAAGACATCCATTGGTGATGCACTGCCTACGGGCCAACATATTAAAACATCCATTAGTGATGCAGTGCCTACGGGCCAGAACTATTAAGACATCCATTAGTGATGCAATGCCTACGGGCCAGTATTATAAAAACATCCATTAGTGATGCAGTGCCTACGGGCCAGAACTATTAAAACATCCATTAGTGATGTAGTGCCTACGGGCCAGTATTATTAAAACATCCATTAGTGGTGTAGTGCCTATGGGCCATAATAATTGTCTTATAAGACAAAAGGCAGTAGTAGTCTAGGACTCTCTGTCAGAAAGAGATAAAAGAACTACGGTTCAACTCTCTATGCCTTTGATTCTCTGGAATCTCGGCTAATATTATAAAACATCATCATGATTAGGCTTTATGCCGCCAATATTATCTATATAGTTGAAATAGGAGATATTCAAATCCTAATATCTAATGAAATAAAAAGTTAACCAAATATGGTCTCTGCACCATGGTTGACAAATTGTCATAAAAAGACAATCATATAATAATCTCCTAAATTAAAATTTTGTTATCTTCTGTAACAGATTCAAGTTACAATGGCGGATCCCAATGGAGAGAACAGCCACACAAACGAAGATGACTACGACAATGCGTCAGTACATTTGACAGGCGCACAGCTAAAGGCTCTGATCAACAATGCTGTCCAGGCAGCTATTGATCGTCAAAATACTGAGTCTCAAGGCAGATCTGTGTCAAAACCACCCTCTAAACCAAAGACACACTCCAAACCACCCTCTGAACCCAAGAAAGATGACGACAAGCATTCGTCTACTGAGCACAGCGTTCACCGCGATAGAGAATATACTGATGCGTCCAGTGCTAAGGGTTGCAACTATAAATACTTTGTATCATGCAAGCCCCGTGAATTTACAGGGGAAAAAGGTGCGGTTGATTGTATCACCTGGCTGGACGAGATGGACACGATAGTGGACATCAGCGGGTGCGCTGAGAGGGACGTGGTTAAGTTTGTGTCCCAGTCATTCAAGGGCGAGGCCCTGGCGTGGTGGAGAGCTCTGGTGCAGGCTTCAGGTAAGTCTGCCTTGTACAAAATGTCATGGGGGGAGTTTATTACCCTCATAAAAGAAAACTACTGCCCTCAGCATGAGGTTGAGAAGATTGAGGCGGATTTTGTCTCACTGGTGATGACAAACCTGGATTGTCAAGCTTATCTGACAAGCTTTAACACTATGTCACGCCTGGTGCCATATCTTGTGACACCAGAACCACGAAGAATTGCCCGATTCATTGGGGGCTTAGAACCGGCGATTAAGGCCAGTGTAAAGGCCTCTAGGCCAACGACCTTCAGGTCAGTTACTGACCTCTCCTTGTCTCTTACACTTGATGCTGTCCGTCTGAGGGCACAAAGGAGCAAGGAGGCTGAAAAGCAAAAACGTGAGGATGATACCTCACGAAAGTCTGGGAAAAAGCACCGTGGAAACGGTGAAGGCAAGAGAGGGTCGGAGGCAAAGAAGGAGGGGCAAGCTGATGGAAGACCCCACTGCAAGGTCTGCAAGAAACCTCACTCCGGGAAGTGTAGGTTTGCGTCTGGTTCGCAGTCGCAACAAAGGACTCCACCCTGTGGGCTATGCAAGTCCAAGGATCATAAGACAGTGGAGTGCAAAAAGATAAAGGACGCAACCTGCTTTAATTGTAATGAAAAGGGGCACATAAAGAGTAATTGCCCGAAGTATGCCAAGAAGGCGGAGGAGACTAATAAATCAAATGCGAGAATTTTCCGCTTGGATGCAAAGGAAGCAGTCAAGGACGATAATGTGCTTACAGGTACTTTTCTCGTAAATAATATATTTGCAAGAGTACTATTCGATTCTGGCGCTGACAAGTCCTTTGTAGACCAGAAATTTTGCCAACTACTAAATATGCCAATCAAAACCCTTGACGTGAAATACGAAGTAGAGTTAGCAGACGGCACGATAGAGAACGTCTCTACTGTTCTAGAAGGATGTGAAATATCCATTAGGAACCATTCTTTTCCTTTATCTCTACTTCCTTTCAAACTTGCGGGTTTTGACATCGTGCTAGGCATGGACTGGTTATCCCATAACCAGGCCCAAATCATTTGCGGCAAAAGGCAAATAGTTTTAAAAACTCCGAGTGGTGAATCTCTTACCATTCGAGGGGATACGCATTACGGATTGCCCGAAGACGTATCTATGCTGAAAGCTTCAAGGTGTTTGAACAGAGGCTGTGTAATTTACATGGCTCAGGTGATAATTGAAGAACCAAAGCCGAAGATCGAGGATCTTCCTGTCATTTCTGAATACCCCGAGGTTTTTCCTGAAGAACTACCTGGTTTGCCACCAGATAGACAAGTGGAGTTCAGAATTGACATCATTCCTGGAGCAGCTCCGATAGCAAGAGCACCTTACAGATTAGCGCCAACAGAAATGAAAGAACTGAGGACCCAGTTGGATGAACTGCTGGCGAAAGGTTCTATCAGACCTAGTTCATCTCCCTGGGGAGCTCCTGTCCTATTTGTAAAGAAGAAGGACGGATCTATGCGGTTGTGCATCGACTATAGAGAGCTGAATAAAGTTACCATAAAGAATAGATATCCTTTACCAAGGATCGATGACCTATTCGATCAGCTACAAGGAGCAAGCTACTTCTCCAAGATCGACTTAAGGTCGGGTTATCATCAACTAAGGGTCAGAGATGAAGATGTACACAAGACTGCATTTAGGACTCGCTATGGTCATTACGAGTTCCTAGTGATGCCTTTTGGGCTCACGAATGCACCGGCTGCGTTCATGGATCTCATGAATCGCGTTTGCAAGCCGTACTTGGACAAATTCGTCATAGTCTTCATCGACGATATCCTTATATATTCCAAGAATCAAGATGACCACGAGAAGCATCTCCGTTGCATTCTCGAATTACTACAGCGTGAGAAACTCTACGCCAAATTCTCGAAATGTGAATTCTGGCTACGAGAGGTCCAGTTTTTAGGACACGTTGTGAGTGAGCGTGGTATCCAAGTGGATCCCGCTAAGGTAGAGGCAGTCATGAACTGGCAAGAGCCAAAGACGCCTACCGAGATTCGTAGTTTCCTGGGGTTAGCAGGATACTACCGGAGATTTATTGAAAATTTTTCAAGGATTGCTGCGCCCTTGACTTCCTTGACCAAGAAGAAAGAAAAGTACATTTGGGGCCCGAAGCAGCAAGAGTCCTTCGAAATACTGAAGCAGAAGCTAAGCAACGCACCTGTGTTGACCTTACCTGAGGGTACAGATGAATTCGTAGTTTACTGCGATGCATCACACACGGGCATGGGGTGTGTTCTTATGCAGAAGGGCAAGGTGATTGCTTATGCTTCAAGGCAATTAAAGGTGCATGAAAAGAATTACACCACCCATGATTTGGAGTTGGGTGCCGTTGTATTTGCACTGAAGTTGTGGAGGCACTACCTTTACGGTATTAAATTTGTGATTTATTCTGATCACAAAAGCCTCCAGCACCTGTTCAACCAGAAGGAGTTGAACAAGAGACAGCGCCGTTGGATGGAAACCCTGAATGATTATGACTGTGAAATCAGGTACCATCCCGGCAAGGCGAATGTAGTCGCCGATGCATTGAGCAGGAAAGAAAGGGTAAAACCCATTCGAATCAATGCCAAGAGCATTGAAGTTAAAAATAATTTGATGGAAAGGATATTAGCTGCGCAGCGTGAGGCTGTGTTGGAAGCTAATTATCCAAATGAAAAGCTGGGAGTAACTGAGGAGCAGTTGACTCTTAGCAAGGATGGAATTCTTAGGCTGAATGGACGTATATGGGTTCCGATTTATGGGGGACTACGAGATGTTGTTCTCCAGGAAGCCCATAGTTCCAAATACTCAGTCCATCCTGGTGCTGATAAAATGTACCAAGACTTAAAGGCAAATTATTGGTGGATAGGCTTGAAAAAGTCTGTAGCCGCCCATGTAGCAAAGTGCTTGACTTGTGCTCAAGTCAAAGCCGAGCACCAAAAGCCGTCTGGCTTGCTACAACAGCCTGAGCTTCCCGAGTGGAAGTGGGAATGCGTAACTATGGACTTCATAACCAAGTTACCCAAAACCAGGAAAGGAAACGATACAATATGGGTCATAGTTGATAGGCTGACTAAATCAGCTCATTTTCTACCCATCAAGGAGACGTATAGCTCCGATATGTTAGCCCAACTGTATGTTGATAAGATTGTAGCCTTACACGGCATACCTGTGTCTATTATCTCCGACAGGGATACTAGATACACATCTCATTTCTGGAAAAGTTTCCAGCAATCTTTGGGTACGCGTTTAAACTTTAGTACGGCTTACCATCCACAGACGGACGGCCAAAGTGAGCGTACTATCCAAACGCTAGAAGACATGCTTCGTGCATGTGCGATCGATTTAGGTGGTAACTGGGATAAAAACCTACCCCTGATCGAATTCTCCTACAATAATAGCTACCACACCAGCATAAAGGCTGCGCCTTTTGAGGCATTATATGGTAGGAAATGCAGATCGCCTGTTTGTTGGGCGGAAGTAGGAGAGGTCCAATTATCGGGACCAGAGATTGTTTTCCAGACGACGGACAAGATTGTCCAGATCCGGGAACGTCTCAAGGCTGCCCGCGATAGGCAGAAGAGTTACGCTGATCCAAAGCGTAAGGATTTTCACTTCGAAGTGGGTGAAAAAGTATTACTTAAGGTGTCACCCTGGAAGGGGGTGATGCGTTTCGGCAAGAAGGGCAAGCTGAGTCCGAGATACATAGGGCCTTTTGAGGTCATTGAACGAGTCGGATCAGTTGCCTATAAACTGAACTTGCCTGAAGAGCTCAATGGAATTCACAATGTGTTCCACATCTGCAATCTCAAAAAGTGCTTCGCTGACGAGTCGTTGGTGATTCCACACACAGATGTGCATATAGATGAGAGCTTAAAGTTCATAGAAAAGCCTTTGTCGATTGAAGATCGACAGGTGAAGAAGCTTCGCAGAAAGCACGTACCGATTGTTAAGGTCAAATGGGATGCTCGTAGAGGTCCTGAATATACGTGGGAAGTCGAAGCTACAATGAAAGAAAAATACCCCTATTTATTTGAGTAAATCTCGGGTCGAGATTTATTTTAAGGGGGTGAGGATGTAACACCTCGAATTTTTGTGTCCAATGATGTGTTAACACGTGTCATTTGTTTACACGTGGCATCCATAATAAATAAAGGACTAATTTTGACAAAACCTTGAAAGTATATATAAATTCGAGGGTTATAAATGTCAACAAGGGTAAATATACTGTATAGTATCCCTAAATAATGCTTAAACCTTCAAACGAATAAATTATAGATCGTACAAAAACAAAACGCGGAAGAAAGTGAGAGATTACAAACTACAGGGGTTAATTGTGTCAACATGTTTAATAATACCTCTGAGTGACCCTTTAACGTTCCAAAGACTTTGTAACGGTATTATACCCTCACTAAAATAATATATATGAATTTCGCGAAGTTTCGATATGAAACGAGAAAGTTACGATCGAATTCGTAGAAGAAGGGTTAAAAGCGTCAATAATGAAAGTTAAGGCTTTCTGAATAATTGATAAATAAACCGGGGACTTTATAATGCGGGTAAATAACACGAGGCCCCTATCGGTAAATAACCGAGGGCCAAACCGCAAAGTTACCCCTTCAAACCCGAAAGGTCAGGTAAATCATTACGAAAGATTTCGTTATTAATGACCGGATTCTGTAATCATTATAAAAGATTTGAAAAATTCAGAAAATATAACCTCACGCGACCCGCGTAAGGTTTAGACATAAGTCGAGGCGGGCCGCGAGCCTCCTCACTAATTCGCCTGATTTCTTAACCTTTAGGCGACCCGCATTAAAACGCATGGGAAATCCCATGCGGGCCGCGTAAAGTGCCCAGATGCAGAATGGTTGTAACTACATGGCTTTTGGAACTTTTGAACGATCAAACACCAATTAATGGAGCATGGGCACCCTACATTTGACCCATAACACTTAGGGGACATCTACCCATCACCCCTGACCTGTTGTAGGTGTTGTAATGATCATACATGCTTGACATTGGCTATAAATAGCCAAGTTTGGCACATAACATTCACACAAATCAAACAACACCTCTCTGATCATTCTAAGTGCTTCCAAGCATTCTCTTCTGCTCTATAATCAAGAACACACTTCTGTAAGTCGTTCATACCCAAGTTGGCCTTGCATTTCCATAGTTTTAGCCTATAAACGCAACCGTCGTAACTAACGGTTGTCATTGCAATATCTTGCAAATGATTCATTCTTATGACGAATCAAAAATGGTTATGAGTTGGTATTTATGTGGGTATTAAACCTCTAAAATGGTTCCCCCTGATCACCACTCTAACTATGTCAATTATCGAGTCAAACGTGCGGTTAAAAAGTCAACAGAAAGCTATTTTAGCGATTTATGCATAATCTGTAATGTATATGTTATGGAACCTGTTTTGATAATCATAAAACATGATAATAAGTATATAAACATGTTTGCGCTCGTTTGAATCGATCATTCACTATATTGAACCGGTTCGGAGCCGAAAGTCGCAAAAGTTTGACTTTTGCTTTGACTTCAGTTCTGACCCGTTTTAGTGAGGTATAAATATACCTTAGGACTCTCTTAGGACCAGGTCACATGTTGGTATACGCCTCTGTGGTCGGTTCATGAGTTATCCGAGTCTTTTACGTATTTCCGTCATTCGCCTAAAAGTTGACCGTAACGGCCTTTTAAAATTAAAACGAGTATTTCGGACACGTGAACGGACCAAAACCTTACTTATTAAATTATAAGCATGTCCTTAAAGTTTCACGTCAATCCGAGGTCTAGAATGAGAGTTATGCTAAAAGGCGCACTTTTAAGAAAGTTTTGTAATTAACGGCGCAATTAGCATAACGCCCATCTAACCCAAGTTTTCGTCACCAAAACATTTACCCACTGTGGTAAAATAATATTTTGGGAATTTTAAAGATTTTTAATAATTTTTACCTTGCTCATAACCTGCGGTTATGGCTACGGTTCAGTAAATACCGAATATGCCCTTTTTGGCCAAAACGGGAGTTCTACAAGGTCTTTTGACCCGATTCCAATTGCCACTGGTTTTAAATAATAAATAAAGTATTTTAAGCTTTATAAGCTGTTTGGGAAACTCAGATTTCCTGTAGAACTCGAAAATCCCTTTTAAAGTCTTTAAAATGACCGAAAAGCCCCTACGGGGCATAATATAAACTTAAACTCATTACGGGCATTACGGAAGGTATCCTACTGATACCAAAATACTTTTAAGGCATATTGACTTAGGAAATAAGCGTAGGACTCTTATGGTTAACCGTTTCGCCTATTTGCGCACACGGTACGGCCCACGGAACTAGTTTTCGTGCAATAGCCGATATGGGTCAAATTATATTATTTGAACCCCAAAATCCAGAGTATGAACTATAAACCCATATAAAACAAGTCACTGAACTTGTCGGGTCCAAATCATACTCCATTCTCGGTTTTCGCCTTTTCGTGCGAATTAACCATATCTATATATCGGAATCAACCGGTTTAAGCTACGGCTAATATAAGGACCGTTAGGATTCTAAGAGGTTAATTAAAACCTTCGTTCCAGATTAGGAGCCCCAGTAAAAGCTATCGGTGACTTGATCTAAATTAAGGATTAATACTTGCAAAGGTAAATACTTTAACTTATTTCCCCTATATGGGCTTGGGTTACGGTATATTAATACCGCTTGATTGAGCATTATATAATTCCATCGCTTAGGTGGTTAATTGATTAAATATGATCGGCTCATTTAAACAGTTTTGTTGCTTATAAGCCTTTGGGGGGTTTAATGACCGTTGTCCCGGATATCCTTGGCATCATTTTACGAAATGGCCACGACCATCGACATCCCGGTGTAGGCGTACACCCGGTATAAAGTGTCGACATTAAAATTAAAAGACGTAGCCGTTGGTTTTCATACTACGGTTTTACGCAAACGTGGTGTGTCTATAAATCTTTAACCCGGCACGACCCGGGCTACTGAACGCATAAAAGAACATGTAAAACGTTCACAAGATCATTATGAATTTTCCCAAGTTATAAAAGAGTTTGTGCCTTGTGCATTCAAATCAATTTTAATAAACATTTTCAAATGTGTCAGTTGAATGTATTTACCAGTGTAAACTGACGTATTTTCCCCAAAAAGATTAAGTGCAGGTACCTAAACGTAATTGGCTGGTATTAGCTCCCTAGCGTCGGGATAAGCCTCGCAAGCTTGATTGCAGTATCTAATGGAACAATACTTTATCTGTATTTACGATCCACTGTGGATATTCAACTTCTGTAATACATTTTGATATTACAATCAGAGGTTGAATTTATATATTTATCTTATGCTTCCGCTGTGCATTATATAATTGTGTGGTTTGACTATATTGTTGCCAACATCGTCACGGTAATCCCCCACCGGGCCCACCGGTGAGACACGTGGAAATCGGGGTGTGACAGACCTTCACAAGGAGCTATTAACCACCTCATCTTCATCTTGTGATCATCCCTAGCCTTGAGCTAGTATGTAACACCTCGTAAAATCATACCCAATAAGATAAAGACACGTGTCATGTAAGACAAACGTGTCAGGAACCCTATCAAATAAAAGATGTATGGTAGGATTTAAGAAGGGCGACATGTTATTAAAATACCTCTGAGCGACCCAAGTTATAAATCCCAAGACCTTGAATCGTTATGATAAATATCTGATATATTAGCCGGTTGTTCCTAAATAGATAAATTCCATTTTTATATGGAAATTGGGTTCTTTAGAATGTTACTACAACATTCAGGAAATTTAGATTCTTGATTAAAATAATTGAACTTGAATTAATTCATGTCCATTGTGAATTTTTGTTATTTCCGGCACTTTCAAAACCTCCCACAAGATCCAAAACATGTAAGTGCATGCAAAGCATGCAAGGTCTGAGCAAAAGGGACCCTCAACTGATTAAAGGACCCAAGATTCGGAGACTACAAAGTTGCATGGCTAATACTTGAAAGTTTGCAAAAATTTTGGATTCTGGTCATCGGTTACGGACCGTATGGCTTTAAGCTTACGGTCCGCAAGAAGCATACCTGGGCGCATCAGACCTGGGTCGGTTACGGACCGTATCCGTATAGGCTTACGGTCCGCAAGGAGATGCTTACGGACCGCAAAAGTTTTGGCTTACGGTTCGTAAGCCTGTCGCTGGCAGCAGATTTTGGACAACTGCGTGTTCAGCCTGTTACACCGCCTCATTAGTGTGGTTTTCGAAAACAGGGGCTTGGTAACTGGTATATAGCAACATAGGGGCACCTGGGATCATCTCACAACACTTGTAGAGTTACATGGCATGATCTTGAGAAATTTAAACTCCTATATAAAGAGTTGAAGTTGTGAACTTTGCATTTGCTCACTTGCAATATATTTCAAGCATCTCTGGAGCTCTCTGGACAGCAACCAACTTTTCCTAAAGTCCCTAAGCATACTTAGGACTCTTGTAAGTGTCCTTAATCCTCTTTAATTCAGTTTAGCTTAGTTAATTAGCTAAAAGTCAAACCGTCGTAATTAAGGTTTGACTTCGAGATTACCCAATAATTATCCAGTCAAATCTCGAATTAAAAATACCTATAAGTAGGTAATTATGTGGGTAATAAACCCTTAAAAGGGTACTCTCTGATTTCCACTCTAACTATGTTAATTGTCGGGTCAAAGGTAATTACAAAAAGTCAACAGAAAGCTTTATTTCAAATTAATGCATAATTAGCAATGTAGGATCCATACAACCTGTTTTATCATTAATGTAACTTGGTAATTAATGTAAGAACATGTCTAAACATGTTCACCCTGAAAATTTTCAGTTTAGGCTCGGTTTGGAACCGAAAGTCGCATAGTTTGACTTATACTTTGACTTTCAGTTCTGACCCGTTTAAGCCAAGTTTAGGATTACCTTAGAGCTTCTTTTGGACCTAGTTACATGTTAGTATAACCCTCTGTGATTATACGACTTGGTTCATTAGTTGTCTAATTATTATGCAAGTTTCTGTGAATTGCCGAAATGTTGACTATTATGCCCTTTTCACCTTAAATTATGATTTTTGAAAATGTAAAAGAGTAGACACCTTAGTTACTGATTTATAAACTTGTACCTAAAATTTGACATCAGTTTGAGGTCTAGATTTAGAGTTATGCTCATTAGCGTAATTAGAAGCCTTTTTAGTAACTAAATGGCGTAATTAGCATATAGCCTATCTAAACCCAAATTTTAATATCAAACATTTTACCTACTGATATAAAGTAATATTTTGGGATTTTTGAAGATTTTTATTTACTTTTAGGCTGAGCATAACTTAGAGTTCTAATCTTATTTTGGTTATTGCCGGTTTTGCCCTTTTAGGCTATAAAATGAGTTTTATAAATCCTTTTGACCCCAAACCTTTTTCTACAGATTCAATATGTTAAATAAATTATTTTGAGCCCTCTGGAATTATAAAAATATCAGTTTTTTTTATACAAAACCCGGAAATGGCTCTAAATCGCATTTTTAAGCGTTTTAACAACATAGTATGTATCAAAACTAGTTTATATATATAAGGTTTGATACCTACTGATATATTCAGTAAATTTTTATATTATAACAGTAAACAAAGGTTTTAAACTCAGATTTCCAGTTTTGACCTTTTAGGCTTATGTGAAATTACCAAAATGCCCCTACGGTGCGTAATATGGTTATAATTAATAAATTTCACATATATATGATACCCTACTGTTATAACTTATTAAATTAAGTATATTTACTAAATAAATCAGACCTGTAACTCAGATTACAAATTAAACTCTTTTATACCCTTTAAAATGACTAAAATGCCTTTATGAGGCATAACTTGACTTTAAAAATCATTTTGGGCATAATAGAAGATATCTTACTGATGTCACAACATATTTAGTGCATATTAACTCAGGGAACTTGTATATGATTCATATGGTTACTCGTTACGCACTTTCCGCGTTCGGATCGGCTTATGTAACTAGTTTACATACATTAGCCGAAACGGGTCAAACCATATCATTATTCTCTCAAAATCCAGAATGTGTTTAAGTTACCCATATTAAACAAGCATGCAATCTTGTCGGGTCAAAACCACATTCTAAACCGGTCTTCGCTTTATTATGCGTTTAACCGTATCTTTCTTTAAAACTAACCGGTCTAAGCTTAGGCTAAAATAAAGACCCGTTAGGATTCTAATAGGTTATTATAAACCTTCGTACCAGAATAGGAGATCCAGTAAAAGCTATTTGCACTTGCTTATTGTGACTATACTTGCTCAGGTAAATACTTTTAACTTATTTTCCCTATACGGGCTTGGGATACGGTATATAAAATACCGCTTGGTTGGGCATTGAATCTTTAATCAAATGTAGGTTAAATCATTGAAATGACCCGTTAAAATTGTTTTGTTTGCTTAAAGTCTTTGGGGGGGTTAATGACCATGTCCCGGATATCCTTGGCATCATTTTACGAAATGGCCACGACCTAAGCATACGGGTGTAGGCATACACCCGTTGTGCATAAATATTAAGGTATAACCGCCGGTTTGGGTTAAACCGCTGCGGGATTATATCATGTGGTGTGTCTATTGATCTTTAACCCGGTGTAAACCCGGGCTACCGGACGCATAAGAAACATGTAAATCTTTTACAAGTTTATATTCAAATAATTATCCCAAGTTATAAAAATGTTTTTGTGCCATGTGCATTCAAATCAATTTTTGAACCTTTTTAAAATGAGTCAGTTAAATTGTATTTACCAGTGTAAACTGACGTATTTTCCCAAAAAGGTTAAGTGCAGGTACTACGCGTAATAGGCTGGCCTCTCCTTAGTATCACTTAGAGTCTCGCAAGCTTGGATGCAATTAAATCTGTTGAACAAGTTTCCTTTTTCTTTTGATCCGCCTGTGGATCTATTTCAACTGTTGTGATACTTGATATTACAATTTTATTCGGTTGAAATAAATCTATCTTTTTGCTTCCGCTGTGCATTTATTTATTGTGTTGTTTGACTATGACGATATCAACTACGTCACGATACCCCCACCGGGCCCACCGGTGACACGTGGAAAATAGGGGTGTGACATAGTAGTAAGATCATCTAAACTCCATTTTACATCTTAGTTAGTTGAACATGAAACTTTAACATAAGCTTAAAAATCAAAAGAAATCATGTTATTATGTGTTATTATGCTTCTTGGTGATTGATTATTTGTGTTTGTGATGTTGATCATAATGAGAACCTTTGTTAGGACCGGTTTGACTCCGAAACGATTGCGTATGACACGTTCGACGTGCGGAAACCGTGAACGTGAATAACCGAAACACACGAGACGTACTATTAACGTGATTCTTTGATAGATCTGAAAAGATACAAGAACCGTGAATCACCTTTTGCCTTTCTCTCTCTACTTTCTCTCTCTAGCTTCTCTCTCTAACCTCTAAGCTTCAAAGATCAAAATGGCAAAAGTTCTTAACTAAAAGCCTAAGGCTTCTATTTATAGGCCAAAGGTGATAAGGAAACTTTCCTTATTTACAATAATGCCACCTTGCCTTTTAGTAACAAGATATTACATTGTAAACACAAAGTTCTTCTGTTTCTGCTACGAACTGAGATGACGGAGGCGATAGACATTAATGTACTAACAGTCTCCCCCTTGGATATTGCCGCAGTCAATCTCAATCATTCAGACTCGTAGCTTCTTTTCTTTTCTTTCTTTCTCTTTAGCTTGAATATAATCCCGGTGGATTTATCTTCAGCTTCAGCTCCCCCTTTCGGTGAACTCTTCAGGCTCCCCTTTTTGACAAGCTTCCGTGCTTTGGGATCGACACCTGGCTTTCCAGTTACAAGCTCTTCCAGGAACGATACCTGGCTCCTTACACGCTTCCGTTAGCATTGAGCTCGTCTTCAGACTCCCCCTCAGACTCGGCTGTCGGGATCGTAGTCTGGAATAACATCTGCAACACTCATACGTTTATAAGTGACAGTGTTTTGAAATTGTCCAGAAATCGTAATCTGGCTCTTTAAACTTTCTAAATCAAGATTCTGGCTTTAAGATATAATAATATGAATATATCCAGAATTATCTTGACTCTCTCCCCCTATCAAAATGCTTTATAGATTTGACAGCGTTAAAGAATCCAAATCGAAAAACTGACTCTTTTAAGATTTTAACAATATGAGCATCCAAATCCTTCACGGTTGATCATCCAAGTCCAAATTAATGACCTTGGAGATATCACAAACTGTTTTTAAATTTTGATTTTAATTTTAAAAACTTCAAGTTTCAAATTAATGAACTTGATTTATTTCCAGAAACACGATTAGCATACTTAGATTTTGAAACACAACATTCAGACATCGGTTGTCGAAAATAAAACGGAAATCAAAATCTTTTTGTATTTTTCTGAAAGTATAAAGCAGTAAAGAAATATGTACAAACATATTTACAGACAATATTTTTGTTTGAGTTCGTGTAAGAGGATCATATCAGTTTTTGAAACAAATCACTAGCACCGTTAAGCTTTAATCATTTTAAGTTCTAAACGATTCACCTCGATTAACGATATAGTTGTCCTTTTAAATTTTCACACAATTTTCAATCTATTCAGGATACGTTTTAGATATTTTAGGAATTTAGCTCGATTTATGTGTCCCACCTCTTGAATATACTCCCGTATCCAGAATCTCAATATTCAGTCTTACAGGCAAGAGTACTACAATGATGTCTGTACATAAATTAGGGGTTTAATGCGAGAATTGAGGGATCTCAGGTCAGAACTTCCGTTCAGCAGAGAGATATCAATTTCGACTTTGCGGTGTGTCCCCTTTAGAGAATCTTTTAGCTACAACAGATGATTATCAATTTTATTGTCTAATCACTGAGGGCTAGAATGCTATATTTCAAGCATTTACTGCAAAGCATTATCCAAGGACTAGGTCAGAACTACCGTTCAGCAGAAGTCCCGGAATAATACCCCAGACATCATAGAGTATAAACACCTAGTATATCAGAATACGAGACCTTTCAAACGAGATTTCAGGGGTTACCTATATATCCAAGTAGTGTTCCCCACAAATTTCGCAAGTTTGAAATTTTAGGTTTATATCCCGAATAAATCTACTAAATGTACGAAAACCTATCGTCACATCATCAGTGAGACCATTTATCACATTTGACATTACATTTCTTTAGCGTGCTGTGATAGTCCACTGATGTACTATCATTTCCTCTTTTATCAACAAAAACTCAAATTTTTGAATTTTATCATGTTTTTGGCTTTTTCAAATTTTCTAATGTTTTTGGGTTTTCTGACAATAATATCTCTTACTCCCCCTAAAATTCAAAACCATTTAAAGAAAATTTGACAACCTGATATTGATAGCTTTGTCTCGCCATCCATTTTCTGCTACTCATGCACTGATTTACAGAAAACATAATGTACCCCCATGATTTACAACACATTGATCTTTTACAGTTTGAAAACCGTTTTTCAATCTTGTGAAATTAATCATGTTTGTTCAGCCGTGAGGGTTTCGGCGTATTCAATCAGAACTTCCCCTGATAATCAAACTATTTTCCCATTATGATTTCAAAACACTTAAGTTTGTTCTAATCAAAATGGTTTTTCCGGAAAATAAGTTTTGTTTAATTCACACACGGGGTTTATTTATCACCTTGTTCTTTCATCAACTAATTCGAAAGTTAAATCAAGTACAACTTAATGTCCTTGATAAAACATTTCTTAAGAAAAAAATGCCGATTCCTACTCCTCAATTACCAACCTGGGAGTTCCGGCAAATTCAAATAACATATTTTTGAATTTTTGTATTTTTGAAAAAATTTAGAAACAAACAAATTTTTGATTTTCAAATTTTTGACAAAATGAAAACATATTTTTGGTTTTTTTTAAATTTTTCAATTTTTAGAGTTTTTGAAAATATTGTTTATTTATGTACAGAAATCAAACAAACTCCCTGTTTAACCGTTGCAGGGATCAGCAGCCTCCGGTGCCAGGCTGCTTCGTTTCTCCTTTGGTTGACATTCAGTTTTCTTCAGAAACACCTGCACATTCAAATTTTATCAAATACGACCCAATAATTTTCTTTTCATTAAAGATGGATGCCGATTCATGCTTCGCGATAAAGGAAGCTCCGGCAAATCAAATTGTTCAATCAAACATTTTATCCACCCAAGCCTCACCAGCCTTGGGTGTAACCTTGACTCTAGCAATCTGAATTTTAAAGTTTTCAGCCTTAAGTGGTGGAAAATTTGCATCATAATCAATCGAAATTGACTCCTCAGCCTTTTTCACCTCATAAGTTGAACTTTCTGTTTCTGTTTTCGATTTCCAGATTTGTTTTTGTTTTTCATTTTTAACCAAATCAACATGTTTCTTAACACTCCATGTTTGATCTTTTGGAGTCCCACGTTTGTAAAAATGTGACTCTTTTTGAACATTTGGACTCTGAACAACATCTTTTGGTTTCCAAAATTGGTTTGGTTTTGTTGCATCAACAGTTGTTTTCCAACTTTGTGTTGTTCTAAGTTCGGGTGTCACTGGTTTCCAAGTTTGTTGTGAGTCAGCCTTTGACAATTTTGGCTTCCAAGTTTGCTTTGATTCAAACTTGGTTGACTTTTGATTCACAGCTTCATATTTCTGTTTTTGAACATAAACAGACTTCTTTTTCGTCTCAACACCAACAGGTTTCAGATTTGGACATTTGCGAGCAAGATGTCCTGTTTGATCACATTTAAAGCATGTTCTCTTTGAAACATCTTTGACCTGTTGTTGTTGCTTTTTCTGGACCTGAAACTCTTCATTTGACTGTTGTCTAAATTTGAGTTCTTTCTCTTCTTCTGAACTTGTTCCGTGAACGAAGTTCATTTTTGCCTGAAAATTCGGAGTTTTATTTTTATTCCAATTTTGTTTCTTCTTATAACCCAACCCAGCCTTCATGTTTTTCTTCTTGTAACCAGGTTTGTTATAAAAAGTTTTGTGACCTTTACCAGCAAATTTTGGAATTTCAGATTTTTCAATCTCAACCATCTTGAAAACTTTGTCAATCTTTTCTGAAATCACATTCTGAATCGGGAATACAACGTCTAAGAATAATTTGTCCGATCCAATCATGGTATAAACCAATCCCTTTGAATCATCATTCAAACTTTTCTCAGATTTTGTGTTCTTCAGATATGCATCATGAAGATTTCCTTCATCTTCATCATGTGATTCAGATTTACCTGTATGAACCGACTCTTCGTTCAAGACACTTTCAATGACTTTACCTACCACCTCTGAATCATGAATATCATCAGATTTGGAATAGGTTATGTCAATGTTGTCTGGCAATTTGTCTACCATGTTGAAAGCTTTTTCGACCTTTTCCTCATCATAAAATGCAAACTTTTCCGGTGGTGGAACTTGATGAAACTCTGAGCCAATGCCTTTCTTGTTCTGCTCAGACTCACCATCACCCGGTTTTATATTGAAAATTCGTTCAAGCACATATGACGACACATGGTAACTTTTTAACTTGTTGTTTTCCTGTTCTAAATCAATAATCTGTTGCTTTAGCTTAGCAATATCCTCAATATATGAATTAACAACATCTTGTTTTATAGCATACATTCGTTTTAGCTCTTTAGTTGTTTCAGACATATAATTCATTCTAGATTGAGCATATTTCATTTCGTCTTTCACTTTTTCATATGACTCTTTTATAATCTCATATGATAATTTCATTGAATCATATTCCTTTTTCATTTCTTGACAAGCAATCTCTTTTTGTTCACATTCATTTGTCATTTTCAAAACGTTTTCTTTCAAAACCTCATTTTCTTTTTCTAATTTGTTACATTTTTCTGAAAGTTTTTCATCATTTTCTTGTAAAACTTTTTCTTTTTCTAACATTTCTTTGCATTTAATTTTGAAAATGTTTTCGAATTTTGTGAATTCAAGTTCTTTTATTCTGAACTGCTCATCTTTTTCTGTACAAGCTCTGCACGATACCATGCATTTCTTGCACTGTTCAAATGGTTTTAAGAATTCAGAATCAGAATGTACCTCAGTGTTTGGCACTTCGGTGTTTTCAGCTTCCTCTGGCTGCTTCATCTCAGCATCATTCAGCTTTTGTTCAACACTGACTTCTTCGTCAACATCACCAACATCTGATTTTTCATTTTTCTTTTCTTCTTCTTCAATTTGCTGTTCTTCAACTTCTTTCACCACTTCAGCTTCTACAGCTTCTGTTTCGACTTCTTCAGCAACCTTCTTCAGATTAACTACCATCTCTTCAACACTCTTCTTCATTTTCTCTTCATCCCTTTTTCTCAAGCATGACAGCATAGCATATCGGATATCTTTCTCGTATTGTTTAACATATGCATCATCTTTCGTCACTCTTCTGTAATATTCAGCTCTCAACGGGACAGCAAGAAGAACATCATCAAAGATTATATCTTTCTTTGGAACAACTGGTTCTCCTTCTCTGTTGTAATAACACTCTCTCTTCTTGTCCCATCGTTTGTTGCTGACAGCATTCTCATATTCTTCCTGCATCTCATCCATTCTTCTGTAAACCACATCTCTTTCTTTATGTGTTTTCTCACTCAAGATCTCTTCTCGAGTTTTCTCTTTGTTCTCAATCTTTTCTTCATGGTTTTTAGCAGGTTCTTTTTCTTCTTTAATTTCAGCAACATTCGCAAACTTTCTTGGTGCTGTCGTAGCTTTCCCATGAGCTGTTTTGCGAACAATATCATTTCGATCTTCTTCTGGACAAATTTGAGACCAATCATATCCTTCATCAGGATATATGACAGGACAAGCTCTTGAAGTTGTTTTTGGTCTATCTTCAATCAACTTTGGCTCTTCTTTGCTTCGATGGTAGATCGCCTTTTGATAATAATCATCATTGAAAGGACGTTCATTTCTTTCAGCAACTTCTGCATTCTTACACTCTCTTTTGAAATGACCCTTTTGCTTGCATTTGAAGCAGGTCACTTTTGACTTGTCGAATCCGAGCTTTGTTGATGGACCACCAAGAGATTGTTTTCCAGTAATTTCCATGTATCTTTGAGCTCTCCGAATGCAGCTTGCTAAACACCAACGAATATCAATAAGCTCCATCTCCTCTGGATCAATCTGGTCGTAGTCTTCTTTCGTCAGTTCAGAATTACCGATTTTTCCAGCTACCAGACCTTCATATGATTCCAGGACAGATGCAAGAAAGCTCATTTGCTGCTTCGCTGCATTGATACTCATTGCTGGAGAATTCTTCAGTTTAAGAGCAATGTTGCACAAAATTTCATCTGTGTCTTCTGAATTTGTTTGTGAAGATGAATGATATCCAGACTGATGACTTGTTGACGTTGTTTGAGATTCATTCATCTTTTCACCAATGAATGCTGTCTTTGGTGAACCAACGCCCTTCTCTGAAAGTACACTACTTTTGTAATACAAGCCGACATTCTGTTGACGTGAAGACTCTGTCATCTTGCTTTGTTTCTGCAGCTCTAGATCATGACTCTCAATCTTTTCAAACAATGCATCAAGAGAAATTGTATCATATGAATCATCATTTTTCAAAATAAACACAAACGTTTGCCACTGATCAACTCGTGGTAACGCTTCAATCACTTTATCGATGATTTCTTCTCTTGTTTTAGCAATTTCAAATCTTTCGAGTTCGATTTTTAGGTGACAAAATCTTTCTATCATTTGTCTCACCGATTCTCCTTTTAAACTATCAAAAAGATCAAATTCCTTTTTAATTAGCGCGATTTTGTTCTTTTTAATTTGTTTACCACCCTCAGCTTTAATACGTAAAGCTTCCCAAACTGATTTGGATGTCCCGCTATGATTTAGTAATGCAAATATATCGTTTCTAATTGCTGACTGTATCAATGCGATCATCCTTTGTTCGGCGGCAAATTCTGCTCTGTCGTCTCTGGAGAATTTTTTGAACTGTAAATCTTCACCTTTGTCATCTTTTGGTTTTTCGTATCCGTACTCAAGACAAAACCAACTTTCATGGGCATACGCTTTTGCCCAATTAATAAATCTTTCTTTCCACCAAGTGTAATCTTCAATGCTTTCAAGCGTTGGTGGTTTAGAATGCGTTCCGTAAAAGTTATCATGCTTGATGTTCTCATTGATTGCCTTTGTGATGGTTTTTGGTGTAACAGTTGTAACTTCGGATGATTCAGATGTGAATGCGTTGAAAAACGTGTTATAAAATTCTTCAGCCATGATGCTTTTTCTTTGAATTACCTCGAATCACCTGAATGAATTTTGTAAACAACCGATTAGTTCAAAGATTTTTAACAAACTTAATTTTGAAAGTTAATTGATTTGATATGATTAAAAATTTTTATGATTCAAATCAATTCTAAAATATTTATTCAATTTGATTTTTGTCAACCGAATGGATGAGGATGGTTACTAGCCGATCGAGTAGTAATGGATGCTAGCCGATCGAGTAGGGAGGGATGCTAGCCGATCGAGTAGGGATAGAATGCTAGCCGATCGAGTGGGAATAGGTATTGCTAGCCGATCGGGTGGGAGGTAGTATGCCAGCCGATCGGTTAGGAAAGTGATGCTATCCGTTCGGCTAGGAATGCTGTGTTGTTCGATCGAACAGAGTCAAAAAGTCAAAGTGTTTAATGAATGCTGCTGTTCGAGTGAATGTCTTTCTAGCCGATCGAACAGCTGTTCGATCGAGTTACCTACTCGATTCACACAACCTTCTGTTCGATCGAGTTACCTACTCGATTCACACAACCTTCTGTTCGATCGAGTAGGAAGTAGTGTTCACTCGGTTAGGGACAAATGCTGGCCGTTCGGTTAGCACTTGCTAGCCGATCGGTTAGGATTATTACTAAAAGCTTTAACACATCTCAAAGACCTGCTATTCGATCGAATAGCTGTTCGAACCAAAGTCTCTCCTGTTCGATCGAATAAAAAAATGTGCTGTTCGATCCAAATCGCTAGCCGATCGGTTAGCACATGCTAGCCGATCGGTTGGGAAATTCTGCTGTTCGATTGAGTGACTTTCTAGCCGATCGAACAGCTGTTCGATTGAATGAAATTCTAGCCGTTCGAGTAGCTGTTCGAGTGATAATTTCCTGTTCGAACGGTTAGCACTTTGCTAGCCGTTCGACTAGCCTAACCGAACGGTTGGCCTATTCGATTCAAGTTCCTGTTCGATTAAACTTCCTGTTCGAACCAAAATCTTATTCGATCGAGTGACCTGTTCGAACGAGTTGCTAGTTCGATCGAACAAGAACTGATGAACAGTTTGACGAACGGTTTCAGCAAAAAGTTCACAAAAACGCAGATTTCTCCCAAACGGCTTGGAATTTTGACCTGAAAATTTGTAGGATCATAGATCAGATATAGGCGCACAACATATCAAAATTTCATCCAATTTCAACCGTAAAAACACTGTTAATTTTACGATTTTCAGATAAAAACGTGAAGAACAAGAAAGTATGAAGAAATTTGACAAATCTGAGTAAATTCGACTCTGAATCTGAAGGATTTCTGTGCGAATTCGTGCGTTTGATCTGTGCAATCGAGCTCCTGCTCTGATACCACTTGTTAGGACCGGTTTGACTCCGAAACGATTGCGTATGACACGTTCGACGTGCGGAAACCGTGAACGTGAATAACCGAAACACACGAGACGTACTATTAACGTGATTCTTTGATAGATCTGAAAAGATACAAGAACCGTGAATCACCTTTTGCCTTTCTCTCTCTACTTTCTCTCTCTAGCTTCTCTCTCTAACCTCTAAGCTTCAAAGATCAAAATGGCAAAAGTTCTTAACTAAAAGCCTAAGGCTTCTATTTATAGGCCAAAGGTGATAAGGAAACTTTCCTTATTTACAATAATGCCACCTTGCCTTTTAGTAACAAGATATTACATTGTAAACACAAAGTTCTTCTGTTTCTGCTACGAACTGAGATGACGGAGGCGATAGACATTAATGTACTAACAACCTTGCTAGATGATGACTAAACACATGATCTAGCAAGTAAAAGGATAGATCTTGAGAAAATCATAATAATCATCCTTTATGTAAACATGAACTTGAAAAATGAAGTTATTTTTATGTATGATGAAGTATGAAACATGTTATGAACCTTGTAAATGGGTTATTACAAAACTAGTTTTCTCAAGAAACTAAGTTAAATTGCAAGATTTACATAAACTTGGTTCTTAAAGAAACCAATCACATTTTTAGTGGTTAATCAAGTGTATAAACATGTATTTAACCAGAAAAACGCATGAAGAAATATTTTTAGAAAAATATTTTACAAGTTGTAAAGATCTAAATTCTTCAAAAATGATGTTTTTAAATAAACAACCACACTTTAAAGGGTATCTAAGCTTACTAAACACACTAGTAAGTTACTACAAATTTTTGTAAATTTTCAAGTTCATGACATAGTGTAAATTTCATATTTTTGACATATGGTAAGTGTTGAATGATTTGTTGATGATTGGTGATGATTTTACAAAAGAAAATGATATGCTTGAAAGCATGGAAACCTCCATTTTCAGGGGAAACTATGGCAAAATTTTCTAAAAATACCAACACTTAGAAAATATTTTCTAAACAAGTGTTTACAAGTGTATTTTTAACTACGATTTTCCATATAAACTTTGCCATAGATTTTTGTAACAAAAATACAAGTATTGGAGGTTGGTTTTTACAAATAAAAATGGGTAAATATGTATTTAGGATATATATTTACATTAAAGACATTGTGTGTGATTATTTGAAATAGTTATATTATTTTAGGGAAAATAATATAACTTACAAATACCAAGAACTTACAACACCAAAATAATACAAAAAATTACAAGGAATAAAGTATATAAGTTACACACTTAAATATTGACAACCGAACAAGAACGTAAAAAATATTCCGGAAAATACCATTACAAATATATTTTTGGTAAATATTATTTTGGAAATAAAAGAGGTGAAAATATGATTTTCGTTATTTGTCACACCCCGACCGCGTATAACATGCAGCCGCGGCGGAAACGTCGGGGAGTGTTGAGACAGAATTATTTGTTTCACAACCATGGCATACAAAGTTATATTTTATTTATCAAATAAACGTGTTACATTGTCTTCAAACAGGAAATAAAGAGTTTATAACATAATTAAACTAAGTCTATCTTCGTTTTATGTCTCTAAGGCACAGGTCCGCCCTAGTATCACAATCATCATCCTAAGCGACAGCTCCTGAAAACACATGTGAAAGTAGGTACGTCAGCATAAAAAATGCCTGTGAGATACATACGTTTTGTGAAAATAGAATTCATGACTTATGTTTGTGAAAATGTTTAGTCATGAACCTTGTAATTTGCTTTGTCTTATAAATCATATGAAAAACGATAAGATCAGATGATATGTATAAATAAAATGTAAGGTTAAATGAGAGTAAAAATGAGTTTGTATAAGATAAGTTGTTTGTAAAACAATGTCTTATGAAGAATATGTTATTTGTGTAAAATGTAATATGTCTATACTGAAATGATTTAAATAATGCTACGATAGGTAATATTATACAAACATTTAAATATAGGAAGTACCAGCGGCGTATCCACCATGTTTGTATCATATTACATACGCCACGTTACTCAAACCATTTACCCAAACCAACCACCATGTAAATTGTTCATGCATAAATCAATTGTCAAGTGTTATTGTGTAAACCATATCAAAATGTTCATGTCTAATGTAAACCACCAAACGTGTATATCAATGTCAAATTGTTTGTGCTTAATGTAAATCATATAATGTGTATCCAAAATATCATGTATGGCATGTGAAATATATCAACTAGGCCATAAGTAAAAATGCACAAAAACAGGGTATTGAATTAAACATAGTTTAAGTCAAAGTTATGTTTTGTGGAACAATTGCATGCTATACTGATACAAACATTTATGCGGTATTGTGAAAATGCATACATTCAAGCCTTTGTGACTTGTGGTGATAGACCTTTAAACAAATTAAAGGTCTATATGTGTTATTGTTTATCGAATTCGGTCATTCCTTCCAATCCAAACAAACCTGAGATATCAGGAATGGGAGTTGTCAAGTCCTATGGTACCATTACCTACTAACGAGCGGCATGATCGGTGTTAATGAATGTACATTGTATAATTTAAACAAACCAAATGTCATACCAAAATGTGAGCATGTGATGAACAATTGTACTAAGTACGCACACAATGGGCATACATAGCATAAAATGTAATGTAAAATAATGTACTAAGTACGCACACAATGGGCATACATAGCATAATGTGTAGTGTAAAAAGATGTACTAAGTACGCACACAATGGGCATACATAGCATAAAATGTAATGTAAAACCATGTACTAAGTACGCACACAATGGGCATACATAGCATAAAATGTAATGTAAAACAATGTACTAAGTACGCACACAATGGCATACATAGCATAAAATGTAATGTAAAACAATGTACTAAGTACGCACACAATGGGCATACATAGCATAGAATGTAATGAAATCGTGTACTATAAATGTACTAATGAACATAGCAAGTATATGATGTGAAAACGGGAAGGCATGAAAGTAACAAGTAGGCACATGTGTTTCACCCCAAAACAGTTTGGAAAACAGTAAAAGAGGGGTCTATGTACTCACCTGAGATTGCTTAGAAGTCCTTGTATAACAACCAAATAATGCAAGAGATCACGGATATCAAACGACACCTAATATAGGTAACTATGTTAATATACCGAACCTAAATCGGAGGATTTGGATAGAATGAGGGTTTGTAAATCAAACGAGTATGGAGACTCGTGTAATATGGTTTAACAAAGCCTTCATACTAAAAAGAAACCTAACCTAAGTGCTTACGACCCATTACGACTCGTTTAGGTAGCTTATGCTACCTTAACGCGTCGTTCGCGTAAAACGCGTTTGGAACGCCTAACATCGTGGCCATAAGGTATAACCTCAGAAGGTTATTCCCTATACAACTATGGTCACCTAATGTGTTTGGTCGGATCCTAAATATCGACCAAATGGGTCGGGTTCGAAAGTATAAGCGATTGTTTAGATCGCTTACCTTACGACCCTATATAAGCACTATACTAAAAGTGACGAGCTAAGCATGTTAGAACATGCTTAACTAAGTTTAGAAAACAGGTTTGGTATCAAAACAAACGGTTTTGATACCCACAAGTAGTTTGGTTACAAAATATGCAAGAATGCGCATTTTGGCCGAAACTACGACTCGTCACTGAGCCTAGATAACGTGGAAATCAGTAGGTATAGTCACTATGGACTATAATCATCGTGATCACGCTCACGTTATGAAGTTCAAACGAACTTCGTGTTGACCATAGGCTGGTCAACGCAGAAAGTCAAACATAGGTTGACTTTAGGACTAGAAAGCGATTAAAAGAACGAAAGAACACTTACGAAGGGTCCCCGAAAGCTAATCTCGATCCAGGAGCTCAGGTATGAAGCAAAGGCCTCAACTTAGAGCTTTAGATCAGATTTTCTGGGTTTTTAACCAAAGGGGGGGGGTATTTATAGGAAAAGCAAGACCGTTAGAATCGTTTCTTGAATATCGTGCCTCGATCTCATTCGTACACTTGTCAAAATGTTGTGGTATCAAAAAGTGACCCCAACCCAGAGATTGTGAAGAGGCATTGCCCCTTGGATGCTTGAAAGGCCATTTTCAGCAAGAAAAATGAGTTTCTGCATCTGCAGGGATGACGCGACCCACGTAAAGGTTGCCCCTAGGCTTACGTGGGTCGCCTGGAGGTTCTGATCAGAAGCCAAGTTTCAAAAATGACAGTTTAGGTCCCTGTTATGGTTTAAGGCCATTTCCGACACGTTCAAGGCCCGTTAAGCCATCTTTAAGGCCCTAAAATGATGCCTAAACATTGAAGACATGAAACATGCTCAAACATATGCCGGATGTTGGTTCGTTTGGCCGTACGATTGCGATGTTCGCTTAATTACGACGGAATGCGCATAAGCGCGAAAAACGATCCAAAATGCGTGACGAATGGATTTTTGACAAGCCAAACATTAAAACATAATATTATAATGCTTACATAAATTTTTGGATGTCCGGATGTATTCAGAATGTAAGTTATGCGCGAAAGTGCAAACTTGTGCACTTTTGACACTTTTAGTCCCTGAATGACCCAAAAGTTTATTTTAGCACACCGAATCTCTCAAAGCCTATTTCTAAGCTATGTAAAGGATATTTAAGGTGTGTTTAACTTATGGTCATGTTCCGGAATGTTTGTTACAGTTCAAATTGGCATATTTCGCAGTTTGTCAAGTTTAGTCCCTGTAAGCGAATTAACTTGTTTTTTGTCATACCAAAGCCTTCAAAACTTATTTCTAAGTTACGTAAAGGTTATTTAAGGTATGTTAAGCCTATGTTACTATTCCGGAGTGTTCGTTGGATTAAACTGGTTATTTTTACGCATCAGAGCTCGTATAACCCTCCAGAAAGCGATTTAAAGCTTAAAATCGAACAAGAGTTAATATGTGTAAATGATACACATATTTTTACAAATAACAAGTATGAAATACTATATTTCATTGGTTTGGCATTTGTTTGATGGTTGAAGTGACACAGGTGTCACAGTCTCCCTTACTTTAGGAAATTTCGTCCCGAAATTTAATTCTAAAGGAAACTTGTGAAGACAGCTGTGACGGTTTCGCCTTCTAATAGATCCATTGAACCCTTAAGTAAAACTCTGGGCCATGTTAGGACTCTTAGCGAATTTGTTAACCCTCAAAGTGAATTCCTTGTAATAGTAAAACATGGAATTTTGAACTATGGACAGAAGAACGTTTCTTATGAAGACTTATCATAGGAAACTTGGTGTGTGATTGAGATCAGAATTGGGGAGTGTGAGAATAAATGACATTGGTCGAGGTCCAAGACTTCTCCCGTATCATTATTCTTGTCACTATAGGTCTTAACACATGACAAAGCTTCCTGTGGTTTCTGTGCACTGAATTCCATAATTATGTAGGCCTCCATAATTACGTAATTCCTTGCACAGTCCGCACAATTCATTTCATAATGCGTAGGAAAAAAAATCACTTGAATAAACATGAAGCGACTCGACTAGACCACCAAAGGATCCTTTTAATTAGATAAACGAACGATCTTTTTAACTAGATCAACACATGATCTTCTTAACTAGACCGTCGTACGATCTCCTTAAATAGACCACTTAAGGGATCTTTTTAGTTACATCATCACATGATATTTCTAATCAGATTTTCAAAATCAATCTGTTTAACCAGACCATTCAAGAGGTCCAATTATAGAATAATACTTTATAACCCGAGGGACTTAACTACAATGTTGAAGTCCATTAAGGATTTAAGATAGTATCTTTGGATATCCTATTATGAATCTCTCGTATGAGATATGGAAGATTCTATGAGGATTTGAATGGATCACATACAACCACAAAACATGTAAGAAAACACATAAGCACAAATTTAGTTAACTTGATTCTTTAACTTGTTATCTTTAGGTATGAATATTTAAAGCACACTAGGAATCCAATCCATGGATTTCATTTGGCACATTAATGATTTTTAAGGATCTATCTATAAAGATAGAGGGATTCTCAATAAGAGTTTGGCTTTGTTTCTTAAAAGAAACGAGTGTTTAAGGTTCTTGGGGAGATCACAAGTGATCATAAAATGACAGAACCACACGAGTAGTTTGTCTTTGGGTTGACATCATAAGGTTGCATCAAGCATTCACACAAACACATAAATTTTGCAGAAATAAAAACAACAAATCTTTATTTATGTAACAACCGAATTGTCTTGAAGTGTCAAAAGATAACCACCAAGAAAATACAAAACACTAATTGATTACTGCTGCATCATTGTTCATGTTTGCCTCATTGATGTTAAACACTCGTCCTCGCGCTGGAGGTATGTTAACAAGTCTTGGGCAATTGTTCCTGTAGTGGGTAAGGTCACCACAGTTATAACATAACCCCGGAGGGAACCGTGCTTGAACAACAGCAGGGTTTGCAGCAGCTTGATTTGCATAACGACAAACATTGATCAAATGTCCCAACCGCCCACAGTGGGTACATTTATGACACTGCTCTTGCTCTAGATGATGACGGTTCCACTTGTTGCACAAAGGTGCGGTACCAACATAGTTTTGTCTTTTGCGAGGTTGTGCTGGCTGGTTTGGTGCAACCTGTTTGTCTTGAGCAGTTACAGCGTAGTTTTTAGAGGCTTTGCACTTCTTCTTCTTGGACACCTCAGCATTTTCTTCCTTTGGTTCCACATGAGCAGTCTTGTCAGATGGTCTTAGGTCGCCCTTCCGAAACAGCTTGCGCTTCCTGATATGGGATTCAGTCAGAGTGGCGGCCAATTCAATGGCTTGTCTGGCAGTAGTAGGGTTGCTGCCAGTAACGATATCCTGAACTACGTCAGGAAGACCATCAATGTATTTCTCAATTGCCTTATCCAGAGGCGTAACGATAGCAGGGCATAACAAGCTCAATTCCTCATAGCGGTCAGTATAGGCTCGATGTTCCCCACTGTCTTGCTTCAAATCATCAAATTCCCTTTCTAGAGCCCTTAGCTCATGACGAGGACAGAATTCCTTCATCATAAGAGCCCTAAGCTCGGCCCAAGTCTGTGCGAATGCAACCTCAGCACCGCGGTCTCTCATAACCCCGTTCCACCACGTAAGAGCCCTCTTCTGAAACATACTCGAAGAAAACTCGACCTTGCGATTTTTAGGACACTGAACGTGACGGACAATATTCTCAATGCTCTCGAACCATTGAAGAAGCCTAGTTGCTCCCTCAGAACCACTAAACTTGAGCAGTTTAGCCGAGTTAAAATTCTTGAAATTGCACGGAGCATTGTTGTTGTTGATGGCTTGAATCATTTGAGCATAAAGATTTGGGAAGGCAGCAGCCATCTGCTGCGCGATGATTTTCGCCAGTTCGGCATTCGCCATCTGATTGTCGCGTCGAGGAGGCATTCTAAAAGAGGAAACATGAGAGGAAACGAGTGAGAGAATTAGACGAAAAGAATGAGATGAAACAAATCTGATGAAAGCGAGGATAGTGGTCATTTGTTTGTTACTACAAAGCAACAAACGACCCCGGTGATTAATCAAAGTAAATAGGTCAAAAATAATGTATCGCGAAGACATGCTCGCCTATAAGTGGACACTCACCCCAAGAGTTCCCAGGTAAGAGTGACTGGTCATATTATGTGGATTTGTACGAACAGGCTAACCTTAGACAGAAAACTCAGGGTATTGTTTTAAAACTAAACACAAGAAAACTTGTGTTAGGGTCTTAGAAAGTTATAGTCAAGGTCAAAGCATTACTAATAACCTAATTCCCTATAACCATTGGCTCTGATACCAACTCTTCTGTCACACCCCGACCGCGTATAACATGCAACCGCGGCGGAAACGTCGGGGAGTGTTGAGACAGAATTATTTGTTTCACAACCATGGCATACAAAGTTATATTTTATTTATCAAATAAACGTGTTACATTATCTTCAAACAGGAAATAAAGAGTTTATAACATAATTAAACTAAGTCTATCTTCGTTTTATGTCTCTAAGGCACAGGTCCGCCCTAGTATCACAATCATCATCCTAAGCGACAGCTCCTGAAAACACATGTGAAAGTACGTACGTCAGCATAAAAATGCCTGTGAGATACATAGGTTTTGTGAAAATAGAATTCATGACTTATGTTTGTGAAAATGTTTAGTCATGAACCTTGTAATTTGCTTTGTCTTATAAATCATATGAAAAACGATAAGATCAGATGATATGTATAAATAAAATGTAAGGTTAAATGAGAGTAAAAATGAGTTTGTATAAGATAAGTTGTTTGTAAAACAATGTCTTATGAAGAATATGTTATTTGTGTAAAATGTAATATGTCTATACTGAAATGATTTAAATAATGCTACGATAGGTAATATTATACAAACATTTAAATATAGGAAGTACCAGCGGCGTATCCACCATGTTTGTATCATATTACATACGCCACGTTACTCAAACCATTTACCCAAACGAACCACCATGTAAATTGTTCATGCATAAATCAATTGTCAAGTGTTATTGCGTAAACCATATCAAAATGTTCATGTCTAATGTAAACCACCAAACGTGTATATCAATGTCAAATTGTTTATGTTTAATGTAAATCATATAATGTGTATCCAAAATATCATGTATGGCATGTGAAATATATCAACTAGGCCATAAGTAAAAATGCACAAAAACAGGGTATTGAATTAAACATAGTTTAAGTTAAAGTTATGTTTTGTGGAACAATTGCATGCTATACTGATACAAACATTTATGCGGTATTGTGAAAATGCATACATTCAAGCCTTTGTGACTTGTGGTGATAGACCTTTAAACAAATTAAAGGTCTATATGTGTTATTGTTTATCGAATTCGGTCATTCCTTCCAATCCAAACAAACCCGAGATTTCAGGAATGGGAGTTGTCAAGTCCTATGGTACCATTACCTACTAACGAGCGGCATGATCGGTGTTAATGAATGTACATTGTATAATTTAAACAAACCAAATGTCATACATTATTTTTTTTTGGACAAAACAAGTCTATGTATATTTTCTAAGTGAAAATATATTATTTTGGAAACTACAAATACAAGTATACGAGAATACATGTATGAAATACTCCCATCCTTGGGTAGGAAACACTAAAACAAATACTTGAAAAGTATTAAAACTCCGGATGACGTAAAGACATAAAGAAAACGTAACTCAAAACATGAATACTAAGGCAAGGCACGACCCGCTCGTCTAATAGACCATAGCACATTGTAGGTAGTCGCATTTGTTGACGAGATTTGAGTTACGAGTACCGAAGACGCAAAACATTGAGTTCATGCTCCCCCTTTTCTTTAACTGTTTTTGGTTTTATAACTCTCGGGGGTGAAATACATGTACAGATACTTAAACGTTATGAAATGCCTATGAAATACTAGATCATGTGAGCATAGACTAAATACTAAAAATACCATAAGGTCTTGGTGAAAACTAGTACCAAGCCATTAAAAACATTCATTAATTAGGGACGAGGGTTAGATCTAACGGGTACGGCCGAACCCCACTCATGGCCAAAACTAGTACCTAATAGTGCTTCGGAGTCCTAGTCGAGGTTAATCGACACAGTCGAGGGAAATCAACACAGTCGAGGATAATCGACACAGTCAAGGAATCAGAACGAGTATTCCGACAAGGAGTCATAACAAGTACTCCCCATGTCCTCACATGCCTTAAAGTTCTTGTAAAACATTCATGTTTATACACGTTTTTCATACCTGTTTACAAAAGAGTCTCTCAAAGATTTACAGTACACAAGCTAGACGCATGAACTCGCTCAACTTTTTGTTGATGTTTTCCAAAATTACATGTATTTCAGGTAACAGGATGGATCTTGGACGCAGGTGTCATAACTAGAAGTTTAGATGTCATCCACTTTTGTTGATTTGTAACCTAGTCGAAGGTTGTGTTTTAAAAACTTGAATAAACAATGTTTGTAATACATAAATTTTATGAATGGATGAACATCGTTTTGATCATGTAGTTGTTTATTATAATTGAATGCAATGATATTAAACCAGTCACACATCATACGCTTCCGCAAAAGACAGGGTGTGACAAGGTCGACACCTACTGCTCTCTCTCTCCCTCCTTCTATTCGCAAGTCATCAGGAATCATAGCAGGTTATCTTCGGTTTCGAGCAAACCATGAACCTTCATCACTCCCTCTTTCGGTAACACACTTATCATGCTTATAGTCTTGATTAATTGTATAAAAATCGTGACTGCATTTTCTAAAGTACTTGGTATTCTTGTATAGTATATGTATGAATGTTGATGTGATCGCATTAGTATATATATAGTTACTAGGGTTTTGATTTTAACATGATCCTGGTAGGAATATTGATAACCTTGATTGATTCTTAATGCATATTGATGTAGAATCCGGATATATGATGATGACCTGCTGTATGTCGAGTATACATGTTTTGATTGAAAAGTATGATGATAAAACCATAAAACCGTTTTGAGAAGCTTGGTAATAAAACAACTTCTGGTTAGAAAGTTACAGCTGACTTGTGTCGCCTATAACCGGGTCAAAACTGGACAAAAACCAATGTTTCTGGAGTCTAAGATGTAGTTCCAGGAAATAGTTTCAAACCCCACCAGAATCATATTGTTTTGATGTGAGTTAATATTATAAATGACTTTTTCTGTAACAAAGGTTCAGGCTGTGTTTTCTAGCATAATTTGCTGCATGTTAGGAATGTCATAACTTGGTGTAGGATTTGAGTTAATACTTGAAACTTTTACTATTGATGGTCCTCTGAGATGTTAAAATTCTCCAACTGAAATTTTGTTAAAAGAGTTAACAAGTATTTTTAAATGAATTTTTCTGTAAACTAACGCCAGGATGTGACGAATCAGAACTATGTGTGATAGATGATTTTTAATGAATTTTTCGTGAATAATTAGGTCATGAGAAAACTAATCAAGTCTTAGTGGACTAAATGACATGTCTCATAAAAATATCATAAGTTTTTTGAGTCCGTTTGGTATTTTAAATAAATTCCTTAAAACATCTCAAAATCTGATGTGAAACCAAAACTACTGAAAGTTAATGTAGATGCTTTGAGTGTAATTGTGTATTACTACAAGGTGTTAGTTGTCGTTTAAAACTTAAACGAGTTCCAATGAACATATCGCAAGTTATGAGATGAACACATGCATATACCCACACGAACGGTTAATTACATGTCAACGTGTTGCATAGTTATGTGTTAGTATACATGTAGGCATGGTTGTAAAAGTGCCGCCTAGGATCCGAGTACTCCCCGAGTACTCGCTACAAGGTAGGCTGTCGAGGCCCGAGTACCGTTCACCTTGGCTAATTACTCACCGAGTAATCTCCGCCTAGGTCGAGTACTTCCCGAGTACTCCCGAGTACTCTCAAATCCGACTAGCAAGCGCCTAGCAACTTTTGCAACCATGCGTGTAGGAATACATGAGCACAAACTAACTAAAACGATAACCATATCAGGATGAGGTTGACCAATTTTGCTACTTTTCACATATTTACTAGCCGAGCAAACTAAGGTGAGTTCACAGCTCTTTTCTAAAAGCATGCGTCCCTGGTTTGGGGACAACACACTTACGGTAGCCCTGGTTGGGCTTACGCGTGAATTCCCGGTTTGGGACCAGATACATACTATCCACTGGAGGTGGAATAATACATATAAACTAAACGCAAAGTTTATCTAGAAGTCCTTGCACATTTTACTGATTAGTATGTTGGGTTGGCAGACAGGGTATTAGTTGATAGCGCTACTAGGTTTGACAAACCTCACACCGTGCTGGGAGCTGGGCGTGAAATATTGACCTTTTCATTTCATCAATGTAGATAGACATTGATGAGGGCACAAATAAAAACTATATCGTCAGCATTCAGTACACACAGTTTAGTTACCTTGACGAGGGTTAGCTACCCAACTCATACATATAACGCTTTGCATGTGAACGTACGCTTACGCTTTATGCTTAACTAAAATTTGTGAATTCACCAACTTTACGTTGACACACTATTGCATTCTTTGCAGGTCGTTAGGTACAACATGGACAGAGGATTGCAATGATTGGAGTATCGTGGGTTACTGAGCTTACATTTTAATATTGCTATGAATATATGGTTTTGGGTTGTGACTGGATTATAATCTTGCTTTCGCTGTTAACTTAAACTATATTTTGGACTTTTAAACTTTGATCACTAATCTTATTGATTGTGATAACTTTATAACTTTAATAATTGGTTCAGCATGATTAGTGGCTGGATCCTGGTCAGTCACACACCTTGCGGTAAAACCACGCATGTGGAATTTGAGGGTTTTTTAGATTGGTATCAGAGTTATTGATTATAGTGAACTTTGTTTAAAACTTTTGAAAAACCAGACTACAACCGTTCTCTTTTGAAAAACCACAACGACACCATACTCCAAATTGCAAGGTTCGTCACTCTTATATGCATACATTACATTCATATTTACTCGACACTTGTGCATACATTATGTTAGTATCACACACAAAACCTTGGCACAAGTGCAAACTAAATATGTAAACGTGACATACCACAGGCATGTCAACATCCTCTTCGTCGAATCATTCACATGCGCCGGGGAAGGCACCCATGATATCTCATTCTCCTCTACGTCGTGTGGAGACATGTGCTGCCCGTAGGAGTCGCCTTACCCAAGGTGGTGAAACATCTTCCGCACATAATCTAGCAGCAAGAGTCGAGACTCATGTAGCTGCTCTTGACCCCAACAACTCACTGAAGCGTATCAACGATTTGGAAGAGGAATTACAAAGGACTCACAATATGGTTGGGACCCTACGAGCATCTGATGCTGTTAATCGAGAGGAACTCAGAATATTACAAGTGGAACTACATAAGGCTATTTGGAGGATTCATGAACTAGAAGCTCGAATACCACCACCAGCACCACCGATTGAGCCAGAGCCGGAGGAGGATCCCAAAGAGGAACCAGAGGAAAAGCTTGAGGAGACCGCTGAAGATGAAGATGTCGACATGGGAGGCGGAGAAGTCGACGACTGATCCATCACCTGTCCATCTTTTCTTATTTGATCTCAAGAAGCTATGATGACCATTAAATTTTAAATAGTTGTCGGAGTACGTTGTAAAGACAATTACAATTTATTTTGATGGGACATTTTTATTTGATTGTTCATGTGATGGTTGGACATGTCTTGTTTGATTGCTTTATTTCGGAAATTTACATAGTGATTGTATACTATTGTTTTATAAACCCATTCTTGTTTAAAACAAAGGTAACATGAGCGGACGAAACAGTGGTCGTGGCGAACGTGGAGGTATTCACATGATTCAGGCTGAGCTTACGGCCCTATTTAACGATCGTGTCGCCGAGGCTTTGGTGGCATACCAGACAGCACACCCTGAGGTAATCTTTGGTTTTGAGTTATCTATTCTAATTCGCTCATAACTTGGAACGCCTGTGTCCCTAGACTTTTAGCTAATTGTCACTTTTAGCCCCTGTACTACGGGATAACTGGCACTTTTGTTACTTTGTGAATCTAATACTATGAAACTTATGAGACTTAACTCTAGATACTTGATTCTTGATACTTGATACTTGGAAGCTATGATACTTGATACTTTTGATACTTGGTGAATCTTACGCTATGATACTTGATACTTGGAAGCTATGATTCTTGGTACTTGATACTTGAAAACTATGATTCTTGATACTTGATACTTGGAAGCAATGATTCTTGATGCTTGGAATCTAGATTCTTGACTCTTGATGCTTTGGTGCTTGACTCTTGAGGCTCGTGAAACTTGAGACTTGGTTGAACGAGGGACTGGAGACTTGTCACTGGCGGAAACTATGGAAACTATGGAAACTTTTGTGTTGATGATATAATCTAGTTATGTGATACTATTACCCAATAATACGCAATGCAACGCTTAATCTAACTCGCAAATCAAAGACGGGAACGCGGAAAGGATGGGATTGACCGAGTTACCATCCGATCGGATGACCAACCGATCGGATGGCCATTCGACCGAGCTGCCATCTGATCCGTGCACACTGCCTCACTCTCTCCCTCTGACACTATAAATAAGCCTATCACATCATTCTCACTGATGTGACAACCTCACTCGATCCAGACGCACGCACTCCTACTTTTCTTCCATTTCTCTGCGATTTCGGTACGTTTTACACTAGATTCTTGTACATCTTTGATCTACACGTTATTCTCTACATGATTCTCCTTTGAAATCTCACTTTTCACCGTGAAATCTCTAAGATTTGAGCTCTTGAGGGTGACGTCATCATGGTGGTTTGTACAAACTATGGTGTGATGTCATTCCTGCCAAGATCTAACTCAGATCTAAGGAATTTCATGTGTTTTACATTGAATCTTAACTAAATCTAGACTTTTTCACCTAAAACTTATGTTTATCATCATCTTTTCTTAACTTTTCCCTTAAAACGGTGGAACCCGGATCTGAACGGACTAAAGACTTGATGATTAGTCTTGAGTCAGCTTGGAAATGGATTGTTGCCGGAGAAGATGACCGGAGTACGTATTCCAACATAAGCATCACCAAGAGCAGATGACTGGACGGGCTGGGGTGATTCCCATCCGATCAGAACGACTATATATTGGTGTGATTACCATTGTCTCAATACATACCAAGCAGTCACGTTAAACTCAGAAACTTTACAAGGTTATCAACGGGACAAGGACAACTCGATCGAATGGCAATCCGATCGGATAGCCATCCGATCGAACCGCCATCGGATCAAGTGGCACTTGCCTCATAACCTTAAATACTTCGGAACCTTGAATCCTTGATCGTCGAATGGTAATCCGATTGGATAGCCATCCGATCGAGGTGACATTGTGTTTTGGAACCCTCCAACACTTAGAAACTTTTTCAGAAACTTGAACACTTGGCAAAACTTTTGGAATCACAACACTTGGATCGAATGACCGTTCGATTGAATGGCCATCCGTACGGATGACCATCCGATCGGATGGCAATCCGTCCCCCACACAATAGTCATCCCAATCGAATGGCAATCCGATCGGATAGCCATCCGATCGAACAACCATCCGATCGAACAGCCATCCGATCAAGATGACTGATCCGACCTTGGTTTGAATCTCATTGTTTTGTCCGACACTTATCTGTTGTAATCTAATCAGGCTAACTCTAAAGAGCTCCCTTTGATCCAATAACAGTTAGTCTGTTAAGCAATCACTGTGAGTATACTCGATCCCTTTTTGTTTTAAACTTTGGGATGCAACATGTATTCTATTAAACTATGATACTTGAAACTTTTGGAATCTAAACTCTATCCTATGTGTATGTGAAACTTGTGATTCTTAATTCTAGACTCTTTGTGCTATGTGGACGTTTAATCCAGAGTGTGTAGTTCTGCCTTAACAATAGTAGCGCTATTGGAGATGCACCTCCCCATTATTCTCGGGGGTATTGTTAGGAGGATTCTAGTTTTCCTTGAGACTTGGGAAAAAACTAAAGCATCGGGATACTTGGCTATCACTTGTTGGACTGCGAACACTAGCATGTCTGAAACTATTTTTGTGTCACTTACACGACAGATATGAGTTGTTTTAATCTATTATGCTATTACTCAAAATTGTATACTCGCCAATGCATTTTGTACTGACTTTATTTTAATACATGTTGCAGGCTGACAGGATGCTAGGAATCGTGAAACAAGCTAGGATGGAGCTTAGATACTCCAAATAGCTAAAACTAGAAACTTTGAAACAATGATTATGTTTGTTTTGGTTTGGTACTATGTTTTGGTGGTTGATGTTGTTTTAGACAATTGCATGAAGTGAATCTAATTTATATTGAAACTATTTAGTGTTATGGATTCTCATGAGCAATCTGAACGCTTAGTACTCGCACCCAGATGTTTCCGCCATTGGTTGGGGTGTGACAGATTGGTATCAGAGCCATAACTATAGGGAATTAGGATAAGTAGGAATACTTGCCCTAGTCTATAGTTCTAGGAATCTTGACTCTTATTTGTTGTTTAAGACTATGCATTCTACCGTATCTGCTTCCTAGCATCACATTTTCCTACTGAACTTACATGCCTTTCCTAAGGCTGACACAATATGCACTTGATACTTTGGAAACACTGCTAACCGGTGTTTGTATTTTGCACAAAATTTGCCCTCAAGTCAGGAGTGACATCCGAACCTTGACGGGAAATTTCCTCATTATATTCTAGTAGGTCTTATCTGTGGGTAAGTACCGACGCTATTAGGGTATGATGTTGTCAAGTTAGAGGTAAAACTCAGACCTTGATAACTAGTCCCACTCCTTGCTATTTTTTATGTCTTGCCAAAGTCTCGAAACTTCCATTCAATTAGGAACGTGAAATGACCAAAAGGACGAATATCGTAGGCCTAACGTCGATGACGTATTTGTCTAAGTAAGTCAAGACACGTTGCCTCAATTCGAAAGGGGTTCGAATCACTTTGGTTAGTCACCGTTCCTCTACCCGGAACAATCCTATGTTTTATGAGCCTATCTTTTGTGTATCTCGATTTTACGTGTGGTTTTAAACTCGATTCTTCGCTTATCTTGATTCTTCGTTTATATTAAGGCTTTTTACACAAATTTTGCACGAATGTCCGCAATCTAAAACGTTAACTCTAATCTCAGGATCAAACTAAATTTATGAAGCTTTGTTCATGATGTTAATCTATGTGGGAATCTTAATCAACTATGATGCTATGTGAATCTATCCGATGAATCTATGTGTATTTTTGTGGTTGTAAGGCACTAAATGTAACATGGCATAGAATACGAAGGGAAAGTAACGTGTCTGTAACATGGTGGATACCCTGCTGGTACTTCCTATATATAAGTGTTTCAGGTATGTTACCAACTTTCGTACCAAGTGCCATGCAAAACTTAGTGTTTTGCAGACCGGTGATGAGGTTGTGAATTCTAAAACTATGGGAAACTACTTATGTAATCTAAGTGAAATCTAAGCGTGATCTATGTGTAACCTAGGTGTACTCTAGCATAATCTATGTGTAATCTAAGTATGTGTTGTTTGAGAAACAAAACACGAAACGTAGCCTAGCACCAAAGACGAGGTGGACGTGGCATGTCTGAAACATGGTGGATACGCTACTGGTACTTCCTATATATAAGTGTTTCTGGCATGTTACCGAACCTTCGTACCACCCGCTAAGCGAAGTTCGTAATTTTGTAGGCTCGGGTTAAAGTTGTGGAATCTATTTGGTTAATCTATGTGGTTGAGTCTATTTGGTTAATCTATGTTGTGAGAAGTGGGAAATCTAATGTTGTGGTTAACGAAGCATGACACCGATGACGAGACGAACGTGGCATGATTGAAGCATGGTGGATACGCCGCTGGTACCTCCTATATATAAGTGCTTCCGTCATGTTGCCATACTTTCGTAGCACGTGCCATGCGGGATTTCGTTGGTTTTGGATTGTTAACACTAATCTATGTGAATCTATTGGAAACTATTGGAATCTATTGGAATCTATGTGAATCTATTGGAATCTATAGGAATCTATTGGAATCTATGAATCTATTGAATCTATTGGAATCTATTGGAAACTATGCGAATCTATTCGGTTAATCTATGAGAATTTATCGAGTTAATCTATGTGTGTATGATGATGATGATGAGTGTATTGTGACATGTAATATGACACCGAGTACGAGGCGGAAGCGATGTGCCCGAAGCGTGGTGAATACGCTGCTGGTACTTCCTATATATAAGCGTTTCTGACACGTTGCCAAACTTCGTACAACGTGCTATGCGAAGGTCGCGAGTTGCGGTGTTGAATCTATTGAAATCTATGTGAAACTTGAATCTTTTACCTGTATGAATCTTCTTGAATCTTGAGTCTTAATCTATCGTGTGTGAATCTATATTGTGAGGCTTGTGAATCTAGACTTATACGATCCTTTTGTCGGATCTTTGGATGTCTTCTCGAAAGCTATTCGACACTCTCAAGAGATCCAGGGAAAAGTCTCAGAAAAAGATGATGTCATTTATGGCTGACCAAATTGCTCGGGTCATGTCAAAGATCGTCTCTGAGATCCAAGGATCAAACACTCCTCCATCCTCTGTGGACTCGAAGGCCGAGAAGCTAAAGCCTATTAAGTTCAGCTACAAACATTTCATCTCCTGCAACCCTAAGCCTTTCACGGGCAGTGATGGGGTGACTGCTATGCTCGAGTGGTTTGACAGAATTAAGGTTACTTTCATCAACAGCGAGTGCCCAGATCACTTAAAGACTATGAGTGCAACGGGAATGTTTCAAGGCAGAGCGTTGGAGTGGTGGTCTAATGAGACAAACATCCATTCGAACGAAGAAGCCTATGCTCTTCCATGGGCCGAGGTGCGTGAACTAATGATGCTTGAGTTCTGTCCTCCCTATGAACAGTTGAAGCTTGAAGAAGAGTTTTGGCACTTGAAGCGGATTGGTGATGATAATCTGGCTTGTACTACCCGTTTCAAGCAGCTCAGCTTGATTGTTCCTCACTTGGTTTCTACTCCTAAGCGAATGATAACCAAGTACATCAATGGTCTACCTCCTGCTATGTGTGATTCTATTAAAGCAGCTCAACTCGAAACTATTGAAGAAGTCTACCGCCTTGCAGCTAGTCTCAACAATAACTGCGTTCGTGATAAGCAGTTTGCTAACTCTGCTCCCTCCAAGTCTGCTCAACAAGTTACCCAGCAGCCAAGTGGTAGCAAGAACAAGAGGCGAAAGTCTCAGGGTTTAGGATGCAATGCTATTGTTCCTACTACAAACCCTGCTGCTAAACATGCTCCTGCTAGTACTGTTCAGAACCCTGCTGCACCTGAAGTCAAGAAGCAGTACTCTGGGCCTTACCCCAAGTGTACAACTTGCAGCTTTCATCATCCTGCTAACTCTGCATGTCGTTTGTGCACCAACTGCAATCGCTATGGTCACACGACTCCTTACTGTCGTCAAGCTAATCCTACTCAACCAGCTCAGCAAGCCCCAACTCAGGCATCCCTACCAGCTCTTCCAGCTCCTAAGCAGAATCCTAGGCCAGTCAATGCTGTTCGTGCATGCTACAAGTGTGGAGATACCACTCATTTTTGTAACCAGTGTCCTCAGCTGAACCAGGATCAGCAGCCAGCCACTCGTAGACGAGCGTTCAATCTCAATGCTAACCAAGCCCGTAACGACAATGACGCCGTTAATGGTACGTTTCTCATGAATAACCTTTACCGCTTCGATTCTATTTGATACTGGTGCCGATAGAAGTTTTATGTCCGTGGAATTTGAATCTTTGTTAAACTGTGCATGCTCTAAGTTACCTAAGTCATTTTCGGTGGAGATTGCCGACGGGAAATCTATTCTAGTTGATTCTATTCTCTGTGGTTGTTCCTTGACTCTTAACGACCACGTGTTTGCTATTGATCTAATACCCATGCAATTGGGTAGTTTTGATGTCATTATCGGCATGGATTGGTTACGTAAGAACCATGCCGAGATTGCTTGTCACGAGAAGTTTGTTCATTTACCACTTCTGTCCGGTGATATCTTGCATGTTTATGGAGATCGACCTTCGAAAGGGCTAAGGCTGATGTCATGCACACAAGCGAACCGATGCTTACGTAAACAGAACTTTGCCTTCTTGGCCCACGTGGTGGAACAAAAGGGCAAGGGGAAGAATATAAGCGACGTTCTAGTGGTGTGTGATTTCCCCGATGTCTTTCCTGAAGATCTTCCTGGTCTTCCTCCTCCTAGATCCGTTGACTTTCGTATTGATCTCATACCTGGTGCAACTCCTATCGCCAAGGCTCCTTATCGACTTGCACCTTCCGAGATGCAAGAATTATCCATCCAACTACAAGAATTGCTCGACAAAGGATTCATTCGTCCGAGTACCTCTCCATGGGGTGCTCCTGTACTGCTCGTCAAGAAGAAGGATGGTTCGTTTCGTATGTGTATCGACTACCGTGAACTTAATAGGCTTACCGTTAAGAATCGTTATCCTCTTCCTCGTATTGATGATCTATTTGACCAACTACAAGGCGCGTCCTATTTCTCAAAAATCGACCTTCGTTCTGGTTATCATCAGCTTCATGTACTCGAGGATGATGTACCCAAAACCGCTTTTCGTACTCTTTATGGACATTACAAGTTCGTGGTCATGCCTTTTAGATTGACCAACGCACCCGCTGTGTTCATGGATCTTATGAATCGTGTTTGTAAACCCTATTTGGATCGTTTTATGATAGTCTTTATTGATGATATTCTCATTTACTCGAAATCTAAGGCTGATCATTGATGTGTGTAAATTGCAACATATAAATTACATCAAATGAGGCTTAAAACTAACCCTTTTTAAGTACTAATGTTGGAAAAAGTGCGCTTTTGTCTTCCTTTTGTATTTTCAGGATTAAATGAGCTCAATTGGACAAAAGAAGCAAAAATGCAACTAAATCTAACATAAATACAAGAAAAGGAACAAACGTGGCATGCCCGACCCCTCGACAGCATCTTCCCAAGCAAAAACAAGACATCGGAAGGCTGAACACGCCCCGTGCCCAGCGGACACGGGTCGTCGCCAAGCGTCTGCAGAAAAGACAAAAGTATAGAAGCTTCTATCTCCCAACACGGGGGTGTGCCCAGCTCCACACGGCCGTGGTCAACGCTAAGATTCACAGAATCCAAGCAAATCTTGATAGTACAGATACGCTTCTGCACACGGGGCCGTGCCCAGTGGACACGGAGGCGTGGTCAACTAATGCAGACAAACTACATTAAATGAAGAAAGAGAAAGTGGATGGACACGGGGTCGTGCCCAATGGACACGGGGCCGTGTCCGGGCTTCTGTGCAGGCTATAAATAGAGGTGCTTGGTTCACTTCAAAGGTATCTCTTGGCAAACCACCTCTCTCACACTTCACCCACACTCCACCACCATCACAACACCCACATCCCCCACCATCATCCATTATCCACCATAGAGTGTGTGTAGTAGTCTCGGGATCCAAGATTGATAGTAAGAGTTCTTGACAATCAAAGGCTATGTTTGCCTAAGTCTCTTACATCACTTGGTGAAGACAAGCATTTAGTGTAATACTTTTGTTTTTTAATCTTTTCGCACTTTTTATTTGGTTTTGTATTAATGACATTAATAACTAGTTTCTTATGTTGAAGGTGAAACTTCCTTATCATTTGTCCGTGGTGTCTTGGCATTATTTTACTATCTATATGAAATAAAAGATTTACACCATTCATATCTCTACGGTTTATATAGAGATATGTTGGCTACCTGGTCGGGGGTTAAAGGAATAGTTTGGTAAGGTTCTTGCCTTGTTCAGTGTATAGATCCTGCAAGGACCTGGTTCAAGCTTACTAGGACCTCCTTCAATACCCACTGGTATTGGATGGCGGGGGTAATGTCACCTTCAAAAGAGGGGCCTACCACAATACATTAACCCGACTACTTGGGATTGTATCCCTGCTGACTCAAACCACTTAGCCGAGGGTAACGTCACCTTCAAAAGAGGGGCCTACCACATTACGCATTAATAACTTAATTAATTATCTTTCAATAATCCAACCCTTTAGGATTGTATCCTTGCTTACTCAAACTACTGGGTTGAGGGTAACGTCACCTTTAAAAGAGGGGCCTACTACTATAACTAAGATAATCTCTTAAAAAGTGCAAAAATGCGAAATTCATCAAAGGTTACACTAAAGGCGAGTCGGATCCAAGTGATTCATCTTGTCTATCTGTTTTATTTTTTACTTTTCAGCATTTTTAGTTTTTATTTTCATGTTTAAAACCTCTTTTCTAAAATTTTGATTTGATTAGACGTTGAGGATAAACCGGTACTAAAAGCTCTTGTGTCCTTGGACGACCTCGGTATCTTACCAACGCTATACTACGCTCACGATGGGTGCACTTGCCCATATGTGTGTTTAGTGTTAGTAAAATATCGTGTTTTATAAATTTAAAACTTGACTAAAGTGTTAAAAACGGCTAAAATATACATAAAAACCTATCACACTCGACACGCATCAAGTTTTTTGGCACCGTTGCCGGGGACACAAGGATTTTAAGAAAGCTTAAAATCGACGGCCTAATCAGTTTTTCAAAACCTTTTTAAATCGCGCGCACATTTTCTGCATTGTAGTTAGTTTTGCATTTACAGTAGCCTGAACACGGGCCGTGTTCACTGAACACGGGGCCGTGTTGCACATTTTTTTCAAAACACCCAGATACAGAGTCTGAACACGGGGTCGTGCTCACTGAACACGCCCCCGTGCTGCACAAAACCAGTAACTTTTATTAAAATGCCCCAGATACAGAACCTGAACACGCCCCCGTGCTGCACAAAACCAGTCACTTTTATTAAAACGCCCCAGATACAGAACCTGAACACGGGTCGTGCTCACTGAACACGGGGCCGTGTCCAGTATCTGTTTCCGTTTTTATTTTTGTTTTCTGGTGTAGGATCGGTTTGACACCGTACGATTGCGTAACGAACGTTCGACGTGCGGAATCCGTGAACGTGCGTGACTAAACACACAAGAACGTACTAGAACCGTGATTCTATTGAAGAAGATGACGTGTACAAGCAACGAGAATCACGTGAGAGAACTTTCTCTCTCTAGACTTTCTCTCTCTAAGCTTGAAGCTCCTAGATCACAAATGAGCCAAAGTCTTTAACTTTACTACTAACTCCTCTATTTATAGGTCAAGGCTTTAATGAAATTTTTCATTAATTACAAGATTGCCACCTTGTCTTTTGACTAGATATAATACTTTAAAGACTCGTTATCTTCAGTTTCTCGCTACAGCTCGGATTGACGAAGGCGATAGACATTAATGCACTAAATTCTTATGGACCCTACGATCTCAGCATATCCCCTCATCATGCAATACACTAACTCAAGTAATGCCTTTAAACTTTCATCAACTGTGATTTGTTCAAAAACAAAGCAGAATGTTTAAACATTAACAATCAGGTCGATACTTCCGTATACGCAGAGAAAGTCCAATGTTTAAACAAAATAAGAAAATAAAACAAGTTGAAATTGTTTAGGCTTTAACCACCAGGTCGATACTTCCGTATCCGCAGAGGTGATCCAAAGCTTAAATGAAACACCAAAGAAAATAAAGCAGAACGTTTAGGCAATAACATCCAGGTCGATACTCACGTATACGCAGAGGATGTCCAATGCTTAAACAAAATAAAGAAATAAAACAAGTTTAAATCTTTGTAAAATGAAATGCACAATCACAGTGACTTTTCAGCAAAATTGTGAAAGTTCACAAATTTAACCAGTTTTTATGCTCTTTGCATTCAGCGATTACTGAGAAGGTGCACAATCAAGAAGAACAAAACTAAGTACTATGCTTTCAATCATGTTTCCCACTAGAACTAGGCTTTTTCATTTAAGTTTGTATCGTTATCGTAAATCTACTAGTCTAGCTGAGCCTATCGTCACATCTTTAGTGAGACCGTTTATCACATTTAACATTTCATTTCTTTAGCATGCTGTGATAGTCCATTGATTTACTATCATTTCCTCTTGTCTCAACAGAACTCATTTTTGATTTTTTGATGTTTTTGACATTTTTCAAATTTTCTAATTTTTTAAAATTTTTCTCCCCCTAAAATCAAAATATGTTTCGATTTTGATTTTCTGGAAAATTTGAAAACGAACTATACAGATAAAGTGACAACATGATATCGAATCGCTTCAATTCGCCATCCACTTTAGCATAAACAATCAGAACTCCCCCTGACAACAAACTATTTTCCCATTATGATTTCAAAACACTTAAGTTTGTTTTAATGAAAATGATTTTTCCGGAAAATTAGTTTTGTTTGACTTTTCACAAATTCGGGGTTCTTTCATCACATTGTTTTCCTTTAATCACTTGTAGATTTATCACACAAACAATTTCCAATAATCATACCACTTGTAAGATAGTCAAATCAAGTACAACTTAATGTCCTTGATTAACTACTTGTAAGTCGAAATATCACAGTTACCAACCTGTGAATTTCTCAAGAAAGATGCTGATTCCTACTCCCCAATTACCAACCTGGGAGTTCCGACAAGTCAGGATTTTAAGCAACGAATGCAGGCACCCAAGCCTGACCAGCCTTGGGTGTGACCTTTTCAATTTCACTCGGGGTTTGATCATTCCTTTTTGCTTCATAAAATTCTTTTACCCCTTTTACCTTTCCCTCAATCATTTTTCCAAAAATATTTTTCACTTTGTTATTAAAAGCCCTTTCCATATCGAATTCTTTCTTTTCAGAATAGAATTGATTCGAAATTTTCACTTTACCAACTTTTTGTTTAAAATTTTTAGTTCGCAATGGTGGAAAGTTTGTGTCATCCATTGGCGGAACTGAATTTTCACTTTTGAGCTCAACTTGTGGCTCCTCTGATTTTGACGAATCAGAATCATCGCCAGAACGTGGCTCCTTTGTTTCTGAAGAAACAAATTCATCGCCAGGAACATTTCCTTTCTTCACACTCCATTCTGTCCTCAGATTTGCATCTGATGAATTCGTTTTGCTTGATTTGTCATTCTTTGGAGAGCAAGACGATTTATCAGAACTCTTCTCTAATTTTCTTGTTGTATCCGAGGACAAAATCCTTTCCAGATACTCTCTTGCCTTCTTCCTTTTCTTCCTCAGTTTGTCTTTCTGCCCTTGTGAAAGATTAATTTTCTTTTCTTGAACTTTCTGTTCTTGAACTTTTGGTTCTTGAACTTTCTGTTCTTTGGGCTTGACTTCGACTTTGACTGATTTCTTTGCCATTTTCTGAGATTCAGCCCTCGATCTTCCCATCGATCTCATTGGGCAATCTCTGGCAATGTGACATTTGATTTGGCATTCATAACATCTTCTTGTCTCAAACCACTGTCTCTGGCAGTTAACAGCAATGTGTCCTTGTAAACCACAGTTGTAACACACTCTGTTATCGTACCAATCTCCACTTTCATACCACACACTCAGATCATAGCATTGATTTGCCTTGTGGTACTCATGTCTCCTCTTGTATCCTTGATTTGGCATTTGAGCACTGTGGTCAAACCTGCACCACTCATTACCAACTTTTTGTGAGTTTTTGTTTTTAGATTTTTGTGATTTTGCATAATGATTGGATGACTGAACTGATGAGCTCTTGTTTTCATTTTGAAAATTTTTTGAATTTTGAATTTTTTGTTTCTGTTCTACAATCTTCTTAACAGGTTTTTGCTTTGAGCATTCACCTATTTCAGTAGATTGCAAAACAATATTTTTGAATTTTTCTTTTAATTCTAAAAATATTTTTCTTTTCTCATTTTTCTCATTTTCATCATCAGTTTTATCATCACAATCCTCAATTTTGACTTTGTCAAAATTTGTGACACTGTCACTTGTTGGAACAGAATCGATCGGTTCTGGACATACATATGGTGCAGAAGTCACAAAACCTTTCAACTTATTTTCTAAATCAGCAATTTTATTCCGATCACTTTCTGCTTCTTTTTCAAGCTGAATGATTTTAGCAAGATGAGAATTTATTGCAATTTGTTTTTCAAGATTATTTTTACCAAAAATATCTTTCTCATCTTCTAAAATCTTTATTTGATTTTGAAAATCTTTTTCTTTTTCTTTTAAAAATTTGTTTTCCAGCTTTATCCAAGAAACATCTTTATTTTCACTTTTAATTTTTTCAAAATCTTTGTTTTCTAATGACAAACTCTCAATATTCTTCAAAAGTTTGTCATTTTCAGATTTCAGTTTTTCACAGTTCAAGCGCAACTCTAGAATCTGTTCATCATCAGCTTTCTTTTCGATCTTCAAAGTTTTGTTTTCCAATGTCAAACTCTCCACATCCTTCAAGAGTTTCACATTGTCTGCTTCTGATTTTTCGCATTTCGAGCACACAGCTTCACTTTTTGAAATTTCATCTTTTTCTTTTTCTTCATTCTTTGAAATATCCTGTGTCTCTGTCTTGTATGTTCCTGCATAGAAAATTTTAACAAAATCAAGAGGATTTATATATTCATCAATATAACAACCCCTCTTAATATCGTATTTCATAACATTTTTTGCTTCAAGACACACAGAGATTCTTTTTCTCATTTCAATGATTACATCCAAATTTATCTTTTCTAAATCTTCTTTTGTTTTATCCGTTATCTTCCTTTTTCTTGATTCTTCATCACACTTGTGATTTTTAAGTGTATTGATGAAACTTCTTAAATCATAGCGTGAAAAACTAGAATCCCGTTTCAGTTCATGCAAAAATTTATCCCATTCCAAAGGTAATGCATCAACAAATTTTGAAATTATTTCATCATTTGAAACCCATATTCCATGTTTTTCTATCTTGCTAATTAGCTCATTAAACCGGTTTTCCAACTTCTCCAATGATTCATTCTTCATACACAAAAAATTTTCGAATCTTTTAACATAAACATTCTTATCACTTCTCATCTTATACCAATATTCACTAGTCCAATTATTTAAATTTTCAAGATTCTTGTTTTCTTGTTCATCAAACATTTTGACCAAATGTTAAACAATCTGATTGTTACTCAATTAAATCTGTTGGTCCTCAAATTTGAACAATTTTCTTACTCAACTTAGGCCGACAACCACTTACACTAGACAAAAACTCATTGAGCCGAACATAACCACTAATGCTGACAACATGATCTTAATGTTCAAATGTGGTTGGGCCGAACAACCCACTAAACCGACAACTTTTCTTGGTCAAAATAACATGATTGGGCCTTTAATTATGACTAATCAAAACAAATCACATGAAAGTGTAACAATGTCAGATAATTGATGCCCGACAAAACAAACTAAAGACTTGAATATGATTGGGCCGCTATTCTTATTTATGCAAACTGTTTAAGCACAAGACTCTTGCACATGGGTCGTCACACTCGACTGTCAAACATGGGTCATCAAACTCAAAAAAACGATGTGAAGCTATTGGACAGTTAATATATTTAGTGTACCGAACACTTCTCGATGAAATCAACGTCTCATGTAATCTGTCAATTAACACAGACAACTTTATTTTTTACTCTATTCTCATTTGACCAACTTATTAGATTTAATGTCTTTTAATCAGACGCAACAGCCGACAATCTATGATCAAGATGATATCATTGGACCGCTCACTTTAATCACATGAAATAGGCAACTTTTAAATTTTTTTCGACAATATCAGTTCACGTTCAATCGAAATCAGGACTTAAACTTCGAGCGGAATCAGAAGGTATTTCACGAGCGAAATTAGAATTAAACCGTTTTGGAGCGAAATCAACCTGAAATTACGAGCGGAATTAACGTTTTTCGAGCGAAATCAATGTTTTTCGAGCGAAATCAAAGTTTTTCGAGCGAAATCAACGTTTTTCGAGCGGAATCAGATATTTGACGCGAAATCGGACCTAAAACCTTTGATTTCTCCTAAACGGCTAGGAGTTTGAATCTGAAATTTGGTAGGGTTGTAAATCAAGTGTTTTCGCACAACATATCAAAAATTCAGTCGATTTGGGCTGTAAAAACCCGTTCAATTTGACGTTTTTCAGTGAAAACTGTGAAAAAAGTGAAAAAGATGAAGAAATAGATGAAATTCGGATCTGAAATCGCTGTAATCTGGTAAAAAACTATGTGTTTGATCAGTGCAATCGAGTTCCTGCTCTGATACCACTTGTAGGATCGGTTTTGACACCATACGATTGCGTAACGAACGTTCGACGTGCGGAATCCGTGAACGTGCGTGACCGAACACACAAGAACGTACTAGAACCGTGATTCTATTGAAGAAGATGATGTGTACAAGAAACGAGAATCACGTGAGAGAACTTTCTCTCTCTAGACTTTCTCTCTCTAAGCTTGAAGCTCCTAGATCACAAATGAGCCAAAGTCTTTAACTTTACTACTAACTCCTCTATTTATAGGTCAAGGCTTTAATGAAACTTTTCATTAATCACAAGATTGCCACCTTGCCTTTTGACTAGATATAATACTTTTAAGACTCGTTATCTTCAGTTTCTCGCCACGACTCGGATTGACGAAGGCGATAGACATTAATACACTAACATCTGGTCTCGAGACTCTGTTGTGGTCTGCTGAGTGATTCTTATGGATCAATACTCAGGAGATTACAACTACACCTATGAGGAGGATGATTATAGGGAAGATTATTACCCTATTTGTGGTAACCCTCAGTCGGTCAATATTGTGACCTTTTTACACCATCCACTTCATACACCTACTATGAGGAGCCCAGGTACGAGCCGTCCACTTCATACACATCCTATGAAGACCCAAGGTATGAACCTTCTCCCTCATACTCATATTTTGATGAACCAAGGTATGAGCCTTCATACTCATACTTTGAGGAACCAAGATATGAGCCTCCACCTTCATATGCTTATTATGAGGAACCATGGCGTGAACAACCCGCCTCATATGAGTATTATGAAGAACAAAATTACAACCCTTATCCATCATATACTTACAATGAAGAACAATGGTGTGAACCATCTACTTCTTATGAGTATTATGAGGAACAAAGGATCGAGCATCCGGATTCAAGCTTTGAGGATACAGATCCTTACTCTATCACCCACATAGCCGAGAAGATAATAGAACACATTAAAACTATCGAACGTTGCATAAAAGAATCCCGCGCAAGGGAAGAGGAGTCTCGCGCAAGGGAAGAATTAACTTGTAACAAAGAAGAGATAGTTGAAAATGTAAAAATGGAAGAACAAGTAAGTGAAAAGCCGACACATGAGTTAAACAACGAAAAAGGTGAGTCCGACAACGTTAAAATTCAAGAAAAGTCTAATTTTAAAAAAATTAATCTCTTGTCACCTTCTTTCGAAAATCATTGTTTAGTACTCACTCATGCTAAGTTTTTGAAAGAGTTAAACACTAACACTAAAATTGACGAAACGGTAAGCATTAAGTTAACAAATGATCAAACTTCGCTAACAAAAGAAGACCCATTTAAAATCAACATTACACCGGTTCCATGTTTTTTTTCAAAACTCCTTTATTAGTAATATCACCATTGATAAAGATCTTTGTGTTAATATAATGCCAAACTACATTTTCGAAGAATTAAGTATTGGTGATTTTTCTCCACTTCAAATACCCATTTTTCTATCTAATCGGAAAGTAATAAAATCAATAGGGATAGTTGAGGATGTCTTGGTCGAAACAAATCAAACGGTAATCCCAACCGACTTTGTCATCCTTGATGACGCTCCTCTAGTGTTGGGACGACCTTTTGTAAAAACTCACGAAGACTTGAAAAATCAGAACTACAACAATCTATCTATTCAATTAGGGGCATTTAAAAAGAGTGTCGATCTTGAGCATGCAATGAAATATCCATTCGGCAATAATGACCCCCTAATTGAAGATGAAGATGAACCACCCGATATAAGAGAAGAAATTGACCACTTTGTTGAAGAAGAGGTCGTCATAAAACAAACCTTTGTTGTTCTTGATCAAAATGAGCAACCAAATAAGGAGTCTCCTAAAGACCCACCTCTTGAGCTCAAAGAACTTCCAAAAGGTTTAGAATATGCTTTTCTAGACAAAGATGGTAAATCACCTGTAATTATTTCGTCAAAATTAACTAGTTTAGAAAAAGAAAAATTAATTAGACTTTTGAAAAAACACAAAAATGCGATCGCTTGGAAGCTTGTAGATATTAAAGAAATAAGTCCTTCCATGTGTACGCACAAAATTTTAATGAATGATGACTATAAATCGGTAATACAACGACAACGTAGAGTAAATCCAAATGTCCAAGAAGTGGTTAAAAACGAAGTCATAAAATTACTTGACGCCGGACTCATTTACCCTATTTCCGATAGTCCTTGGGTAAGTCCCGTCCAAGTAGTTCCAAAGAAAGAAGGTATAACGGTGATAACTAATGAGAAAAATGAATGAATACCAACGGGAACCGTCACAGGATGGAGGGTATGTATAGATTATCGTCGATTAAATGAAGCAACAAGGAAAGATCACTTTCCTTTACCCTTCATTGATCAAATGTTAGAAAGATTATCCAGTCATAAATTTTATTGTTTCTTGGATGGTTTTTCAGGTTACTTTCAAATACCGATAGCACCCGAAGACCAAGAAAAGACAACATTTACATATCCCTATGGAACTTTTGCTTATCGGCGCATGCCTTTTGATCTATGTAATGCCCCCGCAACTTTTCAACGTTGCATGGTGGACATCTTCCATGACATGATAGAAAAGACAATGGAAGTATTCATGGACGACTTTTCTATCTTTGGAGATTCATACGACCAATGCCTCGATAACCTTGAACGAATGCTATCCCGATGTGAGGAAACTAACCTCGCCCTTAACTGGGAAAAATGCCATTTCATGGTAACGGAGGGAATAGTACTTGGTCACAAAATCTCAAGCGAAGGAATGGAGGTTGATCGAGCAAAAATAGACACTATTTCTCGATTACCACCCCCACCCTCCGTTAGAGCTATCAGAAGTTTCCTAGGGCATGCCGAATTTTATAGACGATTTATCAAAAACTTTTCTAAAATCTTAAGGCCTCTAACAAAATTACTTGAAAAAGATGCCCCTTCCATCTTTGACAAGGATTGCAATCAAGCATTTCTAACACTAAAGGAAATGCTAGTCAATGCACCTATCATGATAGCGCCTGATTGGAAATTACTTTTCGAAATCATGTGTGATGCAAGTGACTTTGTAGTTGGAGCTGTCTTGGGATAAAGAAAAGATAAGCATTTTCACCCAATTTATTATGCTAGTAAAACACTTAACGATGCACAAGAAAACTATACAACAACAGAAAAGGAACTACTAGCTGTGGTATTTGGTTTTGATAAATTTCGTTCTTATCTTGTTCTTTCTAAAACAATAGTTTATACAGACCATGCAGCCATTCGATATCTCTTCAAGAAATAGGATGCTAAACCACGTTTGATTAGGTGGATTCTACTCTTCCAAGAATTTGACATTGAAATTAAAGACAAAAGAGGAGTAGAAAACACAGCAGCAGATCATCTTTCACGCTTGGAAGACCCAGCTTTGGAGGCAACCAGGGACGAGCAAATCAATGAAAAATTCCAAACGGAGTCCCTAGAAATGGTGGAATACCGAGAAGAGCCATGGTACGCCGACCATGCTAACTACCTAGCTAGCGGTATAGTCACAAAAGGATGGCCACATCATCAAAGAAAGAAATTCTTTGCCGATGTGAAACATTATTTTTGGGAAGACCCTTATCTTTTCAAAATGTGTGCTGATCAACTCATCCGTCGGTGCGTACATGGTAGTGAAGCAAGAAGAATTTTCCGCCATTGTCATGAAGGTCCATATGGAGGACATCATGGTGTCGGTAGTACCGCACGAAAGGTATTTGTTTCAGGATTTTACTGGCCAACCATTTATAAAGACGCCCAAAGTCTTGTCAAGACATGTGGCACTTGCCAAAGATCAGGTAATATTTCTTCCAAAAACGAAATGCCACAAAATGGCATTCTTGTTTGTGAAATTTTTGATGTGTGGGGACTCGACTTTATGGGACCTTTCCCACCATCAAAAGGAAACAAATATATACTTATGGCGGTAGATTACTTGTCTAAATGGGCCGAGGCCGAGGCACTTCCAACAAATGATGGAAGAGTCATGGTAAGATTTCTGAAAAGATTATTCTCTCGTTTTGGAACACCAAAAGCATTAATTAGTGATAGAGGTACCCATTTTTGTAACCATCAACTTGAAGTTTTTTTAACAAGGTATGGGGTCTATCACCGGGTCTCAACAGCATATCACCCTCAAACAAACGGACAAGCCGAAGTGACTAATAGAGGTTTAAAACGAATACTCAAAAAAACCGTAGGAAAAAGGAATGGGCCGATAAATTAGACGATGCTTTATGGGCTTTTCGAACTGCTTATAAAACAACAATAGGTACACCCCATATAAGCTAGTCTACGGAAAAAGTTGTCATTTGCCAGTAGAAATTACACAAAGGCCTACTGGGAAATTAAAAATGTAAACTTAGACTTAGAAATTGCTGGTAAAAATCGATTTTTCCAATTAAATGAATTAGACGAACTAAGGAATTATGCATACTCTAACTCCGAAATTTATAAGGAAAGAATGAAAAATTTTCATGATAAACACATTAAACCTAATGAATTTCGGGTAGGGGATCAAGTTCTATTGTTTAATTCACGACTTCGATTTTTTCCTGGTAAATTAAAGTCTAGGTGGTCAGGACCTTTTTCCATCGCCCATATTTTCCCACACGGTGCAGTCAAAATTAAATCTCGAAATGGAATTCCATTCAAAGTCAATGGCCAACGGCTGAAGCTCTATTAAGGATTTATTGAGGATGAGGAGGAAGAAATCTCGCTTCAAACGGTCGAAGAATGAAACAAAGGTTCAAGCATCAACATCGTACCTTGTAAGTTACGAACATCGGGAAAACATCTAAACCGGTAAGATTTCTAAAACCAAGTTTTGGGAAACGGGGCACTCACACGAGCACTTAAAAAAATAATAAAAAACTAAAAAAAAATAAATTTTAAAATTGCCCGCCCACGGGGCCGTGCTCAGCGAGCATGGGGCCGTGTCCGCTCAACTGTCGGGATAAAACCCCCTTTTTCATTCAGTTTCTTCATTCCACACGCCCCGTTTCTCCAAAAACTCGCTGGTTCCGGCGAATTTTTCTACAGATTTCGACGTTTCCCCTACTTCTAACAACATCAAGGTATGATTCTATCATCATAAGTAGTTAGATTAAGCACTTGCATGTAGTTTAACATAAAAAATTTGGGGAAAAATCTAGAATTCTTGAACTTCAACCGAATCGAACCTCAAATTTTTGCTTAGATCTGTTAGCATTAGTATAAATACATGTTATAGGAAGTAAATCAACTTGTATTGTTTGTAGATTTGCCCGATTTCTCACAAAAACCCCAAACCCTTGTTTTTGAACCGAAAAATATGAAATTGAAGGGTAAACAGTTTGTTTTGGGAAAAACGGCACTTAGGATTTCATTTTCGGGGAAAACCGCCCCTGCTGGACCAAAAATTTTCATGTTTTCGGGACCGGGTTGAAAAATGGGATTTATGGGAAATAGACGTCTGGGCACGGGGTCGTGCTCAGCGAGCACGGGGGCGTGTCCAGCCAAAATCAGGCGAACTCGGGGCGTGTCTGCTGAACACGGGGTCGTGTTCAGCCGACTGTTTTCAGTTTTCTTTGAAAGTTTCACTGTTTCATGCTAATTGTTTGTTGTTTTCTTTTAAATGGCCAAGAAATTTACCAGATTCAATGCAAATGAGTTGGCTGCTCAGGCGCGTTATGATGTGCTAAGAACTAGGCCCGAGGAAGATCCACGACAAGTGTGCATGGACACTCTTGAAGCAGTGAACCAAATAGACCGCTTCAACAACATTGTCACCGGCCCACTACGAGCTGCCCTTTGCACTCGGCTTCACTCTGTGCATGAATACAACATGGAATTTTACAGCACATTCGTCTTCAAGACAAGAGCGGATCCGTTTGACAATGAAGGGGTAGAGTTCCGTTGTGGAGGGACTATGTACTCTATCTCAATCGCACAATTTGGAGCAATAGTTGGGTTGTACGCAGATGAGGATGCAGGAGAATAAGAGAACACCGGCGGTCTCCGCGAGATTCTAGAAAATCAACGCCATGCTGTTTGGTCTCAAATCGGGGAGGGTCACTATAACCCAAGCCGAACCAAAAGCACAATGTTGAGGGACCCTCTCTATCGCTACATCCACAGGGTTATCAGCTACTCTCTCTGCCAGAGACATGACAGTGGTGGTGTTGTGGGGTTGCGTGATCTTCTAGTCCTCCATTACATTCACACCCGTACCAACCTCGATGTTCCATACCTGCTACTCCGAAACATGCACTTAAACGAACTTGCTACTCCCCCGACTCCTATTCTGTTTGGAGGGTGGATTTACCGCCTTTTCAAACACTTTGTGCATAGGATGCCGATGTCCTTTCAAAAAGGACCGTGGTCGGGGAAAGTAGACATGGTCATTTGCCACTCCATGAACTTGATTTATGAAGTGGATGACGGGACAGTCAGATTTCAAACAGTTCAAGGGCATGCATGGAACCCTCAAGAAGCTCTCGTCTTACACGCTCCACAGATTCGTCCTCCTCCCCAGTACCACTACCAGCACCAGGGTGATCCGGGTCAATCCTCCTCACAAGGAGGCAGTTTTCCTAACTTTCAAAGCTTACATGATTTATTGCAGGAAACCTTATGTGCACCAGGAACACCTACAACATGGCCAGCAACACATACGCCCGGGTCGGAGTGACAGAGAGAAATATCTCCGACATACAGGATGACATTGGGAACATCCGGGAGTATATGGCGGGCCACGGAGGGGATGATGATGATGAAGACGAGGACATGGATTGAGCGGGAGGAGTTGGAGGTAGCATCACATGGTTGGAGGTCCCACAAGTTAACCCCTTTATCTCAAAAACAATTTCTGGCCTGCATGCCACTTGTTGAACAATTAACTTCCTTTAACACTTTTTATTTTCTGCATTTCTTTTCCTTTTAACTTGTGGTGTGGATGATTAACTTTGGTAAATTAGGATGTTTGTTATGTTGTTTGGTGTGGTATTTATTAGTAAAACAGGTACCTACGAGGCTTTAAGCACTAGGTACTAGTGCTAATAAAGCCAGCGAAGCAAAAACCGAAGGCAGAAACCTGTTTTAAATGATTACAGTTTGTCCACACGGGGTCGTGCCTAGCCGACACGCCCCCGTGCCCACCGCCCAGACCTGTTGTTTGTTTAATTCTACATATTGCTGTTTAACTTGTGCCAACACGGGGTCGTGTTCACCAGACACGCCCCCGTGTCCACTTTCTGTAAGTCCTCGTTACTGGCAATCTGACCACGGGGCCGTGCTCATCCGACACGGGGTCGTGTCCAGATGCCCAGTAACATAAAATTTTGTTTTTAACACACTTTTACACGTTCAATCAACCTAAAAACTTATTTTTGGGACACATTGAGGACAATGTGTAATTTAAGTGTGGGGGGGACGCTAAAACCTTGAATTTTACAAGTCCTAATTACAAGCCTTAGACAAAACTCTATTGGAACCGCTAAAACACCCCAAACTTTTTCAAAAACTTTTCATTTTTTTACTTACTTGTCTTGGTTTAATTTGGGAATAACACGTTCTAAAAAGGTTATATTTTTACAAATTTACAACCGATAGCATCGTGATAAAAAGAACCAACATAAGAAAATTATAAAACGGCATGACAAATCTAGTTAAAATTTGATTATATATACTTGATCACATTAAAAACCCATTCCTACAAAAAAGTGAGTTTTGAGCCTTTATTGAGCACACAAATACACATCTTTAAACTAAATGCTCATTTTTCGTTTCTTGTGTGAATAGCCGCTTGGTTCTTACGACTCTAGAACTTGCCATGACGATACATTCCCGGTCCTTACCAACTTAAACCCAAGTAAGTAAATGATGGAGGCATTAGGACTAACCCTTTTTCTTTCAACACCATTATTTTTTTTACCACCTACCCAAAATCCCCCTAGTTAACCCCTTTGAGCCTAAACCTTTTCATTTCTAAACCCACAAAACAAACACCCTTCACCCACCAAAACCCTTTTTCATTTTAAACCCTTTATTTTAGTAAAAAGCTCGGTTTTCATGTGACATTCCTTATAAAAAAATGATGATGAAGTCAAGCAATAAACAAACAAGTTCATCAAAAAGAACTTTGTTTGAAAAATGCTTCATTAGAATAAAAAGTCACAAAGTCTCTGTAGGTCCCCTTGACGTGTATGGATTTTCACAGAATTGTCAATCCGATCAAGAGTGCGGAATCCTCTTGATCAGAATATAGCAGAAAACGTGTAGGAACAGAAACAACAATTTACTTTCAAACCGGATCTTTATTGATTATCTATCAAATTGATTACAATCAATCAAGATCCCTAACAAACCCTAATTTCGTCCAAGTACTAGCTCTCACGAAATTCTATCTCTCACAAATACTGTTTTGGCTGATTAACCTAAACCCTAATGTCTAACCTTGTTTATATAACACAAGGGTTACAACTGGGCTAGGTTAAACACTCTTGGGCTGCGAATTGGACGGGCCAAATTCGCCCCCCATCACCCAATCTGGGATTAGTTTAGCCCAAACTCAATTATCTCACTAATACAAAGCTAAACCCGCTAACCGTTAATCGTTTAACTAATTACAAGATATCCAAAGACCAAATCTAAGCTGTTGTCACAAATATGCACCAACAAACTCCCCCTTGACAATAGCTTCATAAAAACTTTGTCTTCAGTCAAAACTTTGTCTTCAGTCTTCTTGCAATCTTCATGTAATCTTGCACTGTCTTTGGTCTTTGGATAGCTTCAGCTTCAACAGCTTCTGTCAGCAACAGACTCCCGCTAAGCTGATGCATCCAATCACCAAATCTTCAAAAACTTTAGCGTTTGAGTAAACTCCAGTTTAGCATTTGCACAGCAATCTTCAAATTCTTCAATCTTGTCTGCAATATAGAAAGGAGGTTCTACCATGCATCCAAACAAACTCTCATCTTCACACTTCACAGTAACTTCTCAGCAACATACCTCTTTAATCTGTATACTATAAAACAAACATCTCGAGAAACCATAAGAATTTTTCAACACAGTTAAGTAAATTATTATTTTTCAAGAGATAGTTAAACTGTATCACAGATTAAGCATTTTCAATTTCATCACCAACACGCAAAACTTTTTGTTCAACACACAAGAACCTGCTTGATTGAAAATTTTGAACTCACTTTCTAACACCGTCTCCCCCTATCAGTAACAATTCCTCCAAGAATAACAGTTTTTCGTACGTTAAGAATTTTAAACAGAAAAAAACACTATTTTTGGATTTTTGTATTTTCTGAAAGCAAGTAAATAACAAAAACAATAAACACTCTATTTTTGTGAGAATCACTGGTAAGAAGATCATATCAGCATAATCAAACTGTTTCACACAATTAGATAATTCTTATTTTAATTTTTCGTGAAAAGCAGTTCACGACGATTACCAGTATGTTTGTCCACTTAAACAAAATGCATGAACATTTCAAGTACCATTACCATATGATACGTTCAGGTAATTTTATTTACTGATATACTAGTGTGTCCCACTTCAGGATATACCCCCGTGATCAAGGTATGCACAAAGATTCATCGTAGTAGGTGAGTATACTGATGTCATCCTTTAAGATATCCTGACTGTGTCTAGGTCTGCATATAATCTGTTTTATCCTGTTTTGATTGCTTAACTATGAACACCCAAATAAATAATAATCAAATCCTGGAAATATAAACAACACACTCTATCATGCAAGTATCTTCCCTACCACATATTTCAGAAGTCCAATCCAGATTTCTGAAATCTTAACTGGGAATGGGTTGAGAAGAGAACAAAATAGATCTTTAGCAGAGATGGTATAATATACAGATCAAATGAGATTTTCTCAGTTTGATATAGGTTTCTTGGGTTTCTTTTGGGCACTTGAGGGCCTCTTTCGGGTGTATTAGATCTATAGCGTGACAACATACAGCTAGGTCAGCATGTATCTGGATGCAGCAGAAGCTGTCGTTGCCTAGCACCTCCAGGTCAGCATATATCTGGCTGCAGCAGAGGAGGTACACGACTTTTTTCAGAGAAGATTTCAGAATCAGATCAAAATTGTGTGTATCGGGACAACATACAGACATTCAAATAGAAATGAGTTAATTCCAAGTGATTTTAGTTCTGTACAGAAAGACAGACAAGATATCCCCAGATGAAAAGACAGTATAAAGACCCAAAACTTCAGATTTTGGCAATCTATCAACACAAGAATTAAGGTCATTAAACCATACACCACTGATGTGTTCCCCACTCATATTCAGTTCATTTATATCACATTGGTAAGTTGTTTAGTTCATGCTTTTCGCCTACTGGTACATCATATAATGAAGCTGCTATCACACTTAAGCAATTTATGTTCAATTTCAGTGTGACAGTCTAACTTGCTGATGTACTATCATTTCTCCTTTTTCACACAGTGATAACTCATTTTTTTATTTTCTATTTTTTTATTTTTTTTATGTTTTTGATTTTTTAATGTTTTTGTATTTTTGATTTTTAGAAAAGCAGTAAACTATTTACAAAATTCTTATGAAAAACCAGTTATTCAGGATTCCTCATCCCGTTGAGTTCGACTAAGTGTTCAAAGCGAGCCCTGTCAAATGCTTTAGTATAAAGATCTGCCAGGTTATCTTATGTGTTGACTCAGCACTTTGAACTTCAAATTAAATCACTTAAAATATATATACATATCAACAATCTCACATCCCTCGTTTTGTGCCTGAAGCAGCCACTATCAACATAAGTTGATAATCCTCCTTAGCAGCTCCTGCACACACTAACTTAAAAATTAGTTAGATTGGGGAACCCAAGCCTTAATGGTCTTGGGTCGTCCAAATTCACCAACGATTGGAACATCCATCCAATATCCATTATTCCTAATTGGAGTCTTGGATCTTAGACCTGTTGATGGAAATGGGTTTTGATTTCCATAAGGTCTCTGGTCCTGAGGGTTCCTATATGTATTTGGACTATTTGACCTTTGAAAATTTTGATTCCAAGAAGCACGATTGTGATAATTTCAAAAGCCATAGTTATAAAAGGTTCGACCACCATTATTCTGGTATCGATTTTGATATTTACCTTGACTTCTGAAATTATTTGAATAATAATTGTTCATTCTAGGTGAACTGCTTCTAGGTCTCTCATATCTGCCTGGTGGAGATCTAGGCTGAAATCTTGGTTGATTTCTTTGAAAATGTGGAACTTGTGGAGTTCCTGTTCCAGCCTTATCTACACCAACAACAACATTCTGTGGTTGCTTAGGAGCAGATTTCTTTGGAGAATTTGAACCTTTCTCCTCACTATCACCACTCTTCTCTGGTGACTTCTCTCTCTTCCTCTCATTCACTTGTGATTCATTCTTTTTATTAGGACATCAGCTAGCTACATGTCCCTTGGTGTGACACCTGAAGCACGATCTCCTTTTCAAAGACTTCTTAGCAGGAGTCTCTGAGGTAGATCCCTTATCAGATGGTGATGATGCCTTGGAAGAATTTTGTTTAGTTTGCTTAAGTTCAGATTTTTCTATGTTCTTATTTTTTGCAAACTCTACATTTGATTCTTTTTCAATAACAGCAGTTTCATTTTTCATATCACTACCTTGAACAAAATTAATCTTTTTAACAAAAGTTTGATCTTTGCTCTTAGGAGGTGAATTTTTCTTTTTCAAAGATTCCCTGTTATTGTTCTTCCTAGCATCACCACTCTCAGACCCCTCACCTTGACTTGATGTAGATGCGAAACTACTTGGTGCGGTTGACATATAGTCTGCTAGCTCATCTTCATCAGGGAGGAAAGAATAGTCATGACTAAGAGGAGGTGGGACTTCATTAAAGCCCTGGAAGCCCACAGTGGTCTTGTCATTACTTTTCTTTAACCCACCCATCATGTGTTTCATAACAAAAGACGAATCTCTGAATTGACTTAATTTCTGTTCAAGTTCAACAATTTTGAGTTGTGCATCTGACAACTCTTTGCATTTATCAGAAATCTCTTTTGTTTTCTCAGCCATCATTTCATGAGCTAAGTCTATGACTTGAAGCTTTTCATTTAATTTGCATGTTAAAGCTTCAATTTCACTTTCATACCCTTTTATCTTCTTCAAGTATGAAGTTTCGTTTCTTTTAGCGAAAAAGTTTGACTCTTTTATGCTCGACATCTCGCTTACCAGACTTTGATTTTGTGTTGACAATCTGTCAACCTCACCCTGTAGTTCATGACACCTCAAACACACATAATTAGATTTTACCTCTTTCTCATGAACTTCTGTAGTTTGATCATCAATAACCTGTTCAGCTTCACTCTCTTTCTCTACTTCAGCATCCACTTTTGTTTCAACATTCTCCACTTGAGATTCAGCATCATTCACAGTAGTTTCAGCCTCATCAAGTTGCACTATCTCTGCCATGAATGCCTGAGTGGCACTCTTATTTCCCTGATATCGCCTTTGTAATGCATCCCACATATCCTTTGAATTAGTGTACTTATTAAACGTATGCTTGATGCTATCAGGTAAGGATGTCTTTATTGCAGCTAAAGCTCTCTTTTCAGCTTCATACACTTTCTTATCAGCCTCTTTCATGTTCACATAGGCTGTTCTACGTGGTCTGCCCTCATAATCATGTACTGGGTTTATGTACCCATCTTCAATACAGATCCGCATTCGTGCATCCTCAGATTCAATGAAGGATTTGAAGTTGTCCTTCCATGTAAGATAATTCTCCACCTTCATCATCTTAGGAGCATTCAAGTTGGTCATGTTCGACATTTTAAACGTTGCAGACTGAGAAAACCGTACAAAATATTTCCGAAAATAGTGGTTACCAAGTTACACCTTTAGAATCGTCTCGAAAAGATGAATCCAATGATATATAATGTCAAAAACCGATTTCGGTCTGCCCTCATAATCATGTACTGGTTTTTTTTTTTGTCCTAAAAATGCAAGGATTTCAAAGGTGCAAACGGTTTTGTCTAACGAGCTGCGAATCACTTTCTATTCACGAAAACGTTAATTTTTCCTTACGCTTGCCAAAAAATTTTCCACTTTTTTAATGTCTCTAGCAATTTCGCTGGTAAGTCAAAATTAAATTCGCTGGTTATCTCGCTGAAAAGGCTAATTTCGTTGGTTTACTTTCGCTGGTCAAATTCGCTACTTAATTTCGCTGAAACCGTGATAATTTCGCTGTGGAAAATTATACGATTACCAAAGTCGCCTTTGGATTTTAAATTTGCCGATAACTTTGCTGGACTGTTAATTTCGCTAGTATAGATAAATTCGCTGGTCTGTAACTTTGGAAATTCAATCTTCTCGAAATTCTGAAGATTTTATTTCCTCTCCAACACAATCCTGCAAAATCACAACAGCAAAATATCAGTAACTTTTCGAAAACAATATGATGAACACGAAGAACAGTCTTCGAATTCCAGCCAAATACTCTTCAAAAACAACCAAATACTGTCCTGAAAACCTGCAAATCACTAAACTCAAACAAACAAACTGATCAAATACTAATAAATTCGCAGAAAACTTAACAGAACTCAAAAATTTCGAAACCCTAATTTCAGGTTTCAACAATTTCGAATTTTTTTTTCACCCAAATCTGCCAACCACAATTCTGAACCGAGCCTTCAAGAGCCTAACGCTCTGATACCAATTGTAGGTCCCCTTGACGTGTATGGATCTTCACAGAATTGTCAATCCGATCAAAAGTGCGGAATCCTCTTGATCAGAATATAGAAGAAAACGTGTAGGAACAGAAACAACAATTTACTTTCAAACCGGATCTTTATTGATTATCTATCAAACTGATTACAATCAATCAAGATCCCTAACAAACCCTAATTTCGTCCAAGTACTAGCTCTCAGGAAATTCTATCTCTCACAAATAATGTTTTGGCTGATTAACCTAAACCCTAATGTCTAACCTTGTTTATATAACACAAGGGTTACAACTGGGCTAGGTTAAACACTCTTGGGCTGCGAATTGGACAGGCCCAATTCGCCCCCCATCACCCAATCTGGGATTAGTTTAGCCCAAACTCAATTATCTCACTAATACAAAGCTAAACCCGCTAACCGTTAATCGTTTAACTAATTACAAGATATCCAATGACCAAATCTAAGCTGTTGTCACAAATATGCACCAACAGTCTTGAAACTTCCTTGATAACTATTAGGGTACGATGTTGTCATTTAAATTGTTTGAACTTTGTTTGAAAAATGATTCACTAGAATAAAAAGAACTTTGTTTGAAAAATGCTTCATTTAAATTCATGATGATGAAGTTAAGCAATAAACCCTTTATCTGCGGGTAAGTACCGACGCTATTAGGGTACGATGTTGTCAAGTTAGAGGTGAAACTCAGACCTTGATAACTAGTCCCACTCCTTGCTATTTTTTATGTCTCGCCAAAGTCTCGAAACTTCCATTCAATTAGGAACGTGAAATGACCAAAAGGACGAATATCGTAAGCCTAACATCGATGACGTATTTGTCTAAGTAAGTCAAGACACGTTGCCTCAATTCGAAAGGGGTTCGAATCGCTTTGGTTAGTCACCGTTCCTCTACCCGGAACAATCCTATGTTTTATGAGCCTATCTTTTATGTATCTCGATTTTACGTGTGGTTTTAAACTCGATTCTTCGCTTATCTTGATTCTTCGTTTATTTTGAGGCTTTTTACACAAATTTTGCACGAATGTCCGCAATCTAAAATATTAACTCTAATCTCAAGATCAAACTAAATTTATGAAGCTTTGTTCATGATGTTAATCTATGTGGGAATCTTAATCGACTATGATGCTATGTGAATCTATCCGATGAATCTATGTGTATTTTTGTGGTTGTAAGGCACTAAATGTAACATGGCATAGAATACGAGGGGAAAGTGATGTGTCTGAAACATGGTGGATACGCCGCTGGTACTTCCTATATATAAGTGTTTCAGGCATGTTACCAACTTTTGTACCAAGTGCCATGCGAAACTTAGTGTTTTGCAGACCGGTGATGAGGTTGTGATTTCTAAAACTATGGGAAACTACTTGTGTAATCTAAGTGAAATCTAAGCGTGATCTATGTGTAACCTATGTGTACTCTAGCATAATCTACGTGTAATCTAAGTATGTGTTGTTTGAGAAACAAAACACGAAACGTAGTGTTAGGATCGGAGGCTCTCATGATTGTGTTTGTTTGTATAAGTTTAACATTCAGAGTATATTAGATTATATAAAGTGCAGCGGAAATGAGTACAAACTTTGTAAACACAATTCAAAGAAGTGAATAGTTTGATAAACAAATGCTTTTCATCAATCGAAAGGTTACAAAGCAAATCAAAAAGATTTCAAGCATGCTTACAATACTAAGCTCCCCCTCAGCCTGATGCTCCAAGGTTGGTTGTTCAAGATGATAGGATTGAATTGAGGAGAAGAACTCACTCAAAACGACCAAGTGTAACAGTACAGAGTACTGTTACATTTATAGACAATCCAATCCACTGAAGCATCTCAGCTGACGTCACCATGAAAGTGACATCTAACAACCTAACAAACTCTATCTACTGATCTATACAACTACTGCTTTGCTAACTACTGATATTGCATTACAATACATAAAGCAAACATAAAACTGCTGCTGCATCATTCTACTGCTGTGAACCCAGCAGTACTTGTCATGATCAGCAGTGCTTGACTCAAGGCAGCAGATTGAATATCAGGGCTTTTAGTCTTCATCAGTCTTTGTGTTGATCAGCAGTTGTAGGTCAGCAGATGTTGATAGAGACAGTACTTTGGAGCATATCAGATGTTTGAGCCACCTTCAAGGGGAAAGCTTATAGTAAACAGCTGCTTATTGTGAGTCCACTGTTGTGATCCGGTTTTGGCTTTCATTATCTGTTCCTCTGGTAGGGTTCAATCCCAACAATCTCCCCCTGGAACAGATAATGCCAAAACCCTTCATTATTCTGGACCTTTATTTCTCATCAAAAGTTCCTTAGCTTGTCTTTTAAATTCAGCTTCAAATTCCTTGGAACTTTGATCATCTTCATCCCTACACAGTGTAAGTTCAAGGAGATCCTGCAAATCGTCAACACTAAGGCCTAGTGCTTCTTTCCTTGATATGTACTTCACTTCACCATTGGTTCTGACCAGAGTCAATACGTGGGTCTTTTGATCAGACATCAACTTTAGTATTTTTAAACCAAATGGGTTTCTTGGGAGAGATTTATTCTTTGATGAGTTTGGGGATGATGGCCTTGTGAACACTTGCAGACTTTCAGACATTCTTTTGAAGGCCATCTCAATGACATTGTTAGCTGCAGCTATGTCTTCTGCAGTCTCTTTTTCGATCAGCTCTTGCCTTTCAATGTCTGTCATGCCTGTTGTAGTGTTTGGTGATGCAGGCTTGGTTAATACCCTTTTAAAAAGGTTCTAAAGCTTTGTTGAGTTTTCTTCTTTTAATCCCATTTTCATGATGGCATCATTTAAGTACTCAGCTTCCTTTTCCTTGACCTCTTCTTCAGACAGTTGTTTTCCTTCTTCTTGGTTTGTCACAAGAGTAGGATCATCTGCTGATTTAAACAGTGTTTTGAGGCTTTCAATCTGCTGTTCAAGCTTCATCATTTGTTCACGTTTCTTTGAAGCGCCTGAAACAGTTATCTTTCTTTTCTTCAGCCTTTCATAGGCTTCATCAGTCTGCTGTTTTGACCATTTTGATATGGCTTCAGCAGTATCCATTTTTGCATCCACCAGCTCCTTTTTCTTTCCTTTATACTCAGCAGTTAGGTCAGCAATGAGCTTTCTGTATTTGCTCCAGCTTGGAGCATTCTTCTTCTTTGTAGGATCATTCTTGATTTTTTTCAATCCTTTCCGCCTCATGCATTAAAGCAACTATTGGCCATTCTTCAAACTGTTTTTCTTCAGCAGGATAGAATTTCTCTTTCATGATGTAGGCTAGATATTGTTTTCTTAACTTTTTTCGTTGATCAGCCTTTTCTTTGTTTAGTTCTTGTGCAAACTCTTCTATCTGCTTTACTTTTGTGAGGAAGAAATCCAGTCTTTTAGCAATGCCTTCGTTACTTAAACCTTCACTTTCACTGTCAACTTTAGCTCTTATTTTAGCTTGCCTTGCCTTGATCTTGAGGTAATCATCCATATCCTCTGGTGCCGTGTAGCCTATGAGTGAGGAGAATCTTCTTTTTGAAGGATCTTCTTCTGTATAGAATTGCCTCATCTCATTTTTGATAGCTTCAAGTTCCAGTGGATATTTTGCAGCATTAGGATCATGTATGCCCTCATCGGCAGAGATTGGCTTTCTTTTTCTGTTGAAGAGCTTTGGTTGTGATGTAGAAAAGGTGAGAGTAGTGGTGGATGGTTGACTAACAGTTGTTGAAACAACTGGTGCCTCAACCGCTGTTGTCATTACAACTACTGATGTATCAGCAGATGTCTTCTGCTTTTGAGCAGGGGTTGTGATGGCAGTTGTTTGAGTGGTGATGAGTGGCTGACTAACAGTAGTTGGAACAACTGGTGTTTCAATTACTGTTGTTATTACAACAGATGTTATAACATCTGCTGTCTTCTGTTTTTTGGCAGGAGGTGATGATGAGTTGGCTGTTTTTTATGGTGATGGTGGTTTTGGTGCTGTAGACACAGATGGTGGTGGAGTAGTGGTTGTGGTGGTGTGTGCTGATGTGGTGTGTGTTGATACTGCAGTTTTGGTTTGACTATTTTCTGGCTCAACATATATACCATCATCAATTCCCTTTTTCTTCCACTTGATCTTCTCCCTCTTTTTGGCATTATCTGAGAAGGGTTCATTCTTGAAGAGAATAGTGGAGGGAACCTTTCAAGAGGCACTTTGAATGTGAGCCTTTATAGCTTTAATATATGCCTGAGTATCCTTGAATCTTGATTCCACCATATTTGTCAGCTTTTGAACATGTATAGCATGCCGCTGATCTGCCATCTGTTTTTGTCTTTCCAGCAGTGGTTGGAATAAGTCCCAAAACTCATTTGCAGCAGGTGCGTGTTGAGCAGATGCTTGAGCAGGAGGAGCAGAGGTTTGGGCTTTTTGAGCTTTTAACAGCTGCTGCACCATATCTTTTATTTCAGCAACTGAGGTTTCCAGGTTTTCAACCCTGCCCGTCAATTCCTGATATTTTGAATCATCACCTGAATTAACAGGATCATCTGAATCCCCACCAGCAGTGGTTTTACCAATGTATGACTTAGGAACAGAGTCCCAAAAGTCAGCCATTGGTGCCCCTTGTTCTTGGTACTGGGGACTTCTTTCTTCAATACTTGATAACCTTTTGATATTGCTAGTGGTTAAAACAAACTCACTGGTGGTTCTCACTGGTGCTATTGAAGAAATTGCCTTCAAGGGAGTCTTATGAATGTAACCACTGTCCAAATGTAAACCAGTGGATTCAACATTTGTAGTGGCTGCTCCACTTGAACTACTGACAGGAGTTACTTGTAACTCCTGCAGTGTAACCTCCTCAGTTGTTGCTGGGATAACAGAAATGTCAACATCAGACCCAGTCACCTGTTGAAGTATGCTCTCAGTGATAGGTGTTTGAGAGGAACTGGTTCGTGTCTGAGTAACATCAGCTGCATGCAACAAGCGTATAGTGGATGGTGGTATTATGTGGGGTGAGGGTAAAGGGGTTGAAAGAGACATGTCCTTGGGATCAGGACTGTGGAAGATGGATCCGAGTGGGTCCAGAGCTTCATATTGTGGGGTCCCTGTGCTTACAACCTGATCCTTTTGTGAGGATGCAGGAGGAGTTTGAGGCAAGGGTTGAGATCTTTCTTCCATCTGCTGTGAGGAAGTAGCAGCAGTGGTTGTTAGTGACTTTTGTGCTGTCACTGGCATTATCTCTGGGATCTCATCTTCCAGAGGTGCCTTTGTTTTGGGTTTGGTGGGCTTTCTGGATGTTTTCTTTTTGGTTCTTTTTGTGGTGGCAGGTGTGGGTTTCAAAACAGTGGGTGTGATGCTTTGATCACCTGGAGCAGTGGGCTCAGCAGCAGATACCTGAGGAGCAGTTTCATCTGCTAAATTCTGCTCAGGTACCCCTGCTTTTGTTTTTACAGGGGCTAACATCCTTGACAAAGTCTCAGGTGTTAAACCGTTTATTTGAAAAGGAGAACCTTGTTTGAGCAAATCTGCATCTTGCTTTTCAAATTTTTGTTCAAGATAATAACTCAGAAATCGTGGAAAGAGCAGAAATGCTTTGCTGTCAACATTCTTTACCATATCATTAAAAATTTCCTAGGAGTAATTGTAATCTTTATTATTTAAAATAGCATAGCCCAGACATTGAATTTTTAATGGTATTTCATTGAAAGATGTTGTTTTATTTGAAGCACACATCAAAAGTGTGTGAAATAAAAATCTGGGTGCAGAAGGAAAATAACCTTTTTGTAAGGTATCCCTTTTAGATTGTTCTGCATATCCCCTGTTCAGAAAATCATTTTTCAACTCGGTTTTTGAAAAAGAAATTTTACCTTTCTGATCATCAAGTTTGAAGACTTCTGAAATAGATTGCGGGGTGATTTGGATGGCTTTACTCTTTATTGAGGAGTTTATGGCTTTGATGACATCATCTTGTTTCTCAAGAGTGGCATTTTTCCAGAACTCTCTCTGGGTTTCCAGGTAGATGGGAGCATCTGCTGTTAACAAAGTTTTATACTTTGATGCAGATATGATGTCTATGATGGAATTGAAAGTGTTGTCGGTTGTGGGTTTTGTGAGTATACCCACGTAGTTGTGAGGAGCTTTGAATGGTATTTCGCTCGGTTCAACAGCCATTTGAGTGGCGTCTGTTGGGGTGGAGGAAGAAGATGGTTTTGATTTTGACTTCGATTTTGGTTTCGTCATTTTTTATGAAGAAGATCGAAGAAAGTTTTTTTGTGAAGAAGAGTGGGAAACTGCTTTGAGAAGAGAATTTTTGGAATTCAATTCGACAGTGTAAGCCCCTGTTTGGGTTTAATCAGGGTTTTATTTTAGGGAAAAAGTGAATGATGATGTGGCAGCGGTTATAATGATCTGACGACTAAAAACTGACCACGTGCCAACCCCTGATGAAAGTGTAAGTAATGGAGGACAGTTGTTTTGGGGGGCCACTGATGAAACAAATATTAGTGGTTACAACGGTAATAAATGAAGTAGTGGGTGATTTTTACCATCAGTGGAAGTTTTTACTACATCAGTGGATAGCATATCAGTGGATACAACACTGATTTTGAACATCAGTGCTTATCAAAGGAAAATGAGAACAGGGGTTGACTTTTAGCAGTGGACAGATATTAGGGAGCAGATGTTAAGGCACGACAGCAGTTAAGGAAGAACAGTGGTAGAAGGCAATAATGAAGGTCATTAGTATAACAACTGTTTATGCAGCAGTGTTTTGACTTTTGACAAATAATTTTAGCATCTGCTTGTTCAGATGTAAGAATTGATTTTGACTTGTGAAAGCACAATATCTTGTCCAACATCTGTTGAGCACCAGAAATGCTACTCTTAACAAAGTACATTTTAGATGTATATTATCAAGATTAAATTGCCAGCAGTTATCTTCAGAAATTTTTGTTCAAGATTTTGCCACATGTTCATTATTCCTGACAGTGGTTTAGCATCCCAGATGATGAGGACTTTTCTACTAAGGCTACTCATTTTGTGTCTAATTATTTGAACTACAACATGAGTATATTAGTGGTTCAAAAACAATTTACAATCAATTTTTGATTCGTGATAAACTAACTCGAGCTTGACATGACCTTGACATGTGTACCATTTCCTTTTGATCAATTTTAGGAATAGTAATTTCACAAAAAATAAAGGAAATTACATCCTGACCAGAGATGAACTTTTTACTATAAAAAATGAGTAAAAGTACAAAATATATTATATATAAAAAATGATATATCTGGTGATGTTTGAAAATAACATCAAAAGGATCTGACAGTTTTCAAATAAGCTCATGATCATATCATTCTCAAATTATTTTGACCACTGTTTAAGAATTTTCTTGTCAATTGATTGTAAATTCTTCTTTTAAGGTCAATCACTGGAGATGCCATTGTTGCCTGAACAATTTCTGTATTGATGAATGCACACAGTTGCATGATTGCCATTGTTTTACCCAACATCTGGACTCTAAGTGTTTTGGATTTATACTCCTTTTCTTTTGACTTCAAAAGTTTGAGATAAACACACTTTCGAGTTTTGTTTATATCTTTTCTTCCCTTTTTACCCTTCCCATTCATAAGTAATAAATTACTTACTGGGAGGTTTTTATGAAAGAATCCTCAATCCAAAATCATTTTCAGCAATGTTTTGAGAGATCTGGCTACATTTGTACATGTTTTATTACCAGTTCTCACATTACATATGATTTGGACAGTTTTGACCCCAGATTTTCTTCATGTGTTTTAACAGAGTTGATTTGGTCCTTTTGAGGATTCTCAACCTGCCTTTTAACACATAAGATTTCATGACTAAAGTTTTATTTCCCTCTTTCTAAGTTAGCAAAACACTAGTGTCTATTATGGACATAGGTTTCGTTAATCTGAGGTTCATACTTTAGCATAAAACATGATACAATCATCACAAAATTCATAACAATAGTTGAAATCAATTTTGAATGAAGATCTATCATAGTAACCAGATAAGCTTCCAGATCTGGACACTATAAGCGATTTGTGCATGACATCACTTGTTGGTTGAAATTTGTGAATCTTATGACATCTTGGTTGTTTTACAGAGAATTAGATTCATCATTTTGAACATGACTTCACTTGCTCTGTTTTCCAACTAAATACAATCAACCTTAGTATCAATGAATTTTGAGCTGAACTGTTATGTCAAATCGATTGTTAGATCGAATTTGACTGTCCGAGCTCTGATACCAATTGTTAGGATCGGAGGCTCTCATGATTGTGTTTGTTTGTATAAGTTTAACATTCAGAGTATATTAGATTATATAAAGTGCAGCGGAAATGAGTACAAACTTTGTAAACACAATTCAAAGAAGTGAATAGTTTGATAAACAAATGCTTTTCATCAGTCGAAAGGTTACAAAGCAAATCAAAAAGATTTCAAGCATGCTTACAATACTAAGCTCCCCCTCAGCCTGATGCTCCAAGGTTGGTTGTTCAAGATGAAAGGATTGAATTGAGTAGAAGAACTCACTCAAAACGATCAAGTGTAACAGTACAGAGTACTGCTACATTTATAGACAATCCAATCCACTGAAGCATCTCAGCTGACGTCACCATGAAAGCGACATCTAACAACCTAACAAACTCTATCTACTGATCTATACAACTACTGCTTTGCTAACTACTGATATTGCATTACAATACATAAAGCAAACATAAAACTGTTGCTGCATCATTCTACTGCTGTGAACCCAGCAGTACTTGTCATGATCAGCAGTGCTTGACTCAAGGCATCAGATTGAACAGCAGGGCTTTTAGTCTTCATCAGTCTTTGTGTTAATCAGCAGTTGTAGGTCAGTAGATGTTGATAGAGACAGTACTTTGGAGCATATCAGATGTTTGAGCCACCTTCAAGGGGAAAGCTTATAGTAAACAGCTGCTTATTGTGAGTCCACTGTTGTGATCCGGTTTTGGCTTTCATTATCTGTTCCTCTGGTAGGGTTCAATCCCAACACGTAGCCTAGTGCCGAAGACGAGGCAGACGTGGCATGTCCGAAACATGGTGGATACACCGCTGGTACTTCCTATATATAAGTGTTTCTGGCATGTTACCAAACCTTCGTACCACACACTAAGCGAAGTTCGTAGTTTTGTAGGCTCGGGTTGAAGTTGTGGAGTCTATTTGGTTAATCTATGTGGTTGAGTCTATTTGGTTAATCTATGTTGTGAGAAGTGGGAAATCTAATGTTATGGTTAACGAAGCATGACACTGATGACGAGACGGACGTGGCATGATTAAAGCATGGTGGATACGCCACTGGTACTTCCTATATATAAGTGCTTCCATCATGTTGCCGAACTTTCGTTGCACGTGCCATGCGGGATTTCGTTGGTTGTGGATTGTTAACACTAATCTATGTGAATCTATTGGAAACTATTGGAATTTATGTGAATCTATTGGAATCTATGGGAGTCTATTGGAATCTATGAATCTATTGAATCTACTGGAATCTATTGGAAATTATGCGAATCTATTGGGTTAATCTATGAGAATCTATCGAGTTAATCTACGTGTGAATGATGATGATGAGTGTATTGCGACACGTAACATGACACCAAGTACGAGGCGGAAGCGATGTGCCCGAAGCGTTGTGGATACGCTGCTGGTACTTCCTATATATAAGCGTTTCTGACACGTAGCCAAAATTCGTACAACGTGCCATGCGAAGGTCGCGGGTTACGGTGTTGAATCTATTGAAATCTATGGGAAACTTGAATCTTTAACCTATGTGAATCTTCTTGAATCTTGAGTCTTAATCTATCATGTGTGAATCTATATTGTGAGGCTTGTGAATCTAGGCTTATACGATTCTTTTGTCGGATCTTTAGATGTCTTCTCGAAAGCTATCTGACACTCTCAAGAGATCCAGGGAAAAGTCTCAGAAAAAGATGATGTCATTTATGGCTGACCAAATTGCTCGGGTCGTGCCAAAGATCGTCTCTGAGATCCAAGGATCAAACACTCCTCCATCCTATGTGGACTCGAAGGCCGAGAAGCTAAAGCCTACTAAGTTCAGCTACAAACATTTCATCTCCTGCAACCTTAAGCCTTTCACAGGTAGTGATGGGGTGACCGCTATGCTCGAGTGGTTTGACAGAATTGAGGTTACTTTCATCAACAGCTAGTGCCCAGATCACTTAAAGACTAGGAGTGCAACGGGAATGTTTCAAGGCAGAGCGTTGGAGTGGTGGTCTAATGAGAGAAACATCCGTTTGAATGAAGAAGCCTATGCTCTTCCATGGGCCGAGGTGCGTGAACTAATGATGCTTGAGTTCTGTCCTCCCCATGAACAGTTGAAGCTTGAAGAAGAGTTTTGGCACTTGAAGCGGATTGGTGATGATAATCTGGCTTATACTACCCGTTTCAAGCAGCTCAGCTTGATCGTTCCTCACTTGGTTTCTACTCCTAAGCGAATGATAACCAAGTACATTAATGGTCTACCTCCTGCTATGTGTGATTCTATTGAAGCAGCTTAACTTCAAACTATTGAAGAAGTCTACCGCCTTGCAGCTAGTCTCAACAATAACCGCGTTCGTGATAAGTAGTTTTCTAACTCTGCTCCCTCCAAGTCTGCTCATCAAGTTACCCAGCAGCAAAGTGGCAGCAAGAACAAGAGGCGAAAGTCTCAGGGTTTAGGATGCAATGCTATTGTTCCTGCTGCAAACCCTGCTGCTAAACATGCTCCTTCTACTACTGTTCAGAACCCTGTTGCACCTGAAGTCAAGAAGCAGTACTCTGGGCCTTACCCCAAGTGTACAACTTGCAGCTTTCATCATCCTGCTAACTCTGCATGTCCTTTGTGCACCAACTGCAATCGCTATGGTCACACGACTCCTTACTATCGTCAAGCTAATCCTGCTCAACCAGCTCAGCAACCCCAGCTCAGGCAACCCTACCAACTCTTCCAACTCCTCAGCAGAATCCTAGGCCAGTCAATGTTGTTCATGCCTGCTACAAGTGTGGAGATACCACTCATCTTCGTAACCAGTGTCCTCAGCTGAACCAGGATCAGCGGCCAGCCGCTCGTGGACGAGCGTTCAATCTCAAAGAGTTAAAGATTGCTATGGATTTTATTACCAAACTACCCCGTACACCGTTTGGTCACGATAGTATCTGGGTGATTGTTGATCGTTTAACCAAATCCGCCCACTTTCTTCCTATTCGCGAAGATTATAAAGTGGAGAAGCTTGCTCGAATCTATACCGATGAGATTATATGTCGTCATGGCATACCCCTTGATATAATCTCTGACCGTGATGGTCGTTTTACTTCACGTCTTTGGCAAACTTTTCAATCCGCTATGGGTTCTCATTTAAATCTTAGCACGGCCTTCCACCCTTAGACGGATGGACAGACTAAGCATACTATTCAGACCCTAGAGGATATGCTCCGTTCTTGTGTCATCGACTTTGGTGGTAACTGGGATGTACATTTACCATTGATTGAGTTCACGTACAACAACATCTATCATTCCAGTATTCAGATGGCTCCTTTCGAAGCTTTGTATGGCCGCAAGTGCTGATCTCCTCTCAGCTGGCATGAGATTGGTGACAACCTGTTTACTGGCCCTGAAATCATTCAAGAGACAACGGATAAGATTCTTCAGATCTGTGATAACTTGATCAAGGCGAGGAGCAGACAAAAGAGCTATGCTGATAATAGGCGTAAGCCTCTGGAATTTGATGTTGGTGACCGAGTTCTTCTCAAGGTATCTCCCTGGAAGGGAGTAATTCGTTTTGGTAAGAAGGGAAAGCTCACTCCTCGCTATGTGGGTCCTTTCAAGATACTCGAAAGGATTGGCAAGGTGGCGTACAGACTCAACCTGCCACAAGAACTAAACAACGTTGATGTATTGTAAAATACATCTTTATTCGCATCCGTTTTTAGTCGTTTATTATTCGTTTTAGTTTCGTTTTAGCGTAGATTGTACATACTATTGATATACTTTCGCTTTCCAGGTCTTTGCAGCTAAAATATGCAGAAACGAGTTAAAATTTGGCAAAACAAAGTGTCGGATCGGAAAACGGAAGCTCGGGAGCTGAATCGGGTCGAAAAATTGATGCTGGAGCTTTCAGGCGGGCCGCGAAGACATCAATATCTTCTTTCGCGCCCCGCCAAGGATTTAAATAATGGTTTTTTATATTAGAGACTGTCACGGGCTGCGACAACTTAACTTATACCTTACGCGGGCCGCGTGAATGTGAAATTTCGTCACCGACTTCATAATTCCAACGGCTATAGGGTTTTGAAGTTTATAAATTCATCATAGTCATCAACAGCCGGGTTACTTACGAATTTGAGAGTTCTTGGAGGCGATTTTGAGGCTGTTGAAGGTTCTTGGAGCACTCGGGAAGCAAGGAATCATCGGGTAACAATCGGGAGCACTCAGGATTAAAGCATTCGGGTTTATTCTTCCCGTTATCTTCTTTGTTCATTTTTTTTTAGTTGCTTCAAGATGAATTCAGATCTGATTATATTGATTATGATACTTTTAGACATGTTTTCTGGCTAAATACTTTTAACTACCTAGGCTAATGACGAGTGTTTGATAAAGTTTGGATTTTTATTCGTGAATAATGTTGGTTTATGGGTTTTCTTGAAAAGTAAACGACTTTGGAATTCTAATTTGTTGTATATGCGTGCTTGATATTGATTGAATATTGATTATTGCTTCGTATGATTCTTGGTGACGGTCTTTATCACATAATAGAGTCATGCTAGTGTTCTAGATTTAGGAAAGTGTCTATATCACATAATAAATCTTTAACTCTTTAAACAATTACATAACTAACCTTAGAAGTAATATTTGGTAATCTTATAAAATCAAGTGTTCTACTAATATTGTCGCTGTAAGGCGCGGGGTTATTAATAGGTCTCGGTTTGGTATATAGCTAGGATTAGGTTTTGTAAGAAATCGGTCTTAGTTCCCTATTCAATCTCGTGTCTATTAAACCAAGTTAGAATCCATAGTTGCCTTAGACTTTTGCGCTGTAAGGTAGATTGTCATATTAGGGCACTATTCAAAAAGTTAGAGGTCTGTAAGGAAATCTAACAACCGGTAGTCGTAACAGCCTTGTAGAGTCTCACAAGTTTCTTCCTGAGAAGGGTCGGGAGGTCTTAGTAGGGATTTCTTAGGGTTTAGCATTAAAAGATCCCGGTTCCATACCACATTATGTTCGAATGGAAATCCATTCTAAGTTAAACATGAGTCTAGCCTAGGTAGTCTTCATCGCCTCTGAGTTAAGTCTTCGTCCAAGTTCGTGTTTAGTTAATTTAGCTAATTTAGTTTAATTTTTAATTGAAAATTTAAGATTTTTAGAAACCCCCCTCCCCAATCAAATAAACAGTTAGTAAGTCGTGTCAGTCTTAGTCTAGACAGAGTCGTAGCGTAATTTAATTGAGTCTCGTGGGTTCGATATCCGGACTTACTTACCTTTAGCACATCAAGTTTTTGGCGCCGTTGTCGGGGACTCTTTGGCGATTGCGTTAAATACTTTGTTTGGACTTGTTTGACATCATACGTTCTATTTGTTTGTTTGTTTGAGTCGTAGGAGTCTAATAAAAAATCAAAAAAAAAATTCAGAGTTTTTGTCGAGTCGTTTATTAGAGTCTTCTTACTTGATTGTATTGGGTTTTTCAGTTGATGCCCCATACGTGCTCGCAGGGACCTCCGCCGAATCCGCTTATGATCAAGTCTTCCGTCTCGTCTTCTGCGTCTGAGGTAAGTTCTTCTAGCTCTTCTTCGTCTTCGCATTTCACCCCAGCTTTCGACTTCACACTGAAGCCTTCACCCCACAATTCCCCGCCACCTTCCCGTTCTCGTACACCTAGTCTTCCACCCGCTATTCAAATGGCGAACCGCACCGTCTACAGTAGGCTATCACTGGTTTCACCGGTGCTACTTCACCCATTACCCTTCCCAACATTACGAATGATAGGTCCTGGCAGATAACATCTTACATCATGACGGCCATCACCAATTCATGCCAGTTCCATGGTCGTGACGACGAGGACGCACCTGCTCACATAAACCGCCTCACTCGCCTTTGCAGCACCTTCTCTATCGAGGGTGTGAACCTCGATGCTCGATACCTTCAGGTCTTTCCATTCTCGCTCGCAGGTCGCGCAGCCACCTGGCTTGATTCTCAGCCAGCAGGCACTTACACCACTTGGGCAGGTCTTCGCGATGCCTTCTTAGCCAAATACTTCCCACCGGCCAAGGCATCCCGCCTTCGTAATCAGATTCACTCCTTCCGCATGGAGCCTGATGAGCCGTACCACCTAGCCTGGGAGCGTTTCCAAACTCTGATTTCTCGTTGTTCCCAGCATGGTTTGTCGGATTGGGCACTAGTTGAAAAGTTCTACAATGGTCTCACCCCTGAAATTAAAGCCAGTTTTGATACTTCAGCTGGAGGGCAACTTATGGGTAAAAAGACAATGAATGAGTGTAATGATTTGTTTGAGAGTTTCGCCCATTCTGATATGGACTATAGCACTACCTCCTCGGCCACTCGAGGGGTAAACCAAGTTGGCTTGGATCCATCGGTAGCTGCTGCTTTCGAGACTCTGAAACAAGAGTTGAATGAGATTAAGAAGAAAGTTGATAGGTGTGAGGTTTGTAGAGGAGGCCACGATACGATAGATTGTCCCACACTTACACTCGAGCAGGTTGAGTATATAGCCGGTCAATCTAGGGGTCCCACGAATCCGTTCAATAATTCTAATGATAACTCCAACTGGCGCGGTAGTGGCAATAATAGTGGTTTCCGCTCTTCTGGTAATCCTCCTGGTTTTCCATCTTGTCAGTATCAAAGTAGGGGCCCGGTCTATACACGAGTAGTGGTTCAGGACAGGGAGGTCAGTTTAGTGGTTCAGGTTCGAGTGGTCAGTTTGCTAGTGGGGGGGGTCAAATCAAGAGGGTCAGGTAGTGGTAAGGGTTCAGAGGGTAGTTTAAGTAGGATTGAAGAGATGCTCACTCAGATGATGGTGTGAGATCAGGCGACATATAAATCTTTAACTGAATTAGGTAATTTCGCTAAAAGTCAAGAGCAAATTATAAAAGTCAAGAGCTTCAGTTAAAAAATCAGTAATCCGCACTTTTAGACCTTCAAAGAACAGTAGGTGGTATAGCAAAACAGTTGCAAGAGCATACACCTGGTCAGTTTTCAGGAAATACCTTCCTGAACCCAGTTAACCATTCGGCGAAGGCTATTACTACCCGAAGTGGAAAAAGTTTGGGGGAGGTAGTTCGAGAGAGTGTGGAGGTAGAAGATGAAGAAGTCGATGAGGAGATCGAGATAGAGGCTCCCGGTACGGTGCACATGAGGCTAGACCCAGCAAGTACCGCACACGCCGAGGAGCCTCAAGTTGAGAAGAGTGTGGAGAAGCAACCGACAAGGATTCGACCGTCACCATTAGTTGATCCTTCTCGCGTCCCATATCCCGCCCGCCTTAAGCATCAGAAATATGCTAAGGAGTATGGGCAATTTCTTAAGATATTCAAGCAATTGAAAATCAATCTTCCATTTATTGAGGCACTTCAGTCTATGCCTAAGTATGCTAAATTTCTTAAAGATCTTCTGAAGCGTAAGGAGATAATTTGTGAGCTTTCAAATATTCCTTTGACCGGTGGTTGTTTCGCGGTAGTCTTGAATAAGCTACCAGAGAAGTTAACCGACCCTGGTACATTTACCATTCCATGCCTTTTTGGGGGAGCCGTTACCCCTGCTCATGATCTTGCCGATTTAGGAGCTAGCATCAATCTGATGCCATTTTCTTTGTATGAGAAGATTGGGTTAGGAGAGCTTACACCCACTCGTATGCCGTTGTCCTTGGCTGACCGTTCAGTCAAGTATCCTCGTGGGATAGTGGAGAATCTGTTGGTAAAAGTGGATAAATTCGTATTTCCTGTGGATTTTGTCGTTCTTGATATGGAGGCCGATGAAAGATTTCCTATTATTTTGGGCCGTCCATTCCTTAGAACCGCAAAGGAGATCATCGACGTCTTTGACGGTAAGATTTCTCTTCGCGTGGGTGACGAGATTGTCACATTCAAGATAGACAGAGCGATGCAGCACCCTGGTGGTAGAGACGACGATAGCAGGCCGTGTCATTCCGTCTACTTTCTAAATTCTTTCATATCTTGTGTCGACACGTGTCTCGAGTACATCAGTGGGGCCGATCTAGTAGGTGAAGGAGTTGTTGACGAGATTGATGTAGAAGAGGTTGAGGAGGAGCAGTTTGATGAGAGCGATGAGTTGTGGGTTCCAGAGACGTTGGAACTTAATGAGATTAGCGATGAGAGTACTCCTGTAGAAATTCCACCGCCTTTAGAACTTAAGGTTCTTCCATCACATCTTGAGTACGCATTTCTGGGAGAGAAGCCGAACATGGTTGTCATCATATCTTCGAAGTTGACAGAGGAGGAGAAAGTGAGGTTGATTGAGGTGTTGAGGAAACACCAAGAGGCGATTGCATGGAGGTTGTCTGATATCAAGGGGATTAGCCCCACTTTTTGCACGCATCGTATTCTGATGGAGGAGGTTTACAAGCCGGTGGTGCAACCGCGACGACGTCTCAGCCCGAATATGCAGGCGATAGTTAAGAAGGAAGTTATGAAGTTGTTGGAGTCTGGTTTGATATATCCTATTTCTGATTCAGCTTGGGTGAGCCCTACGCAGGTCGTCCCGAAGAAAGGGGGGATGACAATTGTTTTTAATGAGAAAAATGAGCTCATACCTTCACGTACAATTACGGGTTGGTGGGTGTGTATCGTCTATCGAAAGTTGGACGCCACTCGTAAAGATCACTTTCCGCTCCCATTCATTGATCAGATGCTTGAGCGTCTCGCGGGTCAGCAGTTCTATTGCTTTCTCGACGGGTTTTCGGGTTATTTTCAGATCCCCATCGCACCGGAGGATCAGGAAAAGACCACTTTTACATGTCCATACGGCACACACGCGTACCGACGCATGCCGTTTGGTCTATGTAACGCTCCAGCTACATTCCAATGATGTATGATTGCGATTTTTCCGGATATGGTAGAGAACTCGATGGAGGTGTTTATGGACGATTTCTCGGTGTACGGTAATTCTTTCGATTATTGCTTAGTTAATCTTGAGAAGATGTTGAAGAGATGTGTTGAAATGAAGCTGATGTTGAATTGGGAAAAGTGTCACTTCATGGTGACTGAGGGGATTGTTTTAGGACACAAGATTTCGAGAGCTGGTATCGAAGTTGATAGAGCGAAGATAGATACGATCAGTCGGCTTCCTCCGCCGACAAGTGTTAAGTCAATTCGTAGTTTTCTCGGTCATGCGGGCTTTTACAGGCGCTTTATTAAAGACTTTTCTAAAATCACTCGCCCCATGACTCGATTGTTAGAGAAGGATGTTCCTTTTGTCTTTGACACGGAATGCCTTAAAGCGTTTGAATCTTTGAAAGAGAAACTGATCAGTGCGCCGATTCTTGCATCACCCGACTGGAGCTTGCCATTCGAGCTCATGTGCGACGCCAGTGATTATGCAGTCGGTGTGGTGTTAGGGCAGAGACGGGAGAATCACTTTCACCTAATTTACTACGCAAGTAAAACATTGAATGATGCCCAAGAAAATTACACCACTACTGAGAAGGAACTGTTAGCAGTCGTGTTTGCATTTGACAAGTTCCGTTCGTACCTTGTTCTTTCGAAGACCATAGTATTCACCGACCACTCTGTCACACCCCAACCGATGGCAGAATCATCGGGGCATGGCACTGAGCGAAATAGATTGTCCAGAAGTTTCCACAACAATTATCATTACTCTTCAATTTATATAATACATCCCATACCGTACCTTAAATAGTAAACAAATTATTATAGATAACAACTAGTCAAATATTCCGTTCCGACAACTCAGATTTTAAATATAAAATTGTTCAAATGCTTCTAGAGACTCGATCTGCAAGATCTACAGACAACTATGCTCTAGACGCTTATTCTAAGCTCGCCTTCCTAGTAGATAAGCATCCTAATTGCCCGTCACATACGTTAAAAATAATGTCAATACATAAAATGTAAAGGTGAGCATACAAGTTTGATAATAGCATAGTAGAGTTCGAATAGTTTACGCATAACCAGCACGTACACATAGGAAAACGAAGCATGTTAATTATCGACATGGATCTATCGATACCAATGACTGCGGGTTGACTGCCCGAGGCAGTTCGCAATACATGATTACCACCGTAATCCATGCAAGTAATTGTCCTTAACAACCCCCGTGTGAACGGGTGCTGAGTCCAAACTATAGTACTATCGTCGTTAAGGCAGGTAGACAGCATTCCACGTGTAAACATAACAACAAGCATTCATTTAGTCACGTAATACATGCGGTAACGGTTAGCGCTTGAAATAATTGTTCGCTTGTGATTTAGAATAAGTAACGTATGTAACACCCAAAAGTGCTAAAGCAAAAAGGGTTCGAGTATACTCACAGTGATTGATGGATTGAAGGGAGCACTTGAGAGTAGGGTTAGCCTGAATAGTTCGATAGCATAACGATAAGCAATGCGAAAAATGGAAACAAGTGTTGGAGGGTCGGACAGCCTGGTCGATCGGACGGTAGGTCCGATCGGACGGCTTGATCGTTCGGTTAACCAGTCCGTTCGGACAGTCTGTCCGGTCGGTCGGTAGGCCGATCGGATGGACTGTTCGAGTGGATTGTTTCTTCCTTTGAAAAGGATGTGTTTGTGTATGATGGTTTGACTTTTGAAGTTTTCGTTGTAGCATTTGAAATCATTGAAGTATCCTTACCTTTCAGGTCGATCGATCGAACGGACCGTTCGATCGGTCAGCTTAATCGATCGGTTAGGTACTTCAACAACAAGTTCTTATCAGGGTGTTACATGGTCGGACGGCTTGACCGATCGGGTGGTACTCCAACGCGTTGAACAAGTTGAAAATCGCTTAAGTTTTGAAGCATAGTACCTCATGATCCGAAGAGTAATTCAAATCAGACCGTAGTCCGATCGAACAACACTTCGTTCAATATTAGACTTCATGAAATTGTTAAAGTGTGGGGCCATGTGCTAGCCGATCGGTTTCCCTGGTCGATCGGCTGGCTTGTCCGATCGGCTGAGCTGTCCGTTCGGACAGTCAGCCCGATCGGTCAGCTTTCTGATCTGGTTGGCCTGTTCGTCTAACACTTGGCTGTTTTGATTTTGTGACGTTATATCGAGGTACTTTGACAACGAGTTAGACCATAGAACCCTCGTTCTTACTTGTTTCTCCTGCTCGGACAGGAATCACCCAAATCCGGCCGGTGAACTGTTCGGAACAGAGTTTAACGTTTAACCCGAAATCGGTGAACCTCGTGAATAGAATCCGGATCTTGAGTCGTGCAACCACCGAAATGATTAGCAAGTCAGCACAAGCTCCTTTTCTATTGATTTGAAGGCATTGAGTGTAAAAGAGTTGAAAGAAAGTTGGAAAAACCATCTTTCAATCCTTTTCACCGAGAAATGTTTAGATCTATGAAAGATCCTTGCTTGTTTATGTGGAAATCGGCTAGATCCAAGTGATTCTTGGTGGATTGAAGCCAAAACATGAAGTTCTTCAAGAACACCATGATGACATCATCCTAGAACACTTGAATCTTGATGATTTCACGGTTAGAAACCAAGATTTGAAAGATAGAAAGGTGTGGGAGTGTGCATAGATCAAGAAAGTACAAGATTTAGGATGAAATCTTACCGGAATCGAGAGAAATCGGAGAAAAAGGACGAGAGCACGAGCTGGTCGGTCAGAGCTTTCCAAAAGTGGTAAGCATGATAATGATAGGGGTATTTATAGGCTTCCAAAAGAGGAAAGGGCTGGCTGATCGGTCAGGCATCCCGATCAGACAGCCTGTCCGATCGGACAGCAGTCGATCGGCTGGGCCGTTCGATCGGCTGAGAGCCTGATCGTTCAGCTGCCTGATTCGAGCGTTCGGTGTGATGATTTTTGATATTTCGATTTCGATTGCGATTGATGAGAATACAATAGAGTTTCCTATTCAAATTACTTTTAATCCCAACCACTATATCTAACACACAATCATCTATGTCTCGCGCTGTCTTTTCGCCACCAATTATCATAATTTGATTTCAATTGAGTTCGACTGAGTTTCGAGTTTCGATTCGAGTTTCGATTGATTACCACACATAACATAAAGTAAACATGCACAGGTAACACACAAGGCACACACACACGTATAATAACACCAAGCTTGCATAATTCACGTTTCGAGTTCGATGATGATTTTATTAGCTTGATTATTGATTAATTGACTTTATCGCATTGTTACTTCCTACTATTCACAGTCTTTTAGCGTTTCGCATCAATTTGAACATTAGATTACTTTGATTAATAACACCTTCTCCACATAATACAACTAACGAAATCATAAATTAGGCTAGCTACGGTCAAAGGGGTCAATCTTGACTTTGACTTTGACTTTCGGTAACACGGGGTGTTACACACTCAGCCTTGCATTACCTTTTTCAGAAGAAAGACGCTAAGCCGCGTCTGATTAGATGGGTCTTACTTCTTTCTGAGTTTGATATAGAAATTAAAGATAAAAAGGGAGCAGAGAACGTTGCAGCTGACCATCTCTCGCGTTTGGAGGATCCTAGCTGGGAAGAGATTCGTGAGGAGGCGATAGGAGACAGATTCCCTCACGAATCTATTTATTTTGTTGCAGCTGAGCAAGAGAGTTTGCCGTGGTTTAGCGATCTAGCTAACTACCTTGCAAACGGATTTGTGATGGACGGGATGAATTATCAACAAAAGAAGAAGCTTTTGAATGATGCGCAGGGATATATATGGGATGATCCCTATCTCTTCAAGATAGGAGGTGATCGGATTTTGAGGAGGTGTGTGAGTCGAGAAGATGGTTTAGACAATATTCGGCATGTTCATGAGGGTTTGACAGGAGGACATCATGGTCCGCATGTGACAGCGCATAAGGTTTTCGATTATGGATTTTATTGGCCGACGGTAGTGAAGGATGCGGTTGAGTTTGTGAGAAAGTGTGATCTTTGCCAACGAACCGGAAACATCTCATCGATGTGTGGGGCATTGATTTCATGGGACCGTTTCCATCTTCAAGTGGAAATCGGTACATCCTCGTTGCTATTGATTACGTTTCAAAGTGGGTGGAAGCTCAAGCTTTGCCTACAAACGACGCATGAGTGGTGGTGAGATTCTTGAAGAAATTGTTTACGCGTTTCGGTACTCCTAAGGCGATCATTAGTGATCGAGGAACACACTTTTGTAATTCCGTAATGGAAAAAGCGTTGGAGAGATATGGAGTAACGCAGCGCTTGTCTACCGCGTATCATCCGCAAACAAGCGGTCAAGTCGAAAATGCGAATCGAGGAGTTAAGAGGATTTTGGAAAAGACGGTGGGAAAGAGCCGAAAGGATTGGTCGGACAAATTAGATGATGCATTGTGGGCGTTTCGTACCGCCTACAAAACGCCGTTAGGAATGACCCCTTTTGTGATAGTGTATGGAAAAGCATGCCATTTGCCGGTAGCATTAGAGCATCGGGCTCTATGGGCACTTAAAACCGTGAATTTAGATTTAACCGAAGCCGCTAGAAAAAGATTCTTTCAAATTCATGAATTAGAAGCACTTCGTGATGCCGCATACGATCGTTCATGGAGTATCAAAGAAAAGTCGAAGGCGTTACATGATAGGAAGTTGTGGAAATTGAAGGAATTTTGAGTTGGTGATCAAGTGCTTTTGTTTAATTTAAGGAAAATTAAAGTCGAGATGGTCCGGACCGTATGTCGTGAAGGAGGTTTTCCCGTATGGTACCGTGGAGTTGTTTAATGAAGATACCAAGAATTCATGGAATGTCAACGGACATCGTTTAAAACATTACCTAGGGGGTCCCATCGACACCGCCGAAGAGGAAGACGTTCCTCTTGCGGACCCGCCTAGCGCCGCCGCATAAGTTCTTGAGTGAAAACTCAAGTGTAGAGTTTGTACATTGAGTCATTTGCGCGTCGTGTCATTAGAGTAGTTGTTTTTATTTTAATTTGAGTCGTTTTTGTTATTTCCGTATTTTTGCGTCCATGTGTGCGTCATAAAGTTTTTGCAGGTTTACATCACCTTTACGTAGGCGAAATCGAAGGAGCAGCGGCATTCCAGGTACGTTCTGACTTAAAACTGGAAAAATAAGCTATAAGGGTATTTTGGGGATAATTAAAAATGATTTTGAAACAAACTGCTGTATGCTGCAAGTCTGCAACTACAGTTTCGCTGTCTTCGCGGGGCGCGAAGCCCCTCACCATTAGTCTACGCGGCCCGTGAGGGACGTGTAATGATTTTAAAACCACTGTGCCTCGCGGCCCGCAAACACTTAAGTCTTTAGTTTACGCGGCCCGCGAAGAAGTCATATGTCGGCACAGATGATAAATCCCCAAATTCCTTATTTTTAAACCCTAATTCCCTTTCCTTACCACCGCCGGCGACTCAAGACACCACAAAACCCACCATCAGCCACCATATATCACAAATTGTCGGTCGTTAATCACTATAAACCACCCAAAACCATCATACACTGCCGATTTCATCTTCACTCCACCACTAGTTCACCATTTCACGACCGACTCTCACAAAGTTTTGAAGTAGGGTTCAATTGCTGACCATAGTTTCTTCTAAATTTCTGCTTTACGTCGACAAAAAGGTATGTTATCTGCAATTAACTTTGTATTTTGAGTCCTTCATGTTTGGTTTAGTTGGTCCAGTTGTAGTTCAGTTTGTTATTCAGTCGAGTACAGTTAGGTTTCTGTCTTAGGTTCGGGTCAGTGTCGAGTCGTGTTCTAGTTAATTTTAGGATTGTGTTCAGATTATTTGTTGGTTGCGGGTGGCTCGGGCTGGGTGATACTCACTGTGTTTTAGGGGCAGACAATTGGATTGGTATGAAAAGGTCAAAAATTTCCAGGTCTGTGTGTCGGGTTAATTCTGGTCAAGTTTCCTTGATTTTTTTAGAGTGTTTTCAGGTTGTTTTCAGGTTGGGTAGGTATTAAAAGGCCATATCTACGCCAATGGTATTAGTTTGGCTGTCATATGTTGTTGCGGACAGAAATGAGTGTGGGGATCGGGTAATTTGGTTGTTAAAAAAATATAGTTCTTGAAAGTGAATCGAGTTTTTGTTGAAATGGTTTGAATTCATAAAGAAGTTTTCAAATTCCGATGTTAAAGTTTTAACACTTCAACTTTTCAAATGTGAGTTCGGACACTAAATTTCGGTTAGGCCGTTTACAGGTTAATAAGGGTTGTGTTGGGTGTATTTTATTGAGCTTGCGGATTGTTTGGTTTGGGCATAGTTAAAGCTTAGTGTGGGGATAACGGGTTGAAGGTTTTTACGATAAAAGATATGATTTTGTTTCACTAAATGTTGACCCGTTTCCGTTGCTTCCAGAATTAAGGTTTGAACTTTGATTTTTGCAGCACTTGGGTTTACTTGAGGGCAAGTAAAGTGCCGGGAGAAGGTAGGGGCCTTAGTTTTGTATTTTTGCGTCTAAAATGGGTCAAGTCTTGTTTAGTGTTTAAGTTTAGTGTTCTTTATGTCGTTTTGTCATCTTCGAGTCTTATTAGTGTCGTCTTAAGTCTTTATGCATCGTTATTGCTTATTTTGAATATAAAAACCACTCGCCCGTACTCAATCTCCATTCGGGCGAGGTTCGGTTCTTTCTTCACTTGTTTTGCATAACGTCGCTAAAGTCACTTGTTTTCAAAACCACGGCCGTGAACGAAATGCTATACGGCCGTCGTTTTCATGTATATTTATTATTTTTCATAAAAAAATAAAAAAATAAAAATAATAATAAAAAATTAATAAAAAAATAAAAAAAATAATAAATATTAAAAAAAATTCATAAAAATCATAGAAAATCAAAAAATTCTTATAAATTCCAAAAAAATAAAAAACCCAAAAATAACAAAAATAGTTTGTGTTTACTAACTTCCCACATGTTTTTGCGATTATTGAAATGTTTTTACAAGATGTCAGGTGAGGCATCGTCTTCGAGTACTGAACGAAAGCGGCGTGCGTCTACTCGTTCACAGGGCACGGCTGAGGCACAGCCGCAACTAGCTGATGTGCCACTTAGGGAGATTCAGTATCGTGGACCTGGGATTCCACATGGTCAGAGCACGGTTTTAGGGGACAACCCGTTATTACAGTTTGTTGAGGGGACAGCTGAGTATTCGAGATATCATGCTGTGAGGGCAGTGAAGTTATTAGAGTTTCGTAGGATTGATTGGGAGTTGGTAAGACGATTGGGTCAGGTAGAGAGATTACAGCAGCTTTTGGGAGCTAAGTTTAGGTTGGTTTTGGGTTGTGACGCCCCCCAGTATTACGAGCTAGCATTAGAGTTTCATTCGACGTTTCAGTACAGGCATGTAGGGGGTTTGATGAGGCTGATGTAGTAACGTTTGCTTTGGGAAAGAAGATATTTAATATGACTTTACCTTAGTTCGCGATGGCGATAGGATTTTACACACAGCAGGAGGTAGCGGAGCCTGGGTTTGTGAGTTTGCTGAGGGGAGTGGTGAAGAAACCGCAGGATCATTGTGTGATGAAAGAGGATTTAGCTAGATTTTGGGTTACGATTGCAACGTCGCCATTCTCAAACAATATGGTGGCTTCAGATATCAAGGATCCACTCTATAGGTTTGTGCATAAGATTTTGGCAGCCACACTAATTGGTAGGCATGAGGGTGACAACAAGGTGAATCATCATAGTCTTTTCTGCTTAATGTGCATGGTGGAGGGCCGACCGGCCAATTAGCTAGCATCTTTGCGTGGTCGATGACGAGACCGAAGAAAGGAGGGGGTAAGTCTCGGATGTTTGGTGGACCTTACATCACTTGGTTAGCGGACAATTTCGGGGTCTTTGTTGATTATCCTGCTGACAGGATGCATATTGGTCCAGCTCCTTCATTGATGGAGCTGAGGAGTTAAAGCTCACGCCTAACACGGGGCACCTGATATCGCGGGGGAATCGCAGCCACCCGATCGGATGGCCGACCGAGCTGCCATCCGATCCGTGCACACCACCTCACTCTCTCCCTTTGACACTATAAATAGGCCTGTCACATCATTCTCACTGATGTGATAGCGTCACTCGATCCAGACGCATGCACTCCTACTTTTCTTCCATTTCTCGGCGATTTCGGTACGTTTTACACTAGATTCTTGTACATCTTTTATCTACAAGTTATTCTTTACATGGTTCTCCTTTGAAATCTCACTTTTCACCGTGAAATCTCTAAGATATGAGCTCTTGAGGGTGACGTCATCATGGTGGTTTGTACAAACTATGGTGTGATGTCATTCCTGCCAAGATCTAACTCAGATCTAAGGAATTTCATGTGTTTTACATTGAATCTTAACTAAATCTAGACTTTTTCAGCTAAAACTTATGTTTATCTTCATCTTTTCTTAACTTTTCACTTAAAACGATGGAATCCAGATCTGAACAGACTAAAGACTTGATGATTAGTCTTGAGTCAGCTTGGAAATGGATTGTTGTTGGAGAAGATGACCGGAGTACGAATTCTGACATAAGCATCCGATCAGAACGGCTGTATATTGGTGTGATTACCATTGTCTCAATACGTACCAAGCAGTCACGTTAAACTCAGAAACTTTACAAGGTTATCAACAGGACAAGGACAACTCGATCGAATGGCAATCCGATCGGATAGCCATCCGATCGAACCGCCATCCGATCAAGTGGCACTTGCCTCATAACCTTAAATACTTCGGAATCTTGAATCCTTGATCGTTGAATGGCAATCCGATTGGATAGCCATCCGATCGAACTGCCATCCGATCGAGGTGACACTGTGTTTTGGAACCCTCCAACACATAGAAACTTTTTTCAAAAACTTGAACACTTGGAAAAACTTTTGAAATGACAACACTTGGATCGAATGGCCATCCGTACGGATGACCATCCGATCGGATGGCAATCCGTCCCCCACACAATAGTCATCCCAATCGAATGGCAATCCGATCGGATAGCCATCTGATCGAACAGCCATCCGATCAAGATGACTGATCCGACACTTGGTTTGAATCTCGTTGTTTTATCCGACACTTATCTATTGTAATCTAATTAGGCTAACTCTAAATAGCTCCCTTTGATCCAATAACAGTTAGTATGTTAAGCAATCAATGTGAGTATACTCGATCCCTTTTTGTTTTAAACTTTGGTATGCAACATGTATTCTATTAAACTATGATACTTGAAACTTTTGGAATCTAAACTCTATCCTATGTGTATGTGAAACTTGTGATTCTTGATTCTAGACTCTTTGTGCTATGTGGACGTTTAATCCAGAGTGTGTAGTTCTACCTTAACAATAGTAGCACTATAGGAGATGCACCTCCCCATTATTCTCGGGGGTATTGTTAGGAGGATTCTACTTTTCCTTGAGACTTGGGAAAACACTAAAGCATTGGGATACTTGGGCTATCACTTGTTAGACTGCGAACACTAGCATGGCTGAAACTATTTTTGTGTCACTTACACGACGGATATGAGTTGTTTTAATCTATTATGCTATTACTCAAACTTGTATACTCGCCAGTGCATTTTGTACTGACTTTATTTTAATACATGTTGCAGGCTGACAGGATGCTTGGAATCGTGAAACAAGCTAGGATGGAGCTTAGATACTCCACGTAGCTAAAACTAGAAACTTTGAAACAATGATTATGTTTGTTTTGGTTTGGTACTATGTTTTGGTGGTTGATGTTGTTTTAGACAATTGCATGAAGTGAATCTAATTTATATTGAAACTACTTAGTGTTATGGATTCTCATGAGCAATCTGAACGCTTAATGCTCGCACCCCGATGTTTCCGCCATCGGTTGGGGTGTGACATAACTCCCATATTCTTACTCGCTCTAAATTCTTATTAAGTCAACCAGCACCACCAGCTCAGCCACCTGTTTGCACTTTCAAGTCATTCATGGATCGCAAACCCCACTACTTTTCTGGCACTGAAGGAGCCATCTGCCTTCTACACAGGTTCGAGAAGGTAGAGTCTGCTTTCACAATGTGCAACTGTCCCGTGGAAAATTGGGTCAAGTTTGCTACTGGAGTTTTAGAGGATATCGTGCTTCCCTGGTGGAACGCGCAGGTGCAGATACTCGGGCTAGAGGTCGCTAATGTTACCCCCTGGTAGGGCTGCAAACGAACCAAATATTCGGCGAACAGTTCATGAACCATTCAGCGGGAAGTCCATTTGTGTTCGTTCATGTATTAAACAAACGAACACGAACAAGAAATTTCGTTCGTTTAGTTAAATGAACAAACATGAACAGAGGTCGTGTTTGTTCGTTTATGTTCGTGAACGTTCGGTAACGTGTTCGTTCGTGTTCGATAGTTCATTAGTGTTTTTAGTTTTTATACTTATTTAAATACTTCAAAATTTTGACAAATTAAATATCTAATAAGTGTCAGTGTATTATATAATTTGTTCATGAACTGTTGTTTGTGTTCGTTTGTTTCCATTTGTGTTCGTCAACATTCGTTTTTGTTCGTTGCCTAAAATTAACAAACAAACACGAACAAGTTCATTTCCTTAACAAACGAACACGAACATAAAATCTTGTTCGATAAGTGTCCGTGAAAGGTTCGCGAACACATATATTTCTTAATAAACGAACACGAACAAGGTCTTGTTCATGTTCGTTCGGTTCGTTTGCAGACATACTCTCTGGAATACCTTCAAAGACATGATGAAGGAGGAATACTTTCATCGAGACAATATTCAAAAGCTAGAAACGTAATACTATAACCTCAAGATGACTGGATCAGAAATTGAAGCCTACACTAAACGATTCAACGAGCTAGCTGCAATGTGTCCCAACATGTCAAACCCACCTTACAAGCGCATTGAGTTGTATCTCAATGGACTGGCCCACAAATCCACAGCATGGTAACCTTAGCACACCTACCTACTATCCAACAAATCATCAGACTTGCACATTAACTACCAATCAGGCTGTAGAGTAAGGCAAACTACCGAGCCACAATGCAACTATTTCCGAAACCTCGACTGACAATAAGCGCAAACGAGATGGGAATCAAAACAAGAGTACTAGTTCTAACCAGCCCCCTCAGCAGTAGAGAAAGTTTGACAACAACAGGACCCAAATCAGCAAGCGTCAAACAATCAAAGTCGACGCTCGTATTAGGGAAATCAGCCTTAGTGTGATAAGTGCAACAGATATCATCATGGGTAGTGTGACCCAAACTGATGCCAGCGGTGCGGGAAGACAGGTCATGTGGCAAAGGATTGCAGGAGTCATTTCCCAGTTAGATAAGCACAAAGCAATCAGTTCAGCAAGCTCAGCGCCAACAACAACAACAACAGGGCAATAGCAAAGGATGCTTTCAGTGTGGTGCCGAAGGGCATATAAAGAAGAATTGCCCACAACTGAACCAGAATAACAACAACAACGCGGGAAATGGCAACAACAACAACAACAATAACAACAACGACAATAATGGGAATGGTGGTACGAGCCGAGCTTTTGCCATTAGTTCAGGTGAAGCGAGGAATGCCCCCAACGTTGTGACGGGTAAGTTCCTTCAAAACGACTGCTTCGTTTTGGTACTTTTTGATTCTAGTGCAGGTCGTAGCTATGTGTCTTCGAGTTTTAGTACACTACTTAAGCCTAACCCAACTCCTCTTGAACATAAGCATACGGTAGAACTAGCCAACGGTAAACTACTCGAGGCGACACATATTCACCGCGGCTGTAAGTTGGAATTGTCTAGCCACAAATTTGACATAGATCTTAATCCTATTACTCTTGGTAGCTTTGATGTTGTAGTCGTATGGATTGTTTATACCTAAATTACGCTGAGATACTTTACCACGAGAAGATCGTCCTTAGTCGTCTTCCTGATGGCGAAACCCTCGACATTCGGGACGAGAAGGGTGCCGTCGTGGTAGGCATCATCTCATTCATGAAAGCCCAGAAGTGTCTATGAAAGGGTCATACAGCCATTCTAGCCCTAGTTTGTAATAAATAAACTGAGGAGAAAAGAGAACGAAGATATCCCTATCGTTCGTGACTATCCTGAAGTTTTCCCCGAAGATTTACCTGGTCATCTACCTCACCGACAGGTCGTATTTCAAATCGATCTAACCCCTGGAGCGGCACCCTTAGCTCGAGCACCGTATATAATGGCACCTGTTAAGTTGAAGGAGTTGTCTACTCAACTGCAAGAACTTTTGGATAAGGGCTTTATCCGGCCTAGCTCATCACCGTGGTGAACCCCGGTCCTATTCGGCAAGAAGAAAGACGGGACTTTCTGTATGTGCATCAACTACCACGAATTGAACAAAGTGACTGTCAAGAATCGTTATCCACTCCCTCGAATCGATGATTTGTTCGACCAACTGCAAGGGTTAAGTTACTGCTCAACAATCGATCTAAGATCAGGCTATCATCAGTTGAGGGTCCGAGATGAAGATGTAACGAAAACTGCTTTCAGAACTCGTTACGGCCACTACGAGTTCCTAGTTATGCCATTCGGATTAACCAATGCACCTGCAATTTTCATGGATCTCATGAACCGAGTGTGAAAACCCTACCTTGATAAATTCGTCATTGTTTTGATCGATGATATTCTAATTTACTTGAAAAGCCAGGAGGAACACGAACATAACTTACGTCTTATTTTGGAACCCCTAAAGAACGAACAATTATACGCTAAATTCTCGAAATGTGACTTTCGGATTCGTGAAGTCCATTTCCTCGGCCATGTAGTCAACGAAGCTGGAATACATGTTGATTTGCCCAAGATTGATTCCATCAAGAATTGACCTGCACCGAAAACTCCTACAGAAATCTACCAATTCCTTGGTCTGGCGGGTTACTATCTTAGATTTATTGAGGGATCTTAGAAGATCGCTCAACCCCTCACTACTATAAGTGGGGCGATGCCCAAGAATCCGCCTTTCAGTTACTGAAACAAAAACTTTGTAGCGCACCCATCTTGTCTCTATTAGAAGGTACCAATGATTTCATCGTTTACTACAATGCATCTATTCAAGGTCTCGGTTGTGTTTTGATGTAATGTGAGAAAGTAATTGCGTACGCATCTCGTTAGCTTAAAGTTCATGAGAAGAACTACACTACTCACGATATGGAATTGGGAGCTATGGTCTTTGCTCTCATGATCTAGAGACATTACTTGTACGGTACCAAATGTACGATTTACACCGATCACAAGAGTCTCTAGCACATATTCGAAAAGAAGGAGTTAAACATGCGACAACTTCGATGGGTTGAACTCCTGAATGATTATGATTGCGCCATCAAATACCATCTGGGCAAGGCTAACGTTGTAGCCAATTCCCTCAGCCGAAAGGAAACTAAACCTAAACGAGTTCGAACTCTACAACATACTATTCATTCCAATCTTCCAGAGCAAATTCGCAATGCTCAGGTAGAAGCTTTGAAGGAGGAGAACCTCATAGCTGAATTTGGAACTCGAAACTAAATCAAGTGGTATTCTCTATTTCATGGAGCAAATATGAGTTCCACTGTATGGAAACTTGCGAGAGCTTGTGATGGACGAAGTACACAAGTCTTGATACTCGATTCACCCTGATTCTGACAAAATGTATCACGACCTAAAGGCACTATATTGGTGGCCTAATATGAAAGCGAACATAGCCAAGTATGTGAGCAAGTGCTTGACCTGAGCTAGGGTCAATATTGAATACCAAAATCCGTCTGGTTTGCTTCAGCAACCAGAACTACCGATGTGGAAATGGGAACAAATTTCCATGGATTTCATAACTGGATTACCCAAGACACAAAGCGGGAATGACACTATCTGGGTGATCGTGGACCGCCTAACCAAATCTGCTCACTTCCTTGCAATCAAAGAAACACACAAGTACGACAAAGTTGCTAGCATCTACATGAAGGAAGTAGTTTCTCGGTATGGAGTGCCAATTTCTGTCATCTTCGATTGTGACCCTCGTTTTGCGTCTCACCTGTGGCAATCTATGCATAAATCTTTCGTCTCATGCTGGGATAGGGGTACTGCCTACCATCCCCAAACTGATGGCCAGACTGAACGTACCATCCAAACTCTTGAAGATATGCTACGAGCATGTGTTATTGATTTTGGAAACGGTAGGGAGAGACACCTACCTCTGTTGGAATTCTCCTACAATAATAGTTGCCACTCCAGTATCCAGGCCGCACCGTTCGAAGCATTGTATGGACGAAAATGTCAGTCACCTCTCTGTTGGGCAGAGGCCGGAGACAGCCAAATTACTGGTCCTGAACTTATACTTGAAACTTCGGAGAAAATTGTTCAGATCATAAACCGTATGGCGGCAGCTCATGCGTCAGAAAAGCTATGCTGATAAACGCATAAAACCATTGGAATTTCAAGTGGGTGACAGGGTTTTGCTGAAAGTCTCACCTTGGAAAGGTGTGGTCCGTTTTGGGAAACGGGGCAACTTAAACCCGCGATACGTCGGACCATTTGAAATCGTGGAAAAGATCGGCACTATGGCTTATAGATTGAACCTACCTGAGAAACTCAGCAGCATGTAGAATGTCTTTCACGTATCAAATCTAAAGAAGTGGTTATCCGATCAGACACTTGTAGTCCCGTTCAAAGAGCTGAAAATCGATGATAAGTTGCAGTTCATCAAAGAACATGTTGAAATCATGGATCGAGAAATCAAAACTCTTAAATGCAGCAAGATTCCCATCGTTCGAGTTCGTTAGAATTCGAAACATGAACCGGAGTTCATGTGGGAGCGAGAAGATCAAATGATGCGTAAGTATCCGCAACTGTTCAAAAACGTTACACTAAATGCTGAAACTACTACTGAATTTCGGCACGAAATTCCTTCGGCTTGGGGATGATGTAGCACCCTGGGAAAGTTCTCAAATGCACTAACTTCTTAAGCGACTACTTGCTAAATTTCGGGACGAAATTTCTTTCAACTTGGGGATGATGTGACAACTCGCATTCTCAGGTTAATTGCCGTTAACTATCTCTGTGCATTTATTACATGAGACTCCCGGGTTATGAATAATGTGCATTATTATAAAGTAAACGTGCAATTTATATCGCAAACTCAAACGCTTAACACGTTAAAAAAAGTATAAGGACTAGTTTGTTATTCTTGAAATATAATTCACAATAGGTTATCTTTGGTTTCGAGCAAACATCAACCTTTATCACTCCCTCTTTCGGTAACACACTTATCATGCTTATCGTCTTGATTAATTATATAAAAATTGTGGCTGCGTTTTCCGAATTACTTGGTGTTCTTGATGATTTATGATGATGCTTGTAGATTAGGATTGCTAGAAATCATGCATGGATTTTGATATGATCGCATTTGTATATGTATAGTTACTAGGTTTTAATTTTAACATGATCTTGGTAGGAATATTGATAACCTTGATTGATTCTTTATGCATATGTGATATATGATGATGGCATGCTGTATGTGGAGTATACATGTTCTTCATGCATATGTTTGATTTCGGTTTAGTTTCGGTTAACGATTCAGTTATTACTCACCCTTAGACACTGTTAATCACATAACATATCAATTTTTGAATTAAAAAAAACTATAGCAATACTATACTCAAATTAAAGAGAATAAAATACTCGTTTATATGGTGTAATTTTAAATAAGATATACATTAATGTACCAAAAAGTTATAACCGTTTAAAAATCATGGGTGGAGTTAGTTTTTTATAAGGGGATAAAGTGTAACCACTAATTAATAATTTATAATTTTGTTAAAGATGGGGGATTAAAGTGTAATCTAGATAAGAGGATAAAATTGACGGTATTTAATCACATTCTATAGTTATTAAACATTCTGTGATAATAACTAAGTATGTTAGGCTTTAATCACTTGTACATTCAGGTATCATCTAATTGTACATTTTAATCCACACGTCAATACTAGACAACCATCGAAACGTCGTCAAAATTGAGTTGGTCATCACGGTACTTTTGGATTTTTTAAACATTATAATTTATAAGATACGACAAAAATACATAAAAGAATTATAAGTTTGTTGTAAAGAAGGAAAAGTGTAACTAATTACTTATAATTATGTTAAAACAGAGGAATTTAAGTGTAATAAAATGGTGGCTAAAATATAATTATTATTTAAAAGACAAATTTACCCTCATTTTAGGTGTGCATTTATAAATGGGGAATTGACCTGTAATAATCCCACCTAGACCTTATTAGCCATTACTAATCACACCTCAGAATATTCCCCCCACCAGTCCCACCTTTCACCTATTTTTCCTATAATGGTCCCTCGTTAAAAAAACTTAACGGAGTTAAGCTTTTTTCCAAATTACAAACAGATTTTTTAGGGCTTTTGATCAGAACGATGATATGAGTCCATGGATGTAAAACTTACTTCGAAATGGTGCTCCAAGTGACTTGATTTTGGTTAATTGGAAATTTAAACACCCGAATTGAAGCGTTGTTTTCATCGTTAGTAACACCGTTTCGAGGTAAGTTTTACATCAATGGACTCGTATCATCGTTCTAATCAAAAGCCCTAAAAAATATGTTTGTAATTTGGAAAAAAAGCTTAACTCCGTTAAGTTTTTTTAACGGGGGACATTGTAGGAAAAATAGGTGAAAGGTGGGACTGGTGGGAGGAATATTCTGAGGTGGGATTATTAATGACCAATAAGGTCTAGGTGGAATTATTACAGGCCAAATCTCCTTTATAAATTAAGAGGGAAAAAATTATTACTTTTTTGGTATTCTAAAATACCACTCACTCATGCATTCTAATATAGTATTTGATAATATTGTGGTCAGTTTGTGTTTTAACGATTAATAATTAGTTATAAAGATAAAAAGGGGTTGAAATTTAGTTTGGAACAAGCTTGCAAAATGTGATTGGATTAATATTTTTATGTTTATCTTTTTTTTTCTGTTTAACGACTTCGTTCTAACGTGTGTGTTATAAGTCGACTTAATTATTCTTTTCTATATTTTACATTTAGGTATAGTTTTTGCAAGTTAACACGTCATGACACGCGTGTGTGGTTCAACATTTTAATGTCATTTTGTCCAGTTCAATAGTCCCGCCGCGAAGCAGGTTAGTTAAGTGATACGGACCCTCTATGAACCGCCAAACATCTGGTCAAGTGCACGATTTGTCAAGTTCCCATGTTCCCACGTTCTTGTAGTTTAAGTCATGCATTTTCCCATGTTTACTTTATTTCCTAATTTCATGTTGCTCATGTAAGAGTAGGTTACATGCACCAATGTTCTTTAAATACCTTGTTTTGCTTTGAAATGAAAATAAGAAGAAAATTATTGAAAAAGTATTGTTTCGTTTCTCTTATCTAGTTTTTGGAGCCTAACCCACTCAACGGGTCTCTTGGGAGATTGGCCATCTCGAATCAGCTTCTATCATTGGGTGCTTTCATTCTCGTCCTCATCCTTCCGCCATGCCCGAAGATTCCTATACGTGGGATTTCCGTTCACGGTTGTATTACCATGCTCCAAGTGGCTTTTATCACGACCCCGTGGCCGGGTGGTCTTATAGCTCCCACGAACCCGTGGCCGGGTGGTCTTATAGCTCCCACGAACGAAGGTATTACCGATTTGAATACGACAATTATGTGCCGTGGGAATCTCAACCGACACTGATCCTCGAAGAACCCATGCCAGCCATGGTTGAAAGTTTCCCCAAACCGCTCTCTATCATGCACGAGCAACCGAATAAACTAGACAACATTCTATCCCAACTCACCGCTCACTTCAAACAAACACATTTCCTTCTCACAACCCTAAGCCGAACCAAACCAAACACCCATTTCCCAAATCAGGGAGACCAAATACAACCACCGCCAAAACCGACCAACAACAACCCACCTCCACAAACATTTCACCTTCACATCTTCGATGGAACCAACCAACCAAAACCACAGTTGTTGACTGACGCGTTTGCACCACCGACCAAAGAATCGACAACAAATACAACTCCGCCATTAGGTGAACTTGACCCACCACACTTAACGGTCCCTCGCATAAAATGGGCCACTCCTACCATCACAATCGCCTCACCAATGGCTATCCTGAACCCGGTGAAACCTACGATGAATTTTGGCCCGACAATTACATTGACACCAATCAAAGGTAAACCCGGTAGACGTGAGTGGCGCCCACCATGGCACGCACCATGTCGCCACGTCGAGACGGAGCCGCATGCCACCGGAAGACATGAGTGGCGACCACCATGGCGTAAGCATTTCGTCCTTGAGGATAAGGACGATTTGAAGGGGCGAGTATTGATACGGACCCTCCATGAACCGCCAAACATCTGGTCAAGTGCACGATTTGTCAAGTTCCCATGTTCCCACGTTCTTGTAGTTTAAGTCATGCATTTTCCCATGTTTACTTTATTTCCTAATTTCATGTTGCTCACGTAACAGTAGGTTACATGCACCAATGTTCTTTAAATACCTTGTTTTGCTTTGGAATGAAAATAAGAAGAAAATTATTGAAAAAGTATTGTTTCGTTTCTCTTATTTAGTTTTTGGAGCCTAATCCACTCAACGGGTCTCTTGGGAGATTAGCCATCTCGAATCAGCTTCTATCATTAAGTTTGTAATATAATAGCTTAATTTATTTAATGATTATCCGGCCCAGTCCTACAATTGTTGGAAACGAAGAATAAACATGTACAAAACGCAAAATCTACGTATCTTTCATTAATATCGTGGTACTCTTTTAATCGTATAGTATCGTATATCATATACAAACGCATACCAACATTGTTATATAATATATAACTTTTAGGTTTCTGCATAAAATATCTCTTAAATTATTAAAAAACAAAAACATATGAACGCAGTAGCTACATGGTATTCATTATGGATAAGATCGATATATGTATATATCCGTATATATACATGTTGACTGTATATCTGTAAATATCTATTTATATATGTATGTATGTGTGATCCAATAAAAAAGATTTAAAAAGAGAATTGGTAAAAGAATATTATAGGCTAGTATCAGTTTATAATAATAGATTACTGAAATAACTAAATATACTTAACATACTTTTAATTCAAAAAATCTAGGAGAATTTCAGTATCTTGGTGAGGTTAACACTTTTAGTTTAAGGACTAATGTAGACAGCTCGAAGAAAACACATATATTTATTTGTGTTAGACGACTTGAAGGTTAACCAGGACACACTTAAAATTAAAATTGTGTAACGCAAACGCGATTTCTTACTCAATTATCTGAACAAGTTTAATATGTTGTTTCAGACTTCTTACTGGTTCAGCACTTAATGATTCAGATTGTTTGTTTCACGAGCAGATGTCTGAATGGTTCAGACGTTTGCCTCTGAATGGTTAAGTATTATACAGAGTCTGAATGGTTAAGACCTCTAATCTGAATTGGTCAGATATTTGTCTCTGAACAGTTAAGCATTATACAGGCTCTTAATGGTTCAGAGCTCTTATTGGTTCAGCACTTAATGGTTCAGACCTCTTACTGGTTCAGCACTTAACCATTCAGATGTTGCCAAACAGCCAATCTTTTGTTTCGAATTATGTGAATATTTTCATATTATAAATTACTAACATTTTGGTGCTTTGTGGACTTGTACTTAAAGTATAGGGAGTTTTTCAAAAAAAAATTGATTTTTCACTTCTAGCCAATAGGTTCTCGTTTTTTGCATTTAAGCTTTTTGATTTTTTTTTAACTTTCACCCAAACCTTTTCAACTTTGCAAATTAACCCCAGCGCTTTTTTTATTTTCAATTTTGATCCCCCCATACTTTTATCTTTTACAAGTTTTTCATTTTACGTTTCGTTCTAAATTTTACGAGTAAATACGCCGCAACATGCGTGTGGTTTCAATGTTTTTTCGTCTATTTTTTCCCCTTTGACAGGTCTGCCGCAGTGCGTCTTTATTTCCATGTTTAACTGGTTCGTCGCAACGACCGGGATCCTAGATCGACTTAGGTACTTTTTTCTATGTTTTAAGTTTTAGTTTAATTTTTTCGCATTAACACGAAGCAATGTGAATGATGGTTCAACGATTTTAAACTTGTTATATATAGATTACGATGAACATGTCAAACCGGAAAAAATAGACGCGGGTTTATCGTAACGCACGAGTCCTAGATCAACTTAGTTATTTTATTCTATGTTTTACGTTTTGGTTTAATTTCTTCGCATTAACATGCCGCAACTTCAGTGTCGGTGGTCGCTGACGGTAGTGTGGCATTAGTGCTCGCCCCCACCGCAACGCGGAGGGTGCTTAATACTAGTTACCATCCAAAGGAAAACAAAAGGATTACAAATGAAAGGAGTAGAGTGAGTGATTGAGCATGAAATTGACATATAAATAATAATATTAATAGAGTTTTTATAAAAGATATAATTGTAATATCGATTTGGACTTGCAAACACCGATTCCACGCCATTTTCCCTATCTTCAAATCTCTTATGTCATTTTGTTTATTTGTCGTTATAAATTCGATACAATAAAATTTCTACGAATATTTGAATCTCTACTCTTAAAATATAAACATAGGCTGGCATATTTTACAATGTGATCAAATATTCATAATCATAAGCTACCCAATATTTGAGGGAGCCATTAAACAAACTCATGTGTATTTTGCGGGCCATACTATAATTGATTTATCTGATAATATACATACCTATATTTTCTACTGTGGCGTTTATTTTGTGTCATTGCTCATCAATCTGGTTCTATTTATCTAGATGTGATCCAAACGAGTTGAAGTGCCTAAATAGTGTATTTACTTAAACACATAGTATTACCTCAATAACATATCCACTTCATTATTCCTCTATATTGTTTATGAAATCTGGTTCTTTTGAAGTTATAGTTGATGGTGTGTTTTGAATTTCTACTACAAAACTGGACGTGAGAGTTTCTTCTCATCTAGCTCCTTGCGAATAGTAATAATCAGTGGCGAAGCTTGAATGAAAAATCAGTGAGAGCTGAACTCTCAAAATCCAAATAAGTGGTGGCCGGACTCTTAAAAATCAAATATTTTAAATTAAAAAAATAGAAATTTTCAGTAAAATTAACACTATAAGCAAAAAATTAGCGGGAGCCGGGCCACCAAAAACCTCGGCCTCTGATAATGATAATAATAATAATAATAATAATAATAATAATAATAATAATAATAATAATAATAATAATAATAATAATAATAATAATAATAATAATAATAATAGTAATTAGGGTGGGAGTTGGCTACAAAGTCCATTTTTCCTACAAAGTGTACAAAGTCATAAAACACCATAATGTCAACCATAAAACACACTCAAAACCCACAAATAACATAGTGAAGATTACTAAAACACCATATTTGTGGGTTTTGTGTTGTGTTTTGAATGATAAGGCTTTGATTATCGAATGACTAACGTTAGTGTGTTTAATGTTGATTATCAAGTTGTGTTTTATATTCATAGTTGTACGATGGTGTGTTTGAAGTTTTTAAGGAATGTTAGGATTTGAATATTGTGTTTTAGTGATCTTCACTATGTTACTTGGGGGTTTTGAGTGTGTTGTATGGCTAAAATTGTGGTGTTTTAATGCTTTGTACACTTTGTAGGAAAAATGAACTTTGTAGCGGAACCCCACCCATAGTAATTATTATTATTATTATTATTATTATTATTATTATTATTATTATTATTATTATTATTATTATTATTATTATAAATGATAATTAATATTGATTAATTTAAAAGTTTTTTTTTTTTTTAATTTTACCAAGATATTCAAAACATATTTTAACCATTGGTCATTATGAAAAACCATGTAGACCACTTACATAATTTTGAACATGATTTTAAATTTTACCAATATATTCAAAAACATATTTTAACCATTGGCCATTATGAAAAATCATGTAGACCACTTACATAACTTTTAACATAATTAAATTTCGAAAAAGATTCGTATTATTGTATATATTTATTAGGGTAAATACAATGTAGAGAAACTGTAAAATACATTACGGCTTAACGTATATCACGTACGTTACCAAATTACACATCTTCATTTGAAAATCACGCACGTTATAAACTCAAAAAACCTAATCACGGATGTAGGAAACATAAATCACGCACGTTATCACGCATGCCCTACCTCCCAGTTCAAAAATCGCATCCCCTGTTCTACGATCTGAAACCATTATTACTGCCCTCTAACTCCAATCGAATCAAAGCTTGGTCATGTTCCTGCATCCTCTGTTCTACGGTCTGAATCTAAGCTTGGTCATGTTTCTTCATCCTCTGTTCTACGGTTTGATTTCGAGGGTCGATATTTTGATGAAACTTTTCAAAATCAACGATGAATTTGAAACCAATTCGATGAAATTGACCAAACAATAGCCACTCTAAAGTGAAACGAAAAGAAATTTGAAACGAATTGGACGAAATTGATCAAACCCAGGCGGTCTGAAAATTTGATATAATCACGCATGTTATATGAAATAATCACGCATGTTGGTTTTTTGAGTTTATAACGTACATGATTTTCAAATGAACGTGCGTAATTTGGTCGCGTACGTGATGTACATTAAGCCGTATTGTACGTTAACCTTCCTCATACAATGTATATATAGATATTATAACTACATCCACAACCATCTAATTATAATAAATATAATATAACGTCTAATATTCCCCCTCAAGCTAAGGTCGGGCATCGACTCTTAGCTTGGACTTCAATAGGATAAATCATTGTGATGATAGAGGCTTGGTAAAGATATCAGCTATCTGATCATTCGTTGAAATAAACTGAACCGATAATTTCCTTTGAGCAACCTTTTCTCTAGCAAAGTGAAAGTCAACTTCTACGTGCTTTGTATGCGCGTGAAACACTGGATTAGCAGATAGGTATGTAGCCCCCAAATTGTCACATCATAGTGTCGGAACATATTTCATTACAACACGAAGTTCGCGAACCAAAGTCTCGAGCCAAATCAATTCAGTTACCGTATATGCTAGAGCCTTGTATTCAGACTCCATGGAGGACCGTGATAGAGTTTTTTGCTTTCGTGCAGACCATGAAACTAAATTAGATCCAAGATATCTTGCATATCCCCCCGTGGATCGACGATCATCCGAGCAACCTGCCCAATCAACATCAAAGAAAGCACTTAGTGAATTAAATTTGGCATCAGTATAAGCATGTAAGGTGGAAGACGAAGGACGAGATATCAAAAGCCCATGACTGCTGGTACCATGAAGATATCTAAGAATCCGTTTAACTGTTGCCCAATGATTCATAATCGGAGAGTGCATGAACTGACACACCTTATTAACAACAAAGGTAATGTCTGGTCGTGATAATGTGACGTATTGTTAAGCACCGACAACTTGTCAATGTTTAACCGGGTCTTCAAATGGAGCACTTCACCAAGTGTGAGATTGGCATTGGTGGTACAAGGAAACGGCACAGGTTTGGAATGGGACAGAGTCGTGCGTACTAACAATTCGTTAATGTACTTCCATTGTGAGAGAATGATGTCATCTCCTCGAGGGGCAACTTCAATACCCAAAAAATACGACAAAGGGCCCATGTCTTGAACCGCAAAGGAAGCACTTAACCTATGCACCACCTGGTCAATAGCTTTATCCAAATTACTCGTGAGAATTATGTTATCAACATAGACAGACATATATAGCTGAACACTGTTAGCCGAGTAAATAAACAATGGAGGATCAGTCTTAGAGCCTGTAAAACCAAGATCAAAGAAAGCCTGAGACAATCGCTGAAACCAGGCTCGTGGAGCCTGTTTAAGGCCATATAGGACTTATGAAGCAGACAAACATAATCTGGCTTAGTGGGATTAACAAAAACAGGGGGCTGCTGTAAATATACAGTTTCTTTCAAATCTCCATGCAAAAAGGCATTTTGTATATCAAGTTGTCGTAGAGACCATTTGTGAGTGACAGCAATAGAGAGAACAACTCTGATAGTGGTGGATTTAACCACTGGACTAAAGGTCTCAGTATAATCAATACCGTGTTGTTGGTTAAACCCTTTTGCAACCAACCGTGCTTACTAACGCTTAATTGCATCCATTTGATCCCGTTTGATTTTATAAACCCATTTACAGTCGATAACATTAACCCCGGAGGACGAGGAACAAGCGCGCATGGACCGTTGCGGATAAGTGCTGAATATTCCTCTGCTATAGCGTTACGCAAGTGAGGATCTGTGTTGGCAATGGCAAAGGTAGTTGGTTCAGTGGTTTGTTTTGTGGAGGTAGTGTAATTGGCGGTAGGCTGATATGCCTGAGTATGTGTAGGATTGGGACGCAAATTTAAAGGTCGTGAACGTTGTGGGGGATGGTCTAGAGAAGCAGTAGAAGAGATTGATGGGCAGCCACAGGTAAAGTAGGGTGGGAATAACGCTCGTAAGCTAAAGATTGGGGTGGGTGTGAAGTCCGGTAGGGGTAAGCATAAATAGGTCCGGACTAATATTAACCGATAACCGAGCCAAAAAGACACCCAAACCGGACCGAACCGAATCTAGTATGGTTGAAAATCGGTTCCAATATTTATACTATAATCGGGTCGGGTCGGGTTGGTCCAAAAACATGGTAAAAACCGAGATCAAACAGCTGGACCGATTTATTAAATATGTAACAGACAGGTTTTTTTTCGGACTTTTGGCTCTAGGTTATGGGCTGGTATAAGCAGCCCATTGGAGGTATGATTTTTTTATTACCTACTTAACTAATTCATGGGAAAAAAACCATCATTCACCATTCGCTTTTTTAAACAAACCATCATTCACCATTCGCTTTTGGGTCATTAACTTACATTTGTTCGGTATCATGTTTGAATTCCTTGATTTTTTTGGATGTTGGATATTTGAATTATAAAGTTTTTGTTTACATCTTTAGATGTTTTCCTGCGTTTGGCAATGAAAATAGGAAATATATCACACACATCAACATTTGGTAACATGTTTTGTCATATATTTCTTTCGAACGTTTTAACGAACACTTGGTGTGTGAAGAGTGTAACTATGGATATTAGACATTATCTTGAAACATAAACAATCCATGAAGCTTAATTAACTTGCAAATTTAATAATTATCATGAAACATAAACAATTATTTATCACAAAGGTATTTGCAGGTCGTTGAAATGAATTCAAAGTAGACTTCACAATTGACAATGAATAACATTTAAACAGAAAAAAATAATGTAATGGAATTCATACCTTCAATTTGATTGAATGGATTGACATTAGGGACCCCATTGCTTAATTCTTAAATGTCATACATGATACACCCTAGTTTAATTATTTATTGTTGGTCGTCAATGTGGTTTCTTTGTACAGTGGCTTCAATTCATGGGTTTTTAACATGAGACACATATAGGGTCGGGTATTATACTTGGGACCGAGATACTCGATATGATAAATAACCGGACCGACCCTATATTTAGGGTATGTAAATCGGGTATGATATTATGGTCGAGTCGGTTCTCGGGTCGGGTCCGGTCGGGTAATAACAAATGCTCACCCCTAAAGTCCGGCGACTGTAACTGTGAGTATGAGGGTCCACGGATTGGGTTTGTGGATCTATGGTTGGGGTTGTGTTTACGGCTTGGGTTTGGCTGTGGGTTTAGTTTTGTGGGTCAATAACATTGGTGTTGGGTGGTGGTGACGTAGGTACTGGGTCGGGGACCGATAAGGTGTGTTCAGTGGGATGTATGGGAGTGGGAAAGGTAGTTGGTTCAGTGGTTTATTTGTGGAGGTAGTGTAATTGGCGGTAGGCTTATCTGGCTGGGTTTGTTTAGGAGAAAACCAAAAATCACGAGAGGTGGTCCCTTGAACATGCAGGAAAGATGATTCGGAAATAGTGGACAAAAGTAGCATGCGAACATGGGCATCGTTTGATATCCATGCCGCATAACTAGGGTTGGGAACTTTAGTAGCAGTAGCATCATCTTTCCCTGACGTGGTTAGGTTCTAAATCACAGAAGACGGACACAAGACATAACCATCAATATAACCAAACAGTCCATTAGTATCCAGAAACGGTGTAACCATAGCCTTCCAATAACCATAGTTAGTGGAGGTCAAGGTGTCACGACCCCTGACCCACCCTGGACGGAATCGGGAGTCGCGAGCAGCCAAGCGGTACCGGTGTTTATTTTTGAAAACATTGCAGCGGAAATTTCATCAGGACCGTGAGTTAGGAAAAATATAAGAGTTTAGAAACACCGGATTTTATTTAAATAGATGGAATAAATTCCATTTTTACAAAGGTAGCTTTTTATAAAAACAATATTTCTTAATTTGATTTAATTAATAAGCCACTTCTTGAAGTCTTTCAGTGCCGGATCCAATTCTTACTCCCAGCTACTGTAATTACCTGAAACGCGTTTTAAAAAGGTTTTGTCAGCGGGAAATACTGAGTGAGTTCATTCAGGTTTTATATAAAACAGATTTGTTATAATTCACAGTATTAAGAGCGATTACAATGTTTCTGATATCAAACCAACTACCCACGGTACTTTATCACTCGACCCATTGGCCCACCTGTCCAATGGTGTCTGTGATTATGGTCATATCACCCATTGGCTGCCCCAATGGTGAAGATTATCAAGTAATGTATACAAAACCCCACATACCGGCTGTAACTTGGTGATTACAAAGACTTAATCCCTGTAATTATAACTTTGAAAATAGTTTGGAGTTTTGTAAAACAGTTGATAAAAAGAGAATGACTCACAGTATAAGCATGCAGTATTGATTTAACAAGCTTCTTGATTCTACATCTTCTGATAATTAAGCGTATACTTTATTGTTCTAGATCTTCTGATGTTTTAATAGCTTGTTTAATTGTAAGTGTGTAGTTGGGAGTATTTTTTTTGGTAGTTAAACACATAGTTTAACAGAATGGAATACGTATTTGTGTAAAACCCAAATCAAACCTTAACGGTAGTCACGAGATTCGAACCTTAACGAATTTCACAAAGTATAGTCTTATTCAGACAGTACTTTGGTATCCATTTAATGAACTCACAAAGTATAGTACTTTGGATTCCGTTTAACGAAATTCACAAAGCACAACACTTCGGCATTCGTTAGATGGTTCCTGAATCGATCGGACAGAATATCGCTTTGGTGATTATTGGTTAGAACACCAATGTATAGAGAGAAGAATAGAAGAAATGAACAAAGGAAAATGAATCCTAAGCTTCCTATTTATAGGTAGATTTATTACTTAGCTAGGAAGTTTCCTTAATCATTAAGTTTCCTTAACTATTAAGTTTCCTTAACTATTAAGTTTCCTTAATTACTAAGTTTCCTTAACTAAAGTTTCCTTAACTATTAAGTTTGCTTATCCATTTAACTAAATAACTTACTTAGCTTAATTAATCTTGCTTAGCTTAATTAATCTTAATTGATCTTGATTAACTTAATTAATCTTGATTAATTAATCATACTTAACTTAATTAATAGATTAATTAATCTACTCAGCTAACTTAACTGCTAAGTTTATTTAACTATTAAGTTTACTTAGCTATTAAGTACTCTAGCAGCTCCTTGCTTACGAGTTCTAATTTCTAGATACTATGAAACTCGTATTAGTGTATTAACTCAATTCAACTTTAACGATAATCACGAGATAAAACCCTCACAACGAATGACAAAGTGTAATCACTTAAACATCCATCGGATTCACAACGAATGACAAAGTATTCCCCGAGTTCGGGTGGTACTTAAACATCCTGTCAGAATCACGACTAATGACAAAGGATAGCACTTAAACATCCCGTCGGATAGTTTCAGTCGATCGGAGATTGAATCGTAGCAGTGATTAGAGTTATTACCCTAATAACGAGCAGAGTTTCGGGGTTTTAGGGCGTTGATAGAAAGAAACGGAGATACAAAGAGTAGGACGACGTTTTAGACCGTCGAACTGAGCGATTTGAACTGATCCCAAACCCCTGGCTTTATAGCCAATTTTGCCTCCCGCGTGTCGCGCACGGGTCGGCCTCCCCTGTCGCGTGTCGCGGGGAGGGTCGACCTGGCTTCGGTTGCCACGTGTCCCACGTAGGTCTGACACGTGTCGCAGTGTCGTGACGCGTGTCCTTGGCCGCCCTTCTCATCCAATCGTGCATTTTTCCTCGATTTTCGTGCCGATACTTATCGCGTATGCTTGGTCTTTATTCCAATCAATTTGGTTTTCAATTGTGAATCTAATAAGACTATTTTTATGTGATTTGGTCCGTCGGACTCCAAGATTCCTTACCCGCTAAATTTTCAAAATTGAGTATACAAGTTTTGTCGCATGTATTTCTGGTTTTGATTACGGTTTGTTATCGAGACCATCTTTGAGGGTTGTTACACAAGGTAAAACCGAATTTGTGTGAATTATGAACGGTTTTCTCAGCAGAGGTGAATGAGGAGAGAACCGGTACTGTTGTGGGTGCCATCTGTTCATAGGCTTCTACAGAATATTGTAGATCTATTCACAGGCTTTTGAGACGGGGAGGAGGATGTTGTAGATCGGCAGAAGAATGCTGATTGTGAGGGGGCTGTTGGTGGCAGAACCTTCAGGTCGCATATTAGTTTTTGAATGGTAGGTACGTATATTTTCTTTGAAGTGCAGGTACGTATGTTTTTTTGGTGGCAAATCCTTCAGGTCGCAGAAGAGCTAGGATAAACCCTAAGCTCTGATACCAAATTAAATTTGGTAAAAAAATCGTATTATTGTATATACTGATTAGGGTAAATACAATGTATATATAGATACTAGTTGTAGGGCCCGTGTGACCACGCGGGTAGGTTTAATAAGCATAAAAATAGATTATAATACATCATTGAAATTGTTTGTATTTAGTTACATATCTTTATAAAACAATGTTAAAGACAATATGTGTTAGGACATCAAAGTTTTATTACTGTGTTACGAAAAAATTATTAGTTCATGTTTGATATAGAAAATTAGCTAACTAATTGATAATATGTTGTCTAAAATGAAAGCATGACCTAATTTTATGTTGTCTAATAATTAAAACATGACCTAATTTAAATAACCAAATATCGAACAATATAAAAAAGCCCTTATATTTGATCCAATTAACTTTAATAATGGGTTAGACTTTGAAGGCCCATTAAGCCCTTATAACAAATACGGTCCCAAATTTTAATCACTCATTTACCGTTCCATCTCCATCTCCGTTCTTCAAAGGGCGACAACGAAATGACAGACAAATCTTCAGAATATATTGAAACACGGGTCGTTTCTTAGAAAACCATGCATAACATATTTTAATAGAAAGTATAAATATGTGTATAGATTTTCTAATTTTTAGTTTAGTTTTTCGTTTGATTAATATTAAAACTCTGTTTGAGGTATCTAAAACTCTGTTTGACTAAAGTCAACCACTGTTTGTAAAAGGTAATCTCTGTTACGCCAAATCACTGTTTCTTAAAACTCTGTTTATAACCAAGCAGAGGTTTCAAACATATGTTTCTCATGCTACTGTTTGAAATTCTAACATCTGTTTCAAAAACAGAGATTACAAAAGGAAAAACAAACATCTGATTGACCAAAAGTAAACAGACATTTAACCTTTGTTTTTAAAAACCAAACCTCTGATTAATAAACATATTTTAAGTTTGAAAAGAGTATATTATTTGTTTGAGCTATCTAATTATAATAAATATAATATAATATAATGTCTATTAAACATGATACATATTTTCTTACATGGAAACAACTTGGTAAATGAGAGCTTTCTCAAAGTCGAGTATATTTTCGTAATTTCACAAAGCTAAAATATCTAGCTTTAGTCATTGTCAAGTTGACAACTTGACATAGTAATCCTTGTTGAATTCCAAAAAAAAAAAAAAAGAAAAAGAAAAAGAAAGAAAAAAAAAAACTAACCAAAAAGTAAGGGCCGTTCATGTTAATTTATGCAGAAAATACAAACAACACGAGACAAAATGAGAGCAGCGGCGGCTTTATGGTGTGTGGGTAGAACCTCCGCATAAGTCTCGTGATTTTGAGAGGCACGTGATTTAAAAAATCCAATATATATATATATATATATATATATATATATATATATATATATATATATATATATATATATATATATATATATATATATATATATATATACACACATAGGGTAGGGATCCTAAGAGAAGTCCACCCTATATGAGAAACTTGAGAAGCATTCTGGACCACACATTTTTCTAAGCCTTTCGTAATATACACATATGTATAGTTTAAAATTGACTATATACATATATGTATATTGAGTTATACACATATGTATATAGTCAATTTTAAACTATACATATGTGTATATTACGAAAGGCTTAGAAAAATGTGTGGTTCAGAATGCTTCTCAAGTTTCTCAACTAGCCTATCACTTCTCACATGATCCTTATACATATATATATATATATATATATATATATATATATATATATATATATATATATATATATATATATTAGTTTTTTTAAATAGTAAACACATACCAATTCCAATATAGGCTCATTTACAAATCATTTTTTATGGTTTAAAATTTAGCCCACTTAACATTGAGCCTAATAGTAATTTGATCTTTTTTAAATAATAGTAAAAAATTAAAGATTGACACATTTTTCAAGTTCAGGTACGTAAATTGAAAACCATGTTAGTCAAAAGACAATTTCGTAATTTTCCCTTAATAATACGTTGAACAAGAAGTCGTGTTCTCACACATACAACCAAGTCCGAGGGTGGAGCCAGCCACCATCAATACACAAAAGTCGTTATCATTTATCACAACTTGATGCTCTTTCATTTTCTTCCTGTATTTCCACCAATCAAATGTATGAGTGGATTGATAAATGAATGACTAAAAGTAATTTTTTTCTCGAAAATATAATTTATAATAATCAAAATATCGCATATTTAGCATCGCCTTAAGAGTAGTTAAAATAGGGTTGTTACTGGACATTCATTATCTGTCACTTTCATAGTTATGAAGCCTATACTTGTATCTCATAAAGATATCTATCGTATTAGACATTTTGTTAAATTAGAAAGGCACAAACTATCTACACACTTAGTTTAGTGTGTAGATAGTTATCTCAAAAAGGTGCTTTTTGTCTTTATGTGCATACCCTGAATTGTCGAACTGTGATTAAAACACGGTGTTTTGGTCCGGTTAACCAGACAAAGACTGACGGGTCTGTTGACCGGACCAAAACGCCGAGCTTTGGCAGCGTTTTGGTCCTGTCAACCAGACCGGGTGTCAGTCTTTTGTCTGGTTGACAGAACCAAAACGCGACCAAAGCTCGGCGTTTTGGTCCGGTCAACAGACCCATCAGAAACCCGTCAGTCTTTGTTAGGTTAACCGGACAAAAACGCCGCGTTTTGGCCACAGTTCGACACTGCAAGGTGTGCATATAAGGACAAAAAACATCTTTTAAGGTGTGTAGATAGGTAAATGGGTGTGCCAATAGGTACACCCATTAGAAAACCTAATTGGATAGTTTACATGATGATTTGGAGATGCATGTCTATAAGACTAGAGGGTATGTGGAGGCTCACCCCCATGAGGATAGGCCGCCACGTAGGTGCCACATCACCATCCCATGGAGGATGGACCTCCTTGCATTTTGAGGGGGGGTGGAGGATGGGGCCCCACACTATTTATAAAAACAATTAAAAATATAATTTATTTGATTTTTTAGAGAGAGAAAGAGAGAGACAGGAGAGAGAAAGAAGAGAGAGAGAGATCAGGCCCGTCATCATCGTCGTCTGAGAGCCGGTTATCACAAGACGGGGCGAGGGGGGCGGTGTGGGGGACCGGTGCCGGGCCTCACCGGGCCTAAGCCGCCCCCCATACCGCTTGGTCTAATGGTAATGACTTTAAACACAAAAAACGTAACATGAAATATTCATTCATTCATAAAACAACTTATTTCTTTTTTAGTGGTAAGCTTTAAAAACGATAATAGAACGGCCATGGCATTATAGCCTAGTGACATATTTGGGTTGAAATAAAGCTTAGGGACCATGAGTTCATGGGTTCGATTCACGCCCGGCTATAATGGAGTGGGGGGAGGACTTCCGCACAAGGCCCGTGATTTCGAGGGGCATGGGATTTTAAAAAAAAATTAGATATATATATATATATATGTTATTTAAAAAAATTGTAAACACATACCAATTCTAATATAGACCCATTATCAAATGCTTTTTAATGGATTATAATTTAGCCCACTACATATTAGGTTTATTGGTCCAATACTAATATGATTTTAATAAAAATTATAACACACTTCGATATATATATATATATATATATATATATATATATGTTATTTAAAAAAATTATAAACATATACCGATTCCAATATAGACCCATTATCAGATACTTTTTAATGGTTTATAATTTAGCCCACTACACATTAAGTTTATTGGCCTAATACCAATATGATTTTAATAAAAATTATAACACATGACGACAATTTCATGGACACCTAGAATCTGAAAGGACGAGGCGAACAAACTCATCAGAGTAACGAACAATCAAACATCATCACTTTATTAGAACTTCACTGAATCGCTGGGCCTGGGCTGCTGCGAACAACAGATTCAGAGACGTGAACAAGAAGAACATCGATTAGAGACACGAACAAGAACATCAATCAGAAGATTCAGAACTCAAAAGGTTCGTTCACCAGTTTAGTGTTAAGTTTTAAACTGTTAATCTGTTAATTATTGTTACATCAGAACCGTGTTGCCCGCATCCGCGTACGGTTTATCGTATTGAATTGACTATTGAGTATTTTCCTATATTGGTAGATCGCGGTAATATGAAAATAACGATGTAAATTGTATATTAATCATACTAGATAGCTGTTATGAAGAGTTGATCCAGTAATTTGCTATGAAGAATGCAAGGAGGGCGGTACGAATCATTGGTTAACTTTTAACTTATTAGTTATTATGGTATGTAACTCATTAAAATACTATGATTTTGTCATTGTAATTGCATTGTTTATCAAATACTATAATTTTTGTCATTTTCGTAATTATATTGTTTATCGTTAAAGCATATGAGCACATTTTTCGAGCTCGAACAGGGTACGTGAATTCTCATAAACGCCACTGGTTCGATTCCCACAATAAGATTTTTCCCATATTTATTGGGTTTCCTCCTGAATTAGTTTATAGGCATGATTGCCTAGTGGAGATGGATATGATTGGGTGGTTCCGCTGGTGGCACGATGATACTCCAATGGTCCGTCAGTGATCCAAATTTGTCGTTAAAAAATGACAAATTGCTTATTTTAATAAAATGTTAGATTTTTTTATTTCATATTATCTAATACAATTTATAATCTTTTTATAAAAGCTTACCCGTCTAAAACTTAAAAAAGTTTAAAAACTTTATAAAACTTTGAAATAAATCAAAACAAAAGTGTCGTGGACTCGGCTAGGGAAGTTGAATGATCCAAATTAAACCGAGTCTAGATAAAACAGAATTCGGACACCACCCACTGTAAATCCTTCTGATTAGTGATGTTTCAGGATCTGAATTCAACCGAGTATGGATGCTATCTGAAGGTAGCCGACTCTGGATGAAATACGATTTGTAAAACAACCCTTCTTAATCTCGCAAGCTAGGGAGTTGAAATACTGCCCCAACCCACGAAAACGGTGCTTCAATTCGGGTGTTTAAACTTCCAATTAACAAAAATCCAGTCATTTCGAGCACAATTTCGAGGTAAGTTTTACATCAATCGACTCGTATCCTCGTTCTGATCAAAAGTCCTAAAACATCGGTGTGTAATTCGAGAAAAAACTTAACTCTGTTAAGTTATTTTAACGGCAGACTATTTTACAAAAAAAAAAAAAAATTGACGAGTTCGGATTATTATCGGCCAATAACTGACTTGAGATTATTATCGATCAAATTGAGTTAGGTGAAACTATTTATTTCCAAATCGCCTTTTATAATTCGTAAGTATTCATTAATAGTTATTTAATACTTATTTTGCTCAATTCATATGTATACTACATGAGTTTCTTAACTAGTGCATTATACATTACTTCTTTTCATTAAACCTATGTGTGTAAACGAGCGAGTCTAAGATCATTTATGCTTGAGTTTGACTTGGTTAGAAATCTACGTCTAAAGCTCAAACTTAAATTGAACATCATTTGATAAAGTAGTTCCAACTCAAGCTTCATAAATCAAGCTTACTTGGGCTTGGGCTTGCAGGACATAAACACTAGTACAAAAGCAGTTTTTTGGTGCTAGGATTTATGCCCTTTTGAGAGAGCACCAACAAATATACCATACCACCAAATAATGAGATTTGTTGGTGTTGTTCAATAAGAGCACCATTAAATCTCTAAACACACCACCAAAAAATCAATACCATTAAATCTCTAAACACCACTAAAAAATCAATGATAGAAACCAAATTAGTCCACCATTAAATCTCTAAATACACCACCAAAAAATCAATGATAAATCAATACCATTAAAGCTCTAAACACCACCAAAAAAATCAATGATAGAAACCAAATTAGTCCATCATTAAATCTCTAAACACCCCACCAAAAAATCAATGGTAAATATACATTATTTGAACAAATGTTTTTTTGTGACAACTGGCACTTTTCTGTACATTCCGTACAATAATTAAACGGTAATATGTGCTTTAATGACTGTGCATGATCTAGTTTATAAAACGAATGAATTTCTTATTTTTGTTATATACATACAATGGCATTTTATGTTACAAGACTTTTGTCATTACTGCATGCAACCCAGTATAGAACTATGAATGCACAAAGTAGAGTAAGCACAATTGTTAGATAAACTAGAGGTACTGGCGGGAGTTTAGTACTTAGATAGACATGAGGTTAAGACACAATATAAGACCCAGGACCAAGTGTTACACTAGTATAGTGTGTAGGAAAGTAGGGATTACAAAACTGTCTTCCTAGTAATGACATAGGTACCGGAAAGTGCTAGAAACACACTAAAACTGCAAAATTCTGCAGAAAATAAATAAATTCAGCAAAAATTCAGCTTTGAATAATTAAATATAATGCAGAATTATGATTTAATGGTCCTGAATGCTTTCCTAAGTGTCGGGAATCGAAACTGTCATAAAAGGTAACATAAAGCACACTAAACTGCGCAATTTAGCACTTTAACGAACAGTAACGAACCGAACAACCGGACACTACCCGAAACATTAAATTTTTACTAGAAGCACTATTTTTATGTTATGAAGCTAGTTATGGTCACCGAACATCATATTACCTCATATAAACACTAAACACCTAAATCCCTAAATTTAATACTTGGAATCTAACTAGAATGAAGTAACTAATACTTAAAAGTTACACTTTACCTCCCCCCCTATTCTTGATGGCCGGTTAGGGGACATGGGTCCTACACAAGATTTGATTACTATATTTTATAAGATATTGTTTGGAATATTCTTAACAAATATGCCATATGCCATCCTAAAGTTAGAGAATTTTTATAAAAACCCACTAGATCATTTCACTTCTTATTTTACCACTCCAAACCACACTACCTCCCTTCTTCTTCTCTAAAGGCTACGGCCCAAACACCCTCCACCATCATCCTCAATTCAAGTTTCATTCCATCCATTCTCTTGATATACAATGGTGTAAGAAGCAAAGTTAGGAAGTGTGGAAGCAACGGAGCTTGAAGGACCTTCACCATTTGCTTTTATCCACCTCATTTCTTCTATTGATCATCCCTAGCCTTGTGCTAGTAGAGTAAGACTCTTTTGATCTCATTCTACTTCATATTATGTTGGTTAAAAGATAATATAAGTTGTTAAATATAAAGATCATGAAGAAACATAAGCATAAACATGAACATAAAACTCTAAAACATGAAGATCAAGTTGTTTTAAGTGTATGTAGTATACTTGAATGTTGATATCTTGTATTTATGATGTTGATCATCATAAGAACCTTACTAGATGATGATTAAACACATGATCTAGCAAGTGTAAGGATAGATCTTGAGAAATTTGTAATGATGATCCTTTATGTAAATCATGAACTTGAAAATAAACTTGTATTAGTGCATAGTGATTATTTCTACAAGCTATAAGTCTTGAAAATAAAAGATTTCAAGAATAATACTTTTAAGAAACTAAAGTTTACTATAAGATTTAACATGGTCATGGGGTTTAAAGGAAGTAAACATGTTTTAAGTGTTAAATCAAAACTAGAAACATATTGTTAACAAGAAAATACAAGAAGAAATATTTTTAGAAAATCTTCATACAAGTTGTGAAGAACTAAAATCTTCAAGAATGAGTTTCATAAACTATAAACTATGTTTTTAAGGGTAACTTAACCTACCAAATAGTATACTATGTTACTACAACTTTTTACAAAATTTCAAGTTCATGACAAAGTGTAAATTGCGTATTTAAAGCATACGGTAAGTCTTGTTTATGTTGTGGATGATTGATGATGATTTTTAAAGAAAATGATATGCTTTGAAAAGCATGGAAACCTCCATTTTTAAGGGGAAACTATGGCAAAATTTTTGTAGAATTTAAACACTTAGAAAAATATTTTTAAACAAGTGTTTGTAAGTAGATTTTTGTAACACCTCGAAATTTTGCGTCCTATAATGTATTGACATGTGTCATAAGTTTACACGTGGCATTAAATATTAAATAAGGACTAATGTTGACAAACATTGAAAGTATGTGAATCCGAGGGTTCAAAATGTCAACGAGGGATAAATATACTGTACAGTAACCCTAAATGATGCTCGTACCTTCAAACGAATGAATCATGGATCATACGGAACGAAATGTGGAAGAAAGTGGGGAATTACAAACTACAAGGGTCAAATGTGTCAACATGTTTAAGTTATACCTCTGAGTGACCTTTTGACAAACCCGAAGCTTTGTAACGGTTAATTATGCTCACTAGAATATTTGACAAAAATTTCATAAAGTTTCGTTATCGTATGAGCAAGTTGTGATCAAATTCGTATGCGAGGGATTAAAGCGTCAACGTTGAAAGTTAGGACTTTTCGGGTAACAATAAAGTTAACCGGGGACTTAACAAAATGGGTATATGTCTTGAAGCCCCTAAACATAAATTCGGAGGGCTCAAAGTGCAAGAAAATAATGTCTATTCAAAGTTTGAAGGGCCAAGGATCAAAACATAAAAATCAAAAATTTGGATTTTGTCAGAATAGGGGTCGCGCGACGCGAGGCCCAGGGGGGGGGGGTCCTTCGCGTCACGCCTAGGCCTATCTGATACGAATTCTTTGCTCCATGCCTGCCTTTTTCACTCAAACCGACTTAGATCCATTAATGATGCAGCATGGGCGCCCCCTACATGCTTTAGGGCCCTTAGGGACACTTGTGGATGGGTTGTGGTCAGTTGTAGACTTACATGTCAACAATCTATGGTGATTTGATCACTACATAAAGCCATGAAGTTGCAACTCATTCTTCACACCTTCAATCTGCATTTGTGAAGACTTCTGGAGCTCCAAAGCAGAACCAAGCCATCCCTAGTCGTGCATAGGACTTTGGTAAGCACCCTTAACCTTTCTTAGTTAAGTTTTTGCTTAGTTATAGCTTAAAAGTCAAACCGTCGTAATTAACGGTTGACTTAACGGTTAATCACAAATGGTCCAGTGATTAGCTGAATCAAAGGTAGTTATATATTGGTAATCATGTGGGCATTAAACCCCTAAAAGGGCACCCTCTGATTCCCACTCTAACTAGTCCGAATGTCGAGTCAAACTTGCTTAGAAAAAGTCAACAGAATGCTAACTTTCGATTTTATGCATAATCAGTAATGTAGATGGTGTGTAACCTGTTTTAACACTCATACAACATGATAATAAGTATTATAAATGGTCTAAGCTTGTTTGATCCGACCATTTACTGTTTTGACCCGGTTCGGAACCGAAAGTCGCAAAACTTTGACTTTTGTATTGACTTCAGTTCTGACCCGTTATGGTATGATTTAGATATGCCTTAGGACTCTCTTAGGACCAGGTTACATGATGGTTTAACCCTCTGTGACCGGTTCATCGTTTGTCCGAGTCTTTTGCACATTTCCGTTAAATGCTTAAAAGTTGACCATAACCCCCTTTTTACTTTAAAACGATAATTTTGGACATGTGAAAGGACAATAACCGTAGTTACTGATTTCTAAGCAAATCCCTAAAATTTCACGTCAATCCGAGGTCTAGAATAGGAGTTATGCTAAATAGCGCAATTACGGAAACTTTAGTAATTAAACGGCACATTTAGCGTAAAGCCTATCTAAACCCAAATTTCGACACCAAACCTTTTACACACTGATGTAAAATGATATTTTGAGATTTTTAAATATTTTTAATTATTTTTAGCCTGCCCATAACCTGCAGTTATGGCATCGATTCGGTAATTACCGAATATACCCTTTTCGGACATAACTTGAGTTCTACATGGTATTTTGACCCGAATCCAGTTGCTACTGACTTCAAATAATAAATAAAGTATTTTGGACTTTATAAACTGTTCGGAAAACTCAGATTTCCTGTAGAACTCGGAAACCTCTTTTATAATCTTTAAAATGACCGAATTACCCCTACGGGGCGTATATTGGATTTAAACTCGTTACGGGCATTATGGAAGGTATCCTACTGATACCACAACCTCTTTAGAGCATATTAACTTAGGAAACCTGTGTAGGACTCCTACGGTTACCCGTTACGCCTTTTGCGCGCACGGTTCGGTTTATGTAACTAGTTTACATAAACTAGCCGAAACGGGTCAAACCTTATCGTTTTTACTTCAAAATCCAGAGTGTGGTTATTATGCCCATATAAAACAAGTCTTCAAACTTGTTGGGCCCAAACCACATTCCATTCCCGGTTTTCGCCTTTCACGCGATTAAACCGTAATTATCCTTTAAAACTGACCGGTCTAAGCTAAGGCTAAATTAAAGACACGTTAGGATTCTAATAGGTTGTTATAAACTTTCGTTCCAGAATAGGAGACCAGTAGAAGATACTTGCATTTGTTTATTGAGGTTATTACTTGCTCAGGTAAATACTTTTAACTTATTTTCCGTTATACGGGCTTGGGTTACGGTATATAAAAATACCGCTTGGTCGGGCAATTGACCCCAATTCATTAGAAGTTGGGTATTATCAATGTGACCCGTTTAAAAATTTGATTTGTTGGCTTTACGCCTTTGGGAGCTTAATGACCATGTCCCGGATATCCTTGGCATCATTTTACGAAATGGCCACGACCTCGACACGCGGGTGTAGGCGTACACCCGACAATGTGTCTATAATTATAAAGGTATAACCGTTGGTTTTCCCGCCACGGCTTTATGCTTTGTGGCGTGTCTATTAACCTTAAACCCGACATGACCCGGGCGACTGAACGCCTAGTGAACATGTAATTCTTTTACAAGATTAATTGATTAATTATCCCAAGTTATAAAGAGTTTGTGCCTTGTGCATTCAAATCAATTTTATTAAACATTTTTAAAAAAGTGTCGGTTGAATGTATTTACCAGTGTAAACTGACGTATTTTCCCCAAAAAGATTAAATGCAGGTTCTGTACGAAATAGGCTGGCCACTCCTTAGCATCGTTAGATCTCGCAAGCTTGGGATGCTTATTTCTATTTTTATTTTGATCCCCTATGGATTATATTCGACTATTTGTGATACTTGGATATTACATTTAATGGTTGAAATATATCTATCTTTATGCTTCCGGTGTGCATCTAAATATTGTGGTTTGACTATATTGTTGCCAACTACGTCACGGTAATCCCCCACCGGGCCCACCGGTGAAACACGTGGAAATTGGGGTGTGACAGGTTGGTATCAGAGCCAACGTTGAGTGAATTAAACACTATCCTTATGTGTTTAATCTCAATGACACAATTGCACATACTCGAGTCTAGACAAGAACATAGGACAAATTCGAATTGTTATTCCAGTTTGTCTTTTATTGTGATTTAAAAATTTGTTAAGCAGGAAATATGCCACCAGCAATTAGAAGAGGGGGAAGAGGCAAAGGGCCGATCACTACTCATAATGATCACGAGGCCGGACCTTCACATATGCGAGCTCCTTCCAGCACAAGAAGTGAAGAACCTCAGAGGCGTAGGAGGAACCTCTTTGAGCCCGCAAGACGGTCTACCTCACACAGTTCGACACCTTCATACCGTCACTCTTTTGGACCAAATTCGGAGAACGAGCCCAGTAACCCTCAACCTTCGTTTATACCTCTCCAGTGTTCTATTTCGCACCGTTCCTATGGCGATCCCACTCCTTTCTTTCAAGGCCAGTTTAACCTGGCAGACTATGTTCGGGAACCAGTAGGTTTTAACCCTTTAGGACCTGAAGACCATTTCTCCGAAGATAATGCGATGGATATGGACGAGGACACGGATCCCATCGAACCTGCAAGAGGTACTCCCAACCATCCTATCGAAATCTCCGACGGATCATCCTTTCACGGAACACCCTATCAAGGTCCCGACAGCTACCAGGCGAGGTTTAACCAGTGCGAGTGGTACTTTACACCCTCTCACCATTAATCACCTCACCAGCAACAACAGGATCCTTACGAGGATTCGCGTTTCATGGCAGTTACACCACCGCCTCCACCACCACCAGTTCATCAAGCACCTCCAGATCCGCCAAGGCATAGGAGATCAGGCGCGCGGATGTCCACCCGAGGAGGGGAATTTCACTTTAGCACCCCTCGCCACTCGAGTGCGAGTCATTTTCCGCCATTGCCTGACGAACCACAAATGGGTGAACCTTCGAGCCACCCTGCAGAGGTGAATTCTGCACCAGTTGCACCACCTCCGCCACCATTTGGGTATGATAACCCTATACCTGCGTACGCCGGTTCCACAGCGTACAACCCGTTTGAGCAGCCAGCTCACACGCATTACAACTATAATTATGCGGATGCCGACCCATACGTGGTAGCGGCCAATTACAACGCCCTCCATCCCGAAGGACCTTATGGAAATCCTTGGGGATTAGGATACGCAGCTCATGGGTATCCAGCACCTACTAGACCTCCGGTTCAACAACCGTCGCAGCAGCCACGCTTTTCCCACCGGAGTAGGAAGAAATCCTTCACCGTTTAAATAGGGTAGAACGAGACTTTGAGCAAGAACGTAAGAACAATCGTGGATTCCTTAAAGGCCTAGCAAACCTAATAACGGGGAAGAAGAAGCGAGATCATTAGTCTTTATATGTTCTATTATATTTCCTATTTCAATCAAGTCCCTGCGTGGACATGTATTATGTTTAGTCCCTGCGTGGACAATTGCCTTTCAGTCCCTGCGTGGACTTATCTTTTTGTCCCTGTGCGGACATCTATCCTTGTATTTGGTCCCTGCGTGGACTTGTTTTCTGTAAACCTCTGCGTAGGTATTTGTCTATTAAAAGTCCCGTTTAGGGCAGTATTTAATCATTATTATGATTAATGGAATGTTAAGTTTATAAATTTCATTTTTGTCATTTTAATACATTATTATATGAAATAAATTAAAAATCATTCCTTTTAAATAAGTCTGCCAAAATAAAGAATCTTAATGGTGAGACCTAGTCTGGTGTCGTTATAAGACCCGGCCAAGATGGTGAGACCTGAGTAAAAGGTTCAGATTCCAGTTAACCTCTGTAAACATGTTAACATTCTTGGCAGATGTGATTCGTTAAAATCACACGCGTCATTCTTATGTAAGAATCTTTCAAAGGATTCCAAGACCTAAGTTAATGATTTGTAAATCATGGGTTAAATCATCCATTAGTGATGTAGTGCCTACGGGCCATACTTATTGTCGTATAAGACAACAGACAGTTGTAGTTTATGACTCCCTGTCAGAAAAGGTAAAAGAACTATGGTTCAAACCTTCATGCCTTGATTCTCTGAAATCCTGGCTTATATTATAAGACATCCTTGTGACTAGGCTTTTGTGCCACTAACAATATTGTTTGTAATTAGGATAAGTTATATTCAAATCCTAAATAAAAGTGAGTAACAAATTAACCAAATATGGTCTATGTTTACCATGGTTAATGAATTGCCATAAAAGACAATTCCATAATAAACTCCTAAATAAAATTCGGTCATATTCCTTGTAGCAGATCAAGATCTCGATGGCTGACCCAAATGGAGTTAATAGTCAATCAAAGGAGGATGAAAATGATAACGCCCAAATTCATATAACGGGCGCTGAATTGAAAGCTTTAGTAGACGACGCGGTTAAGACTGCCTTAGATCGGCAATATGAAGAGTATAGCGGGTCTCGAAGCAGGACCCGATCTGCACCACACTCTAAACCAAAAACCCATTCTGAACATCACAGCAAACCACCCTCGACCCAGTCTAAACCTAAGAAGGATGACGATCGACACTCATCAAATGAGAATAGTGTCCGTCCTAAGAAAATAGTGGTCGATGATGCACCTCGCGCCAGGGGTTGCACGTATAAGTATTTCGTTTCTTGCAAACCCCGAGATTTCACTGGGGAAAAGGGCGCTGTGGATTGCATGACCTGGTTGGACGAAATGGACACCGTGGTGGACATTAGTGGTTGTGCTGAGAGGGATGTGGTGAAGTTTGTATCCCAATCGTTTAAAGGTGAAGCCCTAGCATGGTGGAGATCATTGGTGCAAGCCTCTGGGAAGGTTGCTTTGTATAGCATGTCATGGGAGGAATTTATTGCTCTCATCAAAGAAAACTACCGCCCTCAGCACGAGGTTGAGAAGATAGAATCTGATTTCTTATCATTGGTCATGAAGAACCTGGATTACCAGGCATATCTCACTAGTTTCAACACCTTGTCAAGATTGGTTCCGTACCTTGTGACCCCGGAACCCAAACGGATCGCGCGTTTCATTGGGGGTTTGGGCCCAGAGATAAAAGCTAGCGTAAAGGCTTCTAGGCCTGCTACATTTAGATCCGTGGCGGATATATCTCTGTCTCTTACGCTGGATGCAGTAAGACAGAGATCTCTGAGAAATGCTGACGGTGAGAAGAGGAAACGTGTAGATGATGATTCACGTAGGTCAAGCAAGAAGCGCCGGGGGAATCGTGACCACAAGAAGGGATCGGAGACCAAGAAGAATGACCGACAGTCGGGCGATAGGCCCAAGTGCAATGTTTGTAAGAAGCACCACTTCGGAAAGTGCAGATTTGAACAGAAATCCCAGCCGAAAGCATGTGGGATTTGCAAGTCCTCTGAGCATAGGACTCTTTATTGCAAGAAACTCAAGGATGCGACTTGTTATAGTTGCAACGAAAAAGGGCACATCAAGACTAACTGCCCGAAGATAGTGAAGAAGGCTGAAGAAGGGAAAAAGACCAATGCGAGGGTCTTTCAGATGAATGTTCAAGAGGCTATCCGGAACGAAAACGTCATAACCGGTACGTTTCTTATCAATGATGTATTCGCAAGAGTATTATTTGATTCTGGAGCAGATAAATCCTTTGTGGATGATAAGTTTTGTGAGTTGTTAAAATTGCCTGTTAAAACCTTGAATGTGAAATATGAAGTAGAACTAGCTGATGGGACTATGGGGACAGTCTCAACTGTTTTAGATGGATGTGTTATATCCATTAGGAATCACTCATTTCCTTTATCCCTGTTACCCTTTAAACTCGCTGGTTTCGACGTAGTGTTGGGTATGGATTGGTTATCGCATAACCAAGCCCAAATTGTGTGCAACAAGAAACAAGTGGTAATCAAGACTCCGTCTGGAGAACCGCTTACCATTCAGGGAGATACTCGACATGGATTGCCTGCACAAGTATCTATGCTAAAGGCATCCAGATGTTTGAAAAAAGGATGTGTCATTTATATGGCACATGTGACTATTGGTGAGGAGAAACCCAAGATTGAAGACATCCCAGTCATCTCGGACTATCCTGAAGTTTTCCCGGAAGAACTGCCTGGTTTGCCACCAGATAGGCAAGTGGAATTCAGTATCGACATCATTCCAGGAGCCGCGCCTATTGCGAGGGCACCTTATAGGTTGGCACCCACGGAAATGAAAGAATTGAGGACGCAGCTAGATGATCTGCTAGCCAAAGGTTTTGTTAGACCAAGTTCATCTCCTTGAGGAACACCAATCCTATTCGTCAAGAAGAAAGATGGTTCGATGCGTCTATGCATCGATTACCGTGAGCTGAATAAAGTTACAATCAAGAATAGGTATCCTTTGCCCAGGATCGACGATCTGTTCGATCAGCTTCAAGGAGCAAGCTACTTTTCCAAGATTGACCTAAGGTCAGGATACCATCAATTGAAGGTTAAAGACGAAGATGTGCACAAGACTGCGTTCAGGACTCGTTATGGTCATTTCGAGTTCCTCGTGATGCCTTTTGGGCTCACTAATGCACCTGCCGCATTCATGGATCTCATGAATCGCGTTGGTAAGCCTTATTTGGACAAATTTGTCATTGTCTTCATCGATGACATCCTCATATACTCAAAAAGTCAAGCTGACCACGAGAAGCATCTTCGATGTATTCTTAAATTGCTTCATCAAGAAAAGCTTTATGCCAAGTTCTCTAAATGTGAATTTTGGCTACGAGAAGTTCAATTCCTTGGACACGTAGTCAGTGAGCGTGGTATCCAGGTGGATCCCGCCAAGGTTGAAGTTGTCATGAACTGGCAGGAGCCAAAGACGCCTACGGAGATTCGCAGTTTCCTAGGTCTAGCAGGATACTACAGACGCTTCATCGAAAATTTCTCAAGGATTGCTGCACCCCTAACTTCTTTAACTAGAAAGAATATAAAGTTTAATTGGGGCCTTAAGCAGCAAGAAGCTTTTGATATCCTCAAACAGAAGCTAAGCAATGCTCCTGTGTTGACATTGCCGGAAGGAATGAATGAATTTGTAGTGTATTGCGACGCATCACACACCAGGATGGGTTGTGTGCTTATGCAGAGGGGCAAGGTGATTGCCTATGCTTCACGACAATTAAAGGTGCATGAAAAGAATTACACCACCCATGACTTGGAGTTGGGTGCCGTTGTATTTGCACTAAAGCTATGGAGGCACTATTTGTATGGCATTAAATTTGTGATCTATTCTGATCACAAAAGCCTTCAGCACCTGTTCAATCAGAAAGATTTGAATATGAGGCAGCGACGTTGGATGGAAACTCTGAACAATTATGACTGTGAAATAAGATACCATCCAGGCAAGGCCAACGTAGTCGCAGATGCCTTGAGCAGGAAAGAAAGAGTGAAACCACTAAGAATCAATGCCAAGAGCATTGAGATCAAGAACAGTCTGAATGAGAAATTGTTAGCTGTACAGAAGGAAGCTGTGTTAGAAGCTAACTATCCTAACGAAAAGCTAGGGGTAACTGAAGAGCAGTTATCCTATGGCAAAGACGGAATTCTGAGATTGAATGGAAGGATATGGGTTCCTGTTTATGGAGGTCTTCGTGACGTTATTCTTCAGGAAGCCCACAGTTCCCGATATTCCGTACATCCTGGAGCTGATAAAATGTACCAGGACTTGAAGGCAAACTTTTGGTGGATAGGCTTGAAAAAGTCTATAGCCACCTACGTGGCAAGATGTTTGACTTGTGCACAAGTAAAAGCTGAACATCAAAAGCCGTCAGGCTTGCTACAACATCCTGAACTTCCCGAGTGGAAATGGGAGATGGTGACGATGGATTTCATCACCAAGTTACCAAAGACAAAGAAGGGAAACGATACAATATGGGTAATAGTTGATAGACTGACTAAGTCAGCACATTTCCTACCCATAAAGGAGACTCATAGCTCCGATATACTAGCCCAGTTGTTTGTAGATAAGATTGTAGCCCTTCACGGCGTGCCTGTGTCTATCATCTCTGATAGAGATACCAGATACACGTCACACTTTTGGAAAAGTTTCCAACAATCTTTGGGCACGCGTTTGAATTTCAGTACGGCTTACCACCCCCAGACAGATGGACAAAGTGAGCGTACAATCCAAACGTTGGAAGACATGCTTCGAGCATGTACGATCGACTTAGGTGGTAGTTGGGATAACCACCTACCCTTGGTCGAGTTCTCCTATAACAACAACTACCATACGAGCATTAAGGCTGCACCTTTTGAAGCCCTATATGGTAGAAAGTGAAGAACGCCCGTTTGTTGGGCAGAAGTTGGAGATGTCCAGATGACAGGACCTGATATAATATTTGAAACAACGGACAAGATTGTCCAAATTCGCAATCGATTGAAAGCTGCCCGAGACAGGCAGAAGAGCTACGCAGAGTTGAAGCGTAAGCCTTTCAATTTCGAAGTAGGCGACAAGGTATTGCTTAAGGTATCACCCTGGAAGGGGGTGATGCGATTCGGTAAGAAAGGCAAGTTAAGCCCGAGATATATTGGACCCTTCGAGGTAATCGAACGTGTCGGATCAGTTGCCTATAAATTAAACTTACCGGAAGAGCTTAGTGGTATCCACAATGTGTTCCACATCTGTAATCTGAAAAAGTGTTTCGCTGACGAATCACTGGTTATACCACATACAGATGTACACATCGACGAGAGCTTAAAGTTCGTTGAAAAACCTGTGTCGATCGAGGATCGACAGGTTAAGAAGCTTCGCAGGAAGTATATACCGATTGTGAAGGTAAAATGGGATGCCCGTAGAGGTCCCGAGTACACGTGGGAGGTAGAGTCCATGATGAAAGAAAAGTACCCTCATTTATTTCAATAAATCTCGAGGTCGAGATTTCTTTTAAGGGGGTGAGGATGTAACACCTCGAAATTTTGCGTCCTATAATGTATTGACACATGTCATAAGTTTACACATGGCATTAAATATTAAATAAGGACTAATGTTGACAAACATTGAAAGTATGTGAATCTGAGGGTTCAAAATGTCAACGATGGATAAATATACTGTACAGTAACCCTAAATGATGCTCGTACCTTCAAACGAATGAATCATGGATCATACGGAACGAAATGTGGAAGAAAGTGGGCAATTACAAACTACAGGGGTCAAATGTGTCAACATGTTTAAGTTATACCTATGAGTGACCTTTTTGACAAACCCAAAGCTTTGTAACGGTTAATTATGCTCACTAGAATACTTGACAAAAATTTCGTAAAGTTTCGTTATCGTATGAGCAAGTTGTGATCAAATTCGTATGCGAGGGATTAAAGCGTCAACATTGAAAGTTAGGACTTTTCGGGTAACAGTAAAGTTAACCGGGGACTTAACAAAATGGGTATATGTCTTGAAGCCCCTAAACATCAATTCGGAGGGCTCAAAGTGCAAGAAAATAATGTCTATTCAAAGTTTGAAGGGCCAAGGATCAAAACATAAAAATCAAAAATTTGGATTTTGTCAGAAGAGGGGTCGCGCGACGCGAGGCCCGAGGGGGGGGGGGTCCTTCGCGTCACGCCTAGGCCTATCTGATACGAATTCTTTGCTCCATGCCTGCCTTTTTCACTCAAACCGACTTGGATCCATTAATGATGCAGCATGGGTGCCCCCTACATGCTTTAGGGCGCTTAGGGACACTTGTGGATGGGTTGTGGTCAGTTGTAGACTTACATGTCAACAATCTATGGTGATTTGATCACTATATAAAGCCATGAAGTTGCAACTCATTCTTCACACCTTCAATCTGCATTTGTGAAGACTTCTGGAGCTCCAAAGCAGAACCAAGCCATCCCTAGTCGTGCATAGGACTTTGGTAAGCACCCTTAACCTTTCCTAGTTAAGTTTTTGCTTAGTTATAGCTTAAAAGTCAAACCGTCGTAATTAACAGTTGACTTAATGGTTAATCACAAATGGTCCAGTGATTAGCCAAATCAAAGGTAGTTATATGTTGGTAATCATGTGGGCATTAAACCCCTAAAAGGGTACCCTCTGATTCCCACTCTAACTAGTCCGAATGTCGAGTCAAACTTGCTTAGAAAAAGTCAACAGAATGCTAACTTTCGATTTTATGCATAATCAGTAATGTAGATGGCGTGTAACCTGTTTTAACACTCATACAACATGATAATAAGTATTATAAATGGTCTAAGCTTGTTTGATCCGACCATTTACTGTTTTGACCCGGTTCGGAACCGAAAGTCGCAAAACTTTGACTTTTGCTTTTGCTTTGACTTCAGTTCTGACCCGTTATGGTATGATTTAGATATGCCTTAGGACTCTCTTAGGACCAGGTTACATGATGGTTTAACCCTCTGTGACCGGTTCATCGTTTGTCCGAGTCTTTTGCACATTTCCGTTAAATGCTTAAAAGTTGACCATAACGCCCTTTTTACTTTAAAACGAGAATTTTGGACATGTGAAAGGACAATAACCGTAGTTACTGATTTCTAAGCAAATCCCTAAAATTTCACGTCAATCCGAGGTCTAGAATAGGAGTTATGCTAAATAGCGCAATTACGGAAACTTTAGTAATTAAACGGCGCATTTAGCGTAAAGCCTATCTAAACCCAAATTTCGACACCAAACCTTTTACACACTGATGTAAATTGATATTTTGAGATTTTTAAATATTTTTAATTATTTTTAGCCTGCTCATAACCTGCAGTTATGGCATCGATTCGGTAATTACCGAATATACCCTTTTCGAACATAACTTGAGTTCTACATGGTATTTTGACCCGAATCCAGTTGCTACTGACTTCAAATAATAAATAAAGTATTTTGGACTTTATAAACTGTTCGAAAACTCAGATTTCCTGTAGAACTCGGAAACCTCTTTTAGAATCTTTAAAATGACCGAATTACCCTACGGGGCGTATATTGGATTTAAACTCGTTACGGGCATTATGGAAGGTATCCTACTGATACCACAACCTCTTTAGAGCATATTAACTTAGGAAACCTGCGTAGGACTCCTACGGTTACCCGTTACGCCTTTTGCGCGCACGGTTTGGTTTATGTAACTAGTTTACATAAACTAGCCGAAACGGGTCAAACCTATCGTTTTTACTTCAAAATCCAGAGTGTGGTTATTATGCCCATATAAAAAAAGTCTTCAAACTTGTTGGGCCCAAACCACATTCCATTCTCGGTTTTCGCCTTTCACGCGATTAAACCGTAATTATCCTTTAAAACTGACCGGTCTAAGCTAAGGCTAAATTAAAGACCCGCTAGGATTCTAATAGGTTGTTATAAACTTTCGTTCCAGAATAGGAGACCAGTAGAAGATACTTGCATTTGTTTATTGAGGTTATTACTTACTCAGGTAGATACTTTTAACTTATTTTCCGTTATACGGGCTTGGGTTACGGTATATAAAAATACCGCTTGGTCGGGCAATTGACCCCAATTCATTAGAAGTTGGGTATTATCAATGTGACCCGTTTAAAAGTTTGATTTGTTGGCTTTACGCCTTTGGGAGCTTAATGACCATGTCCCGGATATCCTTGGCATCATTTTACGAAATGGCCACGACCTCGACACGCGGGTGTAGGCGTACACCCGACAATGTGTCTATAATTATAAAGGTATAACCGTTGGTTTTACCGCCACGGCTTTATGCTTTGTGGCGTGTCTATTAACCTTAAACCCGGCACGACCCGGGCGACTGAACGCATAGTGAACATGTAATTCTTTTACAAGATTAATTGATTAATTATCCCAAGTTATAAAGAGTTTGTGCCTTGTGCATTCAAATCAATTTTATTAAACACTTTTACAAAAGTGTCGGTTGAATGTATTTACCAGTGTAAACTGACGTATTTTCCCCAAAAAGATTAAAATGCAGGTTCTGTACGAAATGGGCTGGCCACTCCTTAGCATCGTTAGAGTCTCGCAAGCTTGGGATGCCATTATCTGTTGAACATTATTTCTATTTTTATTTTGATCCCCTGTGGATTATATTCGACTATTTGTGATACTTGGATATTACATTTAATGGATGAAATATATCTATCTTTATGCATCCGCTGTGCATCTAAATATTGTGGTTTGACTATATTGTTGTCAACTACGTCACGGTAATCCCCCACCGAGCCCACCAGTGAAACACGTGGAAATCGGGGTGTGACAATTTTAACCATGGTTTTTCACATAAAGTTTGCCATAGATTTTTGTTCAAAACTTATCAATATTGGAGGTTGGTTTTTATAAATAAAAATGACTAAATATGTATTTAGGAAAATATATATTTAGATGTCACCATGTGTGTGATTATTTGTATATTTTGTGTATTAGTTATATTATTTTAGGACTTGAAATAATATAACTCATCAAAATACCGAAAAATAACAATCCAAAATATTACCAAAATTCCAAGAATATGAATATACAAGTTATACACAAAATATTGGTGATACCGAACTAGAGAAAATAACTTACAAAATACTCCGAAAATAATATTCATATGTATATTTTGGTAAATAATATTTTGGACACCGAGTGAATAAAAATATGATTTTTACAATTACTACAAGAATATATCATATTTTTTACAAAAGAAAAATATATTATTTTTGGCAAGTTTAAATATATATTTTTCTGGAAATTTTTAGAAGATATATTATTTTTGAAAGAAATATATATTTTCTCAACAAACATGAAATACACTATTTTTGGGTGAAAGATATATTTTCTCAGTTAAATATGAAATATATCGTTTTTGAAGAAAGATAATTTATATATATTTTCTAAGTTGGACTTGAAAACATATTACTTTTGGAACCTATATGAAAATACAAATATTTTTCCAAAGGAAAACTATAAATAATTTTTCTAAGTAATATTTATTGAAATATATATTTTGGAAATATATATTGGTGAACTTTTATTAAAGATAATATTCCGGAATAATTAATACGAAATTAAGTATAAGAATACTTAACAAATAAAATAAAGATACGTATTCTCGTACGTATAAATACACAGCTGAATACGACCCCAAATACATGGCAAAAATATACAAGTATAAGATACCCCCATCCTTGGGAAGGAAATTACAAGTATAAATACTTGGAAAGTATTAAGTGAAAATATATTGCTATAACAATTATTCCAAAATTTAATGAATATAATTTAAGTTAAAATATTTATTATTTTAACAAATAATTGTGTAACTTGGAATAATGTTGAAGACGCAAAGAACATAACTCAAAGACACTAATTAATACTAAGTCATGGCACGACCCGCTCGTCTAATAGACCGTAGTACGTTGTAGGTAGTCGTGCACATTAGTAGCAGCTTGAGTAACGTCGCATTGAAGAACACAAACTTGTGAGTTCATGTCCCCCTTTTCTCTTAACTGTTTTTGGTTTTATAACTCTCGGGGGTGGAATACATGTTACTAATGTTTAAACGGTATGAAATGAGTTAATCAGATCATGTGAGCATAGATTGAATTTGAAATGCCATTAATTCTTAATTAGGGATGAAGGTTAGATCTAACGGGTACGGTCGAACCCCACTCATGGTACTTATGTGACCACCTGAGTGCTTCGGTGTCCCAGTCGAGGTGAATCGACAATGGTCAAGGTGAATTGACATGGTCAAGGTGAATTGACGTAGTCGAAGGGAGAATTCGACATAGTCGAGGGAATCGACGAGGGTATTAGTCTACTCATTTTGAGTGCTCCCTATTGTTTTGGTCAAAAATTACCGAAGCAATTAAGTGATCAAATTAGGTAAGTGAGGTAGTGTGCTAAGAGAATGTGTTCAAAAATATGTCAATTGAGTTATTAGAAAAAACAGTTTCAGGATACGGCTCAGGATATAGAGTCGTATCTGTGATCAAACAATGAGCAAAAAAGTAAAGTAAATGACACGAGATGTACGAGGAAAGCCCTTGATCAATCTAGATCGCCGGCATAAAACCTCGGGAGGTGACAATCGCAGCTGCCTTGTTCTTCTATTGCTCCAAATATCAGGATACAGTGCAGGATGTGGTGCGGATCGACTAGGTGTTACAATGAAATTTGAATACAAGTGTGTTGTTTGCAATGAGCTAGAAAGTGAAAGTATGCGAGAGTGTTAGTGGAGATTGTGTGCCTTAAACTGATCCGCCCCCATCTATCTATAGTAAAGATAAAATAACAAACTATCCTAAACTTCCGGGATCCACCGAATATTCCTTCATCGAACGTTGTAGACCTGGTCTTTCGGGCTCAACGTCTCTCCTTCAACAAACTCGTCCGAGTCCTGAGAAGAAGAAGTCCTCTTGACCGTTAGCAAGTCTCAGCCTTTAACCTGCACGTGGTTAATTAATAAACCTCAGGATATCGCCTAAGATGTTAGCAATATCCTCTTCCAGCATCCTGGTCACAAATAAACAAACAAAGGCAGGATATTGGTCAGGATATGTATGCTTAGAAAATGAGCCATAACAATTGTCCCCAAATATATCTGTTGGTATACCAATCCAACGGATATATTTCAAAAACTTTATCTCGTAAACCGAGGCAATTAAAACGAAGCGACGTTTGAGATGACTTTGTGCAACTTCCCACGCTCCTTTTACTCCTCACCCCCTATATCCAGCCTATAATTAGCTGAGATATCTCACATTATTATCCCTTCTCTCCAAGCAATTTTCAGGTATTCGTCCTCTCTCTCATCCTCTACTTTCTTTGAATTTCTTGTAATTTGCTTGATACTTCTCATGGCATCACGGACAAGATCTCACTCGAATGAGCCGGTCCCAACCCTCGTGAGTCAAAATCTCATACGAGAACCAGAAAAAGAGATCTGCTCTTTTAACAATGCCGACATCGCTGCTCTGAAGGATTCCGGCGCTTTTCCCACCGGAACAGTCATTCGCCCTTTTGATCGGGAGGTCCGATCAGATGCGTCATCAGACGAGTGGGTTTGCTTTTTTGCCTACCCCTTTTCTTTAGGACTCCGGTACCCATTTCCACCCTTCATTTCTCGTTTCTTCGAGCTCACCGGCCTTAGTTATGCCCAAACCATGCCAATGGTCTGGCGAGTTTTGATGGTGCTTGACCAAATCAAATCTCGTCATTGCCCTGACTTGTGTATTGAAGACCTTCCCATAGCATATCGATTGAGATCTCATGGAAATAGCCGTTTTCTCTTGTTTTCCACTTCCAAAAATCCCCTAATCCTTAAAGCCACCAAGAACGAAGATCAGTGGCAACGAAAGTTCTTTTTCGTAAAGAGGGACTCCATTGACGGGGGTTTTGATCTGCCAGTTAGATGGCTAACCAAGGGTAGGATTTAGGGTTTTAGGAACATTCCCAAATATATTCTTAACTGTATTCTGACTGATATCCTAATATTTGCGCAGCGAATTTCAGAGACCTAGCATCCCCAAGTGCAGAATCACAACCCAGGATCAAAGAGATTTACCGACTTCCTGCCGCCGAAAGAACTTTCTCCCTGTCTCTCACAAACTCAAGTCAGAAATCTAGTTCAGAAATGTCTGGTAAGTATAGGTGAGCAAATTGACTATAGGATATAAATGACATAAATTAAACACTTCTCCCTTGACACAGTGCCGGTCATCAACCTTGAAGGCTTCCAACTTGATGAGTTGGATAGTTATTCCAGCCTTGGACCCATCAAACAAGAAATTAATCCAAAGCCAGCTGACACTCCAAAGCCCAGCAGCTCAAAAACTACCACCGCTCCCAAAGCTCCTCCAGCATCCAGGACCCGGGCCTCCAGCTCCCGGAAGAGGAAGGAAGCAGATCATCCTACTACTCCCCATGTATTCCCATTTGAGAATCACGGGTTCATGGATTCCAGCAAATTCATGACAGGTTTCCTTAACCAGGTTAGTATTCCGGCCTATATCCTGCACCATATGCTAATTACAAATGTTAGTTTAGGCTGATACCTGTTTACCTACCTTACAGGGTCTTGAACGCCTGGTCTTCCTCTACGAGGACGCATGTGGCTCGAATGTCATGTTAGAGAGCAAACTGAAGAAGGCTGAGGCTACCATCGCTGATCAAGCAGCAATCGCCACCGCCAAATCGGAACATTATGAAGCCAAGTACAAGGCCATGACTCAAGACCACCAGTCTACCATCCAGAAGATCACCCAGGAGGCTCAAGCTAAGTCCGACGCGGCCCAGGTTCAACATGAGCAAGACATGGCTTCGTACCGGGAGAGCCTTAAGAATTCAGTTGTCATCTCCCTCCTCCAGGCCAGGCTAAAAATGGCATATGAGGCCAGGGCTTTGGGCTTTGAATGCCCTTCATGGAATACCAAAGCCTGGGAGATGAAATTGAAGGATCTTGGTGGCAATCCTGTGAAGCCCCCCTCAAAACCTGCTGCAGACAAATCCACTAAGATGGCCGAGAAGGTAGATGAAGCTGGTGCTACAAAGGATGCTGGTGGAGATGCTGCTGATGAGGCTGGGATGAATGCTGGAGAGGATGCTGCTGGAGAGGACACGATGGAAGAGGGAGCTGCCCCCTAAGCGCAACAATGTGGGCGATGATGGATGTATATGCCGAGGCCGGAGCCCACTTTTTAATTTCATGGTTGTGGTTGCATAAACAATTTACTTTTCCTGTCTTCAAACAATTTACATTTCCTGCACTAGAACAATGTGCTAACCAAAGGTGGATGGGTCCTAGGTTTTAGGACGAAGCCCTTGGTCATCAATTAGTATAACTTGTTTTGAATGTGAAAACGGTTGTAGGTGGATAGGTCCCGTTTTGAGATATACCCTGCAACCGTTACACAAGTATGGTAAAAACTAATCGTGCTTTTGGCGGATGGGCCTCGGTTTGAGGTGAAACCAAAAGCACAACTTTTGACTTGTTAATAATATAACTATCTTTTGACTTATTTTCTGTTACCTTGCATTACTTAGTGTAACTCTTAGCTTTGCAAAAAGTTTCATACTGTTATCTTATAAAATTTCCTAATCAGTATGCTCAGCGATATACTGTAAAAACTCTTTATTAGATAGAACTTCCAAACATCCCTTAAACTTTGTAGAAAGTTTTTGATAAACAATCTGTTTTTTCAAAACCAGTTTTCGTTTCGATAATATTTAAATGATCAAAGTTCCAAACTAACACCGGTTTCAAACACCCTAATCAAATATTCTGAAAAGAACTTTAAGAATATATCAGGATACTTATCATAATGTTACTAAAAACTTAGAAGATGTTTACAAAGGGAAGATCATACCAGAAATAGGGTATAAACCTATTACCAAACTTCAATCCCTTTGCAATTCTTCCAATGAAGATGTCCCCTGTGCAAGGTACTTAGTGCATTAGTTCCAAGCCTTATCCCTTTAGCTTTACACCATCACCATGGTAGGAATGTCCCCTGTGTACAATGCCTTCAAATATTTTAGAAATCTTCTGAATGCCAGTTTCCATTGTATAGGCAATTTCTTTACGTCCCAAGGGCAAAACCCAAGGATGTACTGGAGATAAATCCCTTGTATCCTGGGGAAAATCCCAAATTTTCATGCGCTACAGGCGGGAGTGTATAAAATCCAAGACTTAGAAAGGTGAAAACCTTTAAACCTTAGAGAGTATGAAAATACCCTTTCGTGAGAGAGGGTGATCAATCCTCATATACCTTTAGGATTCAAGATATAGCCAACAGTAACGAAATTATCAGCCACTTTTACATGGACTGGTCCCGCCACCTTGAACTATCCCTGAATAACTTGCGCTCCAGGCAGGGTGTTTTAACCCAATTCGGGAGAAAGGTTAATACCTTTAAACCTGTGAAGGGATCAGTATCCCTTAAACGTGAGAGAGGGGGCCAATCCTCTAATCTTTCGAGTTATCCTGAGTACATATCCTGAAGCTGTATCCTGAAACATATCTTGCAAAACAATTGTAAACTAAGGTGGGTGTTAGCCTGGCTAACACCCCTCCGATGCTTAAGTCAGTATTGGGTTACAAAGAACAAATTAAACCAAACATATTTAAAAAAGGTAGAATTCATACCATCCTGAGTTAGAAATTAAATTCTAAACTCACTTGAAATAGAGCTTAAGGTGTATAGCATTCCAAGACCTCGGTAGCATATCCCCCTCCATATTCTTGAGTCTGTATGCTCCTTTCCCTGCTTCTGATTCAACTTCGTATGTGTTTTGGTCAAAAATCACACAAGGATAATGCAACCAAACTCTATGTAAACGGGGAATGATGCTTGGTATAATGAACAAAGTGAAGGATCACTAAAATGTAAAATGTGCAAGTGACACAAGGATTTATACGAGGAAAAAGCCCTTGATCAATGTATGATCTCCGGCATAAAAAACCTCGGGTGATGGCAACTACCGATCACCAACTTCAATATATCAAAATATGGTTACAACTTCGGACGATAATGAGCTGAGTACAAGGATCACTATCGTAATGTGTGTCTAAGCGTGTGAGAATTATGTTGTGTGTCTTCCGAATGGGGAAGAGTATTTATATATACAAGTGTAGGTGGCCTATTTTAGGTAAAAAGACTAATAATCAGCTCATTACCCCTTTTGAAATAAAAGTAAATCTAGCCTAAATTGTCGCCCTTAAATCATGCCAAGTTTCTATATCCTTTGCAACGTTCATCTCTGATTGAGCGTGTGCCAAAATTGTAAAGACGCGTCCCTTGATTGTGATGCTAAGAGCGGATCCTGCTAGTCATTCCTGCAAAACAACATTAAAGTTAATGAAAGCAACTGTTAGCATGAGGATCCTATGATGGTCCGTGATCCTGATCCTGGAACTCTGCTGAGGATCACTATCTGCCAAAGAAACAAGGATCACTGGTTAGGATCACATGTAAGGATCATGTATTATAAAAATCCAGCCCTAACAGTATGGTCCTTCCCATTTTGGAGCTAACTTGCCATCGGCAGGATTAGTAGTATTCTGAAAAGCCTTTCTTAGCACCCAATCTCCAACCTTAAATCTTCTGGTCCTAATGTTCTTGTTATATGCCCTGGATATTCTCTGTTGATATGCTGCCATCCTTAGCCTTGCCGCATCTCTCTTCTCATCTATAGTGTCTAAATCCTGACTCAAGGCTTCAGGATTCTGCTCAGGATCACTTAGGGTAGATCTTGCAGTGGGTATTGTCATTTCCGTTGGAATCATTGCTTCTGCTCCGAATACCAAGGAAAATGGGGTTTGGCCTGTTGCATTCTTTACCGTTGTCCTATCAGCCCATAAAACAAAGGGTAATTCTTCTGCCCATCTTCCTTTTTTGGCTCCAAGCCTTTTCTTTAAGTTATTGACAATTATCTTGTTTGAGGATTCTGCTTGTCCATTCGCTTGAGAATGTACTGGAGTAGATGTTACCATTTTGATTCCCCAACTCTTGCAAAAGTCAGTAGTTCTCTTGCTTATAAACTGAGAACCATTGTCACAGATTATTTCGGCTGGTACTCCGAATCTGGTCAGGATATTCCTCTTTATGAAGGATACTACTTCCTGGTCTCTAACTTGAACAAATGCTTCCGCTTCGACCCACTTAGAGAAATAGTCCGTCATTGCTAGCATAAAAACTTTTCCTCCCGGGGCTTTTGGTAGCTTTCCCACTATATCCATACCCCATTTCATAAATGGCCAAGGGGAAACAATAGGATATAATGGTTCAGCAGGTTAATGCAGTATGTTACTATGTCTCTGACATGCGTCACATCTTCGAGCATATTCTGCGGCATCTTTCCTCATTGTTGGCCAATAATATCATGTCCTTAATACTTTTGAGAATAACGACCTGCCCCCAGTATGGTTACCACAATCCCCTTCATGTATATCCTAAAGTACTTCTTTGGCTTCAGGACCCTCCAAGCACCTCAAATACGGTCCTGCAAGAGATTTCTTGTATAAAACATTGTTTATAATAGTGAATCGTGATACCTTCATCCTAAATGCCTTAGGATTTTCATCTCTGGGGATATGTCCTTCCTTGAGATATCTCATGATTGGGGCCGTCCAGGATTTAGGATCCTCTTCAGGATACACCGCTCCAGGATCCTGAATACCTGCTACTTCTTTATCCTGAGGATTCGTTGCAGGATACAGGATATGTAATATCGGTATTGGGGTCCCTTCTGGTATCCTGATTGATGATCCCAAGTTTGCCAATGCGTCTGCTTCGGCGTTATCCTCTCTTGGTACCTGTTTAAGTGTAAAAATATCGAAATATCCTGCTAATTTTTTAAGAATACCGAGGTATTCAATTAGTTTCTCACCCTTAACTGCATAGGATCCATTAAAATGGTTAGTAATTAACAAAGAGTCAACATATACTTGTAAATTTTTTATACTCATACTCTTAGCTAATTCTAATCCTGTAATTAAAGCTTCATATTCTGCCTCATTGTTAGTAGCAGGGAATTCACATCTAACAGCCTGGGGTATTATGTCCCCCTGTGGCGATTTTAGTAGTATACTTAAACCTACACCCCTTACATTAGATGCACCATCAGTATATAATGTCCAGGATTCTAAGTTTTCTCCTAGTTGTTGCGCTTCTAGGTCTACTTCATTTTGAATATCACTACTGAAATCAGCCACAAAGTCTGCTAGAGCCTGAGACTTTATTGCATTTCTAGGTTCATATATTAAATCATAGGCACTTAATTTTACCGACCACTTAGCCATTCTACCCGACATCTCCGGTTTCCTAAGCACATTCTTAACAGGACAATTAGTTTTAACATGAATCCTATGTGTTTCAAAATAATGCCTAAGCTTTGTTGATGCCATTACTAGAGCCAGTATTAGCTTTCCTAGATGAGAATATCTAGTTTCAGCATTTAACAAACTTTTGCTAACATAATAAACAGGATACTGCTGACCTTCGTGATCCTTTACGAGTACTGCACTTACTGCATTCCCTGATACTGCAAGATACAGGGATAATGGTTCACCATCCTCAGGCTTCATCAATAGAGGCGCGGTTGAGAGATACTGCTTCAAATCCTGCAGGGCTGCTTCATGCTTCTCGCCCCATTCAAATTTCTTATTCTTTTTCAGGATATCATAGAATTCTTTACACTTTTCCGAGGATCTTGAAATAAACCTATTCAAGGCTGCCACTCGTCCTGTTAACCGCTGAACATCCTTCATATTCGAGGGTGACTTTATATCCAAGATAGCTTTGATCTGCTCCGGACTTGCCTCTATCCCTCTTTTTGTCACCATGTATCCTAAAAACTTTCCTGCCCCCACTCCAAAATGGCACTTTGCAGGATTAAGTTTCATATTATACTGGTCTAGGATATCGAATGCTCCTCGAATATCCCGGAGATGATCCTCAGCTTTCTTGGATTTGACTACCATATCGTCAATGTACACCTCCATGGTATCCCCCAGTTTGTCTTTAAACATCATGTTCACCAATCTCTGGTACGTTGCACCTGCATTTTTCAAACCGAAAGGCATAGTAGTATAACAGTAAATACCTGTTGGTGTCATGAAAGCAGTATCCTCCTGGTCCGAAGTTTCCATTTGAATCTGTTGGAATCCTGAGGATGCATCCATGAAGGTCAACATTTCATGACCGGCAGTGGCGTCCACCATCGAGTCTATATGAGGCAGAGGGAACGGGTCTTTTGGACAAGCTTTGTTTAGGTCTGTGTAGTCTACACAGACTCTCCACTTCCCATTCTTCTTTTGAACCACTACCACATTTGCTAGCCATCTAGGGAATTTGACTTCTCTAATCATCCTGGACTTCAATAATCTTTCAACTTCCTCTTGGATAACTGCATTCCGCTCAGGGGCGAATTTCCTTCTCTTTTGTTGTATAGGCTTGAATGACCTGTCAATTCCAAGCTTGTGAGTAATAATGTCTTTGGATATACCTGTCATGTCCTCATGCTTCCATGCGAATGTTGACATCCTGCATTTCAGAAAGTTAGTTAATTGCTCTTCAATATCCTGAGGGATATTGGTCCCTACGAGCACCGAGATATCCGGATTATCCTGATCCAGGATAACTTTCTTCACATCCTGCTCCGGATTCTCCACGATATCCTGGGCCCGCATCTTTAATTGCTATGCTGCACTTGGTTTGGTCGAGGATTTCATTGAGGATGAGTAACATTCTTTCGCCTCTTGCTGATCACTGTCGATCTTGCCAACTCCCCAAGGGGTAGGTATCTTGATGCATTGGTGATATGTTGATGGTACGGCCTTCATATCGTGAATCCACGGTCTCCCTAGGATGATGTTATAGCAGGATAGAGAATCCATCACACAGAAACGTTGCATCTTGTTGACTCCTTCAACATATACAGGCAGCTTTATCTCTCCCACTGTGTTCCTAGCTTCTCCACTGAAACCAACGAGCACAGTAGACTTCGAAGTGATATCCATCGGAGACACATTCATTCTCTTCAGAGTCTCCAGTTGGATTATGTTGACGGAACTGCCATTATCAACCAGTATCCTGCGTACAAAATGGTTAGCCACATATAACGTTATTACCAGAGCATCATGGTGAGGATCCTGGACAGTATCCCTGTCATCAGCGTCAAACGTGATCATTTTGTCATTTGTGAGGGTAGTCATCCTGACAGGTTTGTCTCCCCTCTCAGCCTTAGCTTCTTTTGCATGTCTCTTCGCCGCCGAATACGAAGTCCCACAAATGTCTGATCCTCCCGAAATAAAGTTGATTATCTTGGCATCCGCGGGAGGTGAGGCTGCTCGTTCAGGATCCTTTTCAGTATCCTGTCCTTTATTCTTCTTTCTTCCCAAGAGATCTTTTAGATATCCCTTGCTCAGAAGATAGCTTATTTCCTTCCTCAAGGCAATGCAATCCTCCGTAACATGTCCGAAATCCTCATGGAAGGCACACCATTTGGATTTATCCTTCCAATCAGCTTTTTGTTGATTCTTCCGAGGCCACCTGGCTTTATCTCCCAGACCCTGCATAGCACACATTAGTTCAGGTATGTTAACAGAAAATCAATATTCGGATAATTCAGGATATTCTTCGGGATCCTCGTCTTCAACAGCATTCACTCTCTTGTTTTCATTTCTGCCATATGGCTTGGAGCGGTAGGGTTTGTACGAGGATTCTGACTTCCTGTTAGTTGATTCGTATGTTGAGGATGCATTCATCCTTTCTTGCATTTTCTTGTCGTCCTCCAATCGAATATATCTTAGAGCCCTGTTACGAGCCTCGTCGAGATTCCTGCAGGGATTCATTACAAGATCCTGATAAAACTGAGAGTCCTTTTGCAACCCCATCTTAAAAGCTTGCACAGCTGTTGCAACATCAAGATGTGGGATATCCAAGGATTCTCGACTGAATTTGTTCACATAATCCCTCAAGGATTCCTGAGGTCCTTGAGTTATCCTGTAAAGATCACTGGTTAGTTTTTCAAAACTTCGACTGCAAGAAAATTGACTATTGAATAAATTCACTAAGTGGGCAAATGATGTAATCGAATGCGGAGGAACATTTAACAGCCATTTTAAGGCTGATCCTGTCAGAGTAGAACCGAAACCCTTGCACAGGCAAGCTTCCTTGAGATCCGGAGGGATAGGGTTGATCTCCATCCTTTCCCTATATTGGGCAATATGCTCTTCAGGATCCGTGGTTCCGTCGTAAAGCTTCATGTTCGGAGTCTGAAATCTTTTTGGGATTTCAGCATCACATATAGGACGTACGAACCGAGATATCCTGTGACTATCCTGGGATACTTCAGGAATTGGCTGCACCACCCCAGGTACACTGGATATTATATCCTTTAGCTTCTGAAGCTCCCTGGATAATTCTGACGTTACAGCTGTATCCTGCAAAGATCCAACACTGTTAGTGGCAATAGCAGCAATATTATTAGATACGTTACCAGTCGGAGGATTCTGCCCATATCCTGAAGCATATCCTGAGCTCCTCACGGTTGACATCCTAACCGAGGAGGGTATTTCAGGAGTATGATTCTGAGGAAGGCTGGGCACAATATTCCCCCTATTATCCTCAGTATACACAGCTGAACTAAAGTTCAAAGTTCTGGGCTGTAATGGAGTGACGATATCCTCAGCAGGTCTGCTCGAGCCGGACTTCAGGAGTTGTATCTCCCTCAACAGCATCTGGTTTGTTTCCTGTTGCTGCCTCATTTGTTCCTGCACACTCCCAAATAAGGTTAGAATTTCATCATTAGAAGCCAAAATCGGAGTAGATCCCTGAACATTCTGAGTAGGGATAATGTCCTAAGGTTGCGAAGAAGATTGCATCCTTGGTGGAGGTGGTGGAAGCACCGGACCAGTAGTAGCAGAAGTTGTAGCAGACACAGTGGAGGAGCTCATGTTTGATCTTGAGGCCATTATGGACAATGTGGCAAAAAGTTTTGAAAATAGAAAACTGATTAGTGATTTGACAAAAAAATTTTAGTAAAGAGAGCACCACTTGCCCCACGGTGGGCGCCAAATTTTTTTGGTCAAAAATTACCGAAGCAATTAAGTGATCAAATTAGGTAAGTGAGGTAGTGTGCTAAGAGAATGTGTTCAAAAATATGTCAATTGAGTTATTAGCAAAAACAGTTTCAGGATACGGCTCAGGATATAGAGTCGTATCTGTGATCAAACAATGAGCAAAAAAGTAAAGTAAATGACACGAGATGTACGAGGAAAGCCCTTGATCAATCTAGATCGCCGGCATAAAACCTCGGGAGCTGACAATCGCAGCTGCCTTGTTCTTCTATTGCTTCAAATATCAGGATACAGTGCAGGATGTGGTGCGGATCGACTAGGTGTTACAATGAAATTTGAATACAAGTGTGTTGTTTGCAATGAGCTAGAAAGTGAAAGTATGCGAGAGTGTTAGTGGAGATTGTGTGCCTTAAACTGATCCGCCCCCATCTATTTATAGTAAAGATAAAATAACAAACTATCCTAAACTTCTGGGATCCACCGAATATTCCTTCATCGAACGTTGTAGACCTGGTCTTTCGGGCTCAACGTCTCTCCTTCAACAAACTCGTCCGAGTCCTGAGGAGAAGAAGTCCTCTTGACCGTTAGCAAGTCTCAGCCTTTAACCTGCACGTGGTTAATTAATAAACCTCAGGATATCGCCTAAGATGTTAGCAATATCCTCTTCCAGCATCCTGGTCACAAATAAACAAACAAAGGCAGGATATTGGTCAGGATATGTATGCTTAGAAAATGAGCCATAACACCTATGTCTTCACATATTTTAATGTCCTTGCAAAACTTTTATTTGATTTGTTCATAAATGCTTTTCATACCTGTTTTCAAAGGAGTTTCTCAAAGGTTTACAAGGTTTTCAGTACTCATACAAAACGCATGAACTCGTTCAACTTTTGTTGATGTTTCCCAAAATTACATGTATTTCAGGTAACAGGTTGGATCTTGGGCGTGGGTGTTGTTTCTAGAAGTAGATTTCAAGTTTAGATATCATCCAGTTTTGTTGGTTTGTGATTTAGTCGAAGGTTGTGTTTTAAAACTTAAATAACCGGTGTTTGTAATACTTTAAATTTTATGAATTGATGAACATCGTTTTGAGCATTTAGTTGTTTATTATGATTGAATGCAATGATATTAAACCAGTCACACATCACACGCTTCCGCAAAAGTCAGGGTGTGACAGTTTGGTATCAGAGCTTCGATTGTAGTGAACTAGGATTCCTTCTCGAGTCTAGACTACAATCACTAGGACTCTTCCACGAAAACATTTTACAAAAGGTTTTTCATTGCATTCACGTAAGCGTCAAGATCCATGAGTCAAACGTTTTTCAAGGAAAAGACAAGGCAAGGACATTAGTAGGGAGGATAATACCCCAAATTAAGGTGCCAGTTAAGGCATAGTCTATGTGAGATAGACTTGCCAAAGACAAAATGACCCCCCCCCCCCCCCCCCCCGTGAAAGGACAAACGAGAATTATATGTGATATGATGCATCTATTTGCCTGTTTATGCTAAGTAACATATTTATTATTGATATATATATATATATATATATATATATATATATATATATATATATAAATATAAGTGTATGGAATAATTATTGATGTGAATGAGATACCTTCGACTTTGAATCCTATTATTGTTCTTAACTCGCACGATGAAGCTGTCGACCTCGCGTTTACTGCAAAGCTCATAGCTGGAGTGATTACCAGACGAGATTCTGAGCTTGTTTCCGTAGGTGATGGCCGTTCTTCCCTCTCGAATGCGAAGGTGCCTGACTACGGTAGTGACGGTGAGGCGGAGGAGGCAACCTTGGACAACACCCTCATCAGCAGGACGAGGTCCCTGTGGTTTTTGAAACAAGATTGAAGACGATCTTGTCCGGACTAGGAAGATGAAGTATTCATCTTAGAGGTGCCCCTCCAACCACTAGGAATTCTCCTTATTCCTAGTACGTTTAATCATCGTGCTTATTCACGCGTAACGATGACAAATGTTAGCGCGTGGACCATCGCAATGGTCCTTTCCATGTCAGAGGAATAAGGACAGTAGTATCCCCTCTTTGATTGATCATCTGCTTGGACGAGGGAAAGTTGGGGTGACCGTGCAAGACAATTTATTATTACGGGGGCCCACATAATAACGACTTGTAGTGCATGGAAATCCTGGTGGACTCTGCGGGTCAGGCTGATGATCACCATCCCTCCAAAAATAATCTCTAGGTGTTCATACCTTCATTTGGTAGAACAATACCTAGACAGTTGCCTTAGCACCCTACAAAGTAGGAAACCTGTCTTTGCCTACTTTGTGTCTGACACTTCTACCCGTCTATGAGCCGTTTGGGAACCAGTTTCTAAGCAAGTGAAGGTGGCTAACACGCGGGAAAGATTCAGTGACGTTACACTCTCTATCACCCTTATGTGTACAACCCTCGTCTCATGGGAAGTATACCCGTCATTGTGGAGCTAAAGACCCAAGAAAAGCTAATTTAGAAGGAAAATAACTACTACTTTCATATTATGAAACTTGTATGACCGAGGTGATGTAACCTCGAGTTCATTTTGTTTTCCCCATTACAAACAATAAGTCAAGTTGTCAAGCCTATATGAAAGCATAGCGGTTGTTTCCTTGCTTATACATTGTTGATTATATATGCATGGTTGCTTGTAGTGAGATATATCTACCCCATAGACAATTATGGAATGTTGTCTAACCTACCCCATACCTTTTGACAGAAGAAAATGCCGCCCAGACGTGACACGGACATCATTACGTTAACTGAGGCCGAACTCAATGAGCGCATTTCCCAAGCTATAGCGCAGCATGAAGCCCTCCGCTCTGAACGCAGCGGTGGCACTTCTGGAAGTAACCCTCCAACTGGCTGCACTTATAAACAGTTCCTGGACTGCAAGCCATTGAACTTTGACGACACAGGAGGCGCCGTTGCATTTGTTCGTTGGGCAGAAAAGACTGACTCCGTTCTGAGAATGAGTAACTGTTCGCTCCAGCGAAGTGTTACCTTTATCTTAGGATTGTTTTTGGATGGCGCACTCTCCTGGTGGAACCTTCAGGTTCAGACCCTTGGAGAAGCCACTGCTTATGCACTGAGCTGGGACGAGCTCAAGGAAATGATGGAGAAGAAATACTGTTCTAGGGCCGAAATCCAGAAGCTTGAGGTTGAGTTTTGGAATTTAAAAATGGACGGGCCGAAGATTTCTGAGTACGTCAAACGATTTCATGACTTGTCTAGGGTCGTTCCCTACTTGGTCAAGCCGGAATTCAAGAGGATTGAGCGATTCATTTGGGGACTTGCACCTCACATTATGAGCATGGTTACTGCCTCAAAGCCCCAAACCATCACAGAGGCTATCGATTTGAGTGTCAATCTTACTGAAGAAGCTCTATGTATGGGAAAGTTTTCGGAATCTGAGGCAAACAAGAAAGAAACTCATGTAGAGTCTTTGGGCAATAAGAAGAGGAAGTCTTCGAACCTAAAGATAAGCACCCAAGTCAGCTATGGAAGCTCTAAAGCAAATAAAAGAAGGGAAGTGAACCCGCCTCATGGCAGGAGAGCTTATGGAGCCACTAATAAGGTCGGTGGTAAGGTTTACTTGGGGAATAAGCCAAGATGCGAGGAATGCAAACTTTAACCATGAAGGTCAATGTCTGAGGCCTAAGTGTGGAAGGTGTGGAAAGGAAGGGCACAGCAAGGATGCCTGTTGGGCGAAGGATCCAGATGGAAGAGATAAGGGTAAAGTTCCAGGTTGCTACAGATGTGGTGAAGTAGGGCACTTTAGGAAAGATTGCCCTAGGAAGAACCAAGCGAGGAAGGGTCTTCACAATCGAAGTTCGTGAAGCATGCCAGGATCCAGATGTGGTTATGGGTGCGTTCCCTATTAACCAACTTTATGCATCTATTTTTGATTAATATGGGCACGAACTTTAACCTTGTATGCTTAAGAACTTAAGAAACTACTTGGCCTAGTTTCGAGTAGAATAGACGTCTCGTATTCTTTAGTATTGGCGGATGGAAGGTTAGTTAAGCGAAAGAGATGATTAAGGATTGTATTTTGGAACTTAGAAGGCCGGAGCCTTCTATTACCATTGACTTGGGAAGTCATGATATGGTAGTCGACACGAATTAGATATCCAAATATACAACTAAAGCTGTTCGTTATAAGGAAAATCATTCGCATCCCTCTTGTGAATGATGAAACCCTTATAGTACACAACCCTCTAGCAATAGGATGCGAGGGCACTAGGCACCATGAGATGGTGAATTGGCAACGTCCCACGTTGGTTACAGTGACACAGGAGCGCCTCCAAACGGACTGCATAGCCTACCCTGCTCATGTTGACAGTGAAGAGACCAAGAAGCCAAAGCCAGAAGACATCCTCGATGTGAAGGAAATACTAGAAGCCTTTCCCAAAGGCTTGCCTGGGTTACAGCGACAAGAGGAGCTTGGGATGAACCTAGTGCCAGGAGCGGCACTAGTGCCAAATGACGCCTTACCGACTAGCTTCGTCCGAGATACATGAGCCTCCGATGCAACTGCAAGAGCTGCTAGACAGAGGAAATCTACCAGGCTGAGCCTCTCACCATGGGAAGCCCTAGTGATATTCATTAGGAAGTAGGACAACAGTTTTTACACGCGTACACAACCTAATCTGAAAGGAACTCAGAAGAATTAATATGGAAAAGTGTTACGCATAGGTTACATGGAGATAAACGACTAACCATCAAGAATCGGTACCCCTTACTGAGAATTGATGACTAGTCGACCAACTACAAGTCCCCAACCACTATTCTAAGATGGAATTAAGGACATGACATCCTTAGTTAAGGACATGAGAAGAAAGTTGATAGTTTCCATTTTGCATCAACTCCAGAGAAGTGGATATCAAGGACCGGTATCCTTTGCCAAGGATTGACGACTTGTTGAACCAATTGTAAGGTTCTAGTTACTACTCGAGGAGTGGCTTGAGGTCAGGATGTCCTCAACTACGCGTACAAGAAGAACGTATCCCTAAGACGACCTTTAGGACTCGCTTCGAGCATTGTGAGTTCCTTGTCGTGCTGTTTGGCTTAATACATGCATCGGCAGTATTCGTGGACCTCATGAATCGCATGTGTAAGCCATACCGGGATATATCATGATTATAGTTATTGACTACATTCTTACATGTTCAACTTCCAAGGAAGGTCATGAGCAACATCTGCAATTTATCTTGTGACTCTTAGAGAAAGAACAGTTGTGTGTTAGGATGTCTAAGTGCGAACCTGGGATTCGCGAGGTAAGATTGTTAGGATACGTGATGGATAAGAATGAGATACATGTCGACCCTGCAATCAAGGACTGAGGAGTTCCAAAGACGCAACTAAGGATTTTTGAAAATTGTAGGCTGTATCCGACAACCCCTAGAAAACCCTTCAAGGACTGCTCAACCGCTAACAACCCTAACCTAGTCGATACCAATCTTGTCCTCACCTAAAAGTACCAATTGAGTTGCGGTACTTGTGACGCTCCTCGACAAAGTCTCGATTGCGCGTTGATGCAAAGAGACCAAGTCATCGCATATGCATCACGTTAATTAAAGGATCATAAGGAGAGACCTTGAACTAGGTGTAGTAATTACGCGTTGAAGATTTAGCGTCATTACTTGTATAGGCAAACGCTGCATGATCTTTACTGATCACAAGGGTTGCAGCAAACCGTAGATCATAAGGACTTAAATATTAATGAGGGTGGACTGAGCTACTGAATGATTGCGACTGAGAGATTAAGTGTCTCCTGGACAAGGCAAGCGTTGTAGCAGACGCCTTGAGCCGCAAGGATCGCGCAAAGCCTCTAAGGGTGCGAGCCTTAGAGATGACCATTCAGACGAATCTCGTCACTTGGATTCATGAAGCTGAGCAAGAGACGCTCAAATCAGAAAACCTTCAAGCTGAAGTGCTACAGGAATGGAAGTGCAATTATTGCCTAAGAAAGACGGAACCTTGTACTTCATGGAACGACTTTGGACATCGTTTCGCGGCATTTATGTACGCCTGTTTTAGGACAAGGCTCATAGGTCAAGGTACTCGATCCATCCTAGGATCCGACAAGATGTACCAAGAATTGAAGGATTAATATGAGTGGCCCAAGATGGAAGCTGATATAGCTACATATATGGGTAACTGTCTTACTTGTGTCAAAGTTAAGACATAATACCAGAAACCATCAGGGCTGCTGCAACAGCCAAAGATTCCCATGTGGAAGTGGGAACGAACCTTAATAGATTTCATTACAAGCTACCAAGAACTCAAAGAGGTCACGATATGATTTGGGGGATTATTGACCAACACAACAAGACTGCACATTTCCTGCCAAAGCAGTGAGGCAGCGCAAAGGAATTAGCAGAGATTTAGCCTAGAAAGGTTGTGGCACGTCATGGAGTGCCTAATCCTACCTTGTCCGACCGAGATGGTCATTTTGTGCCAAGGATGTGGCAGACGTTTCAAGGGCGTTTAGGTCACGATTGGACCTTAGTACTTCATTTCGCCTGCAGATAGACGGCCAGAGAAAACGAGCGATACAGGCTTTGGTAGACTTGCTATGTGCTTGTGTGATAAAATTTGATGAAAAGATGGATTACTCACTCGTCCTTAGTGGAGATTTCCTACCATAGTATTTATCACACCGCCGTTTAGGCCGCTTCGTGTGAAGCTTTATAGGTACTTAAGTATCAGTCCCCCTTCGTGTTGGGAGGAGACCGGAGATAAACGATTGACTGGCCCAAATTGGTTCAGGAAAACTATAGGCAAGATCGTTCAGATATGTGATCATGTCAAGACGGCACGCAGTATACAGAAAGGCTACGCCGACGAGCGGCGGAAACCGTTGGAATTTGAGATAGGAAGTATGGTTTTAATGAGGGACTCGCCTTGGGAAGACGTGATATGATTTGGAAAGCGTGGGAGGTTGAGCCCACGGTATATTAGACCTTTCGAGATCCTGGAAAGGATCGGGACCATTGCTCACAAGCTGAAACTTCCAGAGAAGATCAGTAGTGATCGCGGCACATTCCACGTGTCTGGTCTTTAGAGAAGCCTGACTCTGGGAACAGTCGTTATTCCCGCAAACAGGATTCACGTCAACGACAAACTCCAATTTATTATAGAATCTGTTAAGGTTGCAGACTGGGAGTCCGCAAGACCTGGAGAAGTCATAATTGGTTTGTTAGAGTTCGTTGGAATTCTTATCATGACCCAGAGTTTACTTGGGAACATGAAGACCAAATTAAGCCTAAGTGACCACATTTGGTTCACAACTCCCCGGCGACTGATGGCATCAATTGAATTTCGGGACGAGATTCTTTTAACGGGAGGGAGAATGTGACAACTGGCACTTTTCCGTACATTCCGTACAATAATTAGACGGCAATCTGTGCTTTAATGACTGTGCATGATCTAGTTTATAAGACGAATGAATTTTTGATTTCTGTTATATACATACAATGGCATTTCATGTTGCAAGACTTTTGTCATTACTGCATGCAACCTAGTATAGATCTATGAATGCACAGAGTAGAGTAAGCACTGTTGTCAGATAAACTAGAGGTACTGGCGGGAGTTCAGTACTTAGACAGACATGAGGTTAAGACGCAATATAAGACCCAGGACCAAGTGTTACACTAGTATAGTGTGTAGGAAAGTAGGGACTACAAAACTGCCTTCCTAGTAATGACATAGGTACCGGAAAGTGCCAGAAACACACTAAAACTGCAAAATTCTGCAGAAAATAAATAAATTCAGCAAAAATTCAGCTTTTAATAATTAAATATAATGCAGAATTATGATTTAATGGTCCTGAATGCTTTCCTAAGTGTCGGGAATCGAAACTGTCATAAAAGGTAACATAAAGCACACTAAACTGCGCAATTTAGCACTTTAACGAACAGTAACGAAATGAACAACCGGACACTACCCGAAACATTAAATTTTTACTAGAAGCACTATTTTTATATTACGAAGCTAGTTATGGTCACCGAACATCATATTACCTCATATAAACACTAAACACCTAAATCCATAAATTTAATACTTGGAATCTAACTAGAATGAAGTAACTAATACTTAAAAGTTACACTTTACCCCCCCCCCCCCAATTCTTGATGGCCTGTTAGGGGACATGGATCCTACACAAGATTTGATTACTATATTTTATAAGATATTGTTTGGAATATTCTTAACAAATATGCCATATGCCATCCTAAAGTTAGAGATTTTTTATAAAAACCGACTAGATCATTTCACTTCTTATTTTACCACTCCAAACCACACTACCTCCCTTCTTCTTCTCCAAAAGGCAACAACCCAAACACCCTCCACCATCATCCTCATTTCAAGTTTCATTCCATCCATTCTCTTGATATACAATGGTGTAAGAAGCAAAGTTAGGAAGTGTGGAAGCAACGGAGCTTGAAGGACCTTCACCATTTGCTTTTATCCACCTCATTTCTTATTTTGATCATCCCTAGCCTTGTGCTAGTAGTAAGACTCTTGTGATCTCATTCTACTTCATATTATGTTGGTTAAAAGATGATATAAGTTGTTAAATATAAAGATCATGAAGAAACATAAGCTTAAACATGAACATAAAGCTCTAAAACATGAAGATCAAGTTGTTTTAAGTGTATGTAGTATACTTGAATGTTGATGTCTTGTGTTTATGATGTTGATCATCATAAGAACCTTGCTAGATGATGATTAAACACATGATCTAGCTAGTGTAAGGATAGATCTTGAGAAATTTGTAATGATCATCCTTTATGTAAATCATGAACTTGAAAATAAACTTGTATTAGTACATGGTGATTATTTCTACAAGCTATAAGTCTTGAAAATAAAAGATTTCAAGAATAATATTTTTAAGAAACTAAAGTTTACTACAAGATTTAACATGGTCATGGTGTTTAAAGGAAGTAAACATGTTTTAAGTGTTAAATCAAAACTAGAAACATATTGTTAACAAGAAAAATAGAAGAAGAAATATTTTTTGAAAATCTTCATACAAGTTGTGAAGAACTAAAATCTTCAAGAATGAGTTTCATAAACTATAAACTATGTTTTTCAGGGTAACTTAACCTACTAAATAGCATACTAAGTTACTACAACTTTTTACAAAATTTCAAGTTCATGACAAAGTGTAAATTGTGTATTTAAAGCATATGGTAAGTCTTGTTTATGTTGTGGATGATTGATGATGATTTTAAAAGAAAATGATATGCTTTGAAAAGCATGGAAACCTCCATTTTTAAGGGGAAATTATGGCAAAATTTTTGTAGAATTTAAAAACTTAGAAAATATTTTTAAACAAGTGTTTGTAAGTAGATTTTAACCATGGTTTTTCACATAAAGTTTGCCATAGATTTTTGTTCAAAACTTATCAATATTGGAGGTTGGTTTTTATAAATAAAAATGACTAAATATGTATTTAGGAAAATATATATTTAGATGTCACCATGTGTGTGATTATTTGTATATTTTGTGTATTAGTTATATTATTTTAGGACATGAAATAATATAACTCATCAAAATACCCAAAAATTACAATCCAAAATATAACCAAAATTCCAAGAATATGAATATACAAGTTATACACAAAATATTGGTGAAACCGAACTAGAGAATATAACTTACAAAATACTCCGGAAATAATATTCATATGTATATTTTGGTAAATAATACTTTGGACACCGAGTGAATAAAAATATGATTTTTACAATTACTACAAGAATATATCATATTTTTTACAAGAGAAAAATATATTATTTTTGGCAAGTTTAAATATATATTTTTTTTGGAAATTTTTAGAAGATATATTATTTTTGAAAGAAATATATATTTTCTCAACAAACATGATATACACTATTTTTGGGTGAAAGATATATTTTCTCAGTTAAATATGAAATATATCGTTTTTGAAGAAAGATAAGTTTATATATATTTTCTAAGTTGGACTTGAAATTATATTACTTTTGGAACCTATATGAAAATACAAATATTTTGCCAAAGGAAAATTATAAATAATTTATCTAAGTAATATTTATTGAAATATATATTTTGGAAATATATATTGGTGAACTTTTATTAAATATAATATTCTGGAATAATTAATACGAAATTAAGTATAAGAATACTTAATAAATACAATAAAGATACTTATTCTCGTACGTATAAATACACACCGGAATATGACCCCAAATACATGGCAAAAATATACAAGTATAAGATACGCCCATCCTTGGGAAGGAAATTACAAGTATAAATACTTGGAAAGTATTAAGTTAAAATATATTGCTATAACAATTATTCCAAAATTTAATGAATATAATTATGTTAAAATGTTTATTATTTTAACAAATAATTATGTAACTTGGAATAATGTTGAAGACGCAAAGAACATAACTCAAAGACACTAAGTAATACTAAGTCAAGGCACGACCCGCTCGTCTAGTAGACCGTAGTACGTTGTAGGTTGTCGTGCACATTAGTAGCAGCTTGAGTAACGTCGGATTGAAGAATGCGAACTTGTGAGTTCATGTCCCCCTTTTCTCTTAACTGTTTTTGGTTTTATAACTCTCGTGGGTGGAATACATGTTACTAATGTTTAAACGGTATGAAATGAGTTAATTAGATCATGTGAGCATAGATTGAATTTGAAATGCCATTAATTCTTAATTAGGGACGAAGGTTAGATCTAACGGGTACGGCCGAACCCCACTCATGGTACTTATGTGACCACTTGAGTGCTTTGGTGTCCCAGTCGAGGTGAATCGACAATGGTCAAGGTGAACTGACGGAGTCAAGGTGAATTGACGTAGTCGAAGGGAGAATTCGACATAGTCGAGGGAATCGACGAGGGTATAAGTCTTCACATGTTTTAATGTCCTTACAAAACTTTTATTTGATTTGTTCATAAATGCTTTTAACACCTGTTTTCAAAGGAGTTTCTCAAAGGTTTACAAGGTTTTCAGTACTCATACAAAACGCATGAACTCGCTCAACTTTTGTTGATGTTTTCCAAAATTACATGTATTTCAGGTAACAGGTTGGATCTTGGGCGCGGGTGTTGTTTCTAGAAATAGATTTCAAGTTTAGATGTCATCCACTTTTGTTGGTTTGTGACTTAGTCGAAGGTTGTGTTTTAAAACTTAAATAACCGGTGTTTGTAATACTTTAAATTTTATGAATGGATGAACATCGTTTTGAGCATTTAGTTGTTTATTATGATTGAATGCAATGATATTAAACTAGTCACACGTCACACGCTTCCGCAAAAGTCAGGGTGTGACATTTTTTTTTGTTTATTTTATTTATAAAACATTAAAGATCTAATACAAAGGCAAATAAAACAAAAAACTCTACAAACAAAAAATGTATAAAATCTACAAGCATAATGAAATAAAATTACATGTTCATGGGAAGCTACAAAGAATGAGATACAAACATGATTTTTATAAAGCCATTTCCTAAAATAACAATTTAAATACATACAATCAAACCTAATCAACATAGTGTATAATTGTATATCCTTGGCACTTCAAAGCATAAATGATGTTCATCGTCGTAATAGTTCTCCGGCGAGTATCTTCGGTGTATTTGATGGCATCACGCATAACATCATCTAGAAATTGAAAACCGTAGGATTATGATCCATGTGATACCTAACAAAATGTGTTGATTGGTTCACTTTTTTGTTGCTATTAACAACTTCACTCTTAAAATATCAATTTAATGGTGTTGTATAACTTTTAAGCATTTAATGGTATCTTGTTATTTGATGCTTTGTATTCTAAAACACCACCAAAAGTTGATTTGATACCACCAAAAAAAAATGGTTTTGTAACAGTGAAACAAGCTTACTAACATATAATATACTAATATTTGTACAATAAAATTATAAAATCCATTATTACATAATAAATAAATAACAAACAAATTATGCTCGAGCTCAAAAAAAATTAAATTAAGCGAGCTGACTTGCTCAACTCAGCTAGGAAGTAAGAGAAACTAGAATGTAACACACCACTTTCCTAAAGCTTTGTAGCAAAAAGTGTATGAAAATCACATAGCTGTTGCAACGAAAGTAGTCAAATTTTCAAGGAAGTCTCATAAACACTAGCAAGCACCAAAACTTAGGAACAATGTTTATTATTGCGTTAACACAACCAAAGATTGAAGCTCCATACAAGATGCAGATTTGATAGAAAAAACTAATAACCACAAATCATGAATACCCAAAATCCCCAACTTTTAATCAAACAACCCCATTAAACCGACCTCCCCCTCAGATGACTCTTCTGGCTCTTCCTTCTGCTCCTTTTCAACAGCTGCTGGTGCACCACTTGAACTTGCACCCACAGAAACTGGTGCTGCTGCAGCCTCAAATTTGCTTGGATCCTGCCAATAAAATATACATAACTTAAACTCAAAACAGATAAGGGTGTTTTAGAGGGTTTTTTTTTTTTTTTTTTTTTTTTTTTTTTTAAATTTGGGGTACTCTTCTTTTGCATACATCACAAAGAGGTAAAATCTTAGCCGTTTTCACAAGGAGACTATGCCCGGGGACGGCTCTATTAAGGGCTCAAGGGGGTGTCCAGGATGCCCCTCAACTTTGATGGCCAAGTGCAATATATCTGTAAAAAAATATTCTTTTTGGGATACAACTGAATTTTTATTCTAGATACGTCACTTGCAACGTCATCGCCAAGAGTGAGCTCTTTCGACATCCCACTAGCAACTTCTTGAGACATCGTCATTGCCAATGACGACCTCTCGAAAGATCAAACTGGCAACCTCTTGTGAGATCGCCATTGCCATTGATGATGACCATCCTTGTAAAACATGGTCAAAATTTTACCCCTCTTGATGGATGCAATATTTCTTATTCTAAGGATTAAAAGATTTAAAAGAAAAGAGTGTTGACCTTCAAGTATTCTTTGGCTTTTTCAGCATGTTTGAAGGAGTATTCAGTAGCTACAGCCATAGACAACACATTCTTATAACCATTAACAATCATATGTGGTGCAGCAGCCAATGAAGGGTAGCTAACAGCTAAAGAAAACGCAGCAACTTGCGAAAGACCAACAGCAAATTTCTCAACAAGATCATCTTCAGTGAGGTAAAGCACTTCAGGACTAAACACCGATCCATTTTCGTAAACGTACTGAACGATCAGTCCATACGAGAAGGGTTTTCGTCCGAGTTTAGTGAGCAATGCAGCTTCTGAAGAACCCACTTTTTCACCCTTTTGAATGAGCTCCACAGGGGTTATGATTTCTACTGTCCCTTTGTTAATCTTTGTGGGGATGTTAAGCACCTAATGGTTGATTCATTTGAAAGAAATGAAATGGTTAGAGGTGATTAAAATTTTTAGGAAAATGAAAGAATGTATTAACCTGGAAAAAGGATGTTTGTGAAGGGTCTAGTCCAGTGCTTCCCGGTGGGACGACAACGTCGATTGGGGCAATGAGACCAACTCGTGCGGGTGCTGCAACCTGTTAAATCATGCGTTTTTTATAGGCTCATTCTATTCTCACACCTTTTGACGCCAGAAAACTATGTACTTGCCACTCGTTAAAGTAATTTCTTTTTCCTTTTTGTTTTTAATTTAATTTTGGTAACTTTTTTTTTTTTTTTCCCATTAAAGTATGACCGAAACTATAGGTGATCACAGACTTTAAGACTGTTTTGCAACAAGATCTTGGTCGGACTCTAATTTTGTGTTATGATTTTGTTCGCAAATCAATCGCTATTGTTACGACTATTGTTTATCGTAAGTTTCGGTAACAATTGCTCAGTTTTCTAGTACCATGCAAATCGGTTGTAAATGACTAAATAGCTTTTAGCTCCATATTTGTGACCGAAAATGTGGTGGCAAAAATCTCCGTGTTTCATAATGTAATTTTGATTAATTTGAGACTGTTTTGCCACAGGATTTGAGATGTTTTTATCTCAATCCTAAAATTTTGGTCGTACCTTATATTTTGCAACAACATCGCTCACTTCCTTAAGATCTCCTTTTGTAAAAACCAATCCAACATTCCCCTGATCCAAATCCAATGCACATAATCAATCAATCAATAAATCAAATACATTTTAACAAAATAATAATAAAAAAAATAAACACAACAAGATATAAGGTACCACAAGAAGAGGAACGAGGTTGAGGACATCCTTGTTGCCTGTCTTCTCAGCATGGAGCCTAATGGTCCTCTTCATCATAGTATTCTTCCCCATTAGAACAATGGAGTCACCTCTTAACCCATGCCGTATGTTCTGAAGCTGGTTCGAACCCACATTGTCCGCACCAACCACTAGTATCTGTGTATAGTGATCCAGAAGCTTACTTAGTTTGGCGTCGTAATTCATCTTCTTCTGCATCTTGGTCAACTTTACTGCCATGTTGATTAGTGTGGGTGTGAATGTATGATATCAAAAACCTTAAAAATGAAGAAGAATGGTGTGCATGAAGGTCCTTTTGTAAGTTAGAGTTGTGATTCAGTTATTGAGAGTGAGAGATACGTGTTGAGTGATTGGACCGAGTTTCACTCGTTTTTGGTAACTGATTTGCATAGTTTTTCATCTCTTACAATACTCGGTGGTTATTATTACAATTTAAAAAACAATGTAATAAAACTAAAACAGTAAAATCTATTATCAAACAAATTACTTTCATATTGAAAGTTGCAACTACTACAAATAGTCATTACTAAACTAGTTTTATTGAAAAATTAAAATAAATATTATAAAATTTTGGATATATATTTTCGGGAAAAATTTTTTCTAAACTAGTCTTAAACCCAAATACTAATCTTGAATAGGTAAGGGAGATCATGATGTTCTGAGTGACCTAAATTCGATTCATGCCCTTCCCATTATATTTTGTGGCACCTGGTGATGATGGGAGACTTGGCGAATAGGTGGAGTGGAGATCGCTAGTTCGATCCTTGAACAAAGTGGGTTTTACCTCACCGCACTGTCGTGCTTTCGGGCGAGTGTTCACGGGATTCGGCCATAGGTGAGGGTTTTCCTCGATTCAGAGACGAGTGTATCCCGATGTGATGAATTTCGGCAGTAGCTCATTTAAAGGATTCGTTGACAATTAAAAAAAATACTAATCCTGAAGTTAAAAGCTTACCCATTTGATTTGGGTTCAATTATAGTTGTCATCCCTAGAGAGTGCATGTCCTTGCATTTGGAAGGTAGTGGGGCTAGAGTAAGGGGTTATTTGTCTACCTCTTAATGAGGTTTTTAATGGTTCAGACATTTTACTGGTTCAACACTTAATGGTTCAGACTGTTTGTTTCACGAGTAGATGTCTGAATGGTTCAGACATTTGCCTCTGAATGGTTAAGCATTGTACAAAGTCTGAATGGTTAAGACCTCTAATCTGAATTTGTCAGACATTTGCCTCTAAACGGTTAAGCGTTATACAAACTCTTAATGGTTCAGACCTCTTACTGGTTCAGCACTTACTGGTTCAGACATCTTACTGGTTTAGCACTTAATGGTTCAAACCTCTTACTGGATCAACACTTAACCATTCAGATGTTGTCAAACAGCTCCTAATTTCTTTCTTTCTTTATTTTTAGTATTTACACTAAAGTGTATATATATGCATTAATTACTTGTACACCATATTTATTTTTTATATTAATTTAAACAATAATTTGTATAACACAAACTAATATAATGTATTTACTAACAAGATATTTTTTCTATTTTAATAGGTTAACTAAATTAAGTGGTGTAAAAAGTATGAATTTAATTTTTGAAGTTTGTGTTAAATAATGTCATTCATATGTTGAAAATATTATATATATTAATTTAAACTTGTCATGAACAATATTTTAGTTTTATTTTCGCAATATTGTTTTTTAAGTTTTCGTTATTTTATTGTTTTATTACATTATTGATTTTAAACTTAGATTTTTTCTCATATAACTTTTAATATACGATCAAAGTATCTATTATCAAATAAAAAACCATAAAAATAAATGTGAGTCGTACATGGGGTTGTTTGGTTTAATTCAGTACAGTTTGGTGATGCTGTAGTGTTAGTTAATCAAAGTAAAAACAATAAAAATAAATACCGGTACCGATGTAAATATGTTCAATCGGTTTCGATTTGGTTTGGTACCGCAGCGGTACAATATCCATTTTCGAAAAAATATCGCAATTAACTAAAATAAACATAGAATGTAAATGAATCGAACCGATATCAACTAAACAACATCCTACTGGTATCGATATTCATTTTTATTGTTTTCAATTGATGTGATGTTTTCTCTTTCGGTTACTACAGCGAGTGTCGGTATCATACCGAAGCAAATTGGAAATTGAAACTGACTGAATTCCCGTCGCGTAGCGCGGGAGAATCTCACTATATATTTTATATATATGAACTGAATGTGGTAATGAATAATAAAAGAGTAACCAAGAATTTTTAAATAATTGATTTTTAATAGTATTTTATAGCTTATACAATTTGATTGCATTCGGTATAGAAATAATTGTTTTTAATAGTATTTATTGATTATGCAATTTTATTACATTCGGTATAGAAATTATCATGTGTTTTATATCTACCGAAAATGATAAAAATGAACATTGTATGAGCACCGCACCGATGTTGTTTTAATAGTAGCGATCGGTTCAAACTGTCACAATACCGGTACCGATATTCGTTTATCGTGGCAGATGGAATTGTATAATTGATTTTTTTTTAACCGGGAAACCATAAAAATGAATCTGTGTACCGGTACCGATGTTTGGTACGATAACAATACGATATTAGTTTATCGAAAGAGAATACAATAAAATAAATATTGGCACCGAAACCGTGGTTGTTAGTTTGTTTCACTACGGCAGCAGCACGATATTCGATATCACACAGTAAACCATAACAATGAATACATACGAGTACCATTGTTTTTCTGCTCAATTTGGTATGATATGGTGTCAGGTTTGAAAGCAAAAGCACTAAAAATAGATACCAGTATCGAGACAAATGTTTTTCATGGTTTGGTTTATTACGATAGCAGCAGAGTACTCTTTTTCTATAAAAGATAGAACGCAAACAAACTAGGACAATATCATTTGAACAACATCAATATCGATATCCATAATTGTTTTTATTGTTGTCAATCGATGTAAGGCTTTCTTTTTCTATTCGAATCGCAAGTGACGGTACTGTAACGAATCAAATTGATACTGACTGACTTCCCGCCGCGAAGCGCGAGAAAATATCACTAGTTTAATATGAATTTTAAACAACTGTGCGAGTGTTTAATTGGAACATAGCTATGATCATAATCTGACCTTAATTAGCTACATTATAAGTGGTAGGGACACCCATCACTTATCACTCATCATTCACTCACTCACAACTTCAATCAAGTTCCGCCATGTCATTAATCATTATTCCATCACTAGTGATGGATTTTAATGGAAATGCCCATCGTTCCAATTTTTAATTTGAAACGGTAACATTAAAACGGTCAACAACCCACAACGTTCCAATTTTTCAAAGTTTCATGCGTGAAAAACTTGACGCGTGATAAGATCCACGCGTGAAAAAATTGACCGGCGGCGGTGTTTTGTTTCCATCCACGCGTGATGGGGTGGTGATCACGCCCCCCCCCCCCCCCCAAAAAAAACTAGTTTATTATTATAACTAAGTTGTTACAAGTTGCTATCTCACAATTACGTTAAAATAATTGATATGTATATCTCCAAACCAGGACATAATGAAACCAAAGAGGCTAACACCTTTAGATTACTCAAGTATCTAGTTCATTCAAAAATGTAGCATAGCGTAAAACCCACATTTTCGTAAACCATTCTAGGGTGAGGGGGGCACCTTACCCATTTACCCAAGTACTCACACCTATAAACCAATAATACTATACCACATAACACTACTCAAGTACTCAAAAGTTAGAAGGGCACCTTATCTAACTACTTAGGCTCACAATCCAATAATATTGTGCCACTTAGCTCAATCCACTACCCGCTACTTTTTCTCTCTTTTCCCATACACATCCGAGTATGAAAACTCAGCCAAGGTACTCGATCCCCTTACTCTGAGGTGAGAGGGCACCTAACCCCTCTTACCCAATCCCATGTGGAAATACCTAGAGGTGGTCGAGTATGACGCCCCCTCCCCTTACAATATTTTTAATATCACATGTATTATTTCACAAAAAAAGGTCCCAAAAATGTCGTCAGTTTATAAAACGTATATAAGCATCTTTAAAGAAGTGAGAATTGTTAGAGTTACATTTATAATCTAGATGTACATCATTCTAAGGGTGTGCTCGGTTCACGGTTGTTTTAATGAATTAGAATTTATTAGAGGAATTATCTATTCTTATTTTTCCACTAAAGTCAAACTTAATCTAGGTTAATCTTGACCGTTTAAATTCTTCAACTTTTAATCCTGACCTTTCAAAATCCGTTTTTCATTCTAGAAGCAGCAGTTACCTTCTCCACAGCAGTTAGCAGTTAGCGTGTCCCCTTTTTTTCTCCCCACGTCGCGTCGCCTATATCCTTATACAACCTATCACTATAACGAAATAGAAGAAGATGATGATTCAGAGATCCATGTCCTCTACCCGGCGCCGATTCCACAATATCTCTTCATCTTCATCTTGGTTGATTTCTATGCTCCATGGTGTGCGTCAATCACCTAAGGTAGGTTTCAGATTTCTGTGTATTTCCTTTCATTTGTTAATTGCTCTTTTACATTGTCACATTTTTCTAATTTGATTTTAATCAAACGAAGGCTTCGAAGAATGGTGGAAAGCGAGTAGAAACTATGAACAAAACGGTACGATCTCAGTAATTTTGTTAGGTTTTGTGTTTGTACTTCTGTTCGTATTCAACTTCAATTTACGGTTCGATTATTTTTATAATCTAGGAGAAGTTAGTGAATTTGTTGTTTAAGAAGAGGCGGGGGCAGTTTAGAATCGGTGGAGCAGTCTCTGAGATTGCACAGGTAATTACCAAATTACTCTTTAAGCATATTGTTTAATGTTTAATGTGTTAATCATGTAACTCTGCTATTTGCAGGGTAGGTTGGGTCCAGGGAGGTTGCATCACTGCATGAGATTAATTGGTGCAGTAGAACATGGGATGCAATTAATGGTTCAGAGGTCTCTTCAAAGAAGAACATTTGGGAAATTAATAGCTCAGTGTGGTTCCTTTGTTTCTGATTCAGCCAAGGTAGTTACAAAATAGTTTTTTTTTCCTTTTTGGTCCGTTTTTGTTTCATTTACAAGTTAAAAATATTATAATGAAGTGTCTAATAGATTTAGAGAAAACTAGACTATTAATATTTGAAGTTGCAGACCAACTTGATCAGTTTGGAAACAAGAAAGCTCGTGGGGCCCTTGCAATGGCGAAGGTAAACTTTGTTCCTTCCATCAAATTTGACCGTTTACATGATATTAGTGAAGTTTGGGGTGATAAATCCGAAAAAAAAGAAGTTTCAAAGAGAGTAATAGATTGGCCAATGCCATATGATAAGATTTAGAAATGATGCAATTATTATATTGAGTATTATATGCCTCCAGTTTCCTTTTGAACTTGCACATGCACATTTGTACAGGAGCATTGGATATGATATCATGAAATAAGCATCTGATGCTATGTATACTTATTTTTTCATAACTAGATATCAAATTAGTTAACGATAACAAATTAACAATGTTAATTCTCTTGTACATGTGGTGCATGTGTCGTAATTTTTGAGAGATGGTTATGAGTAAGAAGCATACCAAGAAGAAATGGATAATGTGATTAATGTTCAAATGAATGTGAGTTCAGTCTGATTGGAAAGCTCATCTGAAGATACCTGGAACCCTGAGTGAGTATAAATGTGATAAGTGGCTCTTTGATTTCAAGGTTTGATTTTTATCAAAAGATTGTGTTATTGGCTAAAACATGCATCATCATTTGTGTTTGAATGCTGAAACTTTCGTTTTTGTTTATATGAAGGAGGGATAGCTTTATTCCCCACAAAGCATTTTGTGAGGCCTTAGCTTTAGCACCCACAAAGCAGGTGGACAGTTCATTGGCTACCGCTAGTAAGCCGATTTATTTCTATAAAGCATAAATTGCATCATTTTTTAACTATTATATATTATAATGACAACGGTGAGTATAACCGTATGATCATGCTGAAATCAGACACTGGCCTTTGAAAGTCGACGATTAGCATTACAAAATAGGAGTTTATCCCAATTTTTGTAGTGGATTCAGCCAACACTAACATTTTCTTTACAAAATTGTGTTTAACATTTGGGTAAACTTTGTCCTTTATGGAGCCGAATATGTTGAAACCAGCAGACCCAGTTGCAAAGGTACGTCCTTTCTATTAATCATTGTAGTAATATTGTTTAAGCTTTCAAGTGAAGAATCAACATCTAATTTTTGTTACAAAACAGCCGTTGAAGCCAACCAATGATGAAAAAAATGTAAGTTTTACTTCATGTGATGTAATTACCTGATTATGGTAGTTATTGACTACTGCATTTTGTTTTGTAAAAGTGTTCCAAATATATGTAACTATATTTATAAAAGTTTTTACATCTAACCTGGGAAAATTTATGAAGAGTAAGAACAATGAGGCGATAGTATAGGTATCTTCAAACACGCAAAGTACCTAACTTTACTTCAGCAGGTCAACAACATGAAACAAGGCCCCATGCGAGGTCGAGGAGGATGATCCACAAAGCGAAATGAGTTAAGGGGTAGTGCACGGTTGAACATTATGAAACATTCCGCACAATTTCAGTAATACTCTTTATCGTTTTGTGGTTGTTTTACTGCTACATTATTTTTTTTGTTGACTTGAAAGATTTGTGCTTTTATTGGACACCTTGTCTTATTTTGTTCATAACTCAAAGAAAGTTAGTTTTGCCATATTATTACCTGAAAGTAACTGTCCACCGGACGAGTATAGAACTAGTTGGTATTTATGGAACAAGATCTTAAATTGAAACTTTTCAAAAGAATAAGAATTTAATTAATAAAATACAATTTATTAAAAAATTGAATTCGTAATGAAGAGGAGTGATAATATTATAATAAAGGCGGTTACACGTTGGCACGTCCAATAAAACATCAATTTTAAGGCTCCAAGGTGTGGGGATCAGCCTTGGATTGTCCCCCATCCCCGCCCATTTGCCCCCCCCCCCCCCCCCCGCTTCTCCCGGACGTTCAAGTCGGTCCACTACAAGACAAAACCCCCACACACACACATATACATACAACATATACATATATTTTAGGCTCATCCCCCATTTCCTTACCTCCATCCTCTTTGCCCTATCCTCACACCCAATCTACGTGGCGCTTACGTGACGGATTATCCTCCAAGGATGGACCATCACCATACCGCATAGCCTAAGTAGAAAACCGCCTAAACACTTGTTTCCATAATACGTATCAATGAACCACTTGTGAGGTAAAATGGGAGAGAGAAACATAATGAACTATGTGGGTATGTAATATGTGGAATGGGATCAAATACAAACACTTATGTTTGTAAGAACCGTAAGAACCAACACATAATTGACAAGTATTCCTCAATAAAAAATTAGTTTAGGGGTAATTTAGACCTTTTGACCATATTTATTTATAACTAATTAAAAATAATTACTAAAACATCCCTAAATCCATGTAAGTTTAATTCAAATCAAAGTTTGAATTTTTTAACATATCCATGATCTAGTAACTATCAATGATCGAACCAACCTGTAGGAACCGCCACAAAAAATATAATCAGCACAACACTATAATTAACATAACATACTTAATCGTTCTCCATTATCAGCACAACATCCTCAATCATTCTCAATTATCAACATAAACGGCATTAGCACAACATCCTCAATCGTTCTCCATTATCAGCACATCTGATGTGCTGATTATATCTACTTTTGGTGTTTGTTTGTATTATATTGTAATTAACACATAGTCAGCACATTATCAGCACAATTATAAAACAACTTTTAGTAACTTTTAAAAAAGTTACTTTTATAAATAAAAAAAAAGTATAGCAATATGGTACTCATATTAAAGATAAAAAAATACTTGATTTTATGGTATATATTTTTTAAAAAAATAATGAGGTATATAAAAGTTATTTTAGTTTAAAAAACTTTGGTGGAATTTGTATTTAATTGAAAATGGTCAAATGACTAGCAATTTTACGAAATTACCCCTAACTTGTTAGTACTAACTTTTAATTTTAAGGGTTTTATTTATAATTAACCTTAACCATTGATTTAAACTATCAAAGGTTTAAATCTGTTCTTACGTTTCTTACAGTTAGCACTGTTTATACAAAATCTCAACCTTGTAATATGTATCACAACTAAAATAACATATACATCAGCTCACTTAGGTCTCTATTTCCAATTGGTTAAACGTGTAAATGTGTTTATGTAGTTGTTGGAGTTCTTTGCTTAAAGAATGGTTATTATTGGACGGCCATCTATATATAATAGATTAATTTGCATTTATGGTGACACGTAAACATGCATTTCGATACCTATGTTCGTATTGCAGTGAGATTGTGAAGACGCAGAAATTTATTTGAAACATAAAAGGAGATTTCACATCAAACTTGTAAGAGGAGTGGGGGGCGCATCGTTATTTTTCTGTGATAAAACTCCATAACGCGTTATACAATGAATTATGCCACCGCCACTGCTCAACTTCAACGAGTAACGAGTGATGGTTTATGTCCGTGATCTTTTCAACGCGTTATGGGATTTTAGTGATGGAACATGTGAGGGGGTGTGAGAGTTTATTGTGGGTGTTGTGAGTGATGACCAATGCTACTAAAAAGGTTGTGAGTGATGGAAAATTGGTTGATGACATGGCGGAACTTGATTAGGTGCTTGTGAGTGATAGAATTCTATCACTAGTCACCACCCCACCCCTAACTAGAAAAAACGTGTTAGATCAATTTAAACTAGAAAAAAAAAAACAAACAAACAAACACTTACCATTTACAATTACTTAAATTCTAAACCATGAAAACAAATAAGTTGGGTCCTCTTGTCATGTCAATTCTCTAAGCCCTCACATACAGATATTAAAGATTCCATATGATCTTTGAAACTGTGAACTTCTGGTTGACAAGTAACAGGAACCGAGTTCAGATATACGAGGCTAGCTAGGCGACCATTAGAGAGCTAACACATAAAAATAGCTAATCAAGCAACTGCATTCGATACTCGCTCCAAGTTGTTGTTGTTTGATTCATCTGCTATACCAAGCATTAGAAATAAAAGAAAAAAAACTTAATAAGACTAGAAACTGATTATTTGTGTATCTTAATAATTCGTACATGGAAACAAGAACGTGAAAACTAATAAATTATGTGTGTTAGTAGCATGGACGGATCTAGGCGAATCTGCGTAATGTTTTTTGTGTTACATGTGTATTTGACATTCCATCGTGTATTTTCTATCCAAATGATGTTTGAGTATGAGGAGAAAAAAGAAACCTCTACATTAGATTCACTACTACTGTACTACATTGATAAGGTGCAAGATATGAAATATATAATAACCAACTTGAATATGATATCCTACTTGTAAGATTGTTAGTAAACACAAGAAAACCTCTTTTGTATTCGTTATTTTATTTTTAATTGACAATGGTTTTACTGGTTCCAACTTTGATCAATGGATGATTGTTGCATTTGTTTCATAGAAAAATAATTACTTAACAATTGTTTTGAACTAAGATGTATTAAGTCGTTTTCAAGAGATGAAAACGCATAGCGAACAATTATATAATGCGCTTTCTCTCGTTTCAAAAAATGAAAGTAATTGTATAGAAAAGCCTATAACATATAAGTTAAGCATAAAGGACATACCAAAAGGAACATGTTGAACAAAGAAGCATGCACCAATGACTACATAGGCAAGGGTAAGAATTACTCCTTTCAGATAGTGTGAACTTCCATCCTGCAAAATGAGTTATACCACAATAAGTAATTAATTTACTTACTTATGCAAAACTAAATCACAATTTTATGTATGTTAAATATTTTAGAGTTAAATGCCATTTTAGTCCATGTGGTTTGGGTCATTTTGTCAGTTTAGTCCAAAGGTTTCATTTTCATCGTTGCCATTTTAGTCCACTGGTTTAACTTCATCCATTTTTTCTGTTAATGAGAAGGGCAATTCGGTTATTTTATATGTAATTCTTTTAATTAAATATCAACTTGAGTGAAATCTAGTTTATATGTTTACAAATGTATCCTGAACCACATATTAATCACCTGTACATAGGCTAGTCAAAGGGTTACTAAAAAAAGATTGGACATAGTATTGGGGTCTGAATGCGAATAAGTTGAAAGAAAGGGGCAAATGTTAAAACCTGTAAAGTGAAGGCTGTAAGGAAAATTGAGAAGGCAAGACAACCAGTTTCAAGAATTCCAAAATCCAGACTCATGTTTATTCCCATTATCCATGCAACAATCACACACAGAGGAACCTGATTCAGTTTCATACAATGTGTTAGGGTATACATGCATCGATTAGTCGACCAGCACAACACTTTCAAGAATATGTTGCATGTATAAATCCATAAACATGTTATATTTTTCATAATATTTTCTCACCACAAACATCAAGATTTGAGATGCGGAACCCAATGCGACGCCTAGAGATATATCCTGCACCATTTGACACAAAGTTTATAGTAAAGTAAAAAAAAAAAAAAAAACATTGTGGGCAATCACTTGTTATAAGTTATATAGTAAAATCCAACTATACATTTGTAGAGGTTTGAGACGTATATATATCTCACCAGCTTGTTTTTAAAGGCGAATATAACGGATCCAGCATGTTCTGCCGCGTTACCAACAATAGGTAGCAAAATTATGCTGATAAAACTCACAGATATTCCCCATGATTCTGATGCATCCTGATACACAAATGTATCAAAAATCGGTAAAATTTAACAATTCACATCATAGTTAGCTTTTATTTTAATTTTTTAGACAATTACCTCAATTGTGCCCACAACATACTCGGACAAAACCGCGATGATTAATGTCATCAAGCATAACCATATAAACGCACTCCAAGAACCTATCGACGCTGTCTCCTTAATGTCATTATCATCTACCTCATGGTCCTAATATGATTAAATTTAAATCATTAGGTTCCAAACATACATTAATAATAGGTATTTTGTTTGACCTCAAAATTCCAAAAAAAAAATCAAAGTAACATACCTCCTGTGATTCAAAAAGTTGAGTGTGGGTTTTCAGTTGAAAGAAGAGATATGCTACATATGCAAACAACATGAGAATGCTGCTAGCTCTTGATAGATGTAGAATCGAAGTGCCATCCGATTTGGGTGAATATTCCATGGTGTTGAGATTAAACAGCAATGGCGCGATCTGGCATAGCAGACCAAGCAACAACAAGAAGGTGTTCGCATCTGCCTGTTTCTGTGTTTAGTCATATATAACATGAAAAAGATTAGCTTTTTATTCAATACTTGAAATTTAATTTAAGTAGCGTAAATAACACGAATGTTACACATTATACATGGTCAAATTTCTGTTGTTTGTTGAGGTTTGCAATGCCACCACATAAGAGAGAGGAGCCAAGAACAAGGAGGAGGTTTGAGATGATGGAACCCAAAAGCGAGTATTTGAGGACATGGATTTTCCTTTTGTGGAGAGCAAACATTGCTATTATCAACTCTGTTGCATTCCCACATGTTGCATTCACCAATCCACCCACTGTATATAATATAACCATGTATCCAAATATATAATTAAACATATATGTGTGTGCACATATCACTATTACACAAACAAGTATTAACTACAAAATTTTGCTACCAAAAAAATATTGGTCGCATTTTTGCTACATTTTAGCTACATATTAGCTATGAACATATTTTTATACGATTTAGCAACAGATATTCTATCGCAAGTTAGAGTTGTAGCAAATTCGACAAAAATGTTATAATTATAATTTAATAAGATTAGTAGCAAAATTCATAGATGTATATTATAAAAATCCCGTAGCAAAATCGAGAAATAAATACTTATAAAATAATTATACATTATACATTATACGTATAATATAAAGCAAAAGAAGGCTGAACAGGATGACATTCAACCTTGGTTAAGACCATGTGTAGTTGGTTTATGTAAATGGGGGTGGTTATAGGACAGGTGACAATTGTGTAATAAAAGAGCGTTATATAACGTGAGTGTGTAGTGGAGAGTTATGTAGATATAAGGTTATATATGTATGTATATATATGTGTGAGAGTGTTTTCTTGTTTGGCGCCATGATAATCTTCGCGGGGGACAAAATTTCGAAGCCATAATGCCCGGGGGGAGTGTGCTTCGACTACGGAAGGACTAATTATTCAACCTTCTTAAAGATTTATACTCTAAAGCCAAATATAATTATAAAAAAAAAATCAAATCCACGTGATTTAACACTGGATCATCATTTGCTAAAGTGGATTATGATAAAATGATTAGTAGGATACCTGTAGGGCCTGTGAAGTGTGCAATTTGTCTTTTGATATGAATTTCAGCAACACATATAAACCAAATTATGTTAGTAACACTATATATACATTCATAAAAGAACAATGGATTAATTTGAGGCAGCTTACTCGGTTAGAAAACTTAGACGTTCTGCAAGTGGAGTCAACCCAAGCAAACTTAAACCAAATATCCATGGCTACATTTAAACAAAACATATATAAGAATAAGTAAACATTCGACCCATCAGATAAGAAAAAATTACCAAAGCAGTATTAGTATTAGTTCATAAAAAATAATAAAAAAAACTTTCAGTAATAGACATGGACGCCAATCAAAAGTTGTCACATTAGCTCCGTCAGCTAACACGACTAAAATAGCAGCTAGTGGTACACATGAATAATATTCCACCCTAGTGCGTTTTGCGCCATGTGGCAGTCCAATCAGCAATGGAGCATTTTTCATAAATAGGTGTAGTGGGGATATGGGGCATTATGTTAATAGGGGTTTAATAATAGAATTAAATAAAAAAAAACTATCAAAAAATGTTATTGGACAAAAAACCATAAAAAAAGGTGATTTGTCAACACACAAGGGGCTCGAGCGTTGTATTTGCCATTCAAAAATTTCGAACAAAAACGCCCAAGGGGGGCGACATCGTGGCGTGTTTGGGTAAAAAAAGGCCCCATTTTTTATCGACTACGCATGGTCTAAGGCTTGACCCGCGTTTTTGTAGCATTAGTTTGCGCTTTTATAGCTTTTGCCTCCGCTTTTAGATGTCGGTTAAGGCTTAGCCCGAGTGTCTATTAAAAAAAAAAAACTTTTAGTCAACTATAAGACTAAATCGGTAATTTTACATCAATCAATGTGGCAGTGGGACATTGACAAAGTCAAAACCGTTAAACATCTGGGTATAGGAGAAGAGTTTTGGGTTAAGTCTCGTAGACGAGAATGACTAAAACAAATTTGTCGTTCAAAAACAAAATATAATGTACATCACTTACTCTATCCAAGCTGTAATAATGAGCTACAAACGCCATTGGAATGGCCGGAAAAAGCACCAAAAGCTTGGTTCCAAATATCACTTTTCGAACATTTGCCACAAAATCCCTAATCATCCGGAACCGAACACAAGATAAAACATCGGACTCCGAACTTGTAGTTCCTAACATCGGTTTGTCCGTTTCTCCGTTCTCCACGTCATAATTCACTGAGGAACCCATGACACTTGTTGATCAGTTAAGATTTGGATCAAGTTATATTTATAACTGAATTGCACCGATCAGAGTTGGTGGTGAAATTTCCGAGAAGTTTCGTTTTGGGTTGTATCTTGTTTTTTTGTAGGAATCGATAGAAGAACTCCACGTTATAATACTCGAAACGGCAACGTTGTTGCGTGGCCATTAATGCAGAAAACTTGGCAACTGCATGGACCTGCTTACGTGTCTTTCTTTACCTGAAAAAGAAGACATAAAACTATTAAATTTTTGTAACTCATGTCATATTTTATCAGTTAATATTTAGTGTATTAATTATATAACTTGAAACATGTTTGGTTTCAACTTTAATTACGATATCAAGTATTCAAAAAAAACAGAAATATGGAAAATGTTGTTTCAGTTTTAGTCTTTAGAAGACAAAATCCAAGTTTGCGGCACCTGGTGATCACGATAGACTAGGCGAGTAGCGGCGATCGCTAGTTCGATCCTTCGGGCGAGTGTTCATTAGGTGAGGGTTTTACTCGGTTCGGAAGGCGAGTGTATCCCAATATGGTAAATTTCGTCAGTAGCTTATTTGAAGAATTCGTTTACTGTTAAAAAAAATTATATTTTGTTATTAACCAATAACCATCCATTATATTGTGTTACTAGCCAATGAAGCAAGAGATCGTAAAAGAGGGCATTAGGGTTCGGAGATAAAGGCGTAGTTTAGGGACGGCGGCTACTGTGGGCAAAGGACTTCTTAAAAGTTGAATGGTGCCCCCAAAGGACTACAATTGCACGACGTATGGTACTGAAGAAACACAGAACTAATTTAGCGATTAGTTGGGTTTATGTTTCGACCATAAAGGTTAATCTTCTTAATCCTTCCTGAGCTGATGCCTCGATCTTCTTGCAAAACACTAAACACCCAGTTAAGCTCGTTAAGAGGAGGGGAATAGGGGGGTTCTCCTCTTAACCACTCTCCGGCGTGAGAATAAGTATGTGTTTTGAGGAAATAAGTGTGTGATTAGTAGTGAGAGAGCAGAGAACAGAATAGAATTAACCTGTACATGAAGGTCCCTATTTATAGTCGGAGTAGTGTAGAAGGAGATGGGCTGATGGGCCTTGGGCCTGGAGTCGACAACAAGGAATATCATTTTCGTCCCTTCTGTCATGGCCGTTAGCGTTTCTAGAAGGAAATGGAGTTGGCGCACCCTGAGTGGAGCCACGTGTCCTGGTTGTCGTCCTTGTTGTCTCCCTAACATCAGCAGGTGAGTGGAGATAATGGGGCAGATGTTGCCGCCCTTTGATTGATGCCACGTAGACGTCCTTGTGTACCTCCTTATCCCCTACACGATTGCTAATTGTGGAGCACGATAGGATACAGCCTGTTGGACGCTGATTGGCCCATTTCTCTGCCACTCGTACCTTTCGTATTGTCCAGGATGGACCCGCGCTTCTGTCCTCGCGCGGCCTTTGGGGCGCATCCACATAGCCGGCGCAAGGTCCAGAGAGTGAGGGTTTTCATCCAAGATGCTAAGTGTAGAATCTAAGCTTTAATTTTGCTTAGGTCTCGCGCGCAACCTGATAGGTCAGCGCGGCTTTTTGGGACCATACCCCTTCAAGTCCCCCCAGTCCAGTGTTGCTTCCATGCGCGAAGTAAGTGGTTGGAGCTCTGGACTAGAAAAAGAAATTAAGTGAAGGTTGGCCTTTCGTGTATTTTCTAAGTCTTGGTTGCTGGCGCGCGTGTAAGTGTAAGACAATTACTACGGCGCGACTATCAGGCTTGTTTCTTGAAGAGTCTTGTTTCTATGCGCTTGGTGGTGTACCTGTTATTTGTCTTCTTGCTCATAGAACCAATGGCGGAATCATCGGAGTGGGACTTGTTCAAGATTGCAAGAGACTTCATAACACTAATTGTGGCAATATTTAATTCAACCATTTTCATTTCATAGATAAATTGTCAAAGCATTACAAGAAATTCAAATAACAACATTGTTTAACATAACATAACAAAATTTATACAACACTTTAAACCTAAACGTCTAAATGAGTATCTAGGCATCTTTGCTAATCCATTTTCGTAGCACCATCAATCCTCAACCTGTAACATGTTTAAAATACAATTCAATGCAAAAGCAAAGGCGAGTATACAAGTTTAAGCATAAGTATAAGTATAAAAGTTTAAAACGAATCCACATGGCAACTTAGTTTATACAAGTCAACCTAACATGGCATGCAATATTTCTAGCCAATCCTCTGTTTACGCAAGAAAGTTTAGTTAATTCGACATGACCACAAGTTTAAGGGGGGGCGGTGCGTTACTCCTATAGCGCTATACATGTCAAATGGAGGCTCGTGAAAGCTAATGACTAAAACATATCACATAAGTATGGTCCACTTAAGCATCAAGTATCATAACATAGTATTCATGTAGAAGGATTGTTTTCGTGCATTGCATAAAGAATAAGTTTAAGTGTAGTTTACTAGTTAAACATGTTACACTCCAAAAAGTGGTAAACATAAAAAGGGGGGTTGCGAGTATACTCACATAATTGCTAAGTCTTCCGATTATCCAAGTGTTGACGAGCGTAAGAGATTAGGGGATGGAACACCGAGGTCACCCTATATGGGCAAGCGATGGTGCATGAGTAAACGGAATTTCGACGGAGGATTTGAATTGGAATTTCGGGTATAACCAGTTGACATAAATATGTATATATTCATATATATTTTAAATAGTTTATGTAAAAATTATAAATCAAGCCTATCAAGAGTATTGTCAAAAAGTTGTAAAAAAATATAAATAATCATACATTTATAACTATTTTATAAAAATTAATCGTTGTTGATAGGTTTCGTTTTATAAAATTTACACGTTTCGTTTTACGGAATTTTACGAGAAACGGACAGAGTTTCCTCTGTTTTTGGACGATCCCAACAACACAAGTTGTCGATTTATTTGTCAAAATTCAACAATCAACGAAACATTATATACTTATACAAGTTTTATAACGAAAATATATATGAGTTTTATACAAGTTTTATACAAGTTTCAAGTAACTAAACATATAAACAATAATAATAAAAATTTGCGTCGTTAAGATTATACTAAGTCTAGGATTGACAGTTGAGTAGCTTTGACCAAGTTTGACCCGACAGTTGACTGTTTGACCGGTGTTGACTGTTTAACCGGAACACCGAACTGAATCTGATTGTGACATGACACGAGCCTGCTGAATAACAAAAGAATTAATGGGACCTGAATAGAAACAAGGACTAAGATCCGACTCCAGACTAACCTGAACCGAAATTTCCTGTTGACCGAGTCAACTTAGTTAACCGGCGGTGTTGATTCACTGAATTAACTAAGTCGACCCAAAGCCGCTTGACCAAAGTTAATCCATAGACTGAACCGCTGAACCGAACTCTGACCGAGGCTAAACTCGAGCCAAGAAAGCTGATCCAGATCGGAACCCGACATCACTAGTGACATTCTTTCAACAACCCGAACTTCATCAGAACCAAAACAAGGCCTGAATCCGCAACTAGCAGTGACCCGAAGTAAACCCGCACCCGTAACCAAACTGAGCCGGAACAGACCTGAACCAGTTGGGCCCGAGAACGAACAGATAGAGACAACCAAAATAACACCACTGTCGTCGTCGACCCGTCCCGTCGTCGTTGTTGTTGCCGCACCGCCGGCACGTCGCCGGCTCCTCTTTCTCTCCTGCATCTCACCCTCTAACTCCTCGATTGTGCTTCCTATCTCGTCTCCATGTCGCTACGGACGACGGTGGTGGTGGTGGTGGTGTCGACCGTTTGTCGGTCGGATTAGGGAGAAGGTAGATGTTGTGTGTATTGCCGGAGGGAGTAGGGCGCCGCCGGTCGAAGACACATCTCTGGTCGTCGGATTTCAGTAGAGAGGCAAGGGAGTTCACGAATTATGTTGTGCTGTTGGTAATATTTGAGAGGGAAAGATGAGGGAGTAGATATTGAGTCTGTGTGTTGTTTGCTCACCTAATCGAGAGAGAGAGAGAAGTAAGAGGCAGTGAGTGAGTTTTGGAGAAGATGGGGTTTTAGAGATTTTGGGAGGGAACAAGAGTGTGGGTGTCGACTGATTAAAATGAGAGACTAGGGTTTTCACTACCCTTATATAGTTAGGTTAAACAATACTAACTTGCTTATCTAAGTAGATTAATCCAACAAAACTAACTGGGTTAACTTGCATTAACTTAAACTAACTTTGAATTTTAACGAGACTAACTAGATTATTAAAAAAATTTTAACTTTTTAAATTGTAAAATTAATTAATTTAATTAATTAAACGATGAAAAGTTAACCATATTTATAACGAATTAAAATAGAGATAAAAGATTTCCGACGATACGACGTATTAAAATTTTGCAAGAGGCAAGCTTCTAAAAATAGATTTCTAAGACTCGATTTCTAAATTAGGAAAGTCATGAAAACGCGGAGTGTTACAGTCTCCCCTCCTTTAGGGAATTTCGTCCCGAAATTTATTCAAAAGGAAGGCTCGAAAGGGTTTTGGCAAACAGAAGAGGATTGTTTAAAATTGAGGCGTTGGAGTTCGAGACAACGGAGAATAATTGGGGTATAAGGGCGAACAATTGATCTGATAAACGATTATTAGTATAAGAATAGCATAAGTATCGGATAGACGGAAGTATCGTGCTAAGAATGAAGTCTCGTCGAGGATAATCGGATATAATGCGTTTGTGAGTTGTTTAAAGTTTGCATAAGGTCCAAAAAGGTCTGCAAAACACTGAATTTCTCATGACACGTTCTACGAAAGTTTGGTAACTTGGTGAAAACACTTATATATAGGATGTACCAGCGGTGTATCCACCATGTTTTGACCATATTACGTCAGTATCGTATTCGGTGTCATGTTACGTTCCATGTTTTACCATACGCAGTAGTACACTCTATGGTTCTCATGCGCTTATTACTATAATCTCGTGTGCACCCGCGATTATACCAATCGTCGCATGATCCGCATAACTTGTTCTAGTTGCGTATGAATCAAGGTATACATAAACTTCGAAAATAAGATTGTGTGCGTATAAAAGTGTAACATATAAGCATGTTCGCGTCCCAAATAGTATGAGACCAACGTAAGCGAATCCCTCGGGTTTCGCTCACGTACAGGTGCGAATGTATAAATTTTGAGTAAAAAGCATGAGCATAGTATAAGTTTAAATATGAATACGCATGTAAGCATAATCACAAAACGTATGACAAGAGTGTGAGCACAAGTATAAGCATAACGTGTATGAAAGTGAGTATAAAATATGTGTACAAACATGAATATAAGTATAAACAGAAAACGTATGAGTATGACTACGAGTATGAGTGTGAACATAAGATGTATGAGCGTAGATATGAACATGAATATATGTGTAAAACATGAAGGTTTAAGTATGAATAAAATATGTGTATGAATATATGTGTAAACAAAGTTGTACAAGTGTAAATGAAAACATAAAATGTCTGAACATGAATATGAATATGAATGTAGTATAAACATGAATGTAAGTACAACGTAAATGTTTAATTGTGAGTGTATGCATAAAGGTAAAACGTATGAATTTTGAATCATGAGTATAACATAAATGTGTATGTGTGAACATAATTGAAGGCATGAAGTGTATAAGTATAGATGTAGAAAATAATGATTTTGTTTATAGTATAAAACGAAATACACGAGTTTATGCGCGTAAAAGATTAAAAGTTTTGGGTATGAAAGAAAAAGGAAACGAGTGGCACGCGTGAGATTGTTGTGACTAAAACGTGTAGAATGATATGCATATATAGTTGTTTGCGCAAAACGTGAAGTTAAAATAGATTGAGTTGTCATGGAATGTAGAATCTAGTTTTTGAATGTAAGGGAGTATAAAACAGCTATTGGTTACGTGAAACGTACTTTGTAAAAAGAATGGAAATGCTACTACGGTTTTAAAAAGAATTTACACAAGTTGAAATTTTGTCGGTCCTTATGAAGTTTCCTTGCCCACATGTTTTGAATTTAATTGGCGTATCGAGTGAGGTTTTGAAAAATTCTAGGGATTAACAAGTTCGCATCGTTTTAAGTAACTTTGTATTAGAAAATTTTTGAAGTTTCTAGATTCTTGTGAAAAAGTTGATCCTTAGAAAAAAAAAATAATTTGGTATATGAACTTAGTGATCGTGAAAGGTGTTCGTAATAAAATGTTTTTGTTGATCTTGAAAGGAGTTTTGATAAAAGATCGGATAATATTTGTAATATTTTGTATGAAAAGTTAGTTTGATTATCAATTGAAAAATAACATTCTTTAGTATAATGATGCAAGATGAGTGCGTTTTAGTAATTACGAGGGATACGAAATTTTGTGGGCAATGGATTTATTAGACTGACTAAGTTGGTGAGTAGCATTCCATAAGGCTTTGAATGTCGAGAAATAAGCGTTTACGGAAAAATTACGAATTTTGTGTGTGAGAGCTATATGAAAATAGATTGTAAGATAAGAAGTTCGTTTATATAATCAATGCATTTTGATATCATCAGAGGTTTGACTAATGATAAGCGATTTAGATATAAACATGATCGTGTTTACATAATATAGTCTATCAAAAGAAAGTATCGGTAATGATCACCTAGGTAAGGGAATCACCCCTAATCCATTGGTGAGGTCGTTGTAAAATGAGAAAAGAAGCGGAGTTAATCGTCAAGGTAAGGAAATCACTCCTATCTTAATGATATGTCTCCACTCATTGTTACAAAAGTGTAAATAAAATTACGTGAAAATATGCATGCTAATAATGTATAATCGTATGGAAGTAATAGTATGATGTGTGCGCAAAAATGAAATCTCAAAGATGGTTCAAAATTGACAAAAGATCGAAAATAATAAAGCGTGAGTTTGATAAAAGGAAACTCGGATGGTTCCAAAATGGAACGTTGACTAACCAAAGTGGTCGAAGAGACTTTTGAATTTGAGAGCATGCTTTGGCCTAATAGGTGAAATACTCTCACCGACACATCGGTTTACGGTATTTACCCTTCCGGTTATTACATGTTCCAATTCAATCGACAATTCGAGACTTGGCGGAATTTATAAAAATCAAGGAGTGGGACTAGTCAACAAGGTGCGGGTTTCACCCCTAACTTGACGACTTCGTACCCTAAGTATAGTTGGCACTCATCGGGTCAATTAAATTTCGACACGTTGACGAGCGTCCACTAGAATTTTAAATTTGAAATTTCCATTTAAGATGTGGATTTCACTCCTAACTTAATGGTGAATTTCGTGCGAAAATAGAATCAGGCGGGATGAGAGTCGTTTACCAAATTGTGGGTTTCACGCCTATTTTGGTAAACTCGTCTCTTTTGTGTAATACGAGTGTTTTCGTGTTTAACAAAAATCGAGTAAGATGCCTTGGAAAAAGGCGTATGTTAAAGGAAATAACGAACAAGTATAAGCACATAAAAGGCATGTCGAGAATAACACACAAAGAATAGGTCAATAGATCAAGTATCGACACATAATAAGACAAGTATTGTCAAATAAGAATAGCACGTCAAGTATTAACACACAAGCGACATATATGTTTAAAACGTCAAAGCGAATAAATAAAAGCAAAGAAAGTAGCATGCAAGTAGTTTCAAGCAAGATGTAAGAATAAAGCTCTAAAACTATAGACTAGGTTAAAGCATTCCTACTTTTCCTAATTCCCTATAGTTATGGCTCTGATACCAATCTGTCACACCCCAACCAATGGCGGAATCATCGGAGTGGGACTTGTTCAAGATTGCAAGAGACTTCATAACACTAATTGTGGCAATATTTAATTCAACCATTTTCATTTCATAGATAAATTGTCAAAGCATTACAAGAAATTCAAATAACAACATTGTTCAACATAACATAAAAAAATTATACAACACTTTAAACCTAAACGTCTAAATGAGTATCTAGGCATCTTTGCTAATCCATTTTCGTAGCACCATCAATCCTCAACCTATAACATGTTAAAAATACAATTCAATGCAAAAGCAAAGGCGAGTATACAAGTTTAAGCATAAGTATAAGTATAAAAGTTTAAAACGAATCCACATGGCAACTTAGTTTATACAAGATCAACCTAACATGGCATGCAATATTTCTAGCCAATCCTCTGTTTACGCAAGAAAGTTTATTTAATTCGACATGACCACAAGTTTAAGGGGGGCGGTGCGTTACTCCTATAGCGCTATACATGTCAAATGGAGGCTCGTGAAAGCTAATGACTAAAACATATCACATAAGTATGGTCCACGTAAGCATCAAGTATCATAACATAGTATTCATGTAGAAGGATTGTTTTCGTGCATTGCATAAAGAATAAGTTTAACTGTTGTTTAATAGTTAAACGTGTTACACCCCAAAAAGTGGTAAACATAAAAAGGGGGGTTGCGAGTATACTCACATAATTGCTAAGTCTTCCGATTATCCAAGTGTTGACGAGCGTAAGAGATTAGGGGATGGAATAACGAGGTCACCCTATATGGGCAAACGATGGTGCAGGAGTAAACGGAATTTCGACGGAGGATTTGAATTGGAATTTCGGGTATAACCAGTTGACATAAATATGTATATATTCATATATATTTTATATAGTTTATGTAAAAATTATAAATCAAGCCTATCAAGAGTATTGTCAAAAAGTTGTCAAAAATATAAATAATCATACATTTATAACTATTTTATAAAAATTAATCGTTGTTAATAGGTTTCGTTTTATAAAATTTACACGTATCGTTTTACGGAATTTTACGAGAAACGGACAGAGTTTCCTCTGTTTTTGGACGATCCCAAGAACAAAAGTTGTCGATTTATTTGTCAAAATTCAACAATCAACAAAACATTATATACTTATACAAGTTTAATAACGAAAATATATATGAGTTTTATACAAGTTTTATACAAGTTTCAAGTAACTAAACATATAAACAATAATAATAAAAATTTGCGTCGTTAAGATTATACCAAGTCTAGGATTGACAGTTGACCAGCTTTGACCAAGTTTGACCCGACAGTTGACTGTTTGACCAGTGTTGACTGTTTGACCGGAACACCGAACCGAATCTGATTGTGACATGACACGAGCCTGCTGAATAACAAAGGAATTAATGGGACCTGAATAGAAACATGGACTAAGATCCGAATCCAGACTAACCTGAACCGAAATTTTCTGTTGATCGAGTCAACTTAGTTAACCGGCGGTGTTGATTCACTGAATTAACTAAGTCGACCCGAAGCCGCTTGACCAAAGTTAATCCATGGACTGAACCGATGAACCGAACTCTGACCGAGGCTAAACTCGAGCCGAGAAAGCTGAACCAGATCGGAACCCGACATCACTAGTGACATTCTTTCAAGGCCTGAATCCGCAACTAGCAGTGACCCGAAGTAAACTCGCACCCGTAACCAAACTGAGCCGGAACAGACCTGAACCAGTTGGGCCCGAGAACGAACAGATAGAGACAACCAAAATAACACCACTGTCGTCGTCGACCCGTCGCCGCCGTCGTTGTTGTCGCCGCACTGCCAGCACGTCATCGGCTCCTCTTTCTCTCCTGCATCTCACCCTCTAACTCCTCGATTTTGCTTCCTGTCTCGTCTCCATGTCGCTACGGACAACAGTGGTGGTGGTGGTGTCGACCGTTTGTCGGTCGGATTAGGGAGAAGGTAGATGTTGTGTGTATTGCCGGAGGGAGTAGGGCGCCGCCGGTCGGAGACACATCTCTGGTCGCCGGATTTCAGTATAGGGGGCAGGGGAGTTCACGAATTATGTTGTGTTGTTGGTAATATTTGAGAGGGAAAGATGAGGGAGTAGATATTGAGTCTGTGTGTTGTTTGCTCACCTAATCGAGAGAGAGAGAGAGAGAGAGAGAGAGAGACGTAAGAGGCAGTGAGTGAGTTTTGGAGAAGATGGGGTTTTAGAGATTTTGGGAGGGAACAAGAGTGTGGGTGTCGGCTGATTAAAATGAGAGAGTAGGGTTTTCACTACCCTTATATACTTTGGCTAAACAATACTAACTTGCTTATCTAACTAGATTAATCCAACAAAACTAACTGGGTTAACTTGCATTATCTTAAACTAACTTTGAATTTTAACGAGACTAACTAGATTATTAAAAAAAATTAACTTTTTAAATTGTAAAATTAATTAATTTAATTAATTAAACGATGAAAAGTTAACCATATTTATAACGAATTAAAATAGAGCTAAAAGATTTCCGACGATACGACGTATTAAAATTTTGCAAAAGGCAAGCTTCTAATAATAGATTTCTAAGACTCGATTTCTAAATTAGGAAAGTCATGAAAACACGGAGCGTTACAGCTGGCGCGCTTGATCATTGATGAATGATGCATGCGACGCGGTTCTTGCTAGCTTGCTCTTGAAGTTTCTTGAAAATTACGTGGGAAACTCCTTGAAATTTGAATCTTGACAGGTTGGTGCAAATGTCGTTGATAGCGACGCTTGAGTTGACTGCTGACACGGTGATGTGGCAGTCCCACGTGCACGTGGTAACCGTCAGGCAAATGAGGCCCACGTGCACGTGGTAACCGTCACCCCGGAAATCCCGCCTTATGTGGTAGTCCCTGATTGGGTACGCGCACGGCGAGTTCTGGCACGGTTACCTATCGCAATTAATGCGATGGGTATATATTCGAAGATAGAGAGAGAAATCACTACCGTTCCTTCGAATTCTCTTCTTCTCTCTCTGACGCCCTTTGAATCTTCAAATCTTCAAAGATTTCTTTGTGATCCTTCAAGTTTTTCCTAGAATTTTCTGAAGATCTTCATCAAGTTCCTTAGTTCTTCAAGTATCTTATATAATGGCTAAGGAAGGAATAGTTGTTGTTGAAGAAGCCACTAGTCTGGTACCAGTTCTTAAATGGGACCAGGGTTTGTTCGAGCAGATTGTTAGAGGGCATCGGTTTCTGGCTGAGTGGGATGCTCGGTATCCCCTACAAGGTCAAACGGCGGCTGATGCACCACCCGGCTACATCACTTTGTTTGCCAATTTCTTCATAGATGGCAACTTCCGGCTGCCGGCCACCCACTTCATGACGGCGATATTGCATCACTATGGCTTCCACATCTCCCAGCTTAGCCCGGTGGGCATGGTGAGGATTCGTCACTTCGAATTCATCTGTAGATTTCAGGGGTTAGAGCCATCGGTAGAAAAATTTAGAGTGTTTTACCAATTAATTCAGAACATGGTGTTTTATTCTTTTGCCCTCCGTAACATAAAGAAGATACTTATAAATCCGCCGAAAAGCTTCCATGATTGGGAGATGAAGTTCTTCTTTGTACGGGAGGAAGTTATTCCGATTTCCATGTTGTTCCGTGAACCTGATGTGATTGAGAAGGAGGATCTTCCGATTCCAAAAAGGGAAGACTGGTATCTAAAGTTGATGGCGACCCCCAACAGAGTATTTGGTGAACAGGTCTTGGTCGCGGCCGGGATGAGTGACAAATGGCCGGCGCACAGTGACGGGTGGTCCTTTGGACAACCCTTAAGCATGTTTAAAGACGAAATAAGCCTCCACTTAATCGTGTAATTATCTTGAATTAGATAACTACGGTGCTTATGTTTCAGGTGCGGTTTAGGAGCTAAAAGACGGATTAAACGCAGCTTTGGAGGCGTTGGTGATGAACGGGTCGAGCGTGGAACAAGAGACGAAAGAAAGAAGAACATTCAGGTCATCACCGTAAATTATGGTCCCACCGTAATTTACGGTGGACCTGAAAATCAAATGGTTCCCACCGTAGCACAGACTATTCTCACCGTAATACTTTCATGTTCACCGTAAATTACGGTGATGTCGTAATTTACGGTGGAGTCTGCGAAGAAAACTTGTAACTGCCACTTTTAAGTTAGTTTTGGGGTGTCTTTTCATTATCTCTCATCATTGGACGGTTTTGGATCATCATTGGGGCGATTTTTGGCTGCTTGCTTGGTTTGTGAACAATTCTTATCATCCGGTTTGTATTTGTGATTCATAAGAACATTGATTTGATTATGATGATGATTCACCGAGCCATGTCCGGCTAAACTCTTCGGTGATCATCTTAGGTGAATGTTTCTTGAACTTTTGTGTGTTTAATTTCTGAATTTCTAGAATGATAACTTGCGTTGCTTGAATATCATGGTGTATGTTTGATTGTTTGTAGTGTGTTAATTAATATTGCAATTTCTAGTCTTGATCGTACGTTCTTGGTGCCGTTGGCAATCGAGATATCACGGGAAGGGTTAGGGTTGGTTATTGATTAATTGGTCATCGGGAAACGACCTCGCGTTTATATAATCCGAGTACTTTGTTCCCTTTTATCACTTCAATCATCTATACACGAGTTATGTCTATGTAACTCTTTCTAGTTGGAATTACACACAATTGTTTAAAGAAACTGAAACCTAAGGTGATCATTGTTCTCTCCTAATTTGTTTACAACCAACTTTGATTTGAATTAGTTTTTAATTTAGATTTCTAAAACAACAATCCAAACTTTTGAATTTTAATTTCTGCAATTTAGTTTAATATTAGTTTAAGTACACAGCTATACAATCGACACATTTTCCACATACTCCCTGAGTTCGATACCCTCTTACCACTAACTATAGTTGTTTGGGGATTAAATTTGCGTGACCCACGACATCACGTCAAATTTTGGCGCCGTTGCCGGGGAGTAGTGCGCAACGTGTGTTAGTTTAATAGTTTTGTTTGTTATTTTCGGGTTTACGTTGGTTGTGTTTAGTGTGCAGGTACTTCAGGTGTATGCATACTAGAGGCTCTCACAGGTCATCACCGCTATCGTTTGATCAGGAAATTGAAAGAACGCTAAGACAAAACAGAGTTTTAGTACGAGAAAACAAGATCATTGGTTCACCCACTTCACCCATCACACCGAGAAACATCATGGCTGATTCTCAAATTCCACCTACAACCAGTCAATCATCCTCATCCTTTATACCTACTTCCACCCAACCATCACCAAACACTACATTACCTAATACCACCGCTGAATTTACACCATCCAATGTCACCCAACCAATCACCACTCAAACTGAGCCTACCATCACCTACAATCCATCCACCACAATCCCACCATTATCTCACTTCTTTCCCCCAACTACGGGTCAATCATCATCCACCTTCACAATTGCACCTAATTCAACTATCGTGCATACTACTTCATCTTTTAGACCACAACAACAACAATCGGGCTTTCAGTATTCGACCATCCCATTTGGGCAGACCTCGGGAATTCAAGGAGATGGTTATGATGAGGGATTTGAAGATTATGAGGGTTATGAAGATGATGGGTACGGTTATGGAGGTTATGGTGATCAAGGGGAGTTTGGGTATTTGCAAAGTCAATCCCAAGGGATGGCAAGTGTTGGTGGAATGCAACAACAACAACTTATACCACAACACATTCGGCCAAGACCACAAGGGCCACCAATGCCACAACCTATTCCATTGCAACAAGTCCGGCCACAACATGTGCAACAACAATTTCAAAGACCACCTCAACGTCCACGGATGCGACAACAACAGTTTCAACAACCAATCGCACCACAAGGGCAAGTACCAAGGCCAAATGGTCCTATGATTCCAAGAGGTAGGTATGGTGTACCAAGGAGACACCTTAGAGAAAATGTGAGGGGCATTGAAGCACATTTTCGGCCGGTAATCACGCAAAACCCTTCACCGGTAGTCATTCCTCATAATGATCAAGGGCGAACATTTGAAGTAAGAACCAACTCTTTGCAAAGTTTACCGAAGTACAAGGGGTTGGCAACGGAGGAGCCGCATTTTCATTTAGAGGCTTATGACTCTATTTGCAACACTCTTGGGAGTCAAGGGTTTTCAGCCGACGATATCAAATTGGTTTTGTTCCAATTTTCTTTGGAAGATAAGGCGAAGAAGTGGTTCTACACGTTACCTTCGGCATCCATATATACATAGGGGGAGATGCAACAAACCTTCTTGGATGAGTTTTACACCGCCCAAAAGACCAACGATGCAAGGAAGGGGTTGAGAAGCTTCCAACAACAACATGGTGAGATATTTCATGAGGCATTCGAGCGTTTCAATATGATGATTAAGAATTGCCCTCATCATGGAATTGAATTGTGGGAGTTGATGAATGCCTTCCACGAGGGGTTGAGTGCCGAAGATGCACGTGATTTGATGTCTATTACCGGTGGGACCTTCGGAACAAATTATGAGAATGATGATTGGGAGTTTTTAGAAAGCATGGCAACTACATCAAAAAGAAAAGCTCAAGCCTCGAGAAGAGCCCGACCGACCACTACCCGACCGCAAGTGCACGCCATAGATGATGGTAATGTTCAAACCACTAACCAAATATATGATGTTTGTGCTTTGTGTAATGAAATAGGTCATGCGGCTGAAAATTGCCAAGGGATGTTGGACGGGCAATACGAGGAAGTCCATGCGGTTCAAGGTCAAGGTCAAGGAGGAGGTGGTAGGAACTACAACAACATGAATTCTAATACCTACCACCCCGGATTGAGGAACCATCCGAACTTTAGATATGGGAACCCTTCAAATCAAGCAAACCCAAATTTTCAAGGTAGCCAAGGTAATTTTGGTTCACGGCCATCTTACAATAATCAAGGTGGATACCGAGGCGGAAATAACCAAGGTTATCAAAAACAATACCCAACGGGTCAAGAACAAGGGGGGTCTTCGGGTGGAAACGAGGTGATGGAGATGTTGAAGAGCATGCAAATGGAGATGCAAAAACGGAACCAACTTGACGAAGTGCGAATGCAAAAAGATGAGGTTCGTGATAAAAGCATCCAATCACTAACAACCCAAATGGGTCAATTAGCAACCGATGTGGCGGAATTGAAGAAAGGAAAGGGTCAACTTCCAAGCGACACTAAGGTAAACCCTTCACATGGTTCGTCACGAGGTAATGTTAATATTAATCATGTTAGTGTTTTAAGAAGTGGGAAAGAATTTAAAGCCAATTTGTCACCCGAATTGGTTGAGGGGGTGGTTGAGGATATCACGGGAATTGAAAGTGATGATGAACTTTCACCGGTTAAACCAAAAGAAACAATTGTTAAAAAACCGGGTTTGGGTGAAAGTGAAAAGAATGAAAAAGTTGAGGGTGAACCGAGTCAAGTTCCATTTCCATCGGCCCTACTTGACCCGGGAAAGAAAAATTTTATTGTCTCGAGAGGTCCTCAAAAAGAGGAGATGTGGGATATGTTCAAACAAGTAAAAATAAATCTCCCACTCCTCGATGCAATAAAACAAGTCCCCGCTTATGCAAAATTCTTAAAAGAATTATGTACACAAAAAAGGCAAAACAAGAAGAAAGTGCCTAAGCGGGTGGATTTGACCGGGCAAGTAAGTGCGGTGTTGAATGGAGAGCTTCCTCCTAAGCTCCAAGATCCGGGCACGCCATTGATTAATGTACAAGTTGGTAATTTTCAAATGGCTAAGGCGTTGCTAGATCTCGGAGCCGGAGTTAGCATTTTACCGGGGGGCTTATATGACCAATATGATTTTGGTCCGTTAGCAAGGGTGGAGACGACGGTTGTTTTGGCCGACTTGTCTCATAAGTTGCCTCGGGGTATGGTTCAAAACGTAATTGTAAAAATTGATGAGTTTTATTACCCGGTGGACTTCTTAGTTTTGGATTACTCATCGGCTGACCCTAAACAACAACAAAATATAATTTTGGGTCGGCCATTTTTAAGCACCGCACATGCTATTATTGATTGTAGATTTGGTACAGTTGATATGGCGTTTGGAAATCGAAAAATGCGTTTGAATGTTTTTACTAACAATTCTAATGCTAACGGTGTTGATGAGTGTTTCATGGCAGACATAGTAGATGGATGCAACCCGCATGAGTATGAGGAGGATGGTTTGGATATTTGCCTGTGTGACTTTTCTGAACAGGTACATGCTTATGCACTACGGGTTGAAGAGGAAGCACAAGATGCTATGGCAATGAAAGAAGGTAGACCACCATGGACCCACCAATTCGAGGGTCTACCGGTGGAGATCGATTCGGGTACAAAACCATCATTGGAGGAACCACCAAAGTTGGAGCTCAAGGACTTGCCTAGCCATTTGAAGTATGTATTTTTAGGGGATAATGACACTTTACCGGTCATTATTGCCTCTAATTTGGAGTTGGCACAAGAGCAAGCATTAATGGAAGTTTTAAAAGCGAACAAGGGTGCTATTGGATGGACGATTGCCGACCTCAAAGGAATTAGTCCATCCATTGTCATGCATAAAATTATCACGACCGAAGATGCCAAACCGACACGAGAAGCTCAAAGGCGGTTGAACCCGAACCTAAGGGAGGTAGTTAAAAAGGAGGTAATTAAATGGTTGGATGCGGGAATCATCTATCCGATTTCGGATAGCGCTTGGGTAAGTCCCACCTAAGTTGTGCCTAAGAAGGCCGGCATTCAAGTAGTCAAGGATGAAAGTGGTGAACAAATTGCCACCCGACCGGTTACCGGGTGGCGGGTGTGTATTGACTACTGAAAATTGAATGCCGCCACTTCTAAGGACCATTTCCCGCTACCTTTCATTTACCAAATTATTGAAAAATTGTCGGGTCAAAAATATTATTGCTTCTTAGATGGGTATTCGGGTTATAATCAAATCGCCATACACCCGGATGACCAACACAAGACCACCTTCACATGTCCATATGGCACCTTTGCGTTTAGGCGAATGCCATTTGGTTTGTGTAATGCTCCGGCAATGTTCCAACGATGTATGATGAGTATTTTCTCGGACATGGTTGGAGAGTCGCTCGAAGTATTTATGGATGACTTCTCCATTTTTGGCACTACTTTTGATAATTGTCTCAACGAATTGCAAAAGGTTTTGAAAAGGTGCGTTGAGAAAAATTTAGTGCTAAGTTGGGAGAAAAGTCATTTCATGGTGCAAGAGGGCATTGTGTTGGGGCATGTGATTTCGGAAAGGGGGATGGAGGTGGACAAGGCAAAGATACGGGTAATATCATCTTTGCCACCTCCTAAAAATGTTAAGGGTGTAAGGTCATTCTAGGGACACGCGGGTTTTTATAGACGTTTCATTAAGGGTTTTAGTATTATCACCAAACCCTTATGTAACTTGTTATTAAAAGATGTCCCGTTTGATTTCACTAACGAGTGTATGCAAGCTTTCACTGTTTTGAAGGAACACTTGGTCAAGGCGCCTATCTTGCAACCACCCGATTGGTCAAAGCCGTTCGAGATAATGTGTGATGCGAGCGACACCACTATTGGTGCAGTTTTGGGTCAACGGGTTGACAAGAAACCGGTGGTTATTTACTATGCAAGCAAAACTTTATCCGAAGCGCAACTTAACTACACCACAACCGAGAAGGAATTACTAGCGGTGGTGTATGCTTTGGATAAATTTCGCTCGTATATTTGGGGAAGCAAGGTAGTGGTTTATTCGGATCATAGTGCGGTCCGGTACTTGATGGAGAAAAAGGATGCGAAGCCACGTTTGATTCGGTGGGTCTTATTATTACAAGAGTTCGATCTAGAGATCCGAGACAAGAAGGGAAATGAGAACGTAGTAGCGGATCATTTGTCTCGGATTCCGGTGGAGGGGACCGATGATGTGAGTGAAATCAATGAAAGTTTCCCCGATGAGCAACTTTTAGCCGTTTCCACTTTCGTTGCACCGTGGTACGCTCATTATGTCAACTATTTAGCCACGGGTGCCATTCCAACACATTGGACCAAAAAGCGTCGACAACAATTCATGGTCCAAGTAAAGCAATACATTTGGGATGAGCCGGATCTCTTCAAGATCGGACCGGATCAGGTTATACGGAGGTGTGTGCCCGAGACGGAAGTGTTGGAAATCTTAACGCATGCCCATTCGTCCGCTTGCGGGGGTCATTTTAGTGGGCATAAAACAGGCTATCGGGTACTTTCTTGTGGGTTTTATTGGCCCACTATTTTCAAGGATGCAATTGAGTTCGCCCGAAATTGTATAAATTGCCAAAAGATGGGTAGCATATCGAAGAGGGATGAGATGCCACTACAACCAATCTTGGTTGTAGAGATATTTGATGTATGGGGTATAGACTTTATGGGTCCGTTCCCGAATTCGAATGGTTTTCTTTACATTCTTGTGGCAGTGGATTATGTCTCGAAGTGGATTGAGGCTATTGCAACACGTACGAACGACCACTCGGTTGTTTGTAAATTTGTTCAATCCAACATCTTCTCTCGCTTTGGAATCCCGCGGGTTATTATAAGTGATGGTGGTTCACATTTCAAGAACTTCAACTTTGGAAAATTATTGAAAAGGTATAGCGTGAACCACCGAGTCGCCACACCTTACCATCCGCAAACGAGTGGACAAGTCGAAGTGTCCAACCGTCAAATCAAAGAGATCCTAATGAAGACGGTAAGAACGGATAGGAAGGATTGGTCGAGCAAGTTGGATGATGCTTTGTGGGCGTACCGTACGGCCTACAAGACTCCTATTGGCACAACACCTTACCGGATGGTGTATGGTAAGGGTTGTCACTTGCCAATGGAGTTGGCGCATCGGGCACATTGGGCGATCAAGACAGTCAACGCGGATTACGATGAGGCGGGTAAGTTGAGGAAGTTGCAATTGAGCGAGATAGAAGAGATTCGAGATGAGGCGTACGAATGTGCATCGGCTTATAAGGATAAACTAAAGAAAGTGCATGATGCGAAATTGCGCAAGAAAACGTTCGAAGTGGGGCAGAAAGTTTGGTTGTACAACTCACGATTGAAGATGTTCGCGGGCAAGCTTAAAAGCAAATGGATGGGTCCGTATGTTATTCGGAGAGTTGGGCGATTTGGTGATGTAGACATCCAAGACGAGCAAACATTGAAACAACAAACGGTGAACGGTCACCGCTTGAAGCCGTACTTGGAGGGAAATGACATCAACAACTTGGAGCTTGACAAAGCGGGCTACATCTTACGCCCGGTCGATGAGGAACAACCATGAGAGGCCCAGGTTTGGTGGTAGTGTACATAGTAGTATTTTGTTTTGTTTTGTTTTGTATAATTGCACAATTGCCATAGTTCCTCTAAGTCCGTGTTCGAAACAAGTGTGGGGATGTTCGGGTCACGAATTGCTCTTACATTGTGTTGAGGGCAACACGGGATTTTTGAGGGGGTAGGGTAATGTTTACAAGTTTTTGAAAAAAATTAAAAAACATAAAAAAAAATCGAAAAAAGTTAAAAAATCTAAAAATTTTTACATAAAAACTCGAATTTTGGCGAACCAAAGATGCCCAGTGTTCACCGTAAATTACGGTATGGCCGTAATTTACGGTGGTTGTTCAAATGTGTTGGGCTTTACGGTAAAACTCTACTGAATTACGGCGGAGTTTTGATGTTCAGTGTTCACCGTAAATTACGGTCATACCGTAATTTACGGTGGAAGTTGGAAATGTTTGGGGCTTTACGGTAGAAGTCTACTGTGTTACGGTGCAAAAAGTGATGTTCAGGTCTCACCGTAATTTACGGTGAGACCGTAAATTACGGTACGCAGAATTTTGCTGTCGGTCGTTTGGGGTTCCGCTTAGATATAAAAAAAAATAAAAAAAATAAAATCTAATAAAAACAAAACCTGGTCACGTGAAGATAACCCCATCCACCCATTCTCTTTCACTTTACCATCATCTCTTTTTTCTCTCAAGACCCACCACAACCTCCATAGTTCTTCTACCTTCACTCCTTCCTAATTCCTTCAATTTCTGTCCAAATCAAAGGAAATTTTGGTCTAACTTGACTAATTTTTCACAAGCTTTTCGATTGTGAGGAGAGATTTCAGAGAAAACGCACTTTTGGGGTCCGAATTCGAAACCCTAGTTTGAGATAATTTGGGGGTTTTGGAGTTTTTGGTTTCACAAGCACTCTTCCATCTTTAAACAAAGGTATGAAAGCTTATTGTGTATATTTTGGTGCTACATTGTGAAAAGTAAGGGATTTAGGTTACTTGTTCATGCCCACTTGCTTGTCCTTAGATATGAATATGAAATTGCTTATTTGAGCATGGTTTTGGTTGTAGATGTAGGATTTGTGGTTAAAGTAGTGAACTTTTGGGATGTTCTACATTGTAGAGACATCATGCCCAATTTTTGAAAAATTTTTGAGATACTTGTGGTTCACTAACGTCTACAACCATGATAACAAGCAAGTGTGGGGATGATTTTGAAGAGAGGGTTTAATTTGGTGTTTGCTTTTGTTGCTTATTTCATGTGTGTAGGAAATGGCTAGGACAAAGGAACAAGCGGGATCAAGTTCGTCTTCATCAAAAGGCAAGGGCAAACAAAAGGAGCAACCACCAAGAAAGAGGCAATATATGGGTAGGGTTAGTGAAAGCGAAAGTGAAGGCGAAGAAGAGATGGAGTTAGACCCGAGTGAAAAGCCGGTATGGAACTCGGGGTCTTTGGATGATCAACCCGAGATTTGGCAGCCAACACTTTACAATGATTGCATGAATAAGTTGAAAAACAAGGCAGTCGCGTTTATTTGTGAGAAAGAAGTTGATGAGCCCCAATTTGGCCAGTTCGGGGTGTTTGCTAAGTTTCGCGCTTTAGGTTGGGAAGGGGCGCTTAAATGCTTCGACAAAGACAAGAGTAACATGTTTATGACAGAGATTCAAGAGTGGATAGCAACCTTACAATGTCACAACTTTAACAAGCCATCACAGATGAAGTTGATCGGGAAGGTACATGGGGTACCGGTGGAGATGTCATTCGACACGTTGAAGAGGCTGGGGAAGTATGACAGTCTCCCGGCTAAGGAGTACATGATTCCCACACTTGATGACCTATTGCTTAAACCAGAAAAGCATGTGAGATGGAACGACATGTTGGCAGCATTATTTTTACCCGGTAGATACAGTGGTGTTCTATACCGGAAGAACTTGAAGATAGAAGCTAAACTGCTGCATACAATCTGCCTTCTCAATGTCATTCCAAGAAGGGGAGACAAAGAACAGGTGAGGTACCCGGAGATACCCGTTCTTTATTTGTTGATGCATGGGTCCCCACGCTTCCCGATACGTTACCTTATCATGCACCACTTATGGATCTGCCGGAACAAATATGGAAGAGACATCGTCCCGTATTGTCGCATAATTACGGGTTTGATGAAACAACAGAAAGCGTTAACATCCGAAGACCGAGGTTTGACAAAAAGGCACCAGCCTTTTACATTGGATAGGTTGGGGAATGTTTGGACGTATACTCAGTCGGAACGTTATCATAAGTTGAAATCGGAAGGTCAACGGTGGAGGGCATTAAAATTGGGTGCAAGAGAGTTGTTACCGGGAGAGCCGGATGAGCCGGAAAGTGATGAAGAAATGGTTCCGAGTGGGGACGAGGATTATGCGGACGAGCCGCATGGTGGTGCAAATGTTGGTCTAGGGGGTTTTGGTGGAGGTCACGGTGGTATGTTCTATGACTATGCGCAACAACCATATGAGCCGGGTTGGGCTTATAGTGGTACAATGCAAGAGGTGATTGAAAGTCAACGTCCGCCGGCATCTATTTTTGATACATGGTCGGGGTCGGAGAGGACGTTGTATGATCAAAACACGAGGAATAGTGCAAGCATAGAGCGGTCGTTAAAACATAGCTTCGATCGCAATGAGGCATGGAACCGTACTTTCGCATACTCTAGAGAAGTGGACACTAATAATCGATATCATGATGATCAGGCGAGGAGGATGCATGCGGATTGGCATGCCGGAAGGCCGGTTGTTGAGGACCCACAACATGTGGACTATGCCTCATTACCGCCTTATGATGGTAGCATTTCATACCCGACTCCACCACTTCACCATTCTCAATGGCTTGACCCAAGGCAGCAGGAGGGAGCGCAACAACAAGCAGGGAGTAGCAGCGGCGCATTCAGATTTGGAGAGTGGAATGATATGATGTCATCCATCTTTGGACCTCCAGGACCGCGCTACTATTAATCAGGTGGTATTCTCTCTTGTGTATAGTTTGTACATACTTTTGGTTTTATGTTGGTTATGGTTGGGAGGATGGGTGGTGTTTGATTATGTGGTTGATTGTTGGGTTGGTGTTTGTTGGTGGTGTCGTGTTTTAAAAAAAAAAGAAGAAAAACATAAAAAAAAAATATAAAAAGAAAAATACAAAAAGAAATTTGGGGTTTGAGTGTTTGAGTGTTTGAGCTTTTGTCGATGTTGATTGAGTTAGTGATCAAAGCCTTCCAAAGCCATACATTGGGGTCAATGTATCCCAAGTGTGGGGATGGGGGGAATTTTTGGAGTTTTTGAAAAATTTTGAGCCAAGCGGAATGATGTGAAAATTTAAACGCCCTAATTTACCCCAAGTTGATGCACCGGCAACCCTTGATACCTTTTTCGTTCTTGGTGAGAGTTGTAGCCACACTTGTACATAAATAATTGTCTTTGATGAGAGTGGCTACGGGTGGGGGTGCATTAGAACTTGTGGTTGAATGCGATTTGAGTCCTTAGTTAGACATGAATGCGGAAAGGATAAGGGCATTTAGGTAGCCTCGTCGTTGGTGTGAGCGAGTGTGGGATTTGGGGGGTTGGACCTCATAAGTATATATATGAGCATGGTAGTGAGAGGGGCGGGGGTTTGGACATTTAGTTGCCCATTTTGTGCCTTTAAAGCTTATCATTTGTTTCCCCTAGCTACTTACTTAAAATTTACCCAAATTTGACCCGGTCTTATAGTGTTAGTGATAGTATTAGTAGTTTTGCTAGTTTGAAGTAGTTATGGTTAATGCGTTATCGTATGGGTGTTTGAAAAAAAAATCAGAAAAAAAAGAGAAAAGCAATGAAAAAAAAAGAAAAAGAAAAAAAAAGGGGGCTTAATTGTCTTGTATATAGTAGTTTGTTTGTTTGTTAGTTTGTTTTTGTTTGTAATAAAAAGACCGGGTCGAATTTTCGCTACTTCATATATATTCCATTCCCTACCTATACACCTAGCCGCGTTACAACCTTGAAGTCCCTTTGATTTGCATTCATGTTTGACCCCTTTTAGGAGAATGATCGATTTAGGTACAAGCTTATGATTGTGCATCCACCCGTTTGCCTAGTGTGTGTCTAGCTTATCTTTGCTAGTTTTCACTTGTAGCCGAGAGGAGAGAATTTGAGAGGGGTGCATTGCTTGGGTGTTAAAAAGGGGTTGGTAAAGAGATTGCATGCTTTGCTTGGTTTAATTTGATCACTTGTTTTGAAATCATTTTGATGAGTTGCTTGGGACAAGCAACGGTTAAGTGTGGGGATGTGACGGGTGGTCCTTTGGACAACCCTTAAGCATGTTTAAAGACGAAATAAGCCTCCACTTAATCGTGTAATTATCTTGAATTAGATAACTACTGTGCTTATGTTTCAGGTGTGGTTTAGGAGCTAAAAGACGGATTAAACGCAGCTTTGGAGGCTTTGGTGATGAACGGGTCGAGCGTGGAACAAGAGACGAAAGAAAGAAGAACATTCAGGTCATCACCGTAAATTACGGTCCCACCGTAATTTACGGTGGACCTGAAAATCAAATGGTTCCCACCGTAGCACAGACTATTCTCACCGTAATACTTTCATGTTCACCGTAAATTACGGTGATGTCGTAATTTACGGTGGAGTCTGCGAAGAAAACTTGTGACTGCCACTTTTAAGTTAGTTTTGGGGTGTCTTTTCATTATCTCTCATCATTGGACGGTTTTGGATCATCATTGGGGCGATTTTTGGCTGCTTGCTTGGTTTGTGAACAATTCTTATCATCCGGTTTGTATTTGTGATTCATATGAACATTGATTTGATTATGATGATGATTCACCGAGCCATGTCCGGCTAAACTCTTCGGTGATCATCTTAGGTGAATGTTTCTTGAACTTTTGTGTGTTTAATTTCTGAATTTCTATAATGATAACTTGCGTTGCTTGAATATCATGGTGTATGTTTGATTGTTTGTAGTGTGTTAATTAATATTGCAATTTCTAGTCTTGATCGTACGTTCTTGGTGCCGTTGGCAATCGAGATATCACGGGAAGGGTTAGGGTTGGTTATTGATTAATTGGTCATCGGGAACGACCTTGCGTTTATATAATCCGAGTACTTTGTTCCCTTTTATCACTTCAATCATCTATACACGAGTTATGTCTATGTAACTCTTTCTAGTTGGAATTACACACAATTGTTTAAAGAAACTGAAACCTAAGGTGATCATTGTTCTCTCCTAATTTGTTTACAACCAACTTTGATTTGAATTAGTTTTTAATTTAGATTTCTAAAACAACAATCCAAACTTTTGAATTTTAAATTCTGCAATTTAGTTTAATATTAGTTTAAGTACAAAGCTATACAATCGACACATTTTCCACATACTCCCTGAGTTCGATACCCTCTTACCACTAACTATAGTTGTTTGGGGATTAAATTGGCGTGACCCACGACATCACGTCACACAGCAAGGAGGTTCCTGTTTTGTTGTTCAATGGGGAAGGTACGTTCGATACTTTGTTATCTTTTTCTTTTAAGAAGGCTTACGCCTGACTGTTGTTCTTTAATGCAGCTGTTGAGCGTTATCAGAGTGCATTCCCTACCTTTGGTGGAGCTATGGGAGTGAGACCCTTAGGTGATGGTGAAGTTATTTGGTATGAGCGAATTAAACCCAACTTCATGTATGCTCCAGCGGAGGTATTTGCTACTCCTCCTGCGGCAACCGAAGGTGCGGGCATCCCCAAACCAAGGCCCTTGCGTGGTGTGACTTCCGCTGGAAAAGAGATTGTTTATCTTTCCAGCGAGGAGTCTATCGGTTCATCAAATCATGAGTTAAGTTCATGGGCTGATATATTTGCAGGTGTGCTGCGCGACCTAGGGATTGACCCTGAGGAGAAGAAAACCAAAAAGGTTGCGATGAAAAAGAAGACTGCCGCGAAGAAGAAAGTGACTGTTGATGCCGGGGCGACCAGCAAGAAGGCGGGGGCGGCCGCGCGACTGCTGAGATTCCGAAAAAAGGTACTATTCACTTCCGTCAGAGTAACCTTGAGGATTTTGCTTTGTATCAAACTTGTATACTCGCCAACATTTTGTGGGTCATATTTTAATACATGTTGCAGGTTGATAGATGATGACATGAAGAAACAAGTTTAGGGTGGACATAGATACACACCTTAATAATAAAAAATTATTCATGTTTCATGTTCATGTTTGCAACATTCTGATTGTATTTGGTTTTTGAATGATGTATGCCATTCGAGTATTTATGAAATTTGATTAATTAATTATTATCACAATTAGTGTTATGATGCAATGAACAATCTTGTTTTCGTCTCACTCCGATGTTTCTGCCATCGGTTGGGATGTGACATGTGAAACTATAAGGACCATTTTTATAAATTGAATCGACTACGATATTTTTTACTTTCCCTTAAACGTCACCCAATAACACAATTGTTTTAGATCCTTAAAACTTTTCTACAATTAAACTCACGGATCGTCACTTTTTTTTTAACTCACAACGAAGTCCAGCAAGACCAAGCTAATGAAATTTGTTAGCAAAATGAAATTAGTTCTGTTTATTGTGGACTTTGGCCCATAAGCTAGTAAGCATGTAGTCTAGCTATATAATGTTTATTTTCTTTCATTTGTACTTGATGTTTTTCCAATGAATAAACCCTAGCCGCTTTTTTTTGTACATGTTTGTCTTTCAACATGGTATTAGAGAATTGTTCGATCCGAAATTTATTGATATGATTTTGGAATAGTAGTAGCAAGCAGCCAAGCACTAGTTTTGCAATGACTTTGGTGGGGTTACGGTGTCGAAATTTGTTATTTTTTTGGCGAAATACATTTCGGAGCCATTGTTCGTCGCATGGTTGGAGTCTGTTATTGGTATGGAAATCTTTAGTTTTTGGTGTTCTTTGTTTTTTTTCTTTTGGGATTGGTAACCAATAAAATTTGAAGATTAGTTGCCACATTCATATAAGTGAAGAATTGATTTGCAAAGTTTTTGTGAAGTATTTTGATTAATATTATTAATTTACTTCGCATCAACACTTTGGTGGATGAATGTGACACTTTAGTGGATAAATTTGATGATCGCAGCTTCGTAGGCATCATCTCGCTTTAAACAAAAGATTGATTTATCGATTTGGGGACAGTAGATGCATTTAGTTTTGGGAGATTATTTTTGGGTATTAATTCTTCGTGTTCATTCATAATATTTTGGTTCTTTTTTGGTTGAGTTCGTTGTTGGGTTCATATTTTGTTGTGCTGTCAGTTCTGTTTGGATTCGTATATGGCTTTGTTCACCACTGGTTCGTATATTCTTCTGTTGTTGGGTTCGTATTCGATGCTTCAGCTGTGGGGTTTGCATTTGATAACGGATTGTTTTGCTACTGTTTAGTATTAACGTTAAGGCGAGAAAGGATGATTCTCTTTCATCTACATGTGCTTTTAAAATTACTGTTGATCAATGTACATATTGCAAACCAAAAAACCATTGGAAGTCTCTGTAACATCCCGAAATTTATTTTAATACAAGAATAAGTTAAATCATGGGAAGTGTTTAAATCAAAAACTTAACAAGTTTCAAGGGGGTAATGTGAAAAATCATAATTATGTAAGGTTTAATTATGTCTAATCCACAAACACACACCCTGTGCGTGTGACAACCCTCACCAAATCAGGTATCCGTACGAATTAATTAATAATTAATTAATGCTTAATTACTGTGCTTGCTTACAGTTGTGATTAAACTACTACTTGATTTCTGAATACGTACACATACATGCATCATACTTTATGGCTGTCACTCCATTACTTACACTGAACTATAGTGACAAACTTGATGCACGAAAGCACAGTAGCACAATGAACGGATAACCCATTAAACATGCTGATATAGCCAGCACTAGACAGACACTGTCTCTAAGGCCAGAATGAGCCGGAAATATATTACTACACTAGTAGGGAGTGTAGGGAGGTGAGGATCGTTAAACTGCGTCACTAGGTGATAGCTATAGTGCCGGGAAGTGCCAAAAACCCACCTTAAATGCAGAATTCTACATCCTTTTATAAAATGCAGCATTGTATTATACTAGTAAAGCGTAAACACATGGCAGAATGGTCCTGTATACTTTCCTAAGTGTCGGGAATAAATTGTGTTACAAAAATATATATAAAGAACCCTTTTTGGACTAATTAAACAAATTAACGAGACGGTACCTAACCGGATAACCGGACATTACCCAGGACACTAATTTTTGTCAATAACATTGTTTTATTATTTTTGGCTAGTCATGGTTCCCGTTTGCCATGACACCCACTAAAAAATAATCAAACTAACTAATAACATCACTTTACTTACATTCTAACTAATACTTGCCATTTAGTTCAATTTTTACCTCAAGAACCCCCCCCCCTCCCCCCCGAAAATTCGGTCCTTGTCGAACCCCCCCCCCCCATATCAACTTCACCATACTCACTATCTGCTACTAGATTTCAATCCATTATTTTATTTGATCTTTGGCTTGTGTAAGTAACCATATTATGTGAATGATCTATAAAAGCATGGCACTTAGATATTCATCATTCCTCACAAGATTTCACCTCTCACTTCACTACTCTCTCTCTCATTTTCGGTCACTCCCAAACCGCCACCATCACCACCCTAAACAACCATCATCTTCCAAGTTTCAAGTCCCATTCAAGGTTAAAAGTTGATACAAGAGAGCTTGCTTTGTGTGGAGCTTCATAAGGGCCTTGTTCTAGCTTGATTCATCATCTTTCCTCATCATCTTTGCACTAGAATTCTACCCTAGCCTTGTGCTAGTAGTAAGTCTCAATTTACCCTTGATCATCTTACTTTTTATGGCTAATATTTGTAGAATGATGTTTATTTCACTAGAACACTAAATGGATTAAACTAGAAACTTGAAACATAAAAGTTACATGATGTTTACATAAGAATGGGTCTTGAAGATGAAATCTTGTTGGATGAGGGTTGGTTAATACATATATGATGATTGATCGTCGAACTCTTGATAAAACCGTTGTTCGGACACTTGTTGACATGATTTAGTAACATTTAAGATATAAAAGAACATGCTGAGTTACTTTTTCAGCCGACTTCATGGGGCTGTAAACAGACCATAATATGTCGAAAAACAGAATTTCTAAAGCCTAAAATATGCATTTTCGAAAAAAGAAGCAAATGGCACTGGAATTGTAATTTTTCGAGGTCGTTTACTATTTTAAAAGTCTGTTTTCATGACAGCAGCTAAGGCTGAGTTTTACTGCAGTAAAATGGGCGATACGTTTTCAGTTATAACTTGAAACCTGAGTATAACCAGCCCTTGAAATTTATACCATAGATGAACACTGATGTATTTGTGACCCTCCAACTGGAATTTCGTAAATCGGACATACGCAGAATTTTAAGCGTATTATTTCGTAGACTGCAATCAGAAGGTAACAAATCTGATTGCAGTCCGGTAAACGATTTTCTATAAAATACGGATAACGAACTGGACCCAGATATTTTTATACAATAATATTTGGTTCATGTAAGACGTTCTATAAAAATTTGGGAATTTTTGGAATAGGTTAACTATTTTATTTAAATGTCCGAAAACAGTCCAGTTTTTCATATATTGAAACTGAAGCGTCAAAGGTAGTATGTTACATGTCAGATTGTAAGGGTTGATTGTTGATGATCATGGTTTGATTTCAAAAGAAAACGATGTGCGTATTAGCACGGGCATCCCCGTTTTTAGGGGAAACTCTGGCGAAATATGCTAAAAATCCCAAGACTTAGAAAATCATTTTCTAACAAGTGTATACAAAGGTGTTTAACTCTATCTCTCGGAAAGTATGGATACGGAATAGTTGCCTAACTATTTTGCCTAAAGACAAAAGTTAAGTTAAAATAATTATTATTTTAACAAGTATAATATCATAGTAACGCAACTCAAAACACTAAACACTAAGCCAAGGCACGGCCCGTTCGTCTAATAGATATTAGTACGTTGTAGGTGGTCATACTGCAGATAGAGTCTTGAGTTGCTGATTCTGAGGACGCACTACTGTGAGTTCATGTCCCCCTTTTCTCTTAATTGTTTTCAGTTTTAAACTGCGGGGGTGTAATACATGTTACTATGATTACGAATACTTTTTACATGGTATGGTTAGCGTAAGGAGGGTTACTACTTAGATCATGTGAGTGAGTAGGCGGGAACTGAAGCCATTAATCCTCAGTGTAGGACCGAGGGTCAGTAGCGGTAGATCTATCTGGGTGTAGCGAGCCCAGCCCCAGGCCCAACAGAACGGACCTCGGGGTGACTTTGAGCCCGACGCAAAAATCTGCTAGGTTTGAGTCTTCCTACTACACTTCACACATATCAATGGCCTTGCAAACCATTGGTGATCTCTTTATTTCCTTATTTGCTACATACCAGGGTTTTAAAATTACAAAGGTTTTGCATACTCACTATACATGAACTCACTCAACATTTTTGTTGATTTTTCCAACTTACATGTATTTCAGGGAATTAAGGATCTGGGACGGTATGCTACGTTTTCACGCTGCGTAAGGGTTATGGGATCATCCAAGTTTAGGAGTTATGGCTTTTACCTGGACGAGTCACAGTTTTTAAACTACGTCTGTTTTATGTTTATGGTTATGTCTACTGAACAATGTTTTTATATTATTAGGTTGTAATTTCCGTTGCATGTGTCAACGCTTTAAAACAACGATGTGGTACTTTTATTTTAAAACTTAAATCAATGGATGATCTGGAAGGTTTTACTTTCATATAGCTTTGTTGTGATTAAGCTATGGTATTAAGAAGTCACACCAAATTAACCCACGCTTCCGCAAAGCCAGGGTGTGACAGTGCATGTTCTGGGATCGATCAAGAGCAGGGAAAACAAGGGTTTACCCTTGTTCTTGCAAAATTCACCAATTGACAAGGAAAAATCAATGTTAATTAGTTGCATGTTTTAAAGTTTCGATCATCTAAGCATACCTAGTGAAGTGGTAAGTCGAATTTCTGAATTTGGTGAATTGTAGAAAAAGGGTTTCAACCCAATCATGAATTTGTGGTATGATTTGTGTTAATTAGATGTTAGGGTTACTCCCTAGAGTAGAAATCATGCTTGATTTTAGTTTAATTGAAAGAAAATTCTATAAAACCCTCCTTGTGAAATTGTGTTATGAATAGGAAGATTATAGGGATTATGATTATATGTAATCTTGATATGTGATTCTGCTTGTAATACTTGAATGCTAGATAAATTGATGTAGACTAAAGGAATTGCAAGAACTAGAGTGATTATTGATGGCATATAGGATGAACTAGCAAAGTCATGCTTTAAATGTTTGTACATTATGCTTTATTAATGTAACGCACACTAGGTGTTTGATGAAATGCTTGAAAGAATAATTATGTGTAATTTGGAACATAATGGAATGAAATGTGGGTACTAAACGAAGGAATGAATGTGTTGATATAGGCGTGAAGGAAGAAGGTTCAAATTCTAAGAAATCAGAAGGATCACAAGACCGAGGTATGTTCCGTTGCATACAAAACCTTATTTACATTTCGTTTAAACTATGAAAAACAATCCTTGTTACAATGATTAGGGTGGTTAGAAAGTAGTAGATAGCAAATCCTTTGCGGATTTGGTTATGCTAACGAAAGTTACAATATGATATGCAAGTCGACCGGTTCGAGTCGAACCATGTCGAGTAAGAATATGGTACCATCCGTTTAGTACGGGAGGTCATGAATGCAATAATGAAAGTATGAAGTTCATCCGTTATACGGATAGAACGAAAGGTTTATGTTGAAAGCAATTAACCCGATGGTACCGGGTCGTAAGTGGTATGCTTGAATCCCATTATAAGAGTATATGCCATACCCATTTAATTGGGTAATCGAATGCGTAAAAGAAAGGATAGTATATAAATGAATGCAATTAAAAAGTTGGTGTTTTAAGCGAAATAAGTATTATGACTAACTTTCTAAAGCTTGTTGTTAAATGTAGGTAAATCCTCAACTTAGGCGACTCGGCGAATTGGAGCGAGCACGTGTTCAAAACATATGTCTTACCATGCGCTTCCGCTAGTTTGTATTAGTGTTTTGGGTCAAAATACCTTTTGAACAATTGGTTGGTAGACACACTTTTTAGTATTCTATGTGTTGGTTTTAGTAGTATTTGTAGAATGGTATTGTCTTGATTATGGATTAAAACAGGGGTATGCTCGTTTTACGGACGGGTCATGCCCAAATTTTGTAAAATTATGTATTAATGATATTAGTACATTTAAAGTTCATGATTCTAGCAAAAATTTTTGGTCATATTTCTTCAACGAAAGTGTGGTTCTAACAAGTTGGTATCAGAGCCTAGGTTTGAAGGATTCGAGCAAGAGTAATAGTGCTTGAACTCAAACCGATGGCTCGTGCAAAAGTGTGCTCGCTCCGAGATCGCCAATGAGGTAAAATTTTAAATTTTCGATTAATATAAGTATGCATAGTGTGTTACGGTATAAGTTTTAAGGTTCAAGTAGGCTACGGGTGATAAGGCGTGTAAAATAAGAAGTCCCGGGACCCGTGTAGCTGAAAACGGACCCGAGAAATAATCGGAACACCCCAAAATTGATTTCCAGCGTTTAAACAGAGGAAGGGCCGTCACCGACGGGGTGTGATGCCGTCGCCGACGCCCTCATGTATGCCGGCGGCTTAAGTGGCTGTCTACGGGATTTTGTGGGCGACGCATGTTCTCAGAGCCCGTCGCCGACGGGGCATGAAGCCGTCGGCGACGGCTAGCGGAAATCAAATCCGCTGAAAAGTTTTTGTTTTGTCTTGTTTTCGTATTTCGAGCTTCTAAGTTGTTCAAAAGCCTATTGAATGCTCGTATAGGGTCTATATAAGGCCTAGTAAGATATATGTGACCACGATTAGTGGGTAAGATAGACGGGCTCATAAAAATTCGAAAGTAATGAGTCGAATGACATGAATGAATGATGAAATCTTAAAAGCGAGTAAAGTTTAGAATATAAGAATGCGAATGAAGTAAAGTCGGACTAATGAACTAAGATGTACTAAAAGTTTGTGATTTGTATTAAACATGAACATGCCAATGTGTAGATGGCTGATGCAAGAAACGTTAATGAAGATGATGATGAAATGACTAGACAAGAAGCATTTAATAGCAGAGTCGTAGAGGTGGCGGAAGGAGTTATGCAAGCTAATTTTCCCCGATTAGCTCAAGAAGTAGAAAGCCGGGTTTTGGGAGTCGTGGATGCTATGATGACTAGCAATATCGAGGAATTGAAAGAACTGATTGAGGGGTCTAAAAGTTAAGGCAAAGAACGACGATGCACGTATAAAGATTTTATGGCGTGCAATCCTGCAACGTACGATGGTAAAATCGACCCGATTGCATGCGAAAGATGGATTTCAAACATAGAAGCGGTATTCATACGCAGTCGGTGTGATAAGGAAGATTAGGTGATGTTCGCTACTGGCCAACTCACTCTCCAGGCGAAAGATTGGTGGGATGCGCATAGCAAGGAAATAGGGGAGGATAGACTCCAAATGATGACCTGGCAAGAATTTAAGGAGCCCTTTATGAGATACCGTTGCCCTCAGTCGGCTATTGATAAGATTCAGGAGGATTTCTTGCGCCTCCGACAGAAAAACGAGTCAATAAACGAAATATCAAATATTTTCATGGATAAGATGAAGTTCTGTGGGGATTTCGTGAAGACTGAAAGAATGAAGATCAATCGTTTTTACGGAGTATTAAAGGCGGAATTTAGGGAGTTCATCACTCTCTCGAAATGTGAGACCCTTGATGAACTTATCAATCTGGCACGAGATAGAGAAATTGAGATTAAAAGGCAAGAAGAGCGTGGTGAAAAGAGATCAAGTGAAAAAGGTGCAAGTTCGAGCCTATCTAAAAAGGGGAAGTATCAAGAGCAAGGTAGGAAAGATAAGTCGAAGGGTGGTATTACGCCTTGCAAGACTTGTGGGAAACTTCACACTGGAGAGTGCTTGTTAGGCAAGAAGTGTAGGACCGGTTTTGACACCGTTCGATTGCGTAACGAACTTTCGACGTGCGGAATCCGTGAACGTGCGTGACCGAACACACAATAACGTACTAGAACCGTGAATCTATTGAAAGATATAACGTGTACAATACAAGAATCACGTAGAGAGTACTTTCTCTCTCTAGACTTTCTCTCTCTAGACTTGAATCTTCTAAATCACCAAATGAGCAAAAGTCTTTAACTTTAAACCTAAAGCTCCAATTTATAGGCCTTGGAATTAATGAGATTTCTCATTAATTACCAAAATGCCACCTTGCTAATTCTATCTAAATATTACAATAAAAGCTTGATTTCTTCGGTTTCTCGCTACGGCTCGAATTGACGAAGGCGATAGATATTAATGCACTAACAATCTCCCCCTTGGATATTGCCGCAGTCATTCTCGTAGCGTCTTGTCTTTCTCTTTTTCGAACAGAATCCCCGTGGATCTGTCTTCAGCTTCAGTTGCTTTCCTCCTTGATAGTCTCTTTCTTTAGGCTCCCCCTTTCGTCAAGCTTCCGTGCTTTTAGGATCGACGCCTGGCTTTCCGTAGCAACAGAATCAGAAACCTACACATCTCAACCTCTTGTAAGACAAAATAATTTTGACTCTAAAAGAATTCACTCAAAAATTCACTCAAAATTCTCAAACATATAACACACAATATTGTGATTCAAATTAATGAATCATCTAAACATTTGAGGATTATTTTCCAACTTCTCATCATCTTAACCAAACTAATTGTTCATCTTGTTTAGCCTTTGAGATTTTGAATATTAGCTTTTCAACATCAGTTGTCGAAAATCTTTTTGGATTTTTTCAATAATATGAAACATAAGTGCAAAAACAAAATTTAAACGCAGAAATAAAATATATACAAACACTATTTTTGTGAGTTTGTGTAAGTGGATCATATCAGTTTTTGAGACAAATCACTAGCACCGTTAAGCTTTAAACATACTAAGTTCTAAACGATTCACATAGATTCACGATATAGTTGTCCTCTTAAGCTCAATCTAAAAACTTTCGAAAATGCTTACCGATACGTTAAGGTATATTAATTTTGCATTAAGTTCTTATGGATCCCACGATCTCAGCATATCCCCTCATCATGCAATACACTAACTCAAGTAATGCCTTTAAACTTTCATCAACTGTGATATGTGCGAAAATAAAGCAGAATGTTTAAACATTAACAATCAGGTCGATACTTCCGTATACGCAGAGAAAGTCCAATGTTTAAACAAAATAAGAAATAAAAAACAAGTTGAAATTGTTTAGGCTTTAACCACCAGGTCGATACTTCCGTATACGCAGAGGTGATCCAAAGCTTAAACGAAACACCAAAGAAAATAAAGCAGAACGTTTAGGCAATAACATCCAGGTCGATACTCACGTATACACAGAGGATGTCCAATGCTTAAACAAAATAAAGAAATCAAACAAGTTTAAATCTTTGCAAAATGAAATGCACAATCACAGTGATTTTTCAGCAAAATTGTGAAAGTTCACAAATTTAACCAGTTTTTATGCTTTTAGCATTCAACGATTACTGAGTAGGTACACAATCAAGAAGGACAAAACTAAGTACTATGCTTTCAATCATGTTTCCCACTAGAACTAGGCTTTTTCATTTAAGTTTGTATCGTTATCGCAAATCTACTAGTCTAGCTGAGCCTATCGTCACATCTTTAGTGAGACCGTTTATCACATTTTACATTTCATTTCTTTAGCATGCTGTGGTAGTCCACTGATTTACTATCATTTCCTCTTGTCTCAACAAAACTCGTTTCTGAATTTTTCAATGTTTTTGGCATTTTTCAAATTTTATAATTTTTTTTAAATTTTTCTCCCCCTAAAATCAAAATATGTTTCAATGTTGATTTTCTGGGAAAATTTGAAAACAAACTGTACAAGAAACGTGACAAACTGATATCAAATTGCTTCAATTCGCCATTCACTTGGCGTAAACAATCAGAACTCCCCCTGACAACAAACTATTTTCCCATTATGATTTCAAAACACTTAAGTTTGTTTTAATCAAAATGGTTTTTCCGGAAAATTAGTTTTGTTGATTTTCACAAACCATTTGTAGGTTAGGGGTTTACTTCATCACTTTGTTTTCCTTTAATCACTTGTCGAAAAGATAAATCAAGTACAACTTTATGTCCTTGATTAGTCTTTTGTTATTCGAAATATCACAGTTACCAACCTGTGAATTTCACAAGAAAGATGTCGATATCTGTTCCACACTTACCAACCTGGGAACTCCGGCAAGTCAAGTTTTTCATTTAAATAGTTTCACCCAAGCCTGACGGTCCTTGGCGCTTTTGAATTCTCGTTCAACAATGGTGGAAAGTTTGCATCATCCATTGTTAAACCAGAATTCTCGACTTTTACCTCAACACATGGCTCTTCTGGCTTTACCACACCAGATTCATTGCCTGAATGTGGCTTGTCTGACTTTGATGTGTCAGATTCATCGCCGACATGTGGCTCCTTTGTTTTCACAGAAACAGATTTCATCGCCAGTAACTTTCTTCTTCTTTCTCTCTTCTGTCCTCAGATTTGCATCTGATGAATTCGTTTTGCAAGACTTGTCATTCTTTGGAGAGCAAGACGATTTATCAGAACTTTTATCTGCTTTACTTGTTGTATCCGAGGACAAAATCCTTTGGAGATACTCTCGTGCTTTCTTCCTCTTCTTCCTCAGCCTGTCTTTCTGCCCTTGAGAAAGCTTTACTTTCTTTTCTTCCACTTTCTGTTCTTTGGGCTTTACTTCGACTTTGACTGATTTCTTCACCCTTTTCTGAGATGCAGCCCTCGATCTTTCATTTGATCTCATTGGGCAATCTCTGGCAATGTGACCTTTGATTTGGCAGTTATAGCATCTTCTTGTCTCAAATCTCTGTCTCTGGCAGTTAACAGCAATGTGTCCTTGAAAACCACAGTTGTAACACACCCTATTATCGTACCAATCTCCTCCATCAATCCAAACACTCAAATCATAGCACTGATTTGATTTGTAGTACTCATGACTTCTCCTATAAGCTTGATTTGACGCTCGAGCACTGTGGTCAAACCTGCACCACTTATTACCAACTTTTTGTGAGTTTTGATTTTCATCTTTTTGTGATTTTTTATAATGATTGGATGACTGAACTGATGAGCTTTTATTGTTGTTTTGAAGATTTTTCGGTTTTTTAACATTTCGTTTTTGTTCCACATTTTTCTTTACAGGTTTTTGCGTTGAGCATTCACCTTTTTCAGTAGAATGTAAAACAGTTTCTTGAAACTTTTCTTTTAATTTCAAAAATATTTTCTTTTTCTCATTTTTCTCATTTTCATCATCAGTTTTATCATCACAATCCTCAATTTTGACTTTGTCAAAATTTGTGACACTGTCACTTATTGGAACTGAATTGATCGGTTTTGGACACACATATGGTGCAGAAGTCACAAAACCTTTCAACTTATTTTCTAATTCAGCAATTTTATTCCGATCACTTTCAGCTTCTTTTTCAAGCTGAATGATTTTAGCAAGATGAGAATTTATTGCAATTTGTTTTTCAAGATTATTTTTACCAAAAATATCTTTCTCATCTTCTAAAATCTTTATTTGATTTTGAAAATCTTTTTCTTTTTCTTTTAAAAATTTGTTTTCCAATGTCAAACTGTTCAAATTACTCAACAGTTTGTCATTTTCAGTTTTCAACTTCTCACAATTTTCTTTCAAAATAAGAATCTGCTTATCATCAGCTTGCTTCTCTGTAACACCCCAAAAATGGGTTTGGTAATTTAAACCCGGTTAATATAAAGGAACGGGTAAAATACTGTTAGGAGTAAAAGTGAACCCGTAAATGAATATTAACTAGGGATAATTAACCTAGTTGAATATTAGTATCGTTGGTATTAAACGAAGGATTGTAACCTTATTTAATTGAAACGAAGTTGAGGGACCAAAACCGTTAAAAAGGGAAACATGATTTATTAAATAAAGGAAAACACACACACACACACTTGGTGTGTGCATGAGACGATCAAGGAGAAGAAGAACAAGGGTTCAAACCCTTGTTCTTGATAAATCTTCAAATTGAAGGGTGGAATGAAGTCCAAATTCACAACCGAACATGAATTAACGATCACCTTGACAAGGGGATCATAAGGTATGTCTTAAAACTTAGATTTGATGATCTTGTTTGAAGTGGGTTATGATCAATCCATGAATTTGTATGAAATTAAGCATGTAGAGGTGTTAGAAACACCAAATAGAACATGTGTTATGAATAATTTCAAGTAATTGGGTGATTTAGAATAAAACCCATTGCATGAGTGTGAAGATGATGATCATGATGAACTTGAAGATGTTATAGTGTGATCTTGTAATATATAGGAGTGTTATATGATAGGCTAAGATAGATAAACTTGATGTAGAATTTATGAATTATGACATTTTGCTTGAATGTAATGGTTCATAAGATGAAATAAGGAAGAACATGCTTAAAGCACTTGTACATTATGCTTAGAAAGTGATACGCGCACCAGGTGTTCGATGAAATGCTTAGGAGAAAATGATAGTTGAGATTGTATGCTAATAATGAATAAATGTATGTAGAGTGTGATGATGATGTATTAGATAACAAACTTGTATAAGGAATGTGTTTTAAATGAATTACAAGTGGAAATTAGTTTGATAAGATGATATGGCTAGAAACCTTCATTAAAAGATATGTATGCTCATGTATGCTATGATGAATGTGCTAGCATGTACGGATAGGAGTCATGTCAACATGGACACAAGCATGGAAGGTCAACGGGCCAAGGATAAACACGGAAGCTATGCTTGAACTCGGACGCACGAGGTAAGTGAATCCCGAACTTACACTTTGGATGTAAAATGTATTGTAGTATAATGAATATTATTAATCATGTGAGAAAGTATGATACAATGGAAAAAAATAAGGTAAGTTTACGGTAAATGTGTCGAAAATGGTTAAGAAATAGTTTCTATTAAGTATAGGTAAGAAAGAAGCTTACATGATGGTACTATGCATAAAGATGAAATAAGTAGTTTTACGCGTAGGTATGGGTTAGTCTACAAGTAAGTAATTGGGAATCATAGGAGAGTATGACTATAAACTCGTAAGTATGGAGAATTATTTGTATGCAAATTACATGTATAGACGTGTGTGTTTAGGATTGTAAGTAATATTGTGTAAAATGTAAGTTGTAAGTACATGTACAAATAGAAAGGGTATGTATGCATGAATTGGAATTTAGTTATATGTACAAATGTATGAGACTTGTTATGCGTATACATGGATATGTTCGTATGAATGAAATCTAATGATGCTAACCGTTTTCCTATTTAGAATGAAATAGGGAATGCAGGTATACTACTGATGGAAGTTGAAGGTAGGCGCCGAAATTCAATGCGGGTGGTTTGAATGGATGAAAGAATGGATTAACATAAGCGAAAGCAGGATATGTTGACGCCTAATTATGCATGTTTATATTTTATGTATGATGACACCGGTTACTAATAAAGTGATTGTACGTGGTGTCTGCAGGTTGTACAGAACTGCGAATTCTCATCACGAAGCGTAACGGTCGAAGATCGAGTCAAGTCGTGGATTGTACGTGTGGGTGCGTGGTCACGTAATTTAATATATGTATGTCTGATTGTATAAATTTATAGAATGCATTAATGTATTAATGTAAAAGAGTGTTTTAATGTAGTTCTAAGTATGTTAGAATGAATATAATGAAAGAAAATTTTAAGTTCGTATTTCCGCTGCGACTTTTGGTTAAAACGTGTTAGGGCGTTACAAGTTGGCATCAGAGCCTAGGTTTGAGTGAAATCAAGTACAAATAAGTGAGTACTTGAACTCAAACCCGTGTGCTCTTGTGACTAATGACTTGTACAATCCAAGACTCGATCAAGACCGAAAGGTAAAAATTTAATGTAAGTAAGTATGTGTGATTGATATTAACAATGATGAATATTGAAAGGTGAGCTTGTTGGAAAATGAGGACGTTCTGCAGTTGCGGGCTAGCACGAAGGTTATGGCGTGTGATATGCTAGAAAAAGGGACCCCAGGTACACAAATTTTGAATTTGGTAAGTATCGGTAGGTAGTATACCCTTATATACGAGGGTGAAATCCTTTAAGGATTCATGTGAGTATGGCACGAACTTAAGACCGGTTCCCTGGACATAAAGTGCTAATTCTCATGAAGGCACGAGACTAGTATGTGGATTGCAGGCTTGGCCAGTGTGCAAAAAGCATAGGACGCTCGTGAGGCCATGAGAAGCATCACGTGTATGTCCGGACGAACTGGGAATAGGAGTCGTGTGGGAGGGAAAGAAAGGGGTCCAACGATTCCTTAAGAAAAGGGACACATCAAGTCGAAATGCCCAAAACTCCAGCAAGAGTCAAAAAAGGAAGATAAGAAGCAAGAGGGTTCTAAGGCTAAAGGGAGAATGTTCCAAATCACATCCGAAGAAGCCAAGTCCCATCCGAATGTGGTCTCAGTTATTTTTCTATTGAACTCCATACCGGTTTATGTTTTGTTTGATACCGGAGCCACTATGTCATTTATTTCAAATGAAATTGTACAACATCCTTCATTTAAGATTGAACGAATGCCGATGCCTCTAGAAGTAGAAATAGCCGATAGTAAAATCTATATGTTACACGAGATTTGTAGAAATTGCAAATTCACTATAGAAGATGAGGAATTCGATATTGACTTCATACCTATGGTTTTGGGGGAATTTAAAATGATAGTGGGAATGGATTGGTTGGCACGACACCATGTAGAAATTAATTGTGAAAATAAGATGATGCTTGTCCAAGCTCCAAGTGGAAGGCAATTAAGTATTCAAGGAGAGAGAAACGTGGAAACCCAATTGTGCACCCTTGTTCAAGCCTTTAAATACGTACTTAATGGGAGTAGAGCATACCTAGCTTATGTAGTAGACGCTCGACAAACTCTCCCGAAGCTTGAAGATGTTGAGGTCGTGAATGAATTTCCGGATGTATTTCCAGAGAAATTGCCAGGACTCCCTCCCGAACGGGAAATAGAGTTTCGCATTGACTTGAATCCGGGTGCAAAGCCGGTTGCGAAGGCTCCCTATAGACAGGCTCCCACCGAGATGCGGGAGTTAATGACACAACTACAAGAATTGCTAGATAAGGGCTTTATACGCCCGAGTGTGTCGCCTTGGGGAGCGCCTGTTTTATTCGTTAAGAAGAAAGATGGGTCGATGCGCATGTGCATCGATTATAGAGAATTAAATATGTTAACCATGAAGAACCGCTACCCTTTACCTATAATTCACGATCTTTTTGATCAATTACAAGGGGCGAGTTGGTTCTCTAAGATTGACCTGCGTTCGGGGTATCATCAAGTCAGAGTACGAGGGGAAGACATTGCAAAGACCACATTTAGAACCCAATACGGACATTATGAGTTCTTAGTTATGTCCTTCGGGTTAACGAACGCTCCAGCAGCATTTATGGATCTTATGAACCGGGTATGCCGACCAATGTTAGATAAGTCCGTGATAGTATTCATAGATGATATCCTAATTTATTCGCGAAGCAAGGCTGATCATGCGAGGCATTTGCGAGAAGTACTTGAAATTCTCCGTAAAGAAAAATTTTATGCCAAATTCTCAAAGTGCGCCTTCTGGCTTAGAGAGGTGAAGTTTCTGGGTCATGTAATCAATTCGGAAGGAGTTTTGGTGGATCCGTCAAAGATTGATGCCGTAATGAAATGGGTTTCCCCGAAAAATCCGACTGAGATAAGAAGTTTTCTAGGCCTCGCGGGATACTACAGATGGTTCATACAAGATTTCTCGAAAATAGCCTTACCCTTAACCAAACTGACGAGAAGAAAAGAAAAGTTTGTATGGGGTAAAGAACAGGAAGAAGCCTTTCGAATATTAAAGGAGAAATTGTCGAGTCCTCCGGTCTTGACTTTGCCAGATGGGACTGAAGATCTGGTTGTTTATTCAGACGCTTCACAGCAAGGTTTAGGTTGTGTTTTGATGCAAAGAGGAAGGGTTATTGCATATGCTTCGCGACAATTAAAGCCCCATGAGGTAAACTACCCAACACATGATCTGCAATTGGCAGCAGTAGTGTTCGCCTTAAAGATGGAGACACTACCTGTATGGTACGAAATGTACAATTTACTCGGATCATAAAAGCCTCAAGTATTTCTTTAAACAGAAAGACTTGAATATGAGGCAACGAAGATGGTTAGAACTGATTAAAGACTATGATTGCGACATACTTTATCACCCGGGAAAAGCGAACGTGGTGGCAGATGCACTAAGCCGAAAGGAGTCTCCACCTTCAATTCGAGTGAGATCCATGAAGATGATAGTTACACCACGTTTGCTTGAAATGATACGGGATTCCCAAATAAAGTCGCTTGAAGCGGAAGATTTAAAGAAAGAAAGATGAAAAGGTGTGGTCGATAAGCTAGAAGAAAACTCGACCGGACTCAAGACGAGATTCGGCCGAATTTGGATACCCCGTTTCTGTGAAGTCAAGACTGCGTTACTTGAAGAAGCTCATAAGTCATGATATTCGGTCCACCCCGGGGCTACAAAGATGTATCGGGACTTGAAGGCCAATTATTGGTGGTCGGGCATGAAGCGCGATACCGTCAAATATGTCGCAAAATGCTTAACATGCTCCAAAGTGAAAGCAGAACATCAAAAGCCATACGGAGAATTACAACCTTTGGAGATACCGGTATGGAAGTGGGAGGAACTAACGATGGATTTAGTAACCAAGCTTCCTAGAACGAAAAAGGGGCATGATGTGTTGAAAAACACCGTCATTTACTCGTGTATTTTGTATTTTATTTTTATAGTTTTTGGGTCATTTTTAGTCTTTATACAGTCGCATTTGATTAGTTTGTGTTTTGGCAGGTCCTGGTGCAAATGGAGAAAAAAAAGAGTAATATGAAAATGATCAGTCAGTTGGGTCGAGTGGGGGCACCAGTGACCGAAGTAAAAGCGCCACTATTTTTCTAGAGTGGGCCGTACCCGCTATCTCTATGTTGTTGACTAAGGGTTACGTCATAAATTCAATGGCCAAATTCAAAAGAATAAAAAAAAGGGAATCTTGAGGCAAATACATATCTGGACGTGAAGGTGTGAAATTGGAATTATTGGGCTTGGCAAAGTTAGATGCAATTGGCTGGGCATCTTTGGTGAATTCTAGTTGGGGCCGCCATATATCAAAAGTCCAACCACTTACATAATATTATGGATCAGGATATGTTTTGTGGACTTATGATCAGTAAAAAAAAAACCCTATTGGAGTATTATTTAGGGGAGACAACATCATAGGCAGAAGACATCAGAGGCACGAAAAGTCAAGGGATATACATAGTTTGGCGGCAGCAACAACAAATCGGGAAGAAAGGCAGCAAGTGGAGGCTAATATTTTCGGAGGGACAACAGTGGACGAAGACAAAAGAAAAGAAAGAAAAAAAGGTTATTATTGTTATTTATTTTTAATATATTTGTTTTCAACACTGGTAGATTTAAACATTAAACTTTGTTCTTTTTATTATTAAACATGATGCATGCGATTATATTGAACATGGTTTATGCGTTTTTATTTACTATGAGTAGCTAAACTTTTTATGGTTGCCAAGGGTTGATGAACTAGATGATTGTTTGAATGATTAACTTTTGGTTTTGAATGAATGTGATGATTTATAAGTTATAATTTTTGAACCTGATTCTAAATATTTGTGTGTTGGTTTTGATTGGTTTGATAATTTATTTGTTGGTTCCATTGCGCTAGATACTTAGAAATATACTTTAGAGCCAGGAGTCAGTCTAGGTTGTAATCTTTCAGTCTAGACCTTGAAAGTGAGAAATCTAATTCAAGTTTAATAATTATTAAAACCAATTAATTAAAACGTGCAATATTTTCTAGAGGTGAGAAATCTAATTTAGAATTGCTAGGTTATTAGTTGGGCGTTGTTTGGCAGTTTGGGTGGCCGATAACTCGGGTTCATCTGTTTATTCGCGTCTAGAGTTTTCTAGGGTCTCGGTGTTCTTAATTATTTCTGCTTCATAATTTGAGGGTTTTAGTAAATAAATTGCTTTATACATGATAGTTGTGGGATTTGGTGGTCGATAACTCGAGTCAGTCCATTTTAGCATTTCATCACTTGTCATACTGTCAGGTTCGGTTTACCTTCCGGGGGTTTATCGGGTTAGGCATAGTCTTCATTCGAAACCAAGGTTAGGATTTTATGCATGATTCTAGGGATTCTTACCTAGGTAACCTATTTTTCCCATACTTGAGTTTCAGTCCAGTCTCTAGTTGTTTGCGCTTGCTGCTGTTTGGTCGTCTATTTATTTAAATTGCTTTTTAGTTTAAAAATATTCTTCTTAGAACAAAACCAATTTATTAGGCTAGGGGTCGATAGAGGTTTAGTATCAAGAGTCGCTAGATTGTGTCCACGGTTCGATACTCGAACTTACTTGTTTTACTACTTACGACCGGTACACTTGCCGGTAGTGTGTGGTTTACGGGTTTTTCCAATTTTTAAAACTTGTTGAATTTAATTAATATATATTTCACACATCAAGTTTTTGGCGCCGTTGCCGGGGATACAGTGCGCTTTTGAGGACGACCCGAGTCGGGGATTTAGCCATTTTACTGCTTTCTTAGATTAGTTGTTTGTTTTATTTCTTAGTTAATAAAATAAAAAATAAAAAAAAAATAATAAAAACCAAAAAAAATAGTTGTTTGCTTTCTTAGGATACTTGCTAGTTCTGTGTGCCTACTTGTTTAGCTAGCTTGTTTGTGATTCGTACCATTTTACACTTGCTTTTCAGTGTATGCACACACGTTCCTCGGGCCCAGCTGATACTTCACCATTCTCTGAACCCGAACGCGAGTTTCACTGTCGTTTACGCCAGCCACAGGTACTTCTTTCTGATCTTGTCTTTTCTGTAGTTATGGCTGACCGTAGGACCGTTGCTGAGCACATTAGTGTTGCTCCCACCACCGTTCGCTCGAGCATCACACTTCCTGCTGTGGAGGCGAACAACTGGACCATCCCACCCACCTTGATCAACACCATTACCCATTCGGTCCAGTTCCATGGTTTACGAGACGAGGACCCGCATGCTCATCTGACTAGATTCGGTAGGGTCTGTAGTACTTTCCGCCTTACGGGCGTTACTGAGGAGGCCATTCACCTTCGTTTGTTTCCCTTCTCACTCACTGATCAGGCTGCTATCTGGTTGGACTCCCTCCCACAGGGAGCAATCACTACTTGGAATGATCTTCAATCTAAATTCTTACAGAAATACTTCCCACCTGCAAAAACCGCTCGTCTTAGAAATCTCATCTATGCATTCACTGAGCAGCCAGGGGAGTCTTTCTACGAGACATGGGATAGGTTTAAGGCGCTGCTAAACAAGTGCCCACACCATGGGCTTGAGGAGTGGAGAATCGTGGAGAAATTCTATAATGGAGTTTCTGAAGCGACTAAGAGACTGCTTGACTCCACAGCAGGAGGCAACATGATGAAGACCAAGACTGCTGCTGAGTGTCTTGAGATGATGGAGGATCTAGCACCAGTACTTATACCGAGCCAGGCTCCGGGGGCGTTACTGCTGCCTCTAGGGGTATTCATACGGTAGATTCTAGCGTAGCTTTAGCCGCCCAGGTCGAATCCTTGACAAAGATGGTCAAGGACATTCAGGTTAAGATTAGCTCTAAGTGTGAGGTGTGTAGAGGTGGGCATGAGACGGTAGATTGCCCGGTAGGATCTGAGGAGGAGTTGAGTTTTGTCCAGAACCAGGGACGAGGCCAGGGTTACAACTCTGGATGGCAGTCACGCCAAACCTCGAACTGGCAGGGCAGGAATCCCCCTGGATTCCAGCCTCGCCAGAGTCTGTTTCAGACCCCTGCGGATGGACAGAACAGTGGAGAGTCTAAATCTGAGCTGAGCGAGTTTTTGAAGAGGAATGAGGAGAGTCAGAGTAGGACAAATAAACTCCTAGAGTCGATAGTGATGCAAGGTGAAGCTAGACATCAGGAGCAGGTCAAGAAAAATCAAGAGTTTGAGCTCATGTTCAGGAATCAGGGGTCCACCATAAAGAGTCTAGAGAGGACCGTAGGAGAGATGGCCAATAGGATGACTGAGAGGCCAGTAGGTACATTCCCTAGTAGCACCCAGACTAACCCAAACGCCACTGCAAAGGCAGTGACTACTAGGAGTGGTAGAGGGGTAGAAGTAGAGAAGCCGGTCGATGAGGTCGAGGATCCGGTTGATGAGGAGATTGAGATGGAGACTCCTGCTGGCGATGTGCACCCTAGGCTGCGCCCAGCAAGTACAGCACAGTCCAGCGAGTCTTCGGGAGAGAAGAAGAAGGAGAAGGAGAAGGAGCCACTTAGAGTCTATAAACCCACAGCTCCTTACCCTGGTAGGCTTTTAGCTAAGAGTGATTCTGAGCAGTATTCACGGTTCTTAGAGATGCTGAAAAAACTCCATGTGAACCTTCCTTTCATTGAGGCTCTGTCTAAAATGCCTAAGTATGCCAAGTTCCTAAAGGATCTTTTCACAAACAAGAAGAAACTAGAGGAGTTGTCTACTGTCACTCTTAGTGAGGAGTGTTCTGCAGTCGTGCAGAACAAGCTTCCTAAGAAGATGACTGATCCAGGGAGTTTCACCATTCCGTGTCTGATCGGAGATCTTACTGTCAGCCATGCGCTGGCCGACCTAGGAGCTAGCATTAACCTCATGCCTTACTCCATTTTCGCTAAGCTCAATCTAGGCGAGCCATCTCCTACGCGCATGAGTCTTCAGCTCGCAGATCGATCTGTGAAGTTTCCACGTGGTATCGTAGAGAATATGCTTGTCAAGGTTGACAAGTTCGTTTTTCCGGTGGATTTCGTCATTCTTGATATGGACGAGGATTCTAAAGTTCCGCTCATTTTAGGACGTCCATTCCTTGCCACTGCCCGAGCCGTCATTGATGTTCTTGACGGTAAGCTTACTCTCCGCGTCGACGATGATGCGGTCACCTTCGACATTCAGCATTCGATGAAGCATACGCCGCAGCATGACGACACTCTTTACTTTATAGACGCTCTTATGTCACATGTGGGTAGTTTTCTTGGTGAGGTTTGCGGTAGAGAGTCTATAGAGACCCAAATGTTAGGGGTAGATGTCAAGGGCATTGAGTTAACCGAGTTCGACCTAGAGCAGGATTCACCATTACCATCCAGCGAGCCATCCATAGGATCCGAATGTTCTAAGGTTTCTGAGGTGTTTGAAGTGTTAGAGAGAAAGACTCCTGAGGAGAAACCATCAGTGGAGATACCCCCGCCTCTAGAGCTGAAGGAACTGCCATCTCACTTGGAGTATGCATTCCTTGGCGAGGGATCTCAGTTGCCCGTCATTATTTCATCGAGTTTGACGGAGGAGGAGAAGGAGAGACTGATGGTTGTTTTGAGGGCGCACAGGCATGCTATTGCCTGGAAGTTAGTAGATATCAAGGGTATTAACCCTTCCTTTTGCACCCACAAAATTCTTATGGAGGAGGAGTATAGACCGGTGGTACAGCCACAGAGGAGGTTGAACCCCAATATGCAGGATGTGGTGAAGAAGGAGGTGTTGAAGCTGCTCGACGCTGGCCTGATTTACCCGATCTCTGATTCTGCATGGGTCAGCCCTGTCCAGGTAGTTCCTAAGAAGGGGGGTATGACCGTGGTGGTGAATGAGAAGAATGAACTGATACCCACCAGGACAGTCACTGGATGGAGAGTCTGCATTGACTACCGCAGACTCAATGATGCCACCCGCAAGGATCACTTTCCCTTGCCGTTTATTGATCAAATGCTTGAGCGACTGTCGGGGCAGTAGTTCTATTGCTTCCTTGACGGTTTTTCGGTTATTTCTAGATTCCCATCGCACCGGAGGATCAGGAGAAAACCACCTTTACATGCCCCTACGGCACCTTTGCGTACCGACGCATGCCGTTTGGACTATGTAATGCTCCGGCTACTTTTCAGCGCTGTATGGTGGCCATCTTTCACGAGCTTATCGAGGACTCCATGGAGGTTTTCATGGACGACTTTTCTGTTTTTGGGAGTTCCTTCGATTCGTGTCTGCGTAATCTAGATCGAGTGCTAGCTCGTTGTGAGGAGACGAACCTAATGCTTAATTGGGAGAAGTGTCATTTTATGGTTCGTGAGGGGATTGTGTTAGGTCACAAGATTTCACACGCAGGGCTTGAGGTGGATCAGGCCAAGATTGATACGATTTCTAAGCTCCCGCCGCCTACTTCTGTGAAATCTATTAGGAGCTTCTTAGGTCACGCAGGATTCTATCGCCGCTTTATTCGTGACTTCTCTAAGATAGCTAGACCCATGACCCAATTGTTGGAGAAGGACAGGCCATTTGTTTTTGATGCCGAATGCACTAGGGCCTTTGAGTTGTTGAAGGAGAGGCTTGTTACTGCTCCCATCCTTGTGGCTCCCGATTGGAGCCTTCCGTTTGAAGTCATGTGCGACGCTAGTGATTCTGCTGTTGGAGCCGTCTTAGGGCAGCGTAGGGAGAAGCATTTTCATCCCATCTATTATGCTAGCAAGACCCTAAACGATGCTCAGGAGAATTACACCACGACTGAGAAGGAGTTGTTAGCACCGTGTTCGCATGTGACAAGTTTCGGTCCTACTTAGTGCTTTCTAAGACCATTATTTTTACCGATCACGCTGCACTTAGGTACTTGTTCGCGAAAAAGGACGCGAAACCCAGGTTGATTAGGTGGATTCTCTTGCTCCAGGAGTTCGACATAGAGATTAGGGATAAGAAGGGAGCAGAGAACGTGGCTGCTGACCACCTATCTAGGCTTGAGAATTCAGAGAGTGAGCCGTCTAGCGGGGGGACAATAGGCGATTCCTTCCCCCATGAGATGTTGATGTATGTGAGGGCCCAGGAGGAGGGCTACCCCTGGTTCGCAGATTTTGCGAACTACCTGTCCACAGGAGAGCTTCCACACGAGATGCCATACCAGCAGAAGAAGAAATTCCTTGCCGGCCTTAAATTCTACATATGGGAGTATCCTTATTTGTTTAGGATAGGTGCGGATCAGATGGTTAGGAGGTGTGTGACTACACCCGAGACTCGTAGTATTCTTGAGCATTGTTATTCGGGGCCCGCTGGTGGCCACTACGGGGGAGCGTATACCGCTAAGCGAGTGTTTGATTCGGGGTTTTATTGGCCCACCATCTTTAGGGACGCCCACGAGTTTGTTCATAGTTGTGATGCTTGCCAGAGAGCCGGCAACATCTCATCCCGGAATGAGATGCCCCAAAACCCCATCCAGGTGGTTGAGATTTTTGATATCTGGGGCATCGATTTCATGGGACCCTTCCCCATGTCACATGGGAGTCGTTACATCCTTGTAGCTATCGATTATGTGTCTAAGTGGGTAGAGGCGAAAGCTTTGGCCACTAATAGTGCTAGGGTTGTAGTGAAGTTTCTGAGAGAGTTGTTTGCTAGGTTCGGCACTCCTAAGGCCATCATTAGTGATCGTGGCACCCATTTCTGTAACTCGCAGATGGAGAAGGTGTTGAAGCGCTATGGGGTCACCCATCGGCTTTCGACTGCCTATCACCCTCAGACGAGTGGACAGGTGGAGAATGCCAATCGTGGCATTAAGCGTATCTTGGAGAAGACTGTCGGACAGAGCCGCATTGACTGGGCCGACAATTTAGATGACGCACTCTGGGCTTTCCGTACTGCATATAAGACACCTATCGGGACCACACCCTTTAGGATGATCTATGGGAAAGCGTGCCATCTTCCGGTTGAGTTAGAACACCGGGCGTATTGGGCCTTGCGAAAGGTCAATCTTGATATGGACGCTGCGGGTAAGAAACGGTTTCTCCAGATACATGAGTTAGAAGAGTTGCGTGATGAAGCATACGAGAAGTCGTGGGCTTACAAGGAGAAGACTAAGCAGTTGCATGACCGCCACATTAAGAGTGTGAAAGAATTTAAGTGTGGGGATAAGGTGCTGCTTTATAATTCCCGGTTGAGGTTGTTTCCGGGAAAGCTGAAGTCGCGATGGACGGGTCCGCATTTAGTCACAGAGGTTTTTCCGTATGGCACTGTCGAGATTGAGAATGAGGAAGGTCAAAGGTTTAAGGTGAATGGGCATAGGTTGAAAATCTACATTGAGGGCCCATCTGAGGAGAGAGAGGGAGAGACGCTTGATCTTCCCGAGGTTGGCATGAGCGTGTGAGGTGTAGGCATATTTGTTGTAGAGTTTTGTATATTTTCTTCATTTTACTGTTAAGTCAGTTTTGAGTCGGTCTTCGTTTAGAGTCGATATTATGCTTGGGTTTGCTTTGTTTTGTTTGTGCAGGTTTGGAGGATACCGCCCGTACTCAATCTCCATTCGGGCGGGGATTTCGAGCTTATGTCATTATTGTAAAAGGCAGCCAGGTATATCAGTCTTGTATACGATCGCGAAGGAAATGCTATACGGTCGTGTACGGGTTCGGATTGATGACACGCGCAGCTGGCACTGATTTTTATCCTAACCAGCTAAGTCCTTTCCGATTCGTTGTATTTTTGTATATTATATTAGGATTTTATTTCATATTTTTTTTAGTGGTCTTTCATCCTACATTGGGGACAATGTAAACTTTAAGTGTGGGGATGGGAGACTACGTCTTTTTAGCTAGATTTGAGTAAAAAAAATAAAAAAAAATGAAAAAATTGAAAAAAAAAGTGAGTTTGTTGCGAGTCCCGGTCCTGTAGCGCGTAGAAAACAAAAACCTTTTCAAAACGTCGGTCAAAAACGGTTTAGGTGTCGAATTTACGAGTCGAGAGCGCATGTTTCTTTAAGTTGCGGGATAGTAGGTTGACTGAATCGGTTTTTGGGAGTAAAAGGTTTTGGGATGCCTGGGATAGTGGATGGAGCCAGAGAGTTAATTAGTTGTGCATTGTCGATATCGGTAGCCTTATTTTCCACATGATAGTGAGATTTGAGCCTTTACATGTCATATATATATGATCATTATTTCCGTTTCATGTGTGTTTACCGACTTGTTGCATTACTTTAGAACTTGTGCGTTTTGATGCAGTTTGAGACCTTTGGTTAGGATTTTGGCATGGATATGATAGAGGCATTAGGATCACCCTATTTGTGTAGCCTTTGTGTTTGACCCGTTTCACCACTACCTTTAGATACCACTTTGAGCCTAGCCATTCGTTTGTTACCCGTTTGTGATTTGATAACCGGATCGTGTTACGTGATTATTATATTTGTGAAGAAAGAAAAAAAATGATGAAATAAAAAAAATTGAAAAAAAAAAGCAAAAGAAAAAAAAGAATAAAGTTGTAGGTCAAAATGACCAATATGTTAGTATTTGTTTCGTGCTTATCCGGTTTATCGTGTGATTATGTGTTTAGCCACTTATACCAAAAAAAAAATAACCTACCTTTAGCCCTTGCCTACCCGTTTAAGTCATTTTGATCCGTGCCGAATTCTAACATTTAGGTGGAGATTTGATTGACGTACAAGCTTATGATAGTATGCTTCATAGTTTGGTTTTGAGAGTTCACTTACATATATATTAGCCGAGAGATGAGTGAAATTGTGAGGGGTGTCGACATTGCATAATTGATTGCTTGAAGGTAAGAAAAACTTGATTAGGTAGGCCCGTTTTCATTTAAATATTATGATTCGTCACCTTTTGAACGTTGTAAGTCTTGCGAAACTGCTGTGTTTGATGATTTCGTAGTTCGCGTTATAATTTGTTCGAGACTTGCGTTGTTGTTAAATGTTTAAGTTGGACATGTTGCTTGGGATTTTGCTTAGGGACAAGCAAAAGATAAAGTGTGGGGATATTTGATGTGTTGAAAAACACCGTCATTTACCCGTGTATTTTGTATTTTATTTTTATAGTTTTTGGGTCATTTTTAGTCTTTATACAGTCGCATTTGATTAGTTTATGTTTTGGCAGGTCCTCGTGCAAATAGAGAAAAAAAAAGAGTAATATGAAAATGATCAGTCAGTTGGGTCGAGTGGGGGCACCAGTGACCGAAGTAAAAGCGCCACTATTTTTCTAGAGTGGGCCGTACCCGCTATCTCTATGTTGTTGACTAAGGGTTACGTCATAAATTCAATGGCCAAATTCAAAAGAATAAAAAAAAAAAGGGAATCTTGAGGCAAATATATATCTGGATGTGAAGGTGTGAAATTGGAATTATTGGGCTTGGCAAAGTTAGATGCAATTGGCTGGGCATCTTTGGTGAATTCTAGTTGGGGCCGCCATATATCAAAAGTCCAACCACTTATATAATATTATGGATCAGGATATGTTTTGTGGACTTATGATCAGTAAAAAAAAAAACCCTATTGGAGTATTATTTAGGGGAGACAACATCATAGGCAGAAGACATCAGAGGCACGAAAAGTCAAGGGATATACATAGTTTGGCGGCAGCAACAACAAATCGGGAAGAAAGGCAGCAAGTGGAGGCTAATATTTTCGGAGGGACAACAGTGGACGAAGACAAAAGAAAAGAAAGAAAAAAAGGTTATTATTGTTATTTATTTTTAATATATTTGTTTTCAACAATGGTAGATTTAAACATTAAACTTTGTTCTTTTTATTATTAAACATGATGCATGCGATTATATTGAACATGGTTTATGCGTTTTTATTTACTATGAGTAGCTAAACTTTTTATGGTTGCCTAGGGTTGATGAACTAGATGATTGTTTGAATGATTAACTTTTGGTTTTGAATGAATGTGATGATTTATAAGTTATAATTTTTGAACCTGATTCTAAATATTTGTGTGTTGGTTTTGATTGGTTTGATAATTTATTTGTTGGTTCCATTGCTCTAGATACTTAGAAATATACTTTAGAGCCGGGAGTCAGTCTAGGTTGTAATCTTTCAGTCTAGACATTGAAAGTGAGAAATCTAATTCAAGTTTAATAATTATTAAAACCAATTAATTAAAACGTGCAATCTTTTCTAGAGGTGAGAAATCTAATTTAGAATTGCTAGGTTATTAGCTGGGCGTTGTTTGGCAGTTTGGGTGGCCGATAACTCGGGTTCATCTGTTTATTCGCGTCTAGAGTTTTCTAGGGTCTCGGTGTTCTTAATTATTTCTGCTTCATAATTTGAGGGTTTTAGTAAATAAATTGCTTTATACCTGATAGTTGTGGGATTTGGTGGTCGATAACTCGAGTCAGTCCATTTTAGCATTTCATCACTTGTCATACTGTCAGGTTCGGTTTACCTTCCGGGGGTTTATCGGGTTAGGCATAGTCTTCATTCGAAACCAAGGTTAGGATTTTATGCATGATTCTAGGGATTCTTACCTAGGTAACCTATTTTTCCCATACTTGAGTTTCAGTCCAGTCTCTAGTTGTTTGCGCTTGCTGCTGTTTGGTCGTCTATTTATTTAAATTGCTTTTTAGTTTAAAAATATTCTTCTTAGAACAAAACCAATTTATTAGGCTAGGGGTCGATAGAGGTTTAGTATCAAGAGTTGCTAGATTGTGTCCACGGTTCGATACTCGAACTTACTTGTTTTACTACTTACGACCGGTACACTTGCCGGTAGTGTGTGGTTTACGGGTTTTTCCAATTTTTAAAACTTGTTGAATTTAATTAATATATATTTCACACATCAGGGCATGATACAATATGGGTAATCGTAGACCGACTTACGAAAAGCGCTCACTTTCTACCCATCAAAGAAGCTTACTCTTCCGAGAGGATGGCAGAAATTTATATGAACGAGATCATATCTCGACACGGGGTGCCCGTGTCAATCGTCTCGGACCGGGACACTAGATTTACTTCTCGTTATTGGCAAAAGTTTCACGAGAGTGTGGGCACGAAGTTACACATAAGCACTGCCTACCACCCTCAGACTGATGGCCAGTCAGAAAGAACCATTCAGACACTTGTCGATATGTTGAGAGCGTGTGCCCTAGATTTTGGAGGAAGTTGGGATGACCATTTACCAGTAGTGGAATTCTCCTATAATAATAGTTACCGTAGTGGTATTCAAATGGCACACTACGAACTACTATACGGGAGGAAATGTAGAACTCCCGTATGTTGGGGTGAAGTGGGGCAAAGGGAGCTTGTGCCAAGTGATTTAATAGCAGTAACAAATGAAAAGATTGAATTAATTAGAGCTCGACTGAAAACAGCCCAGGATCAACAAAAAGCTTATGCAGACAAGAGAAGGCGCCCTATTGAATTTCAGGTCGGAGATTATGTTCTATTGAAAGTATCACCATGGAAGGGCATAATCCGTTTCCGTAAACGGGGTAAGTTAGGCCCTCGATATATCGGGCTGTTTAAGATCTTAGCTCGAGTTGGAAGGGTTGCATATCGATTAGAGTTACCGTCCTCACTAGACGGAATTCACAATACCTTCCACGTGTCGCAGTTGATAAAGTGTATTGCGGATGATACAGCGTTAGTACCTCTCGATGACATCGAGTTGGACGAGGGGTTGAATTATGTCGAAAGACCAATAGCCATTAAAGACATTAAAGTGAAGAATCTTCGTAACAAAGCTGTTAGACAAGTACTGGTCCAATGGCAACATCGAAGGGGGTCGGAACTTACATGGGAAGCGGAAGATGAAATGAGGAAGCACTACTCCTTTCTCTTGGGTATGTAAATGTTTGAATTTGTTATGTCCACAGGTTTTGGGGACAAAACCTCTTTTAAGGGGGGTAGACTTGTAACATCCCGAAATTTATTTTAATACAAGAATAAGTTAAATCATGGGAAGTGTTTAAATCAAACACTTAACAAGTTTCAAGGGGGTAATGTGAAAAATCATAATTAAGTAAGGTTTAATTATGTCTAAACCACAAACACACACCCTGTGTGTGTTCTGGGATCGATCAAGAGCAGGGAAAACAAGGGTTTACCCTTGTTCTTGCAAAATTCACCAATTGACAAGGAAAAATCAATGTTAATTAGCTGCATGTTTTAAAGTTTCGATCATCTAAGCATACCTAGTGAAGTGGTAAGTCGAATTTCTGAATTTGGTGAATTGTAGAAAAATGGTTTCAACCCAATCATGAATTCGTGGTATGATTTTTGTTAATTAGATGTTAGGGTTACTCCCTAGAGTAGAAATCATGCTTGATTTTAGTTTAATTGAAAGAAAATTCTATAAAACCCACCTTGTGAAATTGTGTTATGAATAGGAAGATTATAGGGATTATGATTATATGTAATCTTGATATGTGATTCTGCTTGTAATACTTGAATGCTAGATAAATTGATGTAGACTAAAGGAATTGCAAGAACTAGAGTGATTATTGATCGCATATAGGATGAACTAGCAAAGTCATGCTTTAAATGTTTGTACATTATGCTTTATTAATGTAACGCACACTAGGTGTTTGATGAAATGCTTGAAAGAATAATTATATGTAATTTGGAACATAATGGAATGAAATGTGGGTACTAAACGAAGGAATGAATGTGTTGATATAGGCGTGAAGGAAGAAGGTTCAAATTCTAAGAAATCGGAAGGATCACAAGACCGAGGTATGTTCCGTTGCATACAAAACCTTATTTACATTTCGTTTAAACTATGAAAAACAAACCTTGTTACAATGATTAGGTTGGTTAGAAAGTAGTAGATAGCAAATCCTTTGCGGATTTGGTTATGCTAACGAAAGTTACAATATGCTATGCAAGTCGACCGGTTCGAGTCGAACCATGTCGAGTAAGAATATGGTACCATACGTTTAGTACGGGAGGTCATGAATGCAATAACGAAAGTATGAAGTTCATCCGTTATACGGATAGAACGAAAGGTTTATGTTGAAAGCAATTAACCCGATGTTACCGGGTCGTAAGTGGTATGCTTGAATTCCATTATAAGAGTATATGCCATACCCATTTAATTGGGTAATCGAATGCGTAAAAGAAAGGATAGTATATAAATTAATGCAATTAAAAAGTTGGTGTTTTAAGCGAAATAAGTATTATGACTAACTTTCTAAAGCTTGTTGTTAAATGTAGGTAAATCCTCAACTTAGGCGACTCGGCGAATTGGAGCGAGCACGTGTTCAAGACATATGTCTTACCATGCGCTTCCGCTAGTTTGTATTAGTGTTTTGGGTCAAAATACCTTTTGAACAATTGGTTGGTAGACACACTTTTTAGTATTCTATGTGTTGGTTTTAGTAGTATCTGTAGAATGGCATTGTCTTGATTATGGATTAAAACAAGGGTATGCTCGTTTTACGGACGGGTCATGCCCAAATTTTGTAAAATTATGTATTAATGATATTAGTACATTTAAAGTTCATGATTCTAGTAAAAATTTTTGGTCATATTTCTTCAACGAAAGTGTGGTTCTAACAGTCTCAGTGTCTATTTTTGCTTAACAAGACAATACAACAACAACAACACATTCAAATCTGAATGCACTTTTGGTCAAGTTCTAATGACTACTTCAGATTCTCGGGTTTTTGAGTAATTTAGGTTGTATCTATATTCAGGCATGTCGTCGTCCAATACTTCAGGTATTCCTTCATTCATTTGGATTTTGGATTCTCGTGCATCTCAACATATGTCACCCTACTTATCATCTTTTGTATCTTTGACATCTGGTTCTTTTGTGTTTGCTGTGTCTGTTAGTGCTACATCTATGCGAATAGATGGTGTTGGATCTAGTGTTACTCCTCATATTTCTCTCACTAATGTCTAGTATATTCCAAATCTTGTTTTAAACCATGTTTCGGTTAGCAATTGTGCAAGTCTGGGTCATTAGGTTTTCTTCTCTAATTCTGTTTGTTGTGTATTAGATTCATGTTGTATGAAGGTGATTCGAACCGACCTTAGGGTAGGTGAACTTTATATCTTGGATAATTTCAAAGAAATTGATGTTGATGTTTCTAGTGTTGTCTTGTCATCCTTTTGCTTGAGTCGTTTATCTCTTGATTTTTATCGGTGGCATTCTCGATTGAAACACGTGTTAGCGTCTTGTTTAAGGTTTTTGGTTTCTACGGGTGATTTGGGTAAGTTGAACACTTGTGATATATCTAATTGCAGTGGTTGCAAACTTGCAAAGTTTTCTACTATGCCTTTTGAACATATTATCTCTAATTCTTTTGCTCCTTTTGATATTGTGCATTCTGATGTGTGGGTCCATCACCTGTATCCACTAAGGGTGGGTCGATTTGATGGACCAGTAGAATTTGATGGACCGGTAGCACCCGATGGGTCAGTTCCAGATACACATACATCGCAAGACACAACTTTAGATCCAACTATGCCTGAGACAACTCCTTTATCTGTTGAGGCAGTTCTACCTCTGAGAAGGTCCTCTCGTAAATATAAATCCACCAAACTACCAGATTTTACCTACTCTACTTACTCGGCTTCGTTTGCTTCTTTCATCGCAAATATACATCATATGTCTGAACCTGGATCATATAGAGAGGTTGTCTCTAATCCTCTTTGGCGAAATGCTATGGCTAAAGAGCTCACTGCTCTTCATCACACACACACATGGGATTTGGTTCTACTACCACCTGGTAAACATGCAATTGGTTTTCGTTGGGTATATAAGATAAAAAGAAAGTTTGATGGGTCCGTTGAGGAATATAAGGCCAGACTTGTAGCAAAAGGATACTCACAAAAGTATGGTATGGATTATGAGGAGACATGTGCCCTAGTGGCAAAAATGACTTCAATTCATACTCTCCTAGTAGTTACATATGTTCTTCAATGGAAGATTTGTCAACTGGATGTCAAGAATGCCTTTCTGAATGGTGATATCCATGAGGAGGTTTTCATGCTTCCTCCCCCAGGCATTGCTCATCAGCTCGTTGAAGTTTGTCGGCTTCAGAAAGCTCTATATGGCCTCAAGTAGGCCCCTCGTACCTGGTTTAAGAAATTCTCTACAATGATTACTTCCCTTGGTTTTATTCCTAGTAATCACAGTTCAACATTATTTATCCGATGTACGAATGCGGGACGCATTCTTTTGTCTCTATATGTGGATGATATGATTATTATAGGAAATGATTATGAAAGTATCGAGTCCCTGAAGCGTGATTTTGCTCACCGCTTTGCTATGAAGGATTTTGGTATGTTATGATATTTTTTGGGTATTGAGGTGGCACAGTCTCAGAAAGGATACCTTCTTTCTCAGACAAAATATATTTCTGATGTGTTTTAGCGCGAAAGGCTTTCTGATAATAGAACTGTTGACATTCCTCTTGAAACTAATGCGCGGTATTCTCACACTAGCGGTGTTCCCTTGACTGATCTGAGTTTGTATCGTACTGTTGTAGGCAACTTGATTTATCTTACAGTTACTCGTCTAGATATTGCTCGTGATGTTCACGTAGTTAGCTAGTTTGTTACTACTTCTACATCTGTACACTGGGGAGATGTTTTTTCGTATTCTGACACATCTTTGTGGCACTAAGTTTCAGGGTAAAATGTTTCCCTCAACATCTTCTATGGAGTTGCATGTCTACAGTGATGCTGATTGGGATAGTGAGCATAATGATTGTAAATCCACCACTGGTTTTTGAGTTTTCCTGGTAGATTCATTAATCTCATGGAAAGTAAGAAACAAGATGTTGTTTCAAGATTTTCTACCGAGGCCGAGTATCGTGCTATGGTTGTGACCACATGTGAGATTGTTTGGTTACGATGGCTTCTTGCAGATATAGATATTACAATCTCTCAACCTACCCCCTTACATTATGATAACCAAAGTGCTATGTAGATTGCAATGAACTCTGTTTTTCATGAGCAAACAAAACATATTGAGATTGATTGTCGTTTTACTCGACAACATTTTTTGCTTGGGACAATTTCGCTTCCTTTTGTTCCATCTGCCTCGCAGATTGGGGATATTTTTACCAAGGCTCAATCGGTTTCTCAGTTCCGGTTCTTATGTGATAAACTCTCAATGCTTATTACTGTTGCATTGTGAGTTTGATGGGGGATGTTAGCATAATAAAATATAAGTTTAGTTTATTAGTTTATTGTGGGCTTTGGACCATTAGCTAGTAAGCCTATAGCCCGACTATATAATGTTTGTTTTCTTTTCATATGTACTTGATATTTTTCTAATGAATAAACTCTAGCCATTTTTTCCTAGTACATATTTGTCTTTCAACAAATTTGACATTTCTCATCTTTTAGAGGAACCCCAAGATGATTTTTTTACGGTGTAATATGGAGTGTTGGTTTTATAATTCGGTTTTACAAAGGATCACGATGAAAAATGACGATTGAGATCACATGATAAATATTGTACGTATAAATAAATGGAAGATGAACTTGTAAAGAGTGAATGATAAGGAGATTATAATAAAGATATTATGAGGATAAATTCATTAAGATGGTTTAAAGGAATAACATCAGCTTTAGCAAGTTTATTGTGGTGTTTACTTGGATCATAACTTGTTACACATACGGAACAATGAGAAAATCTGATGAAGAAGGGAATGTTTTTACTTGTTTTACGATTTAATGAAGTAAATGATGTTTTTATATGTTTTATGATTATTATCATTTGTCTTACTCAACTATTATAGTTGACACTTGTTTTTAAAGCCTAATGGGTACTATTTTAGGTTAGTTAAGATGATTAAAAATGAGTCAATGATGAAAGGGTAGGGAAGTTTTTTTTTTTTTTTTCTTTTTTGACAAGCCTTGGCATATTTAGCTACCCATGCGCATAAATAATTGGACGATATAGTGAACTTTACAATTGTATATTTGTATTATGATTTTATTGTAATGTACCAGAGGTGGCACCCAATATTATAAATTCTTTAAATGGTTTGTAATACTTTGTATGATCTAAAATTAATAATTGAAAATTACGTATGCTATTTTTTTAAATGTATTATTATCGTGGGTGTTACTTTTAGCTTTAAGTCTAATTACTTTGATGTCATATGTGTTACAGTGAATTTATTTTTATTGCTTAAAGAAAGATTGAAGTTAAAGGATCTCAACTAGGAGAGATGGTGTGAATTTAACATAAGCGATGTAATAGCATAGTATGCATATATGTTTCGTTTTGTTTCCTATTGTACCCGGGTTTTACAGCCTTTGCTGACCCTTTTTTCTATATATCATAGAATCCGTTATCATTCAAAAAAATGTGTTAAGACAACAAAACAAAAGATCTTCATTAAATGCATATGCCAATGAAACAAGCCATACTTCACCACAATTTAGATTCCAATGAATGACCGGTTGCCCTCTAATTGGGGTTGGTGACCATTGGCAAAGGCAACACATTTAGAAACACCTAGGGTTGGAGGTCTTGGGTTCAAGTCCCACAGACGACAAAAATAAAAGAAATTTTCAAAAAAAAAAAAAAAAACAATTGCTTTCTGATAGAAAGTTTTAGAAACCCTGAATCAATACCGCAATGCTCCAATACTAAATATATAAAACTTCTTGACTGATCCATGCTTTAACGAAAAGCAAACAAACGTACACAAGCATGCTTCTTGGGGTTGCCAAAGTACCAAGATCCGAACAGTTTTGAAGATGCCAAAGTGGTTAGAAATAGACGTGGGAGATTGCTCAAATGTCAACCCCTCAGAACGTATATGAAACAGTGGAACATCTATTGGAACCTCGAAGCAAAGTGCTCATCAAGGATTAGGATCCTAAATAAAAAAAGTTAGGCCCTACACTCAAACATAGATGCCCTAGGAAAAAAAAGGAGAAAAAAACGAACGTCCCTTAAAAAATTGAGTGTATAATGCCTTTTGCTTATTTCTTAAAATTTAAGAAATGAGAAGTGGGTTGTGATAGTGAAGGCAAGTGTGATTGGTGGGCACAACACAACGAGACTTAAGAATATTTTTGTCACCAATTTATTAGTTTATTCTCCCTAAGCACCAACCCCCACCCACCCCCGATCCACAATTTGGCTATACAACCATAAGTTTTTAACTTGTTACATTTTTTATATCAATATTGCAGAGTGAGTTTTCTCGACTTTTTTTTTTAGAAGTGTGAGAAGGCATAGAAATTGACATGTAAACATCATTTTTTGAATTTAAGCATAATGTTTTGGGCTGTTTTAGCAAGAAAAACACCAAACATAACAATTTAAAACACAATGCAACATATTATGGGCGTGAAACTTAAAACACACTGCTTAACACTTAAAACACACTACTTAACGTTCTTAGCATGATGTTTTAAGTTTTAAGCCTAGAATTCGTTGCATTGTGTCTTAAATTGTTGTGTTCCAAAACAACCCAAAATATTATGCCTAAGTCCAAAACAAGATGTCTACATATGAATTTTTATGTCTCCTCACACTTCTCACGAAAAGTGGCCTTTTTACACAATCCTAAGACCAATATTGCATATGGTAATTATGATTTGATTCACATATTTATAATATTTGGAAATTATTATTTTTTTTATTTACATATTTGGAAATTATATAATTAACATAGATAACAAAGCCTACATAAAAATCACAACTTAATAGAAAGGAAAAAAAACTTACATATCATAATAATTAGGTAGATCAAATCTATGTGTCCTGAATAATCTCCACCCAACAATTGTAAGTAAGTAACTAACTCATTCATTTAGGGGTTCAAAACCAACGTAGAGGCTAATCAGAGTAATTTTGTTGAGTCCACTCTGGTGTATCTGGAAGACTCAAACAAGAAGATATTCAACAACAAAAATAGTCATCCAACGAAGGCGGTGGTGTAGGAGATAAAAGCGGTCACATTCTTACGAATCAAAATCAGAGCAAAGGCACATAACATGCCTAAATGGCATGTTGTATTGTACTATTTTCGCTCTAGCGTCTTGCTAGGCTTCTTTTGGTATAACATTACCAAAAAAAAGTGAGGGCTCAAAAACAAGAAACTCATTTTTCAAGGTAAAAAACAGCAAGTTTCAAAAGTGTAAGGGCTATTTCCGTAACTCCAATCTCCGAAGATATTTTCTCTCTCCCGTATACGTGACCCAATCACAGCACCATTTAAGATCCATACGACTTTTCAACGCTTAAACTCACCGACCGTCACGTTCTCCCCTCACAACTAAATCCCCAATCTCCACGTCACCAAATCCAACGCTCCACATCTCCCGTCACCTCACAACCCACACAGCACCCGTCACTTTACCACAAAGTGCACAAAAACAATTAAAAAAAGCCGCCTTTTCGACACAGTCGTTTGTTTTACTTTTCCGTTTTCTCTATGGATTCCTCTGTTGAGGAAACAAATTACGAATCGAAATCGAAACCTAGAAAGGACAAAACGACGTCGAATCGGTGGATAACGGAAACAGAAAACGGTGACGGCGAAGAGGAGTGTGACGTGGAAGCATGGGAGACGTTGAGCAAGGGTTTCAAGGAAGCGCAAACGGCGTTAGATCAGAACCGGTTGTTGATTCAACAGGTGAACGACAATCATCAGTCGAAGATTCCGGATAATTTGGTGAAGAATGTGAAATTGATTCAGGAAATTAATGGGAATATTTCAAAGGTGAGTGATGTTTACTCGAATCTGTCGGTTAATTTCTCGAAGCTGGTTCAGCAGCGACGGGTCAAGAGTAAAAATGATAAGATGGAGATTGCGGACTCGTGACGTGTATTACGATTAATAAATTCGGTCGGTCGGGTCGGGTTTTAATAAAGGTTTTGTGTTTGTGTTGGTCTTTTAATAAAGTCAGCTGTGTGAGTGTCTATTTGTTGTTTGTTTGTTGTTATTGGTGGTGTCTAGAAATAATGTTGAATGATCAATTGGTGTGAGTTTGTTATGGTAGATTGATTGATGCTAGCTTGACAATTGATCTCTGCCTGCTACACAGGGATGGGCTTTTTTTTCCCAAATACCCGTACTTGTATCGTACCTCTACCGATTTTAGGTATTTGGTACATGTATCGGCACCCGGTTTTATTGATTTTGGTATTCGGTACTTTCGGTATTGGTACGGGTACGGGTAAAAACGAGTACCGGTACCGAATTTTATGTAGACCTTTAAAAGTTTTTTTTTATTATGTTTTTCGTATTATGGTATTTATAATACTTGTATTGATTTTACCTATATGGTACCCGTATCGTATCGTATTGGTACTCGTACCAATTTTACCTATTTAGTACTCGTACAAGTGCTCAAAAACTAAATAAAAACAAAATGGTACCAAAGCGGGTACCGTACCGAAAATACCCGTAACGTACCTGTATATTTGGTACGGTATTTGGTACCCAGTTTTGTTCAACTTCGGTACCGGTGCGGGTATTGTACCAATCTCATCCCCTACATATGAGTATATGTGTTTTGCTCAAATTGAGAAATTTAGTTAATTATGTTTTAGGAAGGTAGATGTAATAAGTGAATCTCGATGGGATTTAACGGAGATAATTCTTCTGGAAGAGGCATTTCATCGAACACCTTCGGGTATAGGTTGTGGGTAAGATATAATATAACCTTGTTTGTAGTTGATTAAAGTGAAATGGAATGGTTTGTTTTTTTTTTTTTTTTTTGGGAATTTAAGGTGGAAAAACTGAGATAAATTGATTAAATAGGGAGCACTTTATAACATTTGAGGTGAGATCTAGATCATAGTTGTCAAAGGCGTCAGGCGCAAAGGGTGAGCGTTGGGCCTAGGCGCAAAGGGTTTAAAAAGCGAGGGCCCTTGATAAGCAAGACGTATAGCGTAAATAAACCGTTAAGGCTGCTTCTAGCCTCTGGGCCATTTTTGGATGTTTCAGACAAGTTTGCCCAAAATATGCAGAATTTTCCGAGATTTTTTCTGGAATTTTCAGGATCTCGCCGGAATCTTGCCCAAGTGCCCGGATGGCAGCAAGGCTTTTCTATGCCCGAGGGCCTAGGCGCGTGCCCAAAGGGCCTTTGAACATAGATCTATTAACTGAAGTTTTTCAACTTTTTTCATTTTAGTTGTGTGTATGCTTGTGATGTCGCGCATTATTTGGCTGATTTGTGTGATGTTCATGAACAACTGGTGTGCCTGTAGGTGGTTCCGGTTTTCAGATGTTGGTATTTCTGTGTCTTAACTCTTAACTGATCTTGTACTAAGAACACATTACAAACTCTTGTGGAGTCATATTGTATGACTCATAAGAGTCTCTTGCGTCATGTTTATAGGCAAAAGATCAAATACAAATAATCTTAACATACTAAACATACAAATTGAAGGAAAACCCAAAAAGACAAGGTGGCATTTTTGTAATTACCACCAACTATCAAAGTTACAACAAAAAATACCTAAAAAAACACAATTTTTTTTTAACATTTTTTATTAAAAAATCGCTACATTTCGTTAGCAAAAAAAAAAAAAAAAAAAAAAAATTTTTTTTTTTTTTGCTGCTACTAAAAGTAGCGATTTTTTAATAAAAAATGTTAAAAAAAAAAATTAAAATAATTTGTGTGTTTTTTTTTATTTTTTTAGATTTTTTAGGTTTTTTGGGGGTTTAGTTTTTAGCATTTTAGCTTGGGTGGGGGGGGGGGGGGTTAGGTTTTTTTTAGGTTTTTGGGGGTGGGTGGGGGGGGGGGTTAGGTTTTTTTAGGTTTTTGGGGTGGGGGTGGGGGGGTAGGTTTTTTTTTAGGTTTTTTGGGGGGTTTAGTTTTTAGCATTTTAGCTTGGGTGGGTGGGGGGGGGGGGGGGTGTTAGGTTTTTGAGGGGTGGGGGGGGGTAGGTTTTTTTTAGGTTTTTGGGGGGTGGGGGGGGGTTTAGGTTTTTTTTGGGGGTGGGGGGAGTGGTTAGGTTTTTTTAGAGGTATTTGTAGAGTAACTTTGATAGTTATTGATAATTACAAAAATGCCACCTTGTCTTTTTGAGTTTTCCTTCAATTTGTATGTTTAGTATGTTAAGATTATTTATACAAGAACTTTACCCCATGTTTATATAGATTAATTATATCAAAAAGTTTGTTTTTGTTCAAGAATGAATTCTTGATTATTTTCACTTTGACTTAAATCACTCGCGAAAGTGCTATGGCTGCTCCATTAGGTAAGGCATAAGCGATATCAGTTACACTAATATGATTCTGTTTGTCTATCTAACATTATGAACCCGATGGACCTAAGCCAGCAGCCTAGTCCAAGAGGCCCATCAATGTGAAGGAACCAAACCATTGCAGGTTATAAAGGAGGTTCGAATGAAAGAATAGGGTATCAATGAATGACATACTTGTAACTTCTTCTAATCTTAAGTAGGTCATTATCTTTTCTAGCTTCCTTTGATCTGTATTTCAATCATGTATTCATCAGAGCCGTTCCTACGTTTTCGGAGGCCCTAAGCAAACTACAAAGTTGAGGCCCAATTTCGTTATTGACTAACATTAGAGGTGCAAAAATCAAGTTTTTCTAATACCCAATTTCGGGAACCAAACCGTGTTTTGGTATGATCGGGTATTAGAAAATCGGGTTTTTTAGATACCTAGACATTAATACCCTTTTTTCTATTTTTTACACAATATAAATCCATTTTATTTTTTAATGTGCTTTGTATTTGATAAAAATACTTGAAATAATTGCAGTATCACAACTTTATTTAATTAATATATCTCAGTCTTTCGTTTAATGTCACTAGAAGGATGCGCCGAAAGGAAAAATTTTATGTCACTTATGAGTCTTTCGTTTAATGTCACCGGAAGGATGCGCCAAAAGGAAAAAAAAATATTTTGCTTATGAGATTCGAGCTAGGGTCTTTACAAGACTAGGGAGGGCCTAAAAATTATATATTATATATCATTTTTATATTAAATGGAGGCCCTAAAAATTTGGAGGCCCTAGGCCCGAGTCTAGGTTTTGATAAGTGTTGGGCCGGCCCTGGTATTCATGTGCGGCTGAGTAATGTGCCTGCTTCTGTGGTGGTCCAGATCTCTGATGTAATGGTTACAACTAAAACCTCTGATCCAGGCTAACTCGTTGTGCTCCAAACTAGGCGTTAAGTCCTTAATTGTAGGACCGTTGTTGCTTATCGCTATAATTCCTTTATTTTTCTCTAGGCTGGTCATTTTTTTTCCAGATAAAAAAAATTCCATTAAAACATAGACGATTACAGATTAATGGTAAGTAGACGAGCAACATCCACACACAATGGCATCAAGTTTTAAAGAGCAAGAAATAAAGAACACAGCAGTATAACATGGTTCACTCGATCAATGTATAGTTTGGCATATTACATAACATGTGCCTTAAATAAATAACTTGGACGTTCTTGTAATTTTTGTTAGTTGTTTTATCAATTTAATCTTGCTAATACAACACTAAATTGTTTTTTTTTTTTTTTTTTTTTTTTTTGTATGTTTTCTGTTATAAATGACCATAAGCAATTATGTGTTACACCCATTAGTCTATTTCTATATTTTTTTCATTTCTTAGGACAAACTAGTGCATTTGTCCTTGCAATTGTTCTTATTTTTTGAAATGGATTTCAATTTGTACACTGATATCTATAACTAAGTTATTTATTTCATTAAGTTTCATATATTCAGTAATATCACGTAAATAAATACAATGAATTATATTTAATTATATCGCATGATTTATAGTTTAATAAAAAATTAGCATTTATAGAGGGTGCCTGAACGATGCAGCGAAAAACACATGCACCAATAATCACGTAACATGATAATTTGTTTTACTTCTAAGACAATCTCCAATGCATCCATTGGAGGGATGCCCTTACAAGCCCTTGAAAATCCTTACCATTGAAATGCATCTATCCTAACATGCCCTTAGGGTGGGGGTATAATGTGCGGGGAGTTAAGCGGGGAGGGGGAGTCACCAAGCGGTTACCATACCCTCATGTTGAAGATATTCGGTGAGTGGGTGAGAGGTTACCAATATCGGTGTGTAATCACCGAAGTGATTGAAGAGTGATGGAGGAGATAGAGAGAGAAGAGAGGAGAGAACAACCAATCAAAAGTGAGAATCACTCAAACACCCTAGGGTGATTAACCATACCCCCTGATTGAGTGCAAAATGAGGAGTGGAATGAGGAGTTGACATGGTATAATATTATTGGGTAGGATTTCACTCAATCACCCTAGAGTGATTAACCATACCATCCACCCTTAGGTTAGATGCCTTTGCACAAGGGCATGGGTTTGCCTCGGTTCATGCAATGAGGTGGGTCCAAAGTAAAAAAGGAAATGTTTTATTTAAATATTGTGTGTAATGGATAGGTGATAAGGTGGAAATTAAGAAGGGTAAGTATATTTGTAGGGTTGGAGATGAAATTGAGGTTTTTAAAGCTTTGTAAAGATATTATGTGGCAGCTAAGGGCGTCTAAGGACGTGTTTAGCATTGAAGATAGTCTAAGAAAACTATAGAATACCATACTCAAATTAAATAGAATAAAATGTTAATTTTCATGGTGCAATTTATATATATTAATTTTTTTAAACATAAAGGTTTTCCATTAAAATACCAAACAACATATTACAAACAAACGGCAAGTAAACGGGCAACAAGCTGTGCCGCAACCTCGTTTTGAATTGCAAAACTGATCCTACTAAAGACAAAGCGACTTTTAAGGCTCGAGAATTTGCTATTCACGACCCGTTTGACTCTGTTGAGGAATTCCATGGCATCCGGGCTAGAGGAAAATGTATCAAAAGCAAATGTGATAAACACGTGTTGATTCTCAAAACAAGTTTTCTCGTGTTTAGCGACTTTACCTGATTCCGCTTTCAACGCTGCCTGGCTAGCAGCAAAACCATTATCCCTAAGCCCAACAAGGTGGGGCACTCCTGTAAGATCCACACAAGCGTGTTTTCCCTTTGCCCACCCAAACACAAAAATATCAGTTGGCCGAAGAGTAGACCTCCCATCGAGCTGATCCGTCAGAAAGTTGACTAGTCTCCTTTTTGGCCTAAATCTTTGCTCCCTTAAGGACATCACAAAGAATATCCCTAACCAAATCACGAGGGTAGTTGGTTTTAAAGTCAACAAAATCATGTTTTAAAGGATTATACCAAATGTACTACCTTTGATGCATTGCAAAGCCGATGACTAATCTAATTTAATTCTAATAAAAGAATCCAAAAAATGTCACATGGCATTTTCTCTTTCAATTCATTATCCAAATAACGCCACATGGCATTTTCTCTTTCAATTCATTAACGATGTCATTATATTATGATACGTAAATAATGTGAAGTAAATTCTTAAAATCTCATCCTTATCTTGGGGAATGAGACTAAGTAAAAAAAACTAATAAACACATAAAAGTTTCTTTAAAATTTTATGATGATAATAATAATACTTTTAAATCTTAATTGAGATAGAGTTGGTAGCTAGAAATGGTGATGATGGAGATGGATTGTGTTGGATATATATATAATTCTAATATAATGTTTTAATTATATAATATTCTCTCTTTCAATTCATTTTTATTATTAGTTAATTAAAAATTGTTTGAATTAATAGATTTAATAGATAAATTCATCACAAAACTATTTAGTTGAAATAATGACTTCACTTCACTATTTCTAATATATCAACTCAAATCTGAGTGTTATTATTTTACATATTTTTTGTGGTGTTGATATGACATATTATATATATAATTAAAAAAAATAACATTTTTAATAATATAACACTATGTTTCTTAGAGAATAGCAATTTTTTTCAAAGGTAAACATATCATTTAATTATATTTATACTTGATTTACGTAAAACAAATAATGTAAATCAAACTATGTGCTTATCCATTTTAAGAAGTAATAAAATCATAGGTTGTCAAAATTATGGATACTTTATATATTTTTAAGCATAAATTATAATTAGATATTAATTAATTTCACACTTACAAATTTTTTTCTGTGTTTCAAGTTTGTTAAACTAACAAAATACTCCTTGAACTGCAACTTTATTTAATAACAAGCTTTGAATTTATATAAAACTCTCATGCTTTGTATTAATATTAGTTTTATCAATATTACAACTTAGAACAATTGTTGGTATTCTTAATAAATTATTTGTAAAATTGTACTAAAAAAATATGTACCCACATTTTCTTAGATAGCCTCAAATTGAATACATCAAACCAGACATAAAGAAATTTTTCATGTGTAGAGAATATCACACAATAATAGAACAATGTGTATACATTCAAGAAAACCATGATTCATGCTATAACCATGAAGAAGCGTCCACTTGGGTTCTTTACGTTTCTGCTTTTATTGCATTTTTATAATATATTATCTCAAAAGTAAATCAACAGCATCTGATCTGATCCGCCATATTTTTGTTAGTAAAGTGAATGAAAACATGATGGAATTTAATATGACACAAAAAACATATGTATATCAATTAAAATGTATAATGTATCTTAATTACAGATTATGCTTTGTTAACTTTTTTTATTTAGTTTTCTTTAAACTTATGCTCGAATCCGTATGGACCTACCCTTATAGGAAGTCTTATTCAAAGTTATATTGCACAATTCAAATTTAAAATTTTATCCAGATTGAAAATATGGCCATGCTGTTTTACCTAAAACTATTATTAATTTTACTTTGTGGACTAAAAAGATTATATCATAAACGTAAAGAACCCAAGTGGAAACTTCATACTAAAAGATACATAAACATGATGAAGATACATAAACAATAATTAAAAGATTAATGTAAATACTATAAATTGGAAGAAATACTTCCCAATAAGCAACATGTATATATATAGATGCTAAGAATCAAAGTTTATAAAAATGTTATTTAATTTTTTTTAACGGCAAATTGGATCACTGAAGTATCATCATAAATATGGGAAAACCTACTTGTGGGAATCGAATCCAGAACCTATTGGTCCCAAAGTCTTATCTTTTTTTTTGAAAAGAGGCGATTTTATAAATAAGCATAAAAACTAGACCATAGCAAGGTGCTAAGGCTTAGATAGTAGTACAAACATCAAAATGAAAAATAGTAACAACCGAAAACTTAAACAATGATCGTCATTTGAAACTTTTGAACCCGCACCATTCCTTCCAATCTAGATCCTTTTTTCCAGCTCTTGCTTTGACCCAAAGAAATGAAAGTGCCTTAATGTCGCCAACCGCCCTTGAAACATGTGTCGTTCTTCCGTTGAAAATCACGTTATTTCTTATTCTCCATAGTGTCCAACATGTTGCCGCGATGATTAGGTAGACCACCTTCTTTTTGTCTTGTGAAGAACTTTGTGCTTCAATATATTCGAACAAACCCACGACGCTTAGTAAGTATCTTGGTAGCGGGATCTTTACCCATGACGAAATTGCTGACCAAACCAATTGACTATACTGACATGATATCAACAAGTGGTCCACCGATTCATTTTTTGAGTTACAGAGTGCGCATAGAACCGAAGGGATGTGAATGTTCCTAGTAGCCAGTGCATCTCTAGTCGGTATTCGATCCAGGACTACTCTCCAAAGAAAGCAGTTTATTTTCTTCGGTAACCAGTACAGCCATTTGAGAACTTGCGTTTCTGGAAGTATGCTAATCCCGTCTAATTCTGCCCGAAGATTGCCCACCCTGAATTCTTCTCTATCTTGATCTTGTTTCCAAAGCCAACAATCAGAACTCATATTTATTTGAACCGTTTGCAGCCTATTAACACACTCATCCCACATGTTAGCTGTTTCCGATAATGAAATCGGGTGCTCACCGCCCCACGTCCATTTGATAGACCCATCCATCCTTATGTATCGGTGCTGAACCAAGCATCTTTTGTCTGATTGCAGCGCGAAGAGATGAGGATATTGATCTTTTAATACAAAGTCCCCAGCCCATTTATCCAGCCAAAAAAAGGTTTTGTTACCGCAGCCCACTTGTACCAACAGCCTGCTTTCTACCTCAGACAAGTTCATGTTTGCACCCTTGCTTAATTGCATTATGTTTTTCCAAACCCCGGTTATCGAGTTCATCAGCGGAATAGACGTGAAATTTCTGTTTCTACCATGAATTGCCGTTATCAATCTCGCCCATAAGTGTGTAGATTCGTTTCTAAATTTTACTATCCACTTCACCATCATAGCTTTGTTCAACGACGCCAAACTGCCAATGCCTAACCCACCCTGTTTTTTAGGAGCCACAACTTTGAACCATGGTACCCAACACATCTTGTTCTTTTCCAAGCAACCACCCCATAAAAATTGACGCCTTACTTTCTCTAGATATTTAATTACATGAACCGGAGCACTATATAAAGAGAAATAGTAAGTTGGGAGATTACCTAGAACCGCTTTCACGAGTGTTGTTCTACCTCCAAATGATAACGTCCGTGCTTTCCATAATGAGAGTTTGCTTTCAAAACGATCAATTACAGGTTTCCAATTTTTTACCAATCCCATATTGGAGCCAACCGGCAATCCTAGATATGAGAATGGTAACAAACCTTTCTCACATCCGAGTATTTTAGCCATCTCCGATATATCTCCGTTTCCCACCCCCACACCAAACACTCTACTCTTTGAGAAATTAACTTTTAGGCCCGATGATAGATGGAAACATCTGAGAAGTCTTGCAAGATTATGAAAGTTCTCCTCAGACCATTCGCCAACAAAGAGAACGTCGTCCGCGTATAGAAGATGTGAGACTATTGGACCTGAGCCTGGTGTTGCAATACCTCTGAATATGTTACAGTTGACCGCACTATCCTTGCAATATGTAATGCTTCCATCGCCAATATAAATAAGAGAGGGGATAATGGGTCGCCTTGTCTTACCCCCCTTTGAATTTCAAATTCCGCCGTTGGTGACCCATTAACTAGTATCGAACTCCTAGCTGAGCTAAGTGTACCCATAACCCATTTTCTCCAAAGAGCCGGGAATCCCATTTGGGCCAAAACCGAATCCATGAACTCCCAACTGATCGAGTCGAACGCTTTTTCGAAGTCCACCTTAAATAACATCATTTTTCTTTTGCAATTTTTTGCCCAAGATATGAGTTCGTTTATAATTAGTGGACCTTCAAGGATACTTCTACCTTCTATGTAGGCCGTTTGCACATCACTGACCAAAAAGTTCATCACCTTCTTCAGCCTGCTAGCAAGGATCTTTGTCACCACTTTCGAGATGCAACCAATCAGATTAATTGGTCTAAAGTTATTGATCGACTGAGGACTATTAACTTTTGGAATCAAGGAAATGAAGCTCGAGTTACATCCACGATTCAACTTACCATGAACATAGAAATAATCTAGAGCAAGACCAAAGTCCTTTTCGAATAAGTCCCAAAAATTCTTTAAAAAACTGAATGTAAATCCGTCTGGGCCCGGTGTTTTATCTCCCCCGCAATTCCACACTGCCTCCTTAATTTCTTCTTTTGTGAATCTTTTAACTAACATGGCAGACTGGTCTAATGATAGAACATTGAACCCGTTATTGGTGAATTTTGGACGATTGTGCACTTGCTCAGTAAAGATTGATTCATAATATCTCAATATGCTTGCTTTTAGCTCTGCTGGTTGTGAAATCCATACACCGTCAAACTCCAACCCGTTGATTCTATTATTTTTTCGGTGTCCGTTGATAATACCATGGAAGAATGCAGAGTTTTCGTCCCCGTCGGCTGCCCATTTAATCTTTGCTCTTTGTTTTAGATCATCCAATCTACTTTCATCCAATTCGTTAATCGTCTTCAGCCACAACTCCCTATCACTTGCTTCCTGATCAGATAGTGCACCTTTCTCCGCCTTTTGATCTAATTCCTCCACCTTTTTTTGAATTTCTTTCAGCTTTTTGTTATCTCTGTTTTTAATCTTATCACCCCAAGGTTTCAATGCAAGTTTGACGGCCTTTAGTTTAGCATCTAATACCTTGTCCGGAAAATCAAATCATTTAACACCTTCGTATGCCTTTTTCACCACTTCCAGAATACCTTCTTCTTTGAGCCACGAGTTGAAGAAACGGAATGGAGCTTTACCGAAGAACATGTCTGAACACAGCAGCATCAAAGGTCTGTGATCTGATTTGAATCTTGATAGCCCCCAAAGTTTCGCCGTCGGCCATAAGGAAAGAAACTCATGACAAACCAATACACGATCTATTTTGCTGAACCTTAAACCGTCATCAGTCACATATGTAAAAGTGCATCCAAGCATATTGTATTCCGTCAGACCTACGTCGTTGATAAATCGAATGAAATCTTCAGCTTCCTGTTTGTTGAACTTTGAATTCTTTCTTTCTGTAGGTTCCTTTACACAGTTGAAATCACCTAATAAGATCTTTGGACCCGAGAATGAACCCATAATACCACGTAACTCCTCCCAAAGTTGCTTTTTCTGATTCGGATCATGAGGGGCGTAAATGTTGATTACTGTAGTTTCACCTCCCCCATTGCACAGTTCCCCCGAGATAGCTAGAAAATGTCTATTTTTAACTACCGACTTCTTAACAAAAATTCCTGGATCCCATAAACTCAATATACCCCCCGATCTACCAGATGCTTCCACTGATTCAAAATCAAAGAAAGTATTGTTCCAGAAATTACTTACTTGTAAGTTCAGTGAATTTGACACTTGTGTTTCTTGAATTGCAATGAATCCAAGATTATTTTTTATTTTGAGACTTCTGATGTGTTCCGCCTTGCTAGGGTCGCCTGCCCCCCTGATATTTGCAGTTAAGAAATTCATTGAGAACCGATTGTCGCCTGTTCATCCACAATCTGGTTTCTGATTCTGTCTTCATAACCAGAGACCTGAAATCCGATCTTTTCACCAATTTCAATTGTAGCATTCACCTCCTTTGAGATCTTCTGACGAATGATGTCCTCGTTGGAGATGCCGTCATCTTTATCTCTTGTTTCAGTCGACGGTTCACTCAATCCAGATGTGCTTTTGCTTCTGCCCTTCGAAGATTCAGCGTTTCTACCATACCAAAGAGTGTCCTTCATCTTCATCGATGGGAAGCCCTGCTTTTTCTTCTTATTACACTGTTTCTGATGAAGTGTGGGAGCTTGAGTGTTACACCTAATTTCCTCGCTTTGATTAGAGGAGCATGGAAGATTATTTAGGTCAATATTTTTATCTTGATGGGCCACTTGAATAATAATATCCATAAGATTAAATGGATCAGATGTGTCAATATTGTTGTTATCACTGGGCCTTGTTGGTGGAGTCTCTTCAACGGTCTCCTCCTCATTGAAAAGGGCATGTAGGCCCAAACCAGAATTGGGCTCCAAAATGGGCCTCGGTGGACATACAGGTGGAGGCGGTGGTGTATTGCAAGGGTCCACTGAACTATTATTACTTTTGGAAAAAGATGAGTCATCCTCAATATTAATGCATGGGGATTTATTAATGTTTATGTTGGGGGTGTTCCCATCGTCCTTGGAACCACCCAAATCCGCCGATTTTGCCGTCTTATCCACTTCCACATTTAGATTTCCGAAAACCTCATTATTGCTTTGAGGCGCTTCACTCCCCGATGATGCTCTTCCATTTTCCGCATGAATGACTATTGGATTACCGCTTTCCCACTCCGGTGACCGATCATCTTCCCGACCACCATCCATCCACTCTTTGTTGCTAACTTCCGACTCCGATATCCAGATTGAGAGAGGCTCACCTCCCCATCTTAACGTTAACATGCTATGGATACGACCTACCTTTTCTGTTAATACCCCAACATAGTTAACCGACAGGTCAGAATCATCCTCTGATGCTTTTGATGGAATGATTACCGTTCCAACCAGATTACCAATTTGATTAAAGATGTCTGGACCCCAAAATTGTAATGGCACGCCTCTAATAATGATCCTTGCAAATCTTTTGAATGGTACCTTCTGCCCATCCCATCTCTGAATCGATGAGAACCATGCTGACCATTGTTCTTTTTTTAGATTAACAAAGTCCTCCGCCTCTTTTGCATTTTTGAAAACAAGTAAGATACGTAATCCACCCAAGTATTTTGTTGACACACCATCGATACCTTCAAATTCCATTATTGCTTGTATATCTTTTAGGTCATGGAGATTTTTGCCGCCGATAATTGACCTTTTCCTCCAATTTTTTGAAATCATACTTTCATGTAGATTGATCTCCATGTTTTCCTCTAGTATCTTCATATCCCTGATCCCGGTAGCAATATCAGCCTCTGTACCTCCCATATTTGCCTTTTCTTGTGCCTGCTCGGTTGGTTTGTTGGGAAACCAAGCGTTGTATTGATGCTGTTGTTGTCTCTTGATCAACCTGTCATTCAGATTAACTGACGCATTTTGTGGTTGCTTCTGGTTTTTATTGAACGGTACCTGTTGCTTGTTTCTTGCCCGCTCGTTCTCACCAACATGACATTCTTTTTGTTTGTTGCTACCAGGTTTGTTGTAGTTTTTCTCAAATTTTGCTAGGTTGACGTAAACCCTAACCTTATCAATTTTGATTAATCCCAGACATTCCCCCAAAGCATGCACATCTCTAACATCTGCAAACCTGATGAATCCGAAGGTGTTGCCAACCCTATCCTTTTTTTTTTAGCTACGTATGCATCTGTCATATGCCCGAAGTTTTGGAAGACATCCCATAGAAGGTAGCTTGTACAATCATTAGGCAAGTTTCCAATGAAGTACGTCGTTTCTTTAAGGTTGGGTTTCTTATGTTGTTTGTCTTCATGTATTAGTCTTCTCCCTTTATATTTTGCAACTCGCCATGGTTCCTCCGTCATGCCATCGTCTCTTCTCCTATAGTCTTCATATTTTCTGTAATCGTCTTGTCTGTTTCCGTACGAGTCGTTACCCCACCGTCTTCCTGCCATTTTACAGCACAGAGATTTCCAACGAGATACCAAGCTATCCCTTCGTCCCTCCGAACAGACAAACGAAACAATGGCCGCCCGACCCTAAAGGTGTTAATGGGATTCGAATCGATCTAGCTTAACTATACTCGGATAGCCGCGATCAATATCAGACCCGCTAAGCCCCGAAGGAATCGAGTAACCACTGTGGGAAAAGAGGGAGGGAAGGGATGTGAGAACAGTATAACAAGGAAGAGTAACCGACCGAAGTGTGGGAGCCGCTAGGTCCAGATAGAAGGAGAGGTCAGACCGATGTATCCAAGAAAAGGACGGGACCTCTCGCGCTATGTCGACTAGGCAAACTCCGGCGAGACACTCCGGTGATTAGAGAGAAAAATGATGCGTGAGCCCATCTCACCTCCAAGATACCACTAAACTATAAAAATGTTATATAATTAGTGTAAACATATTGATTAATTAATGAATCAACACAGTTATAAAGTTCAAATTTTGATTAATAAAGAGTTATATTTAATTAAATAAAAACCTAGACCTATATAATTAAACAATAAAGATTTTAAATATACATATAATTAAACAATAAAATGTTATATTGTTAGTGTAAAACTTGCTTTGTAAGTTGAAACAAACCAAAGAATTATGTTCGTTTAAGTTGAGCTTGATTTTTCCTTGTCTTCTCCAAAGATTTCCAATAAGAGTTAAAATAAATCTCCTGAATGTGTATCAAGATTACATCAAAACAATGCATACAGTTAATTACTAAATATAATCTTAGTTCGCCATACGTTAGGCTGCTCGGTATGGGGACCGAACTAGGCAGTGGCGGAACTAGAAGAAATATCTAGGGTATCCTAATTTTTTTACTGTACATTTATAGAACGGAAAATTTTTTTTACCTACATTAGGGGGCGGGGCCGATCCTGAAAATTCAAGTGCTCTGGGCGAGCCAAAAAAGGCCCTTAGGCTTTACCGATTTAAATCTTAGGGTGGGCGGTATGATTATCTGGGTGTCATGCGGTGAGTGTGTGTCACCGATCGGTGACCACACCGGGTGAGGAATGGTTTCGGTAAGTGGGTATTCGGTGAGGGAAATGGGGGAATAGTCACCGATGTGGAGAAGAGTGATGGAGGAGAGAGGAAAGAAGAACCAATCAAAAAATATATAACTCAAACACCCTAGAGTGATTAACTATACCCCCTGATTGAGTGCAAAATGGAGAGTGGAATGGGGAGTTGACATGGCATAATATTATTGGATAGAGAATCACTCAATCACCCTAGATTGATTAACCATACCCCCACCCTTATAAACTAGTTTTTTTTTTAATATTATTAGTATTTAGGTTAACGAATCAATATTAAGTATTTCACATTTGGGCTAGGCTTTATGAATTAATATTGGCAATAAGTTTTTAGGTTTTAGATTGGGCTAGGTTTATTTTTAATTTTTAGATTGGACTTGCATCAATATTATCATTATCAACATTCGAAGTTGTTTCATTCAGAATTGTATCATTATCACCAAAATTCTGAATAACCTAACAAAATTCAAAATATCGAAGCACAAGCTAACGAAGAAATCAAACTATCAAAGCACAAGAAGAAAAGAATACTCACAAACAATCTACGAATTTTGATCAGTCGATGTTGGTTTGAATTTTGATCAGTTCTGCGATTGCACTGCTGCTTCTACTTGTTTGAAAATCTATATTATGATCAATTCTGCTTGACTGCTTGTTCGATTTTTTACACTTTGTCGAATTTTGATCAGTTTATACACTTTGTCACTGCTGATGTTATGGAGTTAAGATGCTTGTGCCTTATACGACGTTTAGTTTCCACAAATCTTTTGTTGCGCCCCTGCCCCATATTCAAAGGGTTATTTTTTGTTTTGGGCTAAAATATTAGTTTGGTCGGGACTTGGGCTTACATTCAAAGATTTATTATTTCTTTTGAGCTAAAGTATCATTTTTTTTATTAGGCGGATCTAACTCTTTTGAGAAATGCCCAGAGGCGTCTGTCTACTAGTTCAATTGAGAACAAGGTGTCGAACTAGACTGATAACTGATCGTCTATCGAAGCGCCTCTTTAAAGGCAGGATGTCGAGAATCGTGTCTCGACGGCAAAGAAGCAAGTAAGGATTGCTGTACTGAGCTCATCGCGAAAGCTTTCCGGTTGGAGGTGAGCTAAAATGGAATGACGGGGATTGAATGGCCTGGGAAGCTGAGAAATGCGAAACGAAAAAAGAAAAGACCCTAGTGGAAATTCATTTTTCAAAGTTACTAACAGAACAGGAATATTTTTGATGTGTTTTTCAAAATCCTTGAAGTTCCTCTTAGGGGTATTCTCGTAGTTGTTTAGGAGTATCCTTTGTATAAAACCGACAAAAAAAAATAGACTACCGATACAAAGTTGAGCCATAGCCCGTACTACGGCTCGTTGAATGCTAGTTCCGCCCCTGGGCCTAGGGCCGGGGGGCTCTGACGCCGGGCCAGCACACCGCCCCAGGGCCGGCCTCGTCTTCCCCGTCCTCAACTTTCGACGCCCAAGCTCTTAGTTTACCCCAAATTATACAAAAGATGAGAGCTGAATATAATTGCTAAATAGTATCTATCAAACATCGTATTATTTGGACGGTTAATATTAGAAAATGAAAATGTGGATATTAGAAAATGATAATGTGGATAATTAATAATTCAAACAATATTTGACTGATTTCGGTGTATTAGATTTGACGGCAAGAGTTATGAGAGGAAAATTAGTGATGAAAATGGGTCGACTAATTTTTGACCTAGCTGATGACGGCTCGTGCATTTCTTGATTGAGTCACATTTAAACCACCTCGGACCCGCGTAACATAGAGCTCGTCTAATATACGATCTCGAGTCTAAGTTTGAGCACCGAGCTTGAATAGGTTGGCGAGCTAAACAAGCATATTGTTTATATAAAATATAATCTATAATTACATAACTTTGTTGATGGGTTCAATTGATCTATTAGTTTTTTGTGTTATGAATTACATAATAGATACTATTTAATAGAGTAAAATTATTCTTGTTGAAGAAACACCAAGTCTAAATCCTAGAGATTGTCTAGTCAAGAATGGTAAACCCTTTGTTTTTCCTCGGTGAGAATTAGAAGGAGATTTGCAAAACAAAACACCATGGAGACTCGTTACAAGGAGGAGAGGTTGGAGGGTTCTTTTTGTAACCACCCTCCGCCGTGAGAATAAGTATCGTTTAAGAAGAGTAAACGAGTGTGTGTTATGAGCGAGAGAGTGAAAGAGTGAAAGAGCTGATCCTTAAACCTGTAGTTGAATGCTGGTATTTATAGCCGAAGAGTGTGAAGAAGATGGGTTGATCGGCCTTGGATCGGACGTCACCAACAAGGGATATCTTGTTTTTCTCATCTGACACAACTGTTAGTTTTGCAGAGGATAGAGACGTTGGCGCACGGTCATTTGAGCCATGTGGTCTTACGGTTGTCCTTGTTGTCGAGCTTCCACCAGCTGTGAGTGGAGATCATGGAGTAGTGAACGGCGCAACCCGATTGATTCCACGTCACCGTCCTTTCGTACTTCTTGTCTCCTGCACGATTGGCCATCGTGGGAGTTTTCCGGTCAGTGCTCGGCGCATGCTGATTGGCTACAGCTCCTGCCAACTGTACTGTGGTAATTGCCTTAGTTGTCGCTGAGCTGCATGCGCCGTTCTGAGCCTACGCGCATGCTCTTGTTAAGACTAAGTGTTATTTTGTTAAGTCTGGGTATGGCCCTTAGCGCGCATATCTTAGAATGGCTTACGAAGGATTTGGGACCATACCCATTCACCTATAAAGTCTTTTAAACATAGGAATGATACAAAGACACGTTGGATCCTAAATATAACACAACAGATCACAAATTATAACACAATGCTGAGAAACATAACACAATGTCGAGGAAAAAGGTACAATGGATCGCAAAAAAGACACAATGACGAAAATTAAAAAAAAAAACAATAACAAATAAAAAGACAAAACGATTTAAACAAAAAACTCTAAATTCTACAAGCTAAAAATCTAAAAATGAAACCTAAAATCTAAGATCATAGAGTTTGCGACACGATTCCAATACCGCTAAAATGAGTTCGATCGAGGTCCATTTGATACCCTTTCCATATATTTAGGAGATTATATGTATTTGAACATTTTTCCTAATTAATATATAACTATAACTATAGTGAAAAAGTTGTACGTAAATAATCAAATAATATAAAAATATTCTAACCTGGTAGGACTCGTAAGATTTCTCACAAATGAAACTCGAGTTTAAAACAACGGGGCTAAACTCGAGTTTTAGTCAAGTTTGACTTGGGCTTAACTCGAAGTACATGATACAAGCACACGGAAATGGTGTATGGGGTGCATGGCTAGCGGTTTTACGTAGTAAATGCGAGTGGAGTAAATGAGCGATTAGTTTGTTATTGTCTTGCTGAATCAATGATTGTTCATCGACTTGGAGATTGGATAAAAACAAGACTCCTGTCCTCTCCAATTACTATTTTAATATATATTAAATTATTAATAATTATAATATCTTTCTAAAACTAGAAGATAAACATCGGGATATAGAACAGCTACTACTTTTATTTTGTTTACTAGAACATACGTATTGGTAGGGGAAGATAATGCCTACATTTTTGGGCGTTTTGTATCATGTGACGATCTAGTCAACATGTGTGCATTATGAGACATTATGTTAAAAGGGTGTTGTAGCTAGGGCTTGAAAATCTTGTGGGACATTATAGAATTAAATAAAAATAAAAATCATAAAAAGTGCTATTGGCCAAAGATTTTGAAGGTGTGCGACATTGGCAAAAAAAAAAAAAAATGAAGGCGTGGAAAAAAGAACGCTCCGGACAATTTTTTTGTAAAAAAACGCCCAGGGGACGGTCTAGGGGAGCGGGGGCGTTTTTTTAGGAAATAACGTCAAAAAACCCTCTACTACGGATGGTCTTAACTTAGAATTATGGTTCTTTTCCCGAATAGAATTTTCTTTTTTTCGGTTTGATTTTTTTTATGTTCGTAATTCTTTGTATTTTATTTTCCGTCTACTTAGAAAGGTAAAGAATGTACAAAACTAGCTAGCCTTCATACACACTACGGTTGTTAGTGTTGCTCCTTAATTAAAAGTTTGTAGATATAATGTTTAACAATATTTATTTACTATATCAAAACACAACATATAATCTCCATAAGATATTTTAACAAAAGCCTAAATTAGTGTTACCAATTAAAACAATCTCTTAAAGGTAGGTCTCGGACTCGCAAACTTTAGTATCTTTGTCCATCACAAACTTTTATCCCAAAACCTATGTTATATTCCTCTTATCTCCCAATCTTTTTAACGTTATTTTGAACAATTAATAACTACAAGTAATTGAATATATCTATTAATTAAACGTTCAAATAAAATAATTCATTAATTATTAATAAAAATTACATAATAACAAATACACGAAAAGAAGTACATAATATAAAAAACGTTACGGGGCTGTTTGGTAGCCTCTTAATGACCATTCAGATGCTACCTCTTAATGGTTTAAAACCTCTGAATGAATAAGAGGTAACCTCAAGTCTGAATGGTTAAGAGGTAACCTCTGATTGGTAAATCATTACATGTCACATTCTTCTACCTTCTCATTGGTAAAATTCTTAATGGTTCCATTAAGATGTAGCCTCTTAATGACTATTCAGAGGCTACCAAACATTAGACCAAGTCTTCTTGCAGCGGCTTCTTTCATCTTTTCCGTCACCCCATGTTGTAGAGGCGGAAGATTATCGGTGTTCATCGTTAGAATTCGATAAACCTCCTGCTCGACCACTTCTCTATCAAGCCGAAGCCTCTCCTTGCTAGCATTTGCTTTTATCTTAAGCCTTGCCTTTTGTATATTGTTAAATTCGGCAAACTGAGTCAGCAAGGCTTCCATTTTGGAGGATCCTTCGAGTGCTTTCTTTGATGCTAAAGCTTACAATCCCACTCGGTTCCTACTAATTGAGCGTTGAAGTTCTTCGACTTCTTGTACTTCCTCATCATTGAAAATGGGATTATCGTTAATGTTAATACTAACGTTGCAATGTGCATCTGAACCACCAACACTATATTCATTTGATTCATATATTTTGGCCTTTTTTTCCCGCCGCTTCGACCTTGGTTGGGATGGGCACCAACTTCGCACAACCTTTCAAAATGTTCGAAGCCCCGATGTGGGGAAATGACCCTTTATATTTAGAGACGTATCTTGAATAAGTCGTCTTTAAAACTTCGGTGGACTTGTCCCACTTGGTTGTTAAAGGTGTTGCTGTAAATAGCTTTGAAGTTGGAGACTGTTTTATTCATGTCTCTCCACTTAAAAAAAGAAAAACCATACTTGATTAAGCGTTACCTACATTCATATAAGAATAAATAAATACTTAAAAGATTTTTCTTAAAAAATATATATGTGTGTGATTTTTTAATATAAATAATAACCTTTTATCGGATCCATTGACACGTTAGAAAACGCCCTTGCTAAATCTCCTCTCCGCGTTGTCCACGGTATGATATTGATGATTTTCTGGACTATTCTTCTTCGCTATATTTATTCCTCTTTATTTATTTTTTTCCTTCGACGACTCTGGTTGTGTTTCGGGAACATCATCCACAAAATGCTCAGAGGCGGAACCAGATTGTGATCCAGCTAGGTTTGGGTTCAGTTATGACATGGGAATCAAAACTTGTTGGTACGAGTTTGTAACGTGGTAGAAAGCGGTGAACGTATTTGTTGAGGATTAAACAAGTTAGGATTAAACCACAGTCTATATGCGTTAGAGTTATCTTGGTTGTTTGGATCCATTGTGTGTGGTAGAGATTTCTAGAATTTATGGTAAGGTTTGGTGTAGTAAAGAGAGTTATAATTTTTTAGGTGTAAAAGATATAAGGTTTGGTTTAGTTTATATATGGGAAAATATTTTAAATTCAACTATTTTACAACGACGGGTGGGCGGCGTGGTGTGCCCCACGTCCCATGACGCTAGGTGGCTCCCATGGCACTTCGTCCCACAAGTATGTCGGACGACCTAAATAGTGTTAGTGCGGACGGTTTGATCATTTGCTTTGGTGTGTGTGGGTGGGGTAAGGCCCTCGTTAAAAAAACATTTTTAGTGTTAATTTTGTTAAACAAGTAATAAGATTCGCGCGCGTTGCTGCGCGGATACATCGTAAACATCGAATGGATTAGTCCAAACGTTATGTGATGTGTTAACCATATGAAAACACGTGTTTTGGCGTATCCGATTGGACTCAATGTAGCCTATATAAGCATTGTGATCGGATCAAAAAGCAATATAAATCGAGTTTATGCCATACAATCATAACATATTATATATGACTCGACTTATACATAGAAAACGTAACGGGCATATCAAAGGGATGAATTAGAAATTTTGAAAAAAAAAGAGGAAAAAGGGAAACCACAATTTGACTCCACTCAGTTTAAAACAAAATTAATGAAACATACATAAAACAAGCACGGAAACATATTATATTTGACCTTTCCCAAAGAAGTTTACGCCGAAACGTAGACCAACTCGAATTTATACTGAAACGTACATAAAATGCACGTAAAAAATATTTTTTAATGAAAACGTATTATATTTGACCTGACTCGTTTCCAGAAAAAGTTTACGTCGAAACCTAGAGCAAATCGAATTTATACCAATACGTACATAAAAATATGCATGTAAAAAATAGTTTTTTTAAACAAAGGAAGTATAGAGGTAAATTCGAAACAAATTAGTAGTAAATAAACTTAATAGGTTAAAAACACTCGTAAAGCCGTGCCAAGTAGCGCCAATGTCACGTCACTGCCAAGCGACCATTAACGTCGGAAAAGCTCGTAAAAATAAAAAAAAAAAGGAATAAATAACACCGAATGAAAAGCTAAAAGCTGACATAAATCGTTGAATCACGCAAGTCGTTGTGGCGTGTAAATGATAAGAAATTAGACCAAAGCGTAAATGTAGAAAAGAATAACTAAGTCGATCTAAGGTCCGCGGGTTGCGACGGACCTGTTAAACGAGAAAAAAAATAGATATAAAATCGTTAAACCCCACACACACGTTGCGGCGAGTTAACTTCCAAATTTTTGAATGAAACGTAAAACGAAAAATTTGCGAAAGATGAAAAGTATGGGGTACCAAAGTTAAAATAAAAGGTGATGTGGTTAAATTGAAAAGATGAAAAACGGTGTAAAAGTTAAAAAAAAAAAAATCAAATGAGTTAAAAAAGATAAAACATTTGGGTTAAACATGAAAAGTTAATTTTTTTTTTGAAAAACTCTCTAAGCAATAAAATGTTACTAACTAGTTTTTGCTCCTCCCGCGTTACGGGGCACTGCACTAAGCCGAATATTTCTCATAATATGTACGTCTATGTTTCGGTTACTTGTACATACTACTCATAACACAATCTTAAAAAATTTACATCAAGTTAACCAATTAAAACAGAAACTACCATACTTTTGCTAAAAAAAAAACTAAAACAATAGAAAGACTATGAAAAAGGGGAACCGGCCTGTAATAATATCACCTAGACCTTATTGACCATTAATAATCCCACCTCAGAATATTCCCTCCACCAGTCCCACCTTTTACCTATTTTTCCTAGAATGGTCTCCCGTTAAAAAAACTTAACGGAGTTAAGCTTTTTTTTTTTCCAAATTACAAACAAATTTTTTAGGGCTTTTGATTAGAACGGTGATACGAGTCTATTGATGTAAAACTTACTTCGAAATGGTGCTCCAAGTGACTTGATTTTGGTTAATTGGAAATTTAAACACCCGAATTGAAGCGCCGTTTTCATCGTTTGGAGCACCGTTTCGAGGCAAGTTTTACATCAATGGACTCGTATCGTCGTTCTAATCAAAAGCCTCTAAAAAATCTGTTTGTAAATTGGAAAAAAAACTTAACGGTTAAGTTTTTTTAACGGGTGACCATTGTATGAAAAATAAGTGAAATGTGGGACTGGTGAGGGGAATATTCTGATGTGGGATTATTAATGGCCAATAAGGTCTAGGTGGGATTATTACAGGTCAATTTCCCTAATTTTAAACTGGGAGCAAAATTGTAATTTTCTGGGACAAATGAGCATGTGCCAGGCGGCTGCCTGGTACGAATAAAAGTTACACCGAATCAACCAATTAAAACGAAATCCTACCATAGTTTTGTCAAAAAAAAAAAAAAAAACTAAAACGATGGCATTACTGTAATTTTACACTGAGTGCCAAATCGTAATTTGACAGGAAAAAAAACAAAAACGATGAAATTTGAACTGAAAGCAAAATCGTAATTTGGCTTGAAGGAAGAAAAAACAAAACCAATGACAAAACTGTAAATTTAAACAGGGCAAAAATCGTAATTTGACTGAACCAATAGGGAAGTGTCAGACAGCTAGACAGCTATCTGACACTATTCCCCTCAATGAATAGGGGTGCACAAATCGGGTTTTTTTAATACTCGGTTCCGGGTATGGAACCGGGTTCGGGTACGGCCGGGTTCTTAATTTTCGGGTATTGAGAATACTCGGGTCGGATTCGGGTTCTGGCCAGTAATTCCATACCCTATGTACCCAGGTTCAGGTAGGGTTCGGTTCGGGTTATATAATACCCGGGTTCGGGTATGGGCCGGATATTAAAAACTCGCATAGGGTATTGATAAAACCAGACCGAGTATTTGAAAACCTGGTTAGCGAAATAAGCAACAGAATATGTGTAGCGAATTTTGTGGGGATTTTTCCAACTTTTTGTTCTTTTTTGTTAAATATGAACATATTTTAAGTCCTGGTCCGGGTATTTTAAAACCCGGCTACGGGTATTCTGTAAACCCGGTTACGGGTATTCGTTAAACCCGGTTACGGTATTCTATAAACCCGGGTATTCTTAAAAACCGGGTAGAATACGGGTACGAAAAACCCGGTTACGGGTTCGGGTCCTGATAACATTATGCATACCCGGTCCCTACCCTATGGGTAGGGTTAGGTTTGGGTTCAGGTTCGGGTTCAGATTTTAAAAACCTGATTATTACAAGTTCCGGGTTGTATTTTCGGGTTCTGGTCGAGGTTCGGATTTTTTTTTTTGCAGCACTGTCCATGAATATTGTAGTATATATAAATTTATAGTATGAAAATATTTTGTTGAGCCACTCCATAACTTTTCAAATGGCTTAAAAGGCCCCCTTTTACCAAATAAACCCAACCCAAAAATAATAACATAAAAAGGCATTCAAAATTGCTAATTCCACAAATCGAGTTTTGGCTCATTCAAATCTTTTAACCGACTGTTAGGTGTCATATTTTGGGAAACTTGCTACAAACCAATGTATATTTTTTTACTTTGCACTTTTGAGATGACATTTCCTAACCCTTTCGAGCATGACGCATTGTGTGCTTTTGTTGATAAAATTTCCTGAATTCGTCATCAATTAGGATCAAACACAAAGAGCTTTTAATGTACAAATGGTACAAATAACATACAAATTATATTTACGACACTTCATAAGTATATCATAATAATAGTTATTCTAGTTATTCGCACCATTTACACGTTAACACTTATCTGTACCGGATCTCACCCCTTTATAAGATTTTCAGAATGTCACCTCACACACTCTCCAATTCTATTATAAAGCTACACCTTTTATCCATCACATGGATTCGACCCTCATTATTTGAAAAGACAAAACCTTATCTAATGCCTTAACACCATGAGGCTAAATAGCGTTCGGTACAATGGCACCCCTTTATAAGTAATAATTAAAACTATTTCGTTATCTTATCTAACCTATAGAGATCCTCTAATTAAAAAGACTAAACTAATTTTTTTACATATAGGTAGAATCAAAAACTAATTTTATTTTACATAGTTTTTTTTACATATAGGCAGAATCAGAAACTAATTTTATTTTACATAGGTAGAATCAAAACAACAAAACAATTTTCTTATATATATTTTTAAGGAGAGAGGAGAGTAAATTCAATGGACGGATAATATTTAAAAAAGGCGGGAAGCGAATGGTTGAACCGTTAGATTTGACACCATTTAACGATACCAAGTTAAACAGGACGATCATAAATCAAGATTCACACACATTCTCTCTCATCGCTCCATCTGCGAATCTGCCCAGAAAGTAGCGTACTCTTCATCTCTCTCTCTCTCTATATATACACAAACACACTACCCAATTTCCCATTACCCTCACCGATCATCCAACAGAAAGAATTAATGGTAATGGGGAATTACAGGGTATGCTATTGTTTTACCAGAAAGTTTAAAGTAACCGAAGCCGAACCGCCGTTAGACGTTAAAGAATTGTTTAACAAGTACTCTAGTGACTCGAATCACATGACGGCGGATCAGCTTCGGCGGTTTCTAGAGGATGCAGATGAACACACTGTCTCGGTTTCTGATGTCGAGCTTATTATCGAGCGGTTACTTCACAAACGGCATCATCATCTTGCAAAGTTGATTAATAGGAAATCTTTGTCTTTAGAAGATTTTCATCATTTTCTCTTCAGCACTGAGCTTAATTCCCCTATTAGATCTCAGGTATTGTAGATTTATGGTTAGTTATGATTAATTTGTGAATATTAATTAATAATAAGTGTTTTTGATCTAGAAAATTATGATTTTAATTTTAGGTTCACCAAGATATGAGTGCACCACTGTCTCATTATTACATATACACGGGCCACAATTCGTACTTGACGGGGAACCAGTTAAGTAGCAACTGCAGCGAGGTTCCGATTATTAAAGCACTTAAACTTGGCGTTCGGGTCATAGAACTTGATCTATGGCCAAACTCGTCGAAAAGTAATGTGCATGTTCTTCATGGAAGGTATGCAACTTAGTTCAATTTCATATGATCACATATTAAGTGGTTTGTTATAGCCATAAATATAATATTTTTCTTAGGATTTATTGTAATTATCTTCTATATATTAGATTTAATACATTAGTTAGTGTTTATTGCAATTATCCCAACATAATTAGAAGTTATTATTCGATCACGTTTACTTTGTAACTAATTTATTTAAATATATAGGAGACGATTACAATAAATCCTAACTAGTATATTATATCTAGTACATTTATCGCTATCAGTTGGTTTGGATAAACATTTTTTTTTTCTTTTTAGAACGGCGAATTTCTTTAATCCTGTCATCTATGGGATAAACATATTAACTAGTAATATCTTATTGTTTGAGGGTTAGAATAATTAGATTTTTTTTATATATAATTTAAGATACTTGTTTATTAATGCAGGACCTTGACAAGCCCAGTAAAACTCATGGAGTGTTTAAAAGCAATCAAAGAGTATGCATTTGTGGCTTCACCTTATCCAGTCATCATAACACTAGAAGACCACCTTACACCCTGTCTTCAAGCAAAAGTAGCTCAAGTGAGTACTTTTTTTAAGTGTGAAATTCGATCAATATACACATTACCATGATATTCATGTTGCTATTGATTATTCTTGCAGATGATCACCGAAACATTTGGGTCAATGCTATTTTTCCCTGAATCAGAAAACTTTGAAGAACTCCCATCGCCTGAAAACTTAAAATATCGAATATTGATTTCAACAAAACCTCCAAAAGAGTACCTTGAAACCGAAGATGTTAGACGTTGTAGCTCACAAAAGAGCCAAGTTTCGGATGTTGATGATGACGCTTGGAGTGAAGACAAAAGTTTTAAGGTTTGGTTCATAACGACACGCATTCTGACATTTATATATTTTAATTCTTTTCTTTTTAAACAAACGATTCCTAACTGAATTTGTGTGATTTGTTGCAGTCAGGAAGTGATAAGAGTGAACATGATGAGACAACAGATTTGCTTAAGACAAAGAAATCGCCTTCGTCTCCTGTTTACAAGCAGCTGATTGCAATTCATGCCGGAAAACCCAAAAAGGGATTAAAGGATGCGCTTAAAGTTGAAAAGGATAAAGTCAGGCGCTTAAGTTTGGCTGAACAAGCACTTGCAAAGGCTGCAGGAAATCATGGGCAGGATGTAGTGAGGTATAAATGTTTTGTGGCTATATTTAAGAGGTTTCAGTTTCGACCCATTTATTACGAATGGGTCCATTGAAGTTTATCTCAAACACGTCAAATAAAAAAAAAGTCAAATTCATCCAAAGTCTGATTATAAATGGATACAATCTCCTAAATCGTTTTTATTTAAAGATTTAGATAACTGTTGTATTAATAATGTTTTTGTAGTAATAGTTACTATTGTTGTATAAGTTATAGGGGAAAGTTATTGTACAAATAAACTTAACGTACAAAATATACTGTAGAGTAATTTTGATCTTTTGTAGAGTAATTCTGTAAAATGTTCATGTAGAGTAATTTTGGTCTTATAGGGTAATTATCAAAATTACACTACCCCCCCCCCCCCCCCCAAAAAAAAAAAAAACTAAATGGTACTCAACCCATTACCTTGTGCAAGTAGTATGAGTTTGAATTTTGAGTTCATATCATTAGTTTTAAATTTGTTTACTTACATGTATCGGTATACATTTATTTCCCAGATTCACACAGAAGAACATTCTTAGAATTTATCCCAAAGGAACGCGTATTACCTCCTCTAATTACAAACCGCTAATGGGTTGGCTACATGGAGCTCAGATGGTTGCATTTAACATGCAGGTCAGCATCATTTTCTACTTTAAACAGAAGAATATTTTGTATCGCGTTGTTACTAGTAACTAATATCTAATTTGTCATATACAATGCAGGGATATGGTAGATCACTATGGTTAATGCATGGAATGTTCAGAGCTAATGGGGGTTGTGGGTATGTGAAAAAACCGGATTTTTTAATGAGATGCGGGTCTAAGAATGAGGTGTTTAACCCCAAAGCAAAGCTTCAACCCAAGACATCATTAAAAGTGAAAATTTATATGGGAGATGGATGGCATTTGGATTTCAAGAAAACTCATTTTGATAAATACTCTCCTCCTGATTTCTTTACCAGGGTAATTATCTTTATACTGCTATTATAAAATATAAATTCAAATATTATAAGTGATGGATTATTTGGAAAAAAAAAAAAAAGATATCATATATGTGCTTTATATAATATAAAGCAAATCAAGAACCTAGATGTTTGAAAATAACTTTTAATGGAAAAGAATTAGACCACACAATGTAAAACTACTTCTTGTGTAAGTAAAGTGCATAAAGTCAAGTGGTGTATGTGTGTATATTATGTATCATATTTAAAGCAATACATAGAAATATATATGTGGTTCTTTACTTAAAATTGGTTATATATTTATTATTAAACATCAAAAACAAAAAGTACACACTTGTTCTTAGTAGTCTCAAAGTACAAACTTTAAAAAAAGAGTGTACTTCATGTATTCTTTATCTCTGAAACAGGTTGGTATAGCTGGAGCATCTGTTGATAAAGTTATGAAAAAGACCAAGATTAAGGAGGACAACTGGACACCTGTTTGGAATGAAGAGTTTACATTTCCACTAGCAGTTCCTGAATTAGCTTTACTTAGAATTGAAGTGCATAGCTACAACATGTCCGAAAAACACGATTTTGCTGGCCAAATTTGTCTGCCTGTTTCAGAGTTGAGGCCTGGAATCCGTGCGGTCCCACTCTGTAATCGCAAAGGCGATCAATACACGTCAGCAAGGTTACTCATGCGGTTTGAGTTCATCTAAAATACGCATTGTTGTTAATCTCGTTTTCTAGTTTATACGCACTTAGACTAGTTCATTGTTTTTATAGAGTTTTGTTTAGCATAGCAGGCTTGCTTGCTTGCTCTTGTTGTCTATAGTTATAATCATTTGTTGTAGGAAAGTGTTGTAATATTTTCAGTTGTGAAATAAAATATATGTACATATTTACATTTATGAAAGTGAAATCCATTCATTTTTGTGCAGTCTCTTGTTTTCAGTGATTGGGATTAAAAAGAGAGATACATGTGTTGTATGGTCCATACCTATTTATGTCCATCTGTTTTTTATTCTTATTTTGTTTACACTTCTCAAATAATATATAGAAATATATATATGGTGTTTTATTAGCTGGTAGGATCAATTCCTACTTTGAAAATGAGCAAAGTTAGAATATTTAAAGTTTTGTTCCCCATTTTTTAAGGTCATTGTATCACTTTCAAATATTTTGAGTAGACAATGCAATATTTTCAAGTATTTGGTTGTTTCTTGAGACATTTGAGGCCAAAACGCGACAGAAAATGCTCGAAAAACTAGACTTAAAATGGCAAAAAATGAAGGTTTCATGATTTTTTGTGATGAAGATGCCAATGGCATGTTTGAAAAGGCAAAGCAAGCATCACAAAATTCCTGCAACACAATGGCAGGCCTGGATCTCATGCCCTTTCTCCTTGGTGGTCTCAGTCATCCTTTTAGTGTAATATTCTTCTAATAGCTTTTATTATTATGCTATGCTTAATAGTGTTGAGGACTACTGTACTTGTGATAGTTTGATTTGATTTGATTTTGTTTGATTTTTTTATTCACGTGGTTCTTGATGACATGAAATATCTGCTTACTCATTATATAGGGCAAGTTTAATTAAGAACTATAAATATGTTAGGCACCGTGTGAACTGCTTGAATACTTTCATACTAAGGCTATGTGTTATGGGGTGTGAGGCATCTCGTAATTAAGAACTGTGAGAACAAATTAAAAAAACCACAAGAACTTGGTCAAAAAGAATTCTAATTCAAAATTGTTTAACACTAGTCATTATTATTCGAATACAACATTAGAAATTTAATTACATATTTGAATTTACATGTATTCGTAAATAAAGAAAGTTTACAAAAACCTCACTATTAGCGCGAATCTGAGTTCTAAACCGAGAAGTGGTAAAAAATTTTACATAACGCATTTTGAATAATTTTAGAGTTTACAAAAGCCTCACTATTAGCGCGAATCTGAGTTCTAAACCGAGAAGTGGTAAAAAATTTTACATAACGCATTTCGAATAATTTTATAGTTTATAAAAGCCTCACTATTAGCGCGAATCTGAGCTCTAAACCGAACCGATCAGTGAACCATTAAAAATAAAGTACTTGGACTCAGTGGCGGATCTAGAAAATCCTTATAGAGTCAAGGTTTCAAAGAAAAGGGGTAATAAAATCGAAAAAAAAAAACATCAAATTTTACCAAAATTTACACTACTGTCAGATCGTCAAGGAGCAATGGGGGTTACCCCTTCTAAAAGGTAGATCTGCCCCGTCTTGGACGTACGTAATCATGTGTATACAAATGGTATATATTAGTTAAAAACCGAACCGACACATGACATAATATATATGTATATATATTAAATTTGTGTAAAACAAAAATTGTTGCATTTTGAAAATTATTGACAACTTGTATTGTCGGGATTATCCTAAAAACAGAGGAAACTCTGCACGTTTTTCGTAAAAATCCATAACACGGAATACGTTATCACTTTTGACAATGAAACATATCGGAATTCAAGTATTTTTTAAAATAAATATAAGTATATATTTATTTTGGCGATTCTTATAACTCACAAAAACGAGTTTACAACATTTCAACGAACGCGGTTTACAAGATAACGAAACTCGGAAAATTATATAAAAAATATAATTATTTATATTTATTTCAAACGTCTAGGATTCGAAAATTATAAAAAATAAATATAATTATTTATTTATTTCAAACGTCTAAACAGAATATGATGCGTCACCGTACGATCTTAGCAAAAAAATATTATCCGAGTTATTTCGGTAACGAACAAACAAAAGTCGATTCTAAGAAGCGAACAACTATATAATTATTTTGATAATTATCCACGAGACGCGATACTATTATTGCGGCTACGCGACGTATATATACATACACACACATATATATGTACATCTTACGAAACCTACGACGAGTCGTGTTATTATTCATTAACGTATATGACGACTACTTGGAAACCGTGCAAACACATTATACGAGATTACAACGTGTATTATCTTAGACAAACAATTACTTACGTACACGTACGATTATCCGAGACGACTAACACTATTTTATACATATATATTCATATACTAGCATATAAACTCGTGTGTCACACGGATTAAATATAAAAAAAACTTAGATTGAATAATATTTTAATTTATAAGTGTTACAAACCTGTGTATAAAATATCAAAAAATATAAATCATACTTCTATATAATCTAGATCACATAGTTTAAAAAGTGTAATAATAGTATAATCTAATTATTGTGTTTTTCCGATTAGTATTAAAGGATGGATAGTTTAGTAAAACAGATCTGAGTTATTGCATTTTTATTTTACGATAATATTTAATAAAATAAATTGTATTTATCCAATAATATTAATTAAATAGTGCATCCTAATGTGGTTATTAACATATTTGAATTAAATTTATTATATTAATAAGGATAAGGATTAAAAAAATATTTTAAAATATTGTAAGTCTAAATTGTAAGGTTGAAGGACGAAGTCACACGTGACAATAATCCTATATTAAAAGTTAAATTAGATTTGATGTTTTGTTTGTAACTTTACCATTTTTATCAATAATATTTAGTTTAAATCATTTGATTTTAGAAATATATGTGGTTAATCTTAATGAGGTGTTATATTAACAAATAAATTATTATAATAATGCAAAAATAATTAAATTGGAGATATTAATAATAATAATAATAATAATAATAATAATAATAATAATAATAATAATAGTTTTGTTATAGATAAAAATAAACTGACGATCAAAAGGCTTTTGATAAAGGATATTCATATTAAATACAAACATATTAAAAAATATATAATAACCCTTAACCGTATGTCATAGAGTCGAAGATAAGCTTGACCTCTAATATGTAAAATCGATATATTCAAGAGATAAAATAATTCTTATATTTTTATTTCTATATGATGTAGTATAATTTATTAACCCAAGCATTATAGTATATCAATTTCTTTTGAGGGAGAGGAAATTTATTTAGAGTTATTTATTAAGGTGGATAATGATTCTTATATTAATTTATTTATTATTATTATGGTTATGTTAGGATAAGAAATTGCCAAATGGCATTTTGGTGACAATATTGATGGAGAGAATGCCATATGGCATTAAATAGATTGTTTTATTAATATTAGATATATATATATATCCTTAATATCTCGGAAACTAAGTGGTTCTTAAGACTTAGTATTTATTCCGAATACAAATGGAATTAAGAGATCATAGAATTATTGTTTCCATCAAGTAAACAACACTTTCCATCGAATCATTTAGTTAACGATTCGGTAGAACTCGGTGACCCGTAGTTTAGCTATGTTTTTAGTAGAAACTTATAAGTTTATTCCTTAATAAGAATGTCACAGATTGCATGCCTAGCGGGTTTATGTTTTGGAAATGACATTATGGATTGTATTTAGCTAGCTTTGCACAGATTATCGAGGTGAGTTCATGACCCCCACTCTTTACAGTTTTACATTTTTTATAAATGTTTTCGGGGGTGGAAAGACATGCGAGTTTTGCAAAAGCATGCAATATTTCACTGAACGAAAATTACATATTTCTAAGCCATGTTACAAACGAATTCCAACTAACACGAATGGTTTATGAAAGGTTTATGCTAAACATACCAGTTTTACAAAAACATACGCATTTTTCGAAACAGGCATGATGTCACACCCCGATATTTCCACGTATTACCGGTGGGCCCGGTGGGGAGTGTCGTGACGTAGTTGATATCATCATAGTCAAACAACACAAATTATAAATGCACAGCGGAAGCAAAAGATAGATTTATTTCAACTGAATAAATTGTAATATTAAGTATCACAAAATAGTTGAAACAGGTCCACAGGCGGATCGAAAAAAAAAGGAAAACTGTTCAACAGAGTTGACATCTAGAGCTTGCGAGACTTGATTATTGATGCCTGGAGTAGCCAGCCTATTACGTATAGTACCTGCACTTAGCCTTTTTGGAAAATACGTCAGTTTACACTGGTAAATACAACTTAACTGACTCATTTTGAAAAGAGTTTGAAAATTGATTTGAATGCACTTCGGCAAAAATATCTTTTATAACTTGGGACAATTATTTAAAAATAATCTTGTATACAGTTTTACTTATTTGTCGTTCGTCAGGGCCGGTTTGTAGGGCCGGACAAGATTAACTGACACGCCACAGGTATAATGCCCACAAGGTTAATTCCTTTAAGTGGATTACCAGTTTTTACAAAATGCATCTGTCAGGTGTACGCCTATACCCCGTGCTTAGGTCGTGGCCATTTCTTTGAATGATGCCAAGAATATCCGGGACATGGTCATTTAACCCCCAAAGGCCATACACCAAATAATACATATTAAACGGGTCATGTAAATACATTAATCACAATCCGATTTAAATGACTACACACCCGACCAAGCGGTACTTTTATAGTACCGTATCCCAAGCCCGTATAGGGAAAATAAGTTAAGAGTATTTACCTGAGCAAAGAATAAATCAAATACAGCAAGTGCACGTAGCTTTTACTGGACTCCTAATCTGGAACAAAGGTTTTTAATAACCTATTAGAATCCTAACGGGTCTTTGATTAAGCTTAGACTTAGACCGGTTAGTTTTCAAAAGGAAGACACGGTTCAAACGCATGATAAAGCGAAGACCGGTTTAGAATGTGGTTTTGACCCGACAAGCTTGGACACTTGTTTAATATGGGTAAACTAAACACATTCTGGATTTTGAGATGAAAACGATATGGTTTGACCCGTTTCGGCTAATATATGCAAACTAGTTACATAAGCCGATCTGAATGCAAAAAGTGCGTAACGAGTAACCAAATGAGTCATATACAAGTCTCCTAAGTTAATATGCCTTAAATATGTTGTGACATCAGTAAGATATCTTCTATTATGCCCAAAACGGATTTAAATTCAAATTATGCCCCGTAAGGGCATTTTGGTCCTTTTAAAGGTTATAAAAGAGGTTTAATATAAATTCAAGTTTCGGGTCTGATGTAATCAGTAAAAATACTTAATTTACTAAGTTATATCAGTAGAGTATAACCTATATGTGAAATTTATCATTTCTAACCATACTATGCACCGAAGGGGCATTTTGGTAATTTCACCTAAGGTTTAAAGGTCAAATCTAGAAATCTGAGTTTAAAACTTTTGCTTACTGCTAAAGTAGAAAATTTTTACTTAAAACATCAGTAGGTATCAAGTCTTATATGTCTAAAATGGTTTCAATACATACTATGCGCTTAAAACGCGTAAAACGGCGATTTTCGGGTTTTATAAGGAGGGCTGATATTTTTATTATTCCAGAAGGCTTACAATATTCTATTTATCATATTGGATCAGTAAAAAAAGTTTGGTATCAAAAGGATTGGTAAGACTCATTTTATAGCCTAAAAGGGCAAAACCGACAATTACCGGATCAAACTTAGAACTCTATGTTATGCTTAGACTAAAAATAAATAAAATCTTCAAAAATCCCAAAATATTATTTTATATCAGTGGGTAAAAAGTTTGGTATCAAAAATCGGGTTTAGATAGGCTATACGCTAATTACACCATTTAATTACTAAAAAGCTTTCTAATTGCGCTAATGAGCATAACTCTTAATCTAGACCTTAAACTGATGTCAAATTTTAGATACAAGTTTATAAATCAGTAACTAAGGGTTTATTGCCCACATAATTACCAACTCATAGGTACTTTCAATTTGGAATTTGACCCGACAATTGACCTAGTTAGAGTGGGAATCAGAGGGTGCCCTTTTAAGGGTTTATTGCCCACATAATTACCAACTCATAGGTACTTTCAATTTGGAATTTGACTGGACAAATTAATATTAATGACGAAGTCAAATCTTAATTACGACGGTTTGACTTTAGGCTAATTAACTAGGCAAAACTGAATTAAGAAAGGTTAATGACACTTACCAAGGTCCTATGCACGACTAATGATCACTAGGAAGGGTGCTTGAGCTCCAGGAATCCTCAGAGGGTGAGTTGTAGAGTTTTGCAAGTGAATGAGCATTTGAACAACTCAACGCATGGCCTTTATATAGGTTTTCTAAGGCTCTAAGATCATTCCAACAAAGTCTATGGATGTTTTCTGATGATTACAAGTGTCCCTAGGCCATTATAAACCATCAAACAAGCCCATAGAATCGAAAACAATGCTTTTAAGTCGGTTAAACCGGCTGTACAGGCAGCTGGCATGATTTTCTGATGCTGGGGGACTCAGGCGGCCTGCGTAAGGATTGGGCCTGACCTTACGCGGCCCGTGTGAGGGTGGCTCTCCGGTCAGCAAGTTTCAAATATTGCAATTTTGGCCCCTGGTCCTTCTAAACTCGTTTTTAACATGGTTTCTTACACTTCGAACCCCCAAACTTGACTTTTAAGGACCCCAAGTCATAAACCAACTTTGTTAAGTCCCCGATTATTCATACGATCACCGAAAAGTCTTAAATTTCAACGTTGACGCTTTTAACCCCTCGTATACGAATATTGTCATAACTTTCTCATACGAAAACAAAACGTTGTGAAATTTTTATCACTTATTCTAGTGAGCATATTTAATCGTTACAAAGCTTCGGGTTTGCTAAAAGGTCACTCAGAGGTATACTTTAAACATGTTGACACATTTAACCCCTGTAGTTTGTAATCTCTCACTTTCTTTCACGATTAGCTTCGTATGATCCATGATTTATTCGTTTAAGGGTATAAACATCATGTAGGGCTATTGTGAAGTATATTTATCCATTGTTGACACTTTGAGCCCTTTTATTCACATACTTTCTCTGTTTGTCAACTTTAGTCCTTCATAAGAAATCTTTTACACGTTTAAAGCTCATGACACGTGTCGATACATTATTGGAAATAAATTTTTGAGGTGCACATCCGTATGTGGTATGACTAGCGATTCATCAGCTAGGCATTTCTTCATATTGCAGATGTGGAATGCATTATGAATGCCACTGAGCTCTTCAGGCAAGTTCAACTTATAAGCCACTGTTCCTACACATTCGATGATCTCGAATGGTCCTATATACCTTGGGCTTAACTTACCTTTCTTACCAAATCGCATCACCCCCTTCCAGGGTGATACTTTAAGCAAAACTTTATCGCCAACCTCAAACTTTATAGGTTTTCGCCTTTTATCAGCAAAACTTTTCTGCCTATCCCTGGCAGCTTTCAGGCGGTCACGAATCTGGACAATCTTGTCCGTTGTTTCAAGGATTATGTCAGGTCCTGATGACTGAGCTTCTCCTACTTCTGCCCAACAAATAGGCGTTCTACATTTCCTACCATATAATGCCTCAAAAGGCGCAGCCTGAATGCTTGTATGGTAGTTGTTGTTATAGGAGAACTCGATCAATGGCAGGTGGTTATCCCAACTACCACCTAAGTCAATCACACATGCACGAAGCATGTCTTCCAAAGTTTAGATGGTACGCTCACTCTGCCTATCCGTCTGAGGATGGTAAGCCGTACTAAAATTTAAGTGCGTGCCCAAAGATTGTTGGAAACTTTTCCAAAAATGTGATGTGTATCTAGTATCTCTGTTCGAGATAATAGACACTGGTACGCCATGCAGAGATACAATCTTATCTACGTACAATTGGGCTAACATGTCGGAGCTATAAGTCTCCTTAATGGGTAGGAAATGTACTGACTTAGTCAGTCTATCTACTATCACCCATATAGTATCATTTCCTTTCTTTGTCTTTGGCAACTTGGTGATGAAATCCATTGTCACCATCTCCCACTTCCATATGGGAAGTTCAGGCTGTTGTAGCAAACCTGACGGCTTCTGATGTTCAGCTTTGACTTGCGCGCACGTCAAACATTTAGCTACATAGGCAGCTATAGACTTCTTCAAGCCTATCCACCAATAGTTTGCCTTCAGATCCTGGTACATCTTATCAGCTCCGGGATGAACGGAATATTTAGAACTGTGGGCTTCCTGGAGGATAACATCCCGAAGTCCTCCATAAATTGGAACCCATATTCGTCCATTTAATCTTAGTATTCCGTCCTTGCCATAGGACAACTGTTCTTTAGTTACTCCTAGCTTTTCATCAGGATAGTTAGCTTCCAAAACAGCTTCCTTCTGCGCAGCTAACAACCTTTCATTCAAACTATTCTTTATCTCAATGCTTTTGGCATTGATTCTTATAGGCTTCACTCTTTCCTTTCGACTTAAGGCATCGGCGACTACATTCGCCTTGCCAGGATGGTATCTTATCTCACAACCATAATCATTCAAAGTTTCCATCCAACGTCGCTGCCTCATGTTTAAGTCCTTCTGATTAAACAAGTGTTGAAGGCTTTTGTGATCAGAATAGATCACACACTTGGTTCCATACAAGTAATGACTCCATAGTTTTAGTGCGAATACAATGGCACCCAACTCCAAATCATGGGTGGTGTAATTCTTCTCGTGCACCTTTAACTGACGCGAAGCATAGGCAATGACTTTGCCTTTCTACATAATCACACATCCCATACCTGTGTGCGATGCATCACAATATACCACAAATTCGTCAATTCCATCAGGCAACGTCAACACAGGGGCGTTGCTTAACTTCTGCTTCAGAATATCGAAAGATTCTTGCTGCTTAGGCCCCCAGTCAAACTTGTTATTCTTGCGGGTGAGTAAAGTCAGGGGTGCTGCAATTCATGAGAAGTTTTCAATAAATCGCCTGTAGTATCCTGCCAGTCCTAGAAAGCTGCGAATCTACGTAGGCGTCTTCGGCTCTTGCCAGTTCATGACAGCTTCAACCTTAGCGGGATCTACTTGGATACCACGCTCACTGACAACATGTCCAAGAAATTGGACTTCACGAAGCCAAAATTCACACTTTTAAAATTTGGCATAGAGCTTTTCCTGTTGAAGCAGTTTAAGAATGCAACGGAGGTGCTTCTCATGGTCAGCTTGGCTCTTCGAGTAAGTAAGAATGTCATCGATGAAGACGATGACAAATTTATCTAGATAGGGCTTGCATACGCGACTCATGAGATCCAATAATGCGGCAGGAGCATTAGTGAGCCCAAAAGGCATCACTAAGAACTCATAATGACCATAGCGAGTCCTAAACGCAGTCTTGTGTACATCTTCATCTTTAACCTTCAATTGATGGTAGCCTGACCTCAAATCAATCTTAGAAAAGTAGCTTGCCCCTTGCAATTGATCGAACAGATCGTCAATCCTGGGCAAAGGATACCTATTCTTGATAGTAACCTTATTAAGTTCACGGTAATCAATGCATAGACGCATTAACCCATCCTTCTTCTTGACAAACAGGATTGGTGCTCCCCATGGAGACGAACTAGGTCTAATAAAACCTTTGGCTAGCAAATCATCTAGTTGTATCCTCAATTCCTTCATCTCTGTTGGTGCCAACTTATAAGGCGCTCTTGCAACAGGTGCTGCTCCGAGGATGATGTCAATTCTGAATTCTACTTGCCTATCTGGTGGTAAACCAGGTAGTTCTTCAGGAAATACTTCAGGGTATTCAGAAATTACTGAAATATCTTCAACCTTGGGCTTCTGCTCATAAATGGTTACTTGTGCCATATAAATGACACAACCCTTCTTCAAGCATCTAGATGCTTTGAGCATTGACACTTGCTCAGGCAATCCATACTGGGTATCTCCCTGAATGGTAAGTGGCTCACCAGACGGAGTCTTGATCACCACTTGCTTCTTATTGCAGACAATCTGGGCTTGGTTATGCGATAACTAATCCATGCCTATAACTATGATCACATTTTCGTTCTGAATCGCCTCCTGTGCGTTCATTTGGAAGACCCTAGCATTGGTCTTCTTGGCTTCCTCAGGCTTCTTGGCGTATTTAGGGCAGTTGGTTTTGATGTGCCCTTTCTCATTGCAGTTGTAGCATGTGGCATCTTTAATCTTCTTGCAGTCAATAGTCTTGTGCTCTTTAGACTTGCATAACCCACATGCAGGTGGTCCTGATGGAGACTTGGTCTCAAGCCTGCATTTTCCAAAGTGGCGTTTTTGGCAAGTCGTGCACTTTGGCTTTTCCTCTGTTCGTTGACTATTCTTTCCAGACCCAAACTTCTTGGAATCAGTGTTTCCCTTGTGCCTCTTCTCCGACCCTCGTGAGTTATCATCCTCGCGCTTCCTCTTACCTTCTTCAGAATTCTTTAGCGATCTCAACCTGACCGCATCTAAGGTAAGAGACAGAGATAGATCAGCAGCTGATCTAAAAGTAGCAGATCTTGAAGCCTTAACACTGGCTTTGATTTATGGGGCTAAACCCCCAATGAAGCGAGCAATCCTTTTGGGTTCCGGGGTTACCAGATACGGAACCAGTCTAGACATGGTATTGAAGCTGGTGAGGTAAGCTTGACAATCTAAATTCTTCATCACCAATGATAAGAAATCTGACTCAATCCTTTCAACCTCATGCTGAGGGCAGTAATTCTCTTTAATGAGAGCAACAAACTGATCCCATGTCAGATTGTAGAGTGGGATATTCCCAGCAGCTTGAATGAGAGACTTCCACCATGCTAATGCCTCTCCCTTGAATGATTGGGATACATACTTCACTACATCCCTTTCAGCACAACCGCTGATGTCAACTACTGTGTCCATCTCATCTAACCAAGTTATACAATCAATTGCCCCTTTCTCCCTAGTGAAATCCCGGGGTTTTGCAGGAAACAAAGTACTTATAGGTACAAGACTTGGTACGCGGTTCATTATCGAACACTATCCTCTTGGATGGAACACTGTGTTGGTTTGAGGAATGTTGAACATCCTCTTTCTTGGGTTCATCTTTCTTGGAGGGTGACTTGCTGTGAGCTTCAGAATGAGTTTTAGGGGCAGATTTAGAGTGGGGTACCGATGAGGTTCTACTAGGTGTCCTACTAGATTCATTATACTGTCGCTCCATAGCTTTTGCAACAGCATTATCTATCACTGCTTGTAGTTCCGCACCGGTCACATGTATCTTAGCATTTTCATGGTTTTCCACCGGATGTCTGTTTACCTCTTCTGACCTAGCCATGTAGCTTTAATTGCTACATAAAATCAAATAAGGACAAGGTTTATTTGGAAGCCTATACAGTACTATCGTTCTTGACGATTTATTAACCATGGTTTTAATTACTATTTTTGGTTAATTTGCTAAATATATACATATTCAGGATCTTTATTACAATCCCGAGTTATAATTTAATAATAGCACAAAAAGGCAAGTCATATGGACATATTTAATTTATAAACCAGGATTTTACAAAATCGAGGTATTAAGGTTGAATCAAAGTTCATTACCTTTTCTTGACAGGGAGTTGTAGGCTACCACTGTCTTTAGTCTCAGAGGACGTTAATTATAGCTCGTATGCACTTCATCTTTAGAGGGATGATTATTTTAATAAGGAAAATTGGGGTAATCCAATTTAAGGATGACTTATGCGATTTTATCGAATCACATTTTTGCCACTAATGTTAACATGTCTTCAGATGTTAACAAGGATTTGAATCTTTTGAATAGGTTTTACCATTTTGGCCATGTCTGCAACGACATTTAGGCTAAGTTTTACCTTTAAGATTCTTTATAATATTTAATCGCAGAACAATCCTAAATTGAGATGTTAACGAGGATCTGAATCTAATTGAGGAACTACCATCTTGGCCCTGTCTTAAGATGACACATGAGCTAGGTCTTGTCCTTTTTAGATTTTGCCATCTTATTATAATGGTAGATCATATGAAAGGAATGATGTTTTAAATCTAATTGTTCCACTAAAATTGAGACAAGTACAGGGTTGCCCTAAACTGGACTTCTAACTGAAATGACTTGCCCATGCAGGGGCTAATCAGAAAAATAACAAAGGAAACAAATAAAGTACAAAATAAAACGAATTAGGATTAGTCCTATGTTCTTTGTCTAGACTCGAGAATCAAAGAATGTGCAATTGTGTAACTGAGATTAAACACAAAAGGCTAGTGTTTAATTCACTCAGTGTTGGCTCTGATACCAACCTGTCACACCCTGATATTTCCACGTATTACCGGTGGGCCCGATGGGGAGTGTCGTGACGTAGTTGATATCATCATAGTCAAATAACACAAATTATAAATGCACAGCGGAAGCAAAAGATAGATTTATTTCAACTAAATAAATTGTAATATTAAGTATCATAAAATAGTTGAAATAGATCCACAGGCGGATCGGAAAAAAAAGGAAAACTGTTCAACAGACTTTGACATCTAGAGCTTGCGAGACTTGATTATTGATGCCTGGAGTAGCCAGCCTATTACGTATAGTACCTGCACTTAGCCTTTTTGGAAAATACGTCAGTTTACACTGGTAAATACAACTTAATTGACTCATTTTGAAAAGAGTTTGAAAATTGATTTGAATGAACATCGGCAAAAATATCTTTTATAACTTGGGACAATTAATTAAAAATAATCTTGTATACAATTTTACTTATTTGTCGTCCGTCAGGGCCGATTTGTAGGGCCGGACAATGTTAACTGACACGCCACAGGTATAATGCCCACAAGGTTAATTCCTTTAAGTGGATTACCAGTTTTTACATAATGCATCTGTCAGGTGTACGCCTACACCCCGTGCTTAGGCCGTGGCCATTTCTTTGAATGATGCCAAGGATATCCGGGACATGGTCATTTAACCCCCAAAGGCCATACACAAAATAATACATATTAAACGGGTCATGCAAATACATTAATCACAATCCGATTTAAATGACTACACACCCGACCAAGCGGTACTTTTATAGTACCGTATCCCAAGCCCGTATAGGGAAAATAAGTTAAGAGTATTTACCTGAGCAAAGTATAAATCAAATACAGCAAGTGCACGTAGCTTTTACTGGGCTCCTAATCTGGAACGAAGGTTTTTAATAACCTATTAGAATCCTAACGGATCTTTGATTAAGCTTAGACTTAGACCGGTTAGTTTTCAAAAGGAAGACACGGCTCAAACGCATGATAAAGCGAAGACCGGTTTAGAATGTGGTTTTGACCCGACAAGCTTGGACACTTGTTTAATATGGGTAAACTAAACACATTCTGGATTTTGATATGAAAACGATATGGTTTGACCCGTTTCGGCTAATATATGCGAACTAGTTACATAAGCTGATCCGAACGCAAAAAGTGCGTAACGAGTAACCAAATGAGTCATATACAAGTTTCCTAAGTTAATATGCCTTAAATATGTTGTGACATCAGTAAGATATCTTCTATTATGCCCAAAACGGATTTAAATTCAAATTATGCCCCGTAAAGGCATTTTGGTCCTTTTAAAGGTTATAAAAGAGGTTTAATATAAATTCGAGTTTCGGGTCTGATGTAATCAGTAAAAATACTTAATTTACTAAGTTATATCAGTAGAGTATAACCTATATGTGAAATTTATCATTTCTAACCATACTATGCACCGAATGGGCATTTTGGTAATTTCACCTAAGGTTTAAAGGTCAAATCTGGAAATCTGAGTTTAAAACTTTTGCTTACTGCTAAAGTACAAAAATTTACTGAAAACATCAGTAGGTATCAAGTCTTATATGTCTAAAATGGTTTCAATACATACTATGCGCTTAAAACGCGTAAAAAGGCGATTTTAAGCGATTTTCGGGTTTTATAAGGAGGGCTGATATTTTTATTATTCCAGAAGGATTAGAATATTCTATTTATCATATTGGATCAGTAGAAAAAGGTTTGGTATCAAAAGGATTGGTAAAACTCATTTTATTGCCTAAAAGGGCAAAACCGACAATTACCGGATCAAGCTTAGAACTCTATGTTATGCTTAGCCTAAAAATAAATAAAAATCTCCAAAAATCCCAAAATATTATTTTATATCAGTGGGTAAAAAGTTTGGTATCAAAAATCAGGTTTAGATAGGCTATACGCTAATTACACCGTTTAATTACTAAAAAGCTTTCTAATTACGATAATGAGCATAACTCTTAATCTAGACCTCAAACTGATGTCAAATTTTAGGTACAAGTTTATAAATCAGTAACTAAGGTTTCTATTCTTTTATATTTTCAAAAATCATGTTTTAAGGTCATATGGGCATAATAGTCAACATTTAGGCATTTAACGGAAATATGCATATGAATCGGATAACTAATGAACCAAGTTGTATAATCATAGAGGGTTATACTTATATGAAACCTGGTCCTAATAAGGCTCTAGGACATTTCTAAACTATGCTCTAATGGGTCAAAACTGAAAGTCGAAGCAAAAGTCTACTTTTGCGACTTTCGGTTCCGAACCGAGCTTAAACTGAAAATTGTCGAGTTGAACATGTTTAGACATGTTCTTACATTAATTACCAAGTTATATTAATGACAAAACAGGTTGCATAGCTTCTACATTGCTAATTATGCATTAATTTGAAAATAGGCTTTCTGTTGACTTTTTAAGATTAACTTTGACCCGACAATTGACCTAGTTAGAGTGGGAATCAGAGGGTGCCCTTTTAAGGGTTTATTGCCCACATAATTACCAACTCATAGGTACTTTCAATTTGGAATTTGACAGGACAAATTAAGAGTAATTATGAAGTCAAATCTTAATTACGACGGTTTGACTTTAGGCCAATTAACTAAGCAAAACTGAATTAAGAAAGGTTAATGACGCTTACCAAGGTCCTATGCACGACTAATGATCACTAGGAAGGGTGCTTGAGCTCCAGGAATCCTCAGAGAGTGAGTTGTGGAGTTTTGCAAGTGAATGAGCATTTGAACAACTCAACTCATGGCCTTTATATAGGTTTTCTAAGGCTCTAAGATCATTCCAACAAAATCTATGGATGTTTTCTGATGATTACAAGTGTCCCTAGGCCATTATAAACCATCAAACAAGCCCATAGAATCGAAAACAATGCTTTTAAGTCGGTTAAACCGGTTGTACAGGCAGCTGGCATGATTTTCTGATGCTGGTGGACTCAGGCGGCCCGCGTAAGGATTGGGCCTGACCTTACGCGGCCCGTGTGAGGGTGGCTCTCCGGTCAGCAAGTTTCAAATATTGCAATTTTGGTCCCTGGTCCTTCTAAACTCGTTTTTGACATGGTTTCTTGCACTTTTAACCCCCAAACTTGACTTTTAAGGACCCCAAGTCATAAACCAACTTTGTTAAGTCCCCGGTTATTCATACGATCACCGAAAAGTCTTAAATTTCAACGTTGACGCTTTTAACCCCTCATATACGAATATTGTCATAACTTTCTCATAGGACAACGAAACTTTGTGAAATTTTTATCACTTATTCTAGTGAGCATATTTAATCGTTACAAAGCTTCGGGTTTGCTAAAAGGTCACTCAGAGGTATACTTTAAACATGTTGACACATTTAACCCCTGTAGTTTGTAATCTCTCACTTTCTTTCACGATTAGCTTTGTATGATCCATGATTTATTCGTTTAAGGGTATAAACATCATGTAGGGCTATTGTGAAGTATATTTATCCATTGTTGACACTTTGAGCCCTTTTATTCACATACTTTCTCTGTTTGTCAACTTTAGTCCTTCATAAGAAATCTTTTACACGTTTAAAGCTCATGACACGTGTCGATACATTATTGGACATAAATTTTCGAGGTGTTACACATGAGTTTCATGACTAGTGATGAGATTGTCCTAGTTACAATTAGGGACTGGATTGTCCTACATACGAAACAACGGGACTGGGTTATCCTACATACAAAAGATGGGATTGGGTTGTCCTACATACAACATCGGGACTAGATTGTCCTACGTACAAACATAAGGACTGGATTATCCTCTACTTAACCTTAAGAGTCGTAGGGTCCTTACAACTATACAGTGAAGTCCTCACTACATTTCGGAATTATAACCGACTGCTAGTCTACCGTCTTGAGTATGCGGTTTGGCGAGGCACTCTCTAGCTCGAGGTTGGTTATAGGCTCATGCGGGCATTTTGTCTTTATCTTACGCGGACAATGACGGTTTTACAAGTTTTACAAGTACAAAGTTTTTCAAATGACATGCCGAGGAAAATGGTTTATTACGGTTTCTCAACATTATTTAAACCGGTTACTAAAAAGATTTATTTCAAATCTTTTTCAAACAAACTATGAACTCGCCAACTTTATGTTGACTTTTTTAGCATGTTCTTTCTCAAGTTTCACATATGAGCTATGGCACGGTTGGAATAGGAATACCCTTCAGGGATCGAGTACCTTATCAGGCGTTTAACTTTCTAGAAGTCTTAGCATTATACTTCCGCTATGCAATGAAGATACCACTCGTTACGCCCAACTCTGATTTTTGCGGGTGTGAGAGTTTAGGCGGTAATTGGAAAACTGGTAGATTTAAATGATGCTATGGAACATCGACGCACAACCTTGAAGTCTTGAACAGTTGAACGACAGCCCACCACTCACCACCCTTGAAATTCCGGCAGTTCTTTGGCTGCCCACGCACGCGAAACCAGTAGAATTCCGACTCGGTGACTCGCAGAATTCTGACTCGGCACTGATCATGTATGATTGTCGATTATTTGCGTATTATTTGACGTATGATTATCGATTATTTGCGTGTTACTTGGCGTATGATTGTATTATTTGTGTGTTATTTGTCGTTAATTGTCGATTAGTTACAACTTAGATGTTATTTGGCGTTAATTTCCGATTATTTGGCATTAATTGTCGATTATTAGGCGTTAATTTGTTTGAAACTTTGTTAGAAATTGAGGGGTTTTGCACTTTTGCTAATAGTCTTGTTAACTTGGGCGTTATTTTGGTAATTGGGGGCAGGGGTTGCACTTTTGTGTGTTATTTCATTAAGGCCTAAGGGGCACATTTTTCAATTTGACCGGGGCACCTGAATTCTTAGGGCCGATCCTGTTCATACAATACAATCTTTAAAGTTTTTATACATTTCTACATCTTCCCAAACTAGTTCTTTTATAACATGAACACTTTCAATCCAAACAACCCATTATTCTCAACATATCTTGTATTCTTTAACTATTGAACGTACCTCTATACCCACTCAACCAATTTACTACTAACATTGCGGATGATCTCCAACTCAAGTGGTTGGAGGGAGGTGGAAGGGTTTTTCCGTTTGAGGTTTCCTGCCCGGGGTACCGAGTTCAAGTCTTGCGGTGGGTAGTTTTTTCCTCCACTGATGGCTGAGGTGGGTTTTACCCCTCAATGAGGTGGGTCTTACCCCTCATTCGAACTCGAGTGACTTGTCTTCTGTCGAACAAGGATGAAGCAAGCTAGTTGGGTTCTAGCTAATCTACACCTTTTTAACAAAAAAAAAAAAAAAAATACTACTAAGATTGTTCAGCCTGTCATAGGGCCGGGCCCACTAGAAAGGGCCGAAAGGGTAATAGTCATTGAGCTGGATCTCTGGCCCAATTTCACCAACCTTGATATATGCAGTTCATTATTTTAAGAGCTAAGGAAATCCTCAGTGGTCCAAAATTTGGTTCAGTTAAAAGCAACATTTTGGGCCTGAAAACCCCATCAAAGTTTCTGCAATTTTGATTAAAATTTCCAAAAGTTACATCAGAATGGTGATGTGACACATGATTATCTTAGGTAAAAATGCAATAAAATAAAAAACGATTATAAAAAACTTAAAATAAAATAACTATATCATAAAAATTACATGTAAATAAGTTGCGGTCAAGTAGGAAGTTTGGATGATCATTAGCGTTTTCTTTATATGTTTGTAATTTATTGTTGTAAGAATGTTAATTGTAAACATATATTAAAAAACATTAACAAATATATGTATAGATAAATAGTAGAGCGTTTATCCCAGAACTAATAATATATTAAAAACCGCGAGAATCACATTACATCTTAATCTTGTACTATTGTAATATAAATTGATTAAAATGATTGTAAATTTTAACACTTTTATAATTTATTTATATAAAATATACTAATATTGATAATCTATTATCTAAATGCATATATGCACATTTATATGCATATGTGTCTTGAACACTAAACACGAATAGAATGAAGAAAGCTCAAAACTCTTATCAATAGCACAAACAAGTCGTTGTAGTATAGTGGTAAGTATTCCCGCCTGTCACGCGGGTGACCCGGGTTCGATCCCCGGCAACGGCGTTTTTTTGTCTCCAAAACATTTACAACTAGTAAATATGTTATTTTCTTATGATGCACTAAATTTTTGTTTTTTCCCTATCATTCACACGCCATTATACACAAAACATATTGATGGTATTTGAGGTGTTTTTTTCCCTCTAACTTTTTGTTGAAATCCAAAACTTCCATAAACTCAGAAATTTGATAGTTTTTTTTTTTTTTCTGAACCGCAAGGAACGACGTGCCAACCACCATAACACCGGACCTGTAACCAAGGTCGACTACTCGACCGCCTCCAGCCCCTTGGCTCTCCTAGATGCGCAGAAACCCGACCTCCACCCGCCCGAAGGCATGACAGTGGAATAATTGGTAAAACTTCGTCTCCCATCCAAGACGAACCGACGCCACCCGTATTATTCGCCTTTCACCTGGATGCCGCAGAAAATAATGGGGAGAGTTGGAGTCGAATCTGGGTCACAATGAACACCAAGTTTTTCCCCAACCACTCCACCGCTTCCTCATTGGCCCGAAATTTGATAGTTGTCTGTTACACTTTGACGGAATTAAATGTCAACTACCCATTATCACAATTTCAGATATTTAGGACATGTTGCTGAACTTTAATGAGCATGATTCAGAAATTTGTACATTAAAAATCCCATTTTAATATACCTTTTACAGCAGTTTCATATGTACATGACAGAAGCATTTAATTTCTTTTAAAAAAACTATGACTTGTCATATTATGTTTTATCAAAACACATTGATACATCATTATACAATAATATCCTTCATTAAATTCATTGGTATGGCATAAACCTCTCAGATTTGGTTCCCACCATGTCAGTTCAAAAAGTCATCATCCATATGAAATTTCTTTGAAAGATCAGGTTTTAAGTCCATGACAATATCCTTCTACTGTCATATTCATAATGTCTTTAGATCTATATTTCTTTCACCTTGTATCCAAAAAGGCGAAAACCAGTGAAGTCGATGCGAAAGAACATAAAAACATAATACAAAACTACAGTCTCTGTCCCGATTGTGTGAGTGTTATGTGTCTTAGGTCCAAGGCTTGATACAAAACTACAATCGAGCCGGGGGTCTCACTGGAAGCAGCCTCTCTATTCCTACGGGGTAGAAGTAAGCCTGTCTACATCTACTCTCCTCAGACCCTACCTTAGCTTTGTTATTGGTGGGATTTACTGAGTATGAGGATGATGATGATGATTGTACACATTACGCGATATGCAAATAAAACGGTTAACAACAAGTCTTGTTAGAAGTTTACTCACTATGAGATGATGTTTAACATGTATCCATAAAAGAAAACTATATAAACAAAGTAGTTAACTAGTTGTTATACAAATCAAAGGTGTTTGTTTTCATGTCATGGTGAATAATAATTCAAGTATGAGTTGGTCAAGAATTTGCAATTCAAAACACACTCCAATCTCTTCAAAGTCTTCACCTTTCCATCTTTCCATTTGCACCCTACTTGAATTCATCACATCTTTTTCGGTCATTTTGCAAATTTCTTCCCACATTTCCTTCGATTCCCCAACCGCAAAGTTATTCTTATTCTCTAATCCAACATATTCTTTACCATTTCTGCATGATGATAATGATGATAGAGATGGTGCATTCTTGTCAATATCCCCTCTCAGTTTTCTCCTAGAATTTGAATTTTTCGACTGCGAGTCGCCTTTTCCTACAAATAATTCATACCCATATCATCAATTATCAAACTTTACCAAGATTTAAACTTTTTAACTAAAAAGAAAATAATTTTAGTAACCAAACCTGAATATGAAGCTTCTTGATGATCTGAGAATTCAAGAACAGAAACAGGACTCGAATTTTCAGAATCAGACTCAATAATTATTTTTCTCGAAATCCCTTTTTCGACACCCTCTAGATCACTCGATTTCTTCAAATTCAAAACTTCACTATCCTTGTCTACACTTTGATGACAAATCGGCTTTTCTTGATTCAACTTGCTCCTCGCTTTCTCCTTTTCGATCAAACCCTTTCGGGTTTTCGACGAATTCAGCCGCAACCCCCTATCTTTACCACCTCCTTCAAAGCTAAGAATAATAAACTTGTCATTTTCAATCTCCACAAACGCGGGTGCTTTAATAACACAATTCCCCTTTTTCGGCAATTTGAATTGTTCGGCGGGCATCGAATCGAGCCCCATAAGCTTCCCCACAATCCCGGGACTGGCCTTAAGCTTATCATCACAATAAACCTCATGAAACTCGTTATTTAAAAAGTTTTCTTTGATGTGAGTATCCAAAGGGAATGTGGGGAGGGTGTGGAAACAGAGGAGGCGGCGTAGAACGGCGGGGATGCAGCCGGCGGGTGCGTAAGTGGGACGGGGTGTGGAAGAAGGGGAGTGGAGGAATTTCATGGTGGGTTGGTGACCATGGGAGTTTGTTAAAGGTTTTGAAAATATAATAATAAGAAGAAGAAGAAGGTGTGGAATGAAAAGAGGAAGGGGTTGATTGGAAAAGTGGTGAGAACAGGGGAAAGGGGTGGCGGGATATGGATTTGAATGTTGTATGTACGTACGGTTAGAGAGACAAAACAGAGTGGCAGTGCTTCCCACGCGCGTTTAATGCTATTTTGTATATATTCTCCTGTCTGTTTTTGTGTTGACTTAATATATATTTTTGTTTGACTAACACTGAGGTTGCGGGGTATGGGGCGTGGGTTGGGGTGGTGGAATGCCTAAAACGCTGGCTAGACTACACCGGGATAGCGTTGGTCATGGCGTCGTGTCGCTACCGTGGAGATTGAGCCTGGCGTGGGCGAGGGGGCAGTGTGACATGGCTGACTTTAATTGGCTTGTTCGATATACCCGTTTGGGGGTAGCCGTTGGAGGTGGCGGTTACATATGGTAACTTAAATTTTTTTTAAAAAAATTAAATTCTTTTACCTATAAATACTCACCCAAACCCAAACCAAAAATTACATTTTTTCTCATTCTTCTTCCATCAAACCCAAACCCAAATCAAAAATTATAGAGTAAATTGTCATTTTAGTCCCTGAGTTTTGTCCAAATTTACCATTTTAGTTCAAATAGTTTTTTTTTTGCCTCTGAGTCCCTGACTTTTCCCTTTTATTGCTATTTTGATCACATACACTAACTCCATCCAAAAACTCCATCTTTAACCAGGGGTATTTTGGGGATTTTCATTTTAAATGTTTTCAATTGCCATTTTGATCCAATTCCAAAAAATCAAAAAAATTCAAAAAAATCAAAAAATTCCAAAAAATAATAAAAATTCTAAAAAATCCAAAAAATACGTTTCGGCCCGAACCGTTTCGAGCTGAACCGTTTCGACGCGAACCGTTTCGACCCGAACCGTTTCGAGCTGAACCGTTTTGACACGAACCGTTTCGACCCGAACCGTTTCGAGCTGAACCGTTTTGACACGAACCGTTTCGACCCGTACCGTTTCGACCAGAACCGTTTCGAGCCGAACCGTTTCGACGCGAACCGTTTCGACCCGTACTGTTTCTAGCTGAACCGTTTCGACGCGAACCGTTTCGAGCTGAACTGTTTCGAACCGAACCGTTTCTAGCTGAACCGTTTCGAACCGAACCGTTTCGACGCGAACCGTTTCGAGCTGAACCGTTTTGAACCGAACCGTTTCTAGCTGAACCGTTTCGAACCAAACCGTTTCGAGCTGAACCGTTTCGACGCGAACCGTTTCGACCCGTACCGTTTCGACCCGAGCCGTTTCGAGCTGAATCGTTTCGACCCGAACCGTTTTGAGCTGAATCGTTTCGAGCTGAATCCGTTCGCGCCGAAACGGATTTTTTAGAATTTTTTAGAATCTTTATGATTTTTTAGAATTTTTATGATTTTTTAGAATTTTTTGGAATTTTTTTGATTTTTTGGAATTTTTTTGATTTTTTGGAATTGGATCAAAATGGCAATTGAAAACATTTAAAATGAAAATCCCCAAAATACCCCTGGTTAAAGATGGAGTTAGTGTATGTGATCAAAATGGCAACAAAAGGGAAAAGTCAGGAACCCAGAGGCAAAAAAAAACTATTTGGACTAAAATGGCAAATTTGAACAAAACTCAGGGACTAAAATGGCAATTTACTCAAAATTATATTTTAACATTTACTGTACTTTGTAATTTTTTCTGTACGTTTTAATAAGTTGATTTTTTTATTTTTTACGATTTAATAAGTATTTTATTTTTATTTTTTTAGATGTTATGAATTTGGTTTTTTTTTTTTAATTTTAGGATTGTATTTTATGTAACTTTTTTTAAAATTGATATAAGTTGTGTTTTTTTATATAATTGTCAATATTAAAAATAAAAATAAAAACCACATGGCACCCCAACGTCGGTATGGTCACGCCGCTCCCACACCTCACTTTTTTGGGTGTGGACTGCTGGAGCCCACATCTGTCACGTACCGAGCAATGCTCTCAACCCAAGCCCCTCCACACCCCACAGTCTAAAGGGAGTGGAGGAGATGGGTTTGGGCATGAGTTGACATGTGGCATGTGTGGGCTTTTCAACACAAGCCCTAAAAGAGAGGGTAGACGGGAGGGGATTGGGATTGAGGCATGAGTTGACATGTGACGTTATTATATTTTTATATATTTTTTTAAAATTAATGAATTAAATTTATAAAAAAAGGTTATTGAATTTTAATAATTTTAAGTTTCATATGTTGGCCGATAATAATCTTAACTTTAAAAATTCCCTCTAAAGATCTCAACTTGTAGGAATTTGGCCCTCAATGATCTTTTCCCGATATAGGTGCACTTAAATAATTTTAGTAGTCTGTAGGTGCACTTGAATCTATTAATGAGACCAATTTTTATATGTTAGAAAAAGATTAATGTGGGTCAAATTCTTATAAGTTGGGATCGTTGGAGGAAATTTTTAAAATTGAGATTATTATCGGCCAACAGGTGAAACTAAGAATTATTAAAATCCAATAACCCTATAAAAACACATTTATACTAATTAAAAAAAAAGACAATGAAATAAAAAAATACATCAAATAAAATAAAACTACTACATGCAATACTTTTCTATTATATCCCGTTTCATTTGCAATATCATTTCCAACTCGGGCGATCGGCGCCCGCCTATATATGATGCGATACCCGCTAGTTCTGGACAAGGTGAATATATTTGAGTCGGACGGTACGGATGCATTTTTTTATAAAAAAAAATGAAGTTTTTTTATAAAATTTGATAGTGTAGTAGTAGAGAATGGTCTAAAAAGGCTTGGATTGGTTTGATTTATATAGATAGTAAATAATAAAAAAATTATTTTTTTTAAATATAGTCATTTACCAAAGCTCAAAACCCAACATCCAATCATCATCCTCCACGTCCCAAGCTAAGCCCGCCCCACACCCGGTCAAAAACCCACCCCAAAGGGGCACACGTCCAAGCCAAGCCCATAGGGGGCGGTGTTGAGGGCTTGGGTGGGTTTCCCACGCCCAAACCTAAGCCCCACTCCTCATAGTCTAAGACAGGTTTTTTAGTGGGTTCATGCCCCTTAACTCCATATGGTTGTTACGTCATAAAGTAGTTATCATACTGACACATCACCTTCCCATTTTCCTTCATTTTTTTTCACTAGCACCTGTGATTTCGCTTTCACTCCATATCAGTTACCCCAATCATTTTTTTAATCATTACTAAGTTATTTAAATATAATTTTTTATAAACTAATTTACTAAAATAATTAAAGAAAATCACACTAACATTAAAAGAAATGATAAAAATACATTAAAAATAAAAGTCCTAGATTAAAAACAAAAATTAAATTTCTAAAATAAAAATACATTAAACATAAAAGTTCGGGATTAAAAATAAAATAAAGCGAAATAGCGTAGATTGATAAAAACAAACTAAACTAATCATCAACACCCAAATCGTCTTAATATGAAGTCGGACGCGCAACAAAACCCGATTGAGAATGGTGTCTTAGTAATTGCCAAGATAAGATGTGAGTAAATGCTCTGTCATACCCCAACCGATGGCGGAATTATCGGGGCGCGGCACTGAGCGAAACAGATTGTCCAGAAGTTTCCATAACAACTACAAATACCAATTATTTAAAGCAACATGTCCCATACCATGTCATAAAAGATAACATAATTATTACAGACAAGATCTAGCCAAATTGTTCTGTTCCGACAACTCAGATTTTTATTTCAGACAATTGTTTATTGTTCTAGGTCTTTCCTAACCTCGATTTCACAGCAAGCTAAGCAAATAAGCATCCTAAGCACCTGTCACATACGTTAAAGTAAAAGTCAATACACGTAGTGTAAGGGTGAGCATACAAGTTTAATAGATATATTAGAGTTCGAAATTGTTACGCATAACCAGCACGTACACAGTGTAAAATCAGGCATGTTAGTTATCGACATGAACCTATTGATACCAATGACTGCGAGTTGACTGCCCAAGGCAGTTCGTAATACACACTTACCACTGTGAGCCATGTAACAAATTGTCCTTAACAACCCCTGAGTGAACAGGTGCTGAGTCCAAACAAATAGTACTATCGTTGCTAAGGCAGGTAGACAACATTCCATGTGTAAACATAACAAACAAGTATTCATTAAGTCACGTATAACATACGGTAATTGGTTAGCGATTAAAGTATTGCGTAGTGTGTTTGATGTGATTTAGAATAAGTAACGTATGTAACACCCTAAAGTGCGTAAAGCAAAAAGGGGTCGAGTATACTCACAGCGATTGATGGATTGAAGGGAGCGCTAGAGAGTAAGGTTAGCCTGATCAGAACGATAGCATAACGATAAGTGACGCATAAAACGATGCAAGTGTCAGTGGGTCGGACAACAATCAGATCGGATGGCAAACCGACCGGGTGGCTGGTCGTTCGGGTGACAATCCGCTCGGAGGGTTATCCGATCGGGTGATCTTTCGAGTGGATTGTTACTTCCTTTGGGAAGGATGTGTTTGTGTATGATGGCTTGTCTTTTGAAGTTTTCGTTGTAGCATTTTGAAAACATAGAAGTATCTCTACCTTTCAAGTCGGTCTATCGGACGGACGTTCGATCGAACGACGACCCGATTGGTTGGACACTTTAGTGAGAACAAGTTCATAGCAGTTTATTGCTCGATCGGATTGTTGTCCGATCGGGTGACAATCCGCTGGCATTGAACATGTTTGAAAATCGTTTAAGTATTGAAGTCTGAACATTACATGGTCGAATAGTGGTCCGATCAGGTGGTAATCCGATCGGGCAGCACTTCGTTCAACGTTCATCCTTCAATGTTTGAAAATAGAAGTTAAGTATGGGGCCAAGGTGCAAGTCGATCGGGTGACAATCCGATCGGACAGTAGTCCGATCGGACGACACTCCAACCTGATCGACCTGATCGTCTTCTTCCTTGGTTGTTTGATTGTTCTGTAGTTTTATTGAGACGGTGTGACAACGTGCTAATCAACAGAACCCCGTCTTGACCCTAGTGACCCAATTGAACAGGAATCACCCGAGTTCAACCAGTTAACCGGTTTAAGACGATTGCTCTTGGTTAACCCGAAATTGGTGGTCTCGTGGATAGAATCCAGATCTTGAACCAACACATCAACAAGAAAGAGTAGAAGGTTAGCACAAGCTCTGATTCTATCGGTTTTGGAGTGCATTGAGTGTAAAAGAGTTGAAAGAAAGTTGGAAAACCATCTTTCAATCCTTTTTATCAAGAATATGTTTTGATCTACGAAAGATCTTTGTTTATTTGTGTTGAAATCGTTCAGATCTAAGTTGTTCTTGGTGGATTGAAGCCAAAACATGAAGTTCTCAAGAACACCATGATGACATCATCCTAGAACACCTCAAATCTAGTGATTTCACGGTTAAAAGTTAAGATTCAAAAGATAGAAAGGTGTAGGAGTGTGTGTAGATCAAGGAAGTACAAGATTTAGATGGAAAACTTACAAGAATCACAAGAAATCTGAAGAAAAGTGCGCAAGAACGCTGGTCGGACGAGAGATGCCGAAAATGGTAAGTTTGTGATGTTGACAGGGGTATTATAGGCTTACCATAAGTGGAAAGGGCTGGTCGATCAAGCGGTACCCTGGTCGGGTGGCAACTCGATCGGCTGGCCACTCGATTGGAGGCACGGAGCGATGAGTTTTGCGATTTCGATTCGCGTGCTGAGCGTTGCGATGGGATAGAGTTTCCTATTCAAATTACTTTTAATCCCAACTACTATATCAACATACAATCATCCTTAATTAACTTGCGTTTAGCGTTTGCGATTCGATTGCGATTTGAGTTTCGATTGCGCTTCGATTATTCACCACAACATAACATAAATAAACATGCACAAGTAACACATAAGGCACACACACATGTAAAACAATATCCAGAACGCGTAGTTCGAGTTGCGAGCGCGATTTGCATTAAGCGATAAAGCAATAAAACATATGCGATAAATATCGAATAAACCTCGATTATTAATAAGTATCCCACATAATACAACTAACGTAAAGCATAAAATAGACTATCTATAAGTCAAAGAAGTCAAAACAGGAATTGAGCAAGGAGTGGCAGATTGCAATTAGCAATCTTGTCTCCCTTTGACTTCAATCTTGACTTTGACTTTGACTTTTGAAACACGGGGTGTTACAGCCTCCCCTAGTTGAGGGAATTTCGTCCCGAAATTAGACCGAAGCTGTAACAAACAACTGTGGGTACTTCGCCTTCATGTCGCTTTTGAGTTCCCAAGTGAACTCTGCGCCTCGTTTGCCTTCCCATCGGACTTTCACAATAGGAATGCGTTCTCACACCCCCAAAATCCACACGCGGAGTACCACCGCATAGAGGCGTGACATGACCAGGATCAAGCCACCAGTCATATTGAACAATGTAAATAGTAAATGCAACTCAACCCAACAATATGAAAGGTGTTCAAAACATAAGTATAGTTTCAATGTTTAGCGGAAGCATAAAGTAAAACCCAACATAAGTAATAAGTTTGGAATGTTATAAATGTTTTAACAAAGCATCCACGAATCCTTGTCCACAACGACCGCGCCTCCTAGTGCAAGCTCCATTTGTACCTATTGACCTGCAAGGCATGTAACAACAAGTCAACAAACTACTTGAGCGAGTTCACAGTTGATTGCTTAGTTATAGTATTCATTTCGTAAACCGTTTGTTTGTTTAGTAAACCATGTATCATATATATACTTGTATCGCGGCCCTCTAGGCATGTTTCGAAGATTAGTGGGAGTTTCCCATGTATTATAGACTAGTTATATTTGTATCGCGGCCCTCCAGGCATGTGTGCGAAGTTTAGTATTTGTATCACGGCCATTCCAGGCATGTGTGCGAAGTTTAGTATTTGTATCGCAGCCATTCCAGGCATGTGTGCGAAGAGTAGTGGGGGCTTCCCATGCATTACTAGTCTAGCAGTATCTATAAGTGACCTTCCCCTAACGAGGTCAGTGGTACGTAATTCCATTAACAATGTAAGTACAAGTAATCATTCAATCCCATTCCCAACCCCGGGAATACCATGCCTTGGTAAGAGTGTGAACTCACCTTGGTTTGCTCGGTATGCTAAGGTATGTGCTCACAAACAATCAGTCAAGTCCTAAAGTACGCACGTGCACATAATCAGTTCATATTCATGATGTTCACGTATAGGTATGAACCAATGATCACCAAGTAGTACTAAACACGTATTCAAAATCATACAAGTCATGCGTATCACTCAACGGCAGTTAATTAATCCAGTTAACTTCTAACAGAATCTAACCAGGTCACTGTACAGTTTACTCATCCAGCGAAACACCCCTGTTTCGCCGTGAATCCCCTTCGACGAAACACTTGGTTTCGTAATGTTCCCTTTCGGCGAAACACCCATTCGTTACGTCATGACTGGCCTCGACGAAACACCCTTTTGTTTCGTCGTACCAGTTTCGTCATGATATGCGTTTTGTCTACCAATGTCAGTTACGTCATCAACAGTTATCGTCATCAACAGTTACGCATTTTACAGGAACCCTAATCATCAGTTCATCATACAACAATCATACGATCATCATTCAAACATAATAGGCCTTACGCTACTAATCATCAATCCATATGCATCACACAGAATCATTAATGGAATAGATCAGGGAGTATATCACCATCTAATTCAATCACAAAAAACTTTAACAGTTCACCGATTCGTATACGTCAAACAATTACACATTCAGACACAACAGTTCTCAAACAATCCTACAATCTAAATCATCATTAAATACAATAAGCTAACCCATAATCGTTACTAGTACTCTACTCGATTGCCTGATCAGATTTATAAGGACAATATCATCAACACAAGCATACAAGAATAGTCACGGGACTAAACACACTAACCGAGATGAAAGGAACGATGGATTGAAAGCTAAGGAAGGCTTCGAGAGTTTCAAGTTGTCGTCACACAGAAGGGCTCTAGGGTTTCGATTCTGATAAAGTGTGACGAATGAAGCCGTTCCGTGTAACTTATACGCATACTACTGTAATGGGCTTTGGCGAAATTCTGGGCCGGCGAAACACACTGTTTCGTTGGAGGTGTGTGTGACGAAACAACTTTGTTTCGTCGAACCGTGTTTCGTCAATAAGTGTTACGGCGAAACACTCTGTTTCATCTATTCTAAACTCAACAGTCATGTAAGTATACAAGTTCATGCGCAAGGAATCTAACAAATCAAACACTTTACTCATGTTAAGCACATAACATATCAAACAAATGTCTCATCTTATAATTCAGTGTACAGTTACAAGTCAAACAATCAAGCAATTAAACAGTCAACGTGTAATAAATGCGAATAAGGAATCTTGGAAACTCGAGTTGTCACATTATCCCCAACTTGAAAGAAATTTCGTCCCGAAATTTAGCATGCGGTTACTGAGGAAGCTAGTTGTATTGCATAGTTCACTGGTTTTCCTCGGGTGTCACATCACCCCCCTGTTGATTTGGAATTTCGTCCTGAAATTCTGTAGTAGCTTCAGCCTCAGTAGTAGTTGCATTGTTCTGGAATAACTGGGGATATTTGAGTTCCATTTGATCTTCGCGTTCCCAGGTGAACTCTGGGCCACGACGGGAGTTCCAACGAACTCGAACAAGAGGTATTCTGGTGCTCTTGAGGACCTTAACATCCCGGTCCGTGATTTCAACAGGTTTCTCGACGAAATGTAACTGTTCGTCGATAGTGAGTTCCTTCAAAGGAACTATGAGGGTCTCATCTGACAGACACTTCTTCAGATTCGACACGTGGAAAACGTTATGAACTGCACCGAGTTCTGCTGGTAAGTTCAGTTTCTAGGCCACTTTGCCTATTCTTTCTATGATTTCGAATGGTCCGACGTAACGTGGATTGAGTTTGCTTTGTTTGCCAAAACGAACAACACCCTTCCAGGGCGAGACTTTGAGTAGCACCCGATCCCCAACCTGGAACTCGAGTGGTTTCCTGCGCTTATCAGCGTAGCTTTTCTGACGGTTACGAGCTGTCGCCATGCGTTGTCGTATCTGTGCAATCCGTTCAGTAGCATCAACTACAAGTTCTGGAACTGTGATCTGACTATCACCCACCTCTGCCCAACAAAGAGGTGATCGACATTTACGCCCGTATAATGCCTCGAATGGAGCGGCTTGAATGCTGGTGTGGTAATTGTTATTGTACGAAAACTCCACCAATGGGAGATGTTTTTCCCAGCTGTTGCCGCAGTCGATAACACATGCCCGAAGCATGTCTTCGAAAGTTTGAATAGTGCGCTCAGACTGCCCATCCGTCTGAGGGTGGTAAGTTGTGCTCATGTCTAGCCGTGAGCCAAAAGATTTGTGCATTGCTTGCCACAGTTCCGAAGTAAAACGTACATCACGATCTGAAATAATAGAGGTTGGCACTCCGTGCCTAGAAACCACTTCCTTCAAGTAGATGTCTGCTAAGGTAGAGAACTTGTCTGTTTCCTTAATAGCCAGGAAGTGTGCAGACTTTATGAGTCGATCCACGATCACCCAAATAGTATCGTTACCACGCTGAGATCTAGGCAGACCAGTAACAAAATCCATGGAAATTTCCTCCCATTTCCATTGTGGTATCTTTGGTTACTGAAGTAGACCTGATGGTTTCTGATATTCTGTCTTGACTCTCGCACAAGTCAAGCATTTGCCGACGTAAGTGGCTATGTGGGCTTTCATGCTAGGCCACCAATACGTAGTTCTGAGATCGTGGTACATTTTATCCGAACCTGGATGTACCGAGTAGCGAGACTTATGGGCTTCGTCCATTACTAGTTCGCGTAAGTTGCCATAAAGTGGGACCCAAATACGCCCCGTTACATAATAGGCGCCGTCTTCCTTTCGTTCTAATCGTTGCCTTGAGCCGCGTAGTGCTTCAGCCCTGACGTTTTCTGGTTTCAATGTTTCTACCTGAGCATCTCATATCTGTGCAGGAAGACTAGACTGAATAGTAAGTTGTAGTGCTCGTACGCGTCTAGGTGCAGTATCCTTTCGACTGAGAGCGTCAGCCACAACATTGGCTTTGCCTGGATGGTACTTGATGGCGCATTCGTAATCATTCAGTAGTTCAACCCATCGACGTTGACGCATGTTCAATTCCTTCTGCTTAAAGATATGCTCGAGACTCCTGTGATCGGTATAGATGGTGCACTTTGTACCGTACAGGTAATGTCGCCATATCTTAAGCGCGAAAACGACAGCTCCCAGTTCTAAATCGTGTGTAGTGTAATTCCGTTCGTGAACTTTAAGTTGACGCGAAGAGTAGGCAATGACTTTATCCTGTTGCATCAATACACAACCAAGACCCTGAATTGATGCGTCGCAGTAAACCACAAAGTCGTCTGTGCCCTCTGGCAATGAAAGAATAGGTGCGCTGCAGAGTCTATCCTTTAGATGCTGAAAAGCGGTTTCCTGCGTATTACCCCAATGATAAGTAACACCTTTCTGTGTCAGTAATGTAAGGCTGTGCAATCTTTGAGAAGTCTTTGATGAACCTTCTGTAGTAGCCTGCCAAACCCAAGAATTGGCGAATTTCTATTGGAGTGCGTGGTGCAGGCCAGTTCTTAATCGAGTCTACCTTGGATGGATCCACATGAATCCCGTCCTTGTTTACCATGTGGCCTAGAAAGTGGACTTCACGAAGCCAGAAGTCGCATTTCGAAAACTTGGCGTATAACTGTTCTGTTCGAAGGAGCTTCAAAATAAGTCGTAAATGCTGCTTGTGTTCCTCCTGACTCTTAGAATCGATCAGGATGTCGTCGATGAAGACAATCACAAACTTGTCCAAGTAAGTTTTGCACACCATGTTCATAAGATCCATAAAGACCGCAGGCGCGTTTGTTAATCCGAATGGCATAACTAGAAACTCGTAGTGGCCGTAGCGAGTTCTGAATGCTGTTTTGGAGACGTCCTCATCCCGGACTCTCAGTTGATGGTAGCCTGACCTCAGATCTATCTTTGAGTAGTAGCTCGACCCTTGTAGCTGATCGAATAAATCATCAATACGAGGAAGAGGATAACGATTCTTCACAGTCACCTTGTTTAGTTCGCGGTAATCTATACACATCCTGAAGGTACCGTCTTTCTTTTTCACGAATAATACTGGAGCTCCCCAAGGCGAAGAGCTAGGACGAATAAAACCCTTATCCAAGAGTTCTTGCAGTTGGGTAGATAGTTCTTCTAGTTCGGTTGGTGCCAAGCGATATGGTGCACGAGCTATTGGTGCTGCTCCTGGTGCTAGTTCAATCTGGAATTCGACCTGGCGATGAGGCGGTAGCCCAGGTAAATCTTCAGGGAACACTTGAGGAAAGTCGCGTACTATTGGAATATCCTCTAATCTCTTCTCTTTCATTGACACGTTAGTAACAAGTGCCAAAATGGCAGTGTGGCCCTTTCGTAAACACTTTTGGGCCTTCAGGAAGGAGATGATGCCGACCACAGCACCACTCTTGTCGCCTTGAACTTCGAGAGGTTCCTTACCCGAACGGGGAATACGAACAATCTTCTCCTTGCATAGAATCTCTGCTTGCTGCTGGGACAACCAATCCATCCCAATGACGATGTCGAAACTACCCAAGGTTATAGGTATGAGATCGATAGAGAAAGTCTGACCAGCGAGGATAAGATTACAACCTTGAACTACGTGTGTGACCTCTAGACTTTTACCATTAGCTAACTCTACGACATGTTTAGTGTTCAGAAGTGTTGGTGCGCGCTTGAGCATCTGACTAACTTTCAAAGACATATAACTGGTATCCACACCCGAATCAAATAATACAGTAACATAAAAGTCATCGAGAAGAAACTTACCCATCACTACGTTAGGATCATTCCTTGCATCACCCTGACCCAGCATAAATGCACGACCCCTAGCGCCGTTGTTGTCATTGTTTCCCCCGTTGTTGTTCCCATTGCCCTGATTATTGTTGTTGTTCTGGTTCTGGTTTAACTGGGGGCAGTCTCGCTTGAAGTGGCCTTCAGCGCCACATTGAAAGCATCCCCTGTTGCCTCGCTGCTGTTGCTGCTGCTGGTTTCATGGAGCAGGTGGTTGTTGTTGTTGATTCTGATTTGCAGGTCGTGAGCTCCTGCAATCTTTAGCCTCATGACCCATCTTGAGACACCGCTGACAATGACCCTTGTTGCACTAGCCATTGTGGTGCTTGTTGCAAGTATTGCACCTTGGAAGGTTTCCTTGATATCCACCCTATCTCTGACTGCCAGAAAATTGTTGACCAGGGCTCTGATAGTTATCAGTCTTTCGCTGCTGTGCCTGAGACTGAGCTGTAGCTGAACCCTTGCTGGAATCCCCCTCCCATTTTTGCTTGCTGTCACTGGGAGTAGCAGGAGTAGCAGTAGCGGTAGTAGTAGCTCTGATACGTTTAGGCAACCTGTTCTGTTCCACTGCCTGATCTGTGAGGCGATGAGCAAGACGTGTAATATCCTGGATATTATCAAGGTTGGCCGATGTCACATGACTTTGAATTTCCGGTGCCAGTCCTTTGAGGTACAACTCAATACGCTTGATAGGAGGGTCCACCATAGTTGGACACAAGATGGCCAGCTCGTTTGACCTTTTTGTATAAGCCTCAATCTCTGACCCCGTCATTTTCAGATTGAAGAACTCCACTTCTAACTTGTGGATGTCATATCGTGTGTAGTATTCTCGTTTGATCAGTTCCTTGAAATCGTTCCAAGGGGTGGCGTTAGCAGCTGCCAACCCTAACATCTGAACTTTCGCGTTCCACCAAGTCAGCGCAATGCCTTCTAGAGTACCAGTGGCGTACTTCATCCTGCGAGCCTCAGGGCATTAACACATTTCAAAGACGGACTCGAGCTTTTCAAACCAATGGAGGAGTCCAACTGCTCCTTCAGTGCCACTGAATGTGTTAGGACGACAGTCCATAAAATTCTTGAAAGTGCAAACAGGTTGCTGAGCGTGTTGACCTGTTGTGTATAAGAACAGGACAAGGTTAAACACAAGAGTTGGTTTAGGAGTGTAGGATCTAGAGATCCTAGCGTGAGTTACGACTGCAGGGTATACCTCCTGCTTGTGCGGCTGCAAGTGCTGCAGCAACTTGTTCGTTAATCAGAGCCGTCAACTGGGCTTGTGTCATGTTAATGCGTCCAGCCATGATCTTCATATCAAAGGCAACATAAGTGAGAGAGGTTTGCGAAAAGTGCGATGACAGAGGAGAGTAAGCACACAAGGGTTCTCAAGCAATAATTGTTACGTTTATCTAAGCATACCATGAGCAAAGTTCTATGTAATCTAGCAAGTAGGCAATGTAAACATGAATAGTAGTACCTATAGTGTTGAGTCTTGCACGTGGAGCGAAGCGTTGTTGTGGATCGTTGAGCACTGTACAGGTTATAGTCTGGTTTTAACAAAAACTTTTTCCCCTTATTAAAACCAAGTTCACTATAACCAATGGCTCTGATACCAATCTGTCACACCCCCAAAATCCACACGCGGAGGACCACCGCAAAGAGGCGTGACATGACCAGGATCAAGCCACCAGTCATATTGAACAATGTAAATAGTAAATGCAACTCAACCCAACAATATGAAAGGTGTTCAAAACATAAGTATAGTTTCAATGTTTAGCGGAAGCATAAAGTAAAACCCAACATAAGTAATAAGTTTGGAATGTTATAAATGTTTTAACAAAGCATCCACGAATCCTTGTCCACAATGACCGCGCCTCCCAGTGCAAGCTCCATTTGTACCTATTGACCTGCAAGGCATGTAACAAAAAGTCAACAAACTAGTTGAGTGAGTTCACAGTTGATTGCTTAGTTATAGTATTCATTTCGTAAACCGTTTGTTTGTTTAGTAAACCATGTATCATATATATACTTGTATCGCGGCCCTCCAGGCATGTTTGCGAAGATTAGTGGGAGTTTCCCATGTAATCTAGACTAGTTATATTTGTATCGCGGCCCTCCAGGCATGTGTTTGTATCGCGGCCATTCCAGGCATGTGTGCGAAGTTTAGTATTTGTATCGCGGCCATTCCAGGCATGTGTGCGAAGAGTAGTGGGGGCTTCCCATGCATTACTAGTCTAGCAGTATCTATAAGTGACCTTCCCCTAACGAGGTCAGTGGTACATAATTCCATTAACAATGTAAGTACAAGTAATCATTCAATCCCATTCCCAACCCTGGGAATACCATGCCTTGGTAAGAGTGTGAACTCACCTTGGTTTGCTCGGTATGCTAAGGTATGTGCTCACAAACAATCAGTCAAGTCCTAAAGTACGCACGTGCACATAATCAGTTCATATTCATGATGTTCACGTATAGGTATGAATCAATGATCACCAAGTAGTACTAAACACGTATTCAAAATCATACAAGTCATACGTATCACTTAACGGCAGTTAATTAATCCAGTTAACTTCTAACAGAATCTAACCAGGTCACTGTACAGTTTACTTATCCGGCGAAACACCCCTGTTTCACCGTGAATCCCCTTCGACGAAACACTTGGTTTCGTCATGTTCCCTTTCGGCGAAACACCCATTCGTTTCATCATGACTGGCCTCGACGAAACACCCTTTTGTTTCGTCGTACCAGTTTCGTCATGATATGCGTTTCGTCTACCAATGTCAGTTACGTCATCAATAGTTATCGTCATCAACAGTTACGCATTTTACAGGAACCCTAATCATCAGTTCATCATACAGTAATCATACGGTCATCATTCAAACATAATAGGCCTTACGCTACTAATCATCAATCCATATGCATCACACAGAATCATTAATGGAATAGATCAGGGAGTATATCACCATCTAATTCAATCACAAAAACTTTAACAGTTCACCGATACATATACGTCAAACAATTACACATTCAGACACAACAGTTCTCAAACAATCCTACAATCTAAATCATCATTAAATACAATAAGCTAACCCATAATCGTTACTAGTACTCTACTCGATTGCCTGATCAGATTTATAAGGACAATATCATCAACACAAGCATACAAGAACAGTCACGGGACTAAACACACTAACCGAGATGAAAGGAACGATGGATTGAAAGCTAAGGAAGGCTTCGAGAGTTTCAAGGTGCCGTCACACAGAAGGGCTCTAGGCTTTCGATTCTGATAAAGTGTGACGAATGAAGCCGTTCCGTGTAACTTATACGCATACTACTGTAATGGGCTTTGGCGAAATTCTGGGCCGGCGAAACACACTGTTTCGTCGGAGGTGTGTGTGACGAAACAACTTTGTTTCGTTGAACCGTGTTTCGTCAATAAGTGTTACGGCGAAACACTCTGTTTAATCGATTCTAAACTCAACAGTCATGTAAGTATACAAGTTCATGCCCAAGGAATCTAACAAATCAAACACTTTACTCATGTTAAGCACATAACATATCAAACAAATGTCTCATCTTATAATTCAGTGTACAGTTACAAGTCAAACAATCAAGCAATTAAACAGTCAACGTGCAATAAATGCGAATAAGGAATCTTGGAAACTCGAGTTGTCACATGCGCGAGCGTCTGAGCTGCTTGCTTTGGCGATCCATGATCTCGACAGGCTTCTCCACGAAGTGTAGTGTTTCGTTTATTTGGAGATCATCAAGAGGTACAATTAAATCATGCTCAGCCAGGCACTTTCGGAGGTTCGAAACATGGAAAGTCGGGTGGACGTTACTAAGTTCCTCCGGTAGTTCGAGTCTATAGGCAACTTTTCCGATCCTTTACAGAATCTTAAAAGGTCCAACATATCGAGGCGCTAGTTTCCCTTTCTTGCCGAATCTGACCACACCCTTCCAAGGTGCTACTTTTAGGAGTACGTAGTCGCCAACGTCAAATTCAAGGGGCTTGCGTCGTCTATCGGCGTAACTTTTCTGACCACTCCGAGCTTTCAACAGATTGTCTCGAATTTGGAGAACTTTGTCAGTCGTTTCTTGCAATAGCTCAGGACCGGTTAATTGCGAGTGCCCGATCTCGTGCCATACAATAGGCGATCGACATCTTCTTCCGTATAAAGCCTCAAACGATGCCATTTGAATGCTGGAATGATAACTGTTATTATACGAGAATTCGACTAGAGGCAGGTAAGCGTCCCAATTACCACCGAAATCTATGACACACGAACGGAGCATATCTTCAAGGGTACGAATCGTTCTCTCAGTCTGATCGTCGGTTTGAGGGTGGAATGCGGTACTTAGATTAAGCGTAGTACCGAGAGCCGCTTGAAACGTTTCCCACAGTCGCGAGGTAAACCGAGCATCACGGTCAGAAATGATGTCGCGAGGCGTCCCATGTCGACAAATGATCTCATCAGTGTAGATTCGGGCTAATCGTTCTACCTTGTAGTCTCCTCGTATTGATAGAAAGTGAGCAGATTTAGTCAAACGGTCATTGACAACCCAGATGCTTTCGTGACTTGATGGCGTGCGCGGGAGTTTCGTTATGAAGTCCATGGCTATACTCTCCCACTTCCATATAGGGATCAGGGGTTGTTCGAGTAAGCCAGAGGGTCTTTGGTGTTCAGCCTTAACTTTCGAGCAAGTCAGGCACTTCCCAACGTATAGAGCGATATCCCTCTTCATGCCCGGCCATCAGTACTTGTAGCGAAGGTCCTGGTACATCTTATCGGCACTGGGATGAATAGAATACCGAGATTTGTGGGCTTCGTCCATCAACATCTGGCGTAAATCGGTCCGCTTAGGGATCCAAATTCGGTCCAGATAATGGAATATCCCATTCGACTTATTCACAAGATGGGCTCCATCGTGGTGGATTCTTTCCTTCTTCAAAGTGCGTTCGGTAAAACACGTATGCTGGGCTTCGCGAATGAGGGTTTCGAGGTGATGTTGGGCTGGGACATTACGAGCGCTATGCAGATAGCGTCGTCGGCTTAGAGCGTCGGCAACGACATTTGCTTTGCCTGGGTGATAACGAATCTCGCAGTCGTAATCGTTGAGAAGTTCTACCCATCGACGTTGATGCATATTAAGTTCTTTCTGATCAAAGATATGTTGTAGGCTCCTATGATCGGTGAAGATCGTACACTTGGTACCATAAAGGTAGTGTCGCCAAATCTTCAATGCAAAAACAATTGCGCCTAGCTCGAGGTCATGGGTTGTATAGTTCTTTTCGTGGATCTTGAGCTGACGAGATGCGTAAGCGATAACCTTGTCTCGTTGCATGAGAACACAACTAAGACCAAGGTTCGAGGCATCGCAATAGACTATAAAGTCGTCGTTTCCGTCGGGTAAATTGAGGATAGGGGCATTGCAAAGCATATGCTTGAGGGTTTGGAAAGCAGACTCTTGTTCAGTTCCCCAAACAAAAGGATTGTCTTTATGCGTGAGAGCGGTAAGCGGTACAACGATTTTGGAGAATCCTTCGATAAATCGACGGTAATAGCCCGCTAGTCTGAGAAAAGAACGGACTTCAGACGGGTTCTTCGGCATAACCCAACTCTTAACTGCTTCAATCTTCGCGGGATCGAAATGAATACCTTGACTATTGACAATGTGACCGAGGAATTGAACCTCCTCTAGCCAAAATTCACACTTGGAGAACTTGGCATAGAGTTAATTCCCTTGGAGTAGCTCGAGAACCAAACGTAGATGTTGCGCGTGTTTGGCCTTCGACTTGGAATAGATCAGGATATCATCGATGAACACGATGACGAAGCAGTCCAGAAATGGTTTACACACGCGATTCATCAGATCCATGAAAACCGCAGGTGCGTTAGTTAAACCAAAAGGCATAACAACGAACTCGTAGTGGCCGTATCGAGTGCGAAAAGCGGTTTTGGGTATATCATCCTCTTGGATGCGTAGTTGGTGATAGCCTGAGCGTAGATCGATCTTCGAGAAACATGTAGCACCTTGTGGCTGATCAAACAAATCATCAATTCGAGGCAGGGGATAGCGATTCTTGATTGTCAACTTATTCAACTCCCGATAGTCGATGCACATCCTGAGCGACCCATCCTTCTTTTTGACGAAAAGGACTGGTGCGCCCCATGGAGAGGTACTCGGGCGAATGAAGCCTTTATCAAGTAATTTATGGAGCTGACTCGAGAATTCACGCATTTCGGATGGAGCAAGTCGATAAAGAGCTCTAGCAATGGGATTTGCTCCAGGAATGAGGTCGATACGAAATTCGATATCACGACTTGGCGGCAGGCCAGGAAGATCATCAGGAAACACATTAGGAAATTCATGAACCACAGGAACATCTTTCACTTCTGTCTTTCCTTTCTTTACCTCCTCTGTTACTACAATGTTAGCCAAGAAAGCTCAGTATTCCTTGCGGAGATACTTGCTAGCTTGGACACACGAAATGAGCTTAAGACCCTTCGAAGCAGTTTCACCATAAACACATAACAAATCACCATTAGCGAGCGAAAATCGAATCATCTTATCAAAGCACACAACTTCAGCATTGTTTTCACGAAGAAAGTCCATGCCTACTATGATGTCAAAACTTCCGAGCTGAATCGGAATAAGATCAATCAGAAAGATGTGATTGTTGAGTTCAAGAGTAGAATGACGAAGAACAAAATTGACGGTGACGGTTCTTCCGGTGGCGACCTCGACATCGAACGTCGAGGGGAGATGGGAGCGCTTACGATTTAGGAGCTTTTCGAATTCAAACGACGCAAAACAGTTATCGGTTCCAGTATCAAATAAACACGAAGCATAAATACCGTTCACGAGAAACGTACCATTAACCACATTGTTGTCGGCTTGGGCTTGGCGCGCATTGATGTTGAAAGTTCTGGCGCGGGCGGCTTGTTGCTGTTGCTGTTAAGGCTGCTGCTGCTGGGGCTCTTGTTTCACAACCCTATTCGGGCACATGTTCGCGAAGTGGTTGGGATCACCACACGCGAAGTAGACTCTGGCGTTGACCGTGGGTGCCTGAGCCGCTTGTTGGCCTTGAGGAGCTGGAAGCAGAGCTTGATGAGCAGTGGCTTGAGCTGGTGGTTGGCGGGGACCAGTACGGCAGTTTGCGGTGAAGTGGCCGTATATATTACAATGCACGCAAAAACGGCAGGCAATACCCACCGGGTGATGATAAGTACATGTTGGGCAGGCAGGGTGAGGGCCTGTGTATGCACACTTTGCAGGCGGTGCATAGGTGATTAGTGCTGGTGCTGGTGCTGATCGGTGCTGGGGTTGCTGCTGAGCCGGTACGGCTTGGAGTGGAGCAGTAGTGGTTGTGACAACACAGTTCTTGTTGCTAGAGCTGTTGTTGTTGTTCTTCCTCTTGCGGCGAAAGGACATTGATGACTGAGAGGAGGCGGCGATGTCAGCGGTTGGTGCGGCGGTGGTAGCTTGGTGCAGGTTCTTTGAAGCTTTATCCCAAAAACCAGCTTTTACTCGCTTGTCGTTGATTTCAGCGGCAAGCAAGTAAGTTTCTTCGATCGTTGCTGGCTTGGAAGCATGCACAAAATCCGCAACACAATCCGGCAGAGCGCGGATGTACTTCTTGATTGTCATGTCGGTGGTCTTCACTTGATCGGGGCAGATGATACTTAGCTGCTTGAAGCGAGTAGTCAGGGCAGCGTTATCACCAACTTTCTGCTTCAGATTCCAGAATTCATCCTCCAGATTTTGGCGCTCATGGGGAGGGCAGAACTCTTCGAGCATAACGTTCTTCAACTCATCCCATGACAGACCATAGGCTGCATCATTTTCGCGCTTGTTCCTTTCGTCCGTCCACCAGTCTAGTGCGCGGGACTGGAAGACGCCGGTCGCATTCAGTGTGCGGAGATTTTCACGACATCCGCTCTGTTGTAGGGTGACCTCGATTGAGTCGAACCATTGAAACAAGGCCGTAGGCCCATCTTCGCCAGTGAACTCTTTCGGTCCGCATGCCTTGAACTGTTTGAAGCTGAAAGCAGCTGCAGGAGTAGCTTTGGGAGTCTCGGTCCTGGACTCTTAGGACGATTTGCTCACAGTCTCGTATAGCTCACTCACGATCTTAGGAACTACCTTTGCTACTTGCTTAGCGACGAGAGCAGCAAGGCGTTTGTATCTCTGTTCTTGACAAGTAACTCGTGGGTGACGGGGTCCAGATGATGGTCCAGATGACGACATAGGTCTCAGACACAATATAGTCGAATCTCACCTCACATGTCTAACACTACTAAAGTTCAGGAACACATATAGTCACGTAACCACATAGGCACATAATCACAGCGTCACATAAGAACAGAAGCACATAAGCACGTAAGGCACAGAAGCACAGAAGCACATACGCATGTAATCACAAGAGGCAGTCAGAATACAGAAACCTATCATTCAAAGTCCGCGAGCGTTCGAAAATAGCGATCGCGAATAAAATAGCGGGTAACTTAGCATAAGCGAATGATATAGCAAGCAACATAGCATCAGGTTATTCCTCATGTAGTAGCGATTTGTCAGCGTTTTGGGATAGAGGTACAGTGCGAGTCGTGTGTGTCGATCAAAGCGATAGCGAAAAGCGAATAAATCACCAAAATTCATATTACGTAAACAGGTAAATCACATAAAACACCTAAAATCAACACAAAATCGACAAATATCAGAGTCGGCAGTAGCGAGCTCAGAATCGAAACACATAAAAATCGAGAAATGGACTGTCTGCGGCTATATGGACGTCGACTAACCAAAGTGATTCGACTATTCACAAAGACTTTTTGGTACACACTTTGACCTTCGGGACTGTGCTCTCGCCTCGATTCTGGGCGAATGGCACGCATCCTCCCAGTTATAGTGTAACTTCGAGTCGTTGGAGTCCGTCGAGACTTTGGTGAGAGTTTTGTAAAACCAAAATGAGACCGGAACAAGTCACCAAGGTTCGGGTTCCACCCCTGACTTAACAACTACGTTCCTGTTTTGATAAAATAAAGGAGAATTATGCGTCAAAGTATGGATTTCACTCCTGATTCAACGCAAATTCTCGTGTTTATAGGTAAAACGCGGGTCGAGCAAGCAATTTAGTCGAGAGTTTGCAGTTTTCACACCTAATCTCGACCTAGTCGCTTGTTCATTTTTGAAAATTAAAGTGCAGTGATAGTGTAGCATAGGCGAGAATAGCGAGAATAGCAAGCAAGTAAACTCGTACATAATCCTTATTGGATATGCACAAGTCGGTCTGTTGGTACCTAACTATAGACTAGGTCATTTCTAAGACATCGACCCGGACAAGGTCGAGTCTTGCCTAATTCCCTATAGTTATGGCTCTGATACCAATCTGTCAAACCCCAACCGATTGCGGAATCATCGAGGCGCGACACTGAGCGAAACAGATTGTCCAGAAGTTTCTATAACAACTACAAATACCAATTATTTAAAGCTACATGTCCCATACCGTGTCATAAAAGATATAATAATTATTACAGACAAGATCTAGCCAAATTGTTCTGTTCCGACAACTCAGATTTTTATTACAGACAATTGTTTATTCTTCTAGGTCTTTCCTAGCCTCGATTTCACAGCAAGCTAAGCAAATAAGCATCCTAAGCACCTGTCACATACGATAAAGTAAAAGTCAATACACGTAGTGTAAGGGTGAGCATACAAGTTTAATTGATATAATAGAGTTCGAAATTGTTACGCATAACCAGCACGTACATAGTGTAAAATGAGGCATATTAGTTATCGACGTGAACCTATCGATATAAATGACTGCGAGTTGACTGCCCAAGGCAGTTCGTAATACACACTCACCACTGTGAGCCATGTAACAAATTGTCGTTAACAACCCCTGAGTGAACAGGTGCTGAGTCCAAACAAATAGTACTATCGTTGCTAAGGCAGGTAGACAGCATTCCATGTATAAACATAACAAACAAGCATTCATTAAGTCACGTATAACATGCGGTAATTGGTTAGCGATTAAAGTATTGTGTAGTGTGTTTGATGTGATTTAGAATAAGTAACGTATGTAACACCCAAAAGTGCGTAAAGCAAAACGGGGTCGAGTATACTCACAGTAATTGATGGATTGAAGGGAGCGCTAAGAGTAAGGTTAGCCTGATCAGATCGATAGCATAACGATAAGCGACGCGTAAAACGATGCAAGTGTCAGTGGGTCGGACAGCAATCCGATCAGATGGCAATCCGATCGGGTGGCCGGTCATTCGGGTGACAATCCGCTCGGAGGGTCATCCGATCGGGTGATCTTTCGAGTGGATTGTTACTTCCTTTGGGAAGGATGTGTTTGTGTATGATGGCTTGTCTTTTGAAGTTTTCGTTGTAGCATTTTGAAAACATAGAAGTATCTCTACCTTTCAAGTCGGTCGATCAGACGGACGTTTGATCGAATGACGACCCGATTAGTTGGACACTTTAGTGAGAACAAGTTCACAGCAGTTTGTTACTCGATCGGATTGCAGTCCGATCGGGTGACAATCCGCTGGCATTGAACATGTTTGAAAATCGTTTAAGTATTGAAGTCTGAACATTACATGGTCGAATAGTGGTCCGATCGGGTGGTAATCCGATCGGGCAGCACTTTGTTCAATGTTCATCCTTCAAAGTTTGAAAATAGAAGTTAAGTGTGGGACCAAGGTGCAAGTCGATCGGGTGACAATCCGATCGGACAGTAGTCCGATCGGGCGACACTCCAACCTGGTCGACCTGATCGTTTTCTTCCTTGGTTGTTTGATTGTTCTGTAGTTTTATCGAGACAGTGTGACAACGTGCTAATCAACAAAACCCCGTCTTGACCCCAGTGACCCGATTGAACAGGAATCACCCGAGTTCAACCAGTTAACCGGTTTAAGACGGTTGCTCTTGGTTAACCCGAAATCGGTGGTCTCGTGGATAGAATCTAGATCTTGAACCAACACATCAACAAGAAAGAGTAGAAGGTTAGCACAAGCTCCGATTCTATCGGTTTTGAAGTGCATTGAGTATAAAAGAGTTGAAAGAAAGTTGAAAAACCATCTTTCAATCCTTTTTATCAAAAATATGTTTAGATCTATGAAAGATCTTTGTTTATTTGTGTGGAAATCGTTCAGATCTAAGTTGTTCTTGGTGAATTGAAGCCAAAACATGAAGTTCTCAAGAACACCATGATGACATCATCCTAGAACACCTCAAATCTAGTGATTTCACGGTTAAAAGTTAAGATTCAAAAGATAGAAAGGTGTAGGAGTGTGTGTAGATCAAGGAAGTACAAGATTTAGATGGAAAACTTACAAGAATCGCGAGAAATCTGAAGAAAAGTGGGCAAGAACGCTGGTCGGACGAGAGATGCCGAAAATGGTAAGTTTGTGATGTTGACAGGGGTATTTATAGGCTTACCATAAGTGGAAAGGGCTGGTCGATCGAGCGGTACCCTGGTCGGGTGGCAGCCCGATCGAGTGGCACCTCGATCGGATGGCAGCCCGATCAGGTGGCAGCTCGATCGGCTGGCCACTCGATTGGAGGCACGACGCGATGAGTTTTGCGATTTCGATTCGCGTGCTGAGTGTTGCGATGCGATAGAGTTTCCTATTCAAATTACTTTTAATCCCAACTACTATATCAACATACAATCATCCTTAATTAACTTGCGTTTAGCGTTTGCGATTCGATTGCGATTTGAGTTCTGATTGCGCTTCGATTATTCACCATAACATAACATAAATAAACATGCACAAGTAACACATAAGGCACACACACACGTAAAACAATATCTAGAACGCGTAGTTCGAGTTGCGAGCGCGATTTGCGATAAGCGATAAAACATATGCGATAAATATCGAATAAACCTCGATTATTAATAAGTACCCCACATAATACAACTAACGTAAAGCATAAAATAGACTATCTATAAGTCAAAGAAGTCAAAACAGGAATTGAGCAAGGAGTGGCAGATCGCAATTAGCAATCTTGTCTCCCTTTGACTTCAATCTTGACTTTGACTTTTGAAACACGGGGTGTTACATGCTCGATCGTACACATCCTAGTATTCAGCACGAGCCTATTCGATCGCTTCATCCTCTTTTATTTTTCTTATATATATATATATGTGTGTGTGTGTGTGTGTGTGTGTGTGTGTGTGTGGGGATCGATTCAAATGAAAACCATCTCTAGTTGCGAGAACTCCTATCATCCAATAGGATTTTAACACATCACATATTTTTAGATTAAATCAAATGTGCAATTTAGTCTTTTACTATTTATGTCACATCATTTTTCTTTTTCTTCTTTTCAAAAAAGTCAAATCAATTTTCTTTCTTTCTCTCTCTTTTTTTATTTTACATTAAAATATCACTATTTTTTCATATTTATTTTCCCTAATTTTTACAATTTACAAAAAACAAATAAACATCCAAAAAAAAAACATTTTCAAAAAATGACAGAAAGGGGGTGGGATCGGCATTTAAAAAAAAAAAAAACATTTTTCGTAGAAGTTTATATTCAACATTTAAAAAAAACGTTCACATTTGACAAAAACCATCCCACTAATCGAGATGGTTTTATACGGGGTGTAAAAAGAGTTTGGTGTAAAATTTATGTTTGGTGTAAAATTTACAACCCGGGTGTAAAAAGAGTTTGTAACCGGGACCTAAATTTTACAACCAAGGTGTAAAAAAAGTTTAACCGGGGTGTAAAAATAGTTTATAACCGAGGCGTAAAATATATTGCAAAAATATATAATATAGTATAAATGTGTTAAACGGGTCAACCCGCCAACCCGACCCGTTAACCTAAACAGGTTCGCGGGTTCAACCTGAAACTGACCCGAACTCGTTTAGACTAAACCTAAACCTAAACCCGCGAATTTCGTGTTAGGTTCGTGTCAGATTTTCGGGTCGTGTCAGAAATTCACACCCCTATATATCTTTCATATTTATATTATAACAAATCGAGTAAATAAAATTTGCTTCCATTTTTTAGCCATCATAACACGTAGGTTTGTTTGATCACACCCCTAAATACTTTATCGAGCACGATATCAAATAGTATTAATCATGAATCCTAATTCCTAAACACATAATTTAAATTTAAATTCATAGACTTGGTCACTCCTAAATTCTAGCCATCCTTTTCAATTCATTCACCAGGATTCTAATTCAAACCACATATATAATCTTCACTTTCCAAGACATCCATATTCTTTTAATCTTTTTTTGCTGAAAAACATATTTGAAGTTCCTTCACCCTTTATTAATAAATTGTCTTGTAAATGTAACAAAACGTTTTTTTTAGAATATTATGTTAATTAGTAATTGATGTTTTTAAAGAAAAAACAAGGGAAAATATCACAGAATAGTAACAAAGTTTTAAAAGTGTTCTAATTAGTTCACTCGTATCGTTTTTGTCCCAATTAGATAACTTAACATTCAAATCGAGACATGTTCTTTTTTCCATGTGTCAAGAAAAAAGTGAAGCATGAGAAGCTGGGGTCGGATTATTTAATATATGAAATTATATTTATTAAAAATAAAAACACTTTAATTACATTAAAAAAACAAGTTACAATCCACATCATCTCTCGACGTTAGCATCAAATAAAAGAGAAAAAAGAAACAAAAATCTTCATCAACACGGTTATCTATGAGATGGATGAAAAACCCTTAATTTTAATGAAAAATGAATGTTGAATTATTCGATTGAAACACTTTTGAAACTTGAGTGACCTAATTGAAACACTTTTAAAACTTATTTACTATTCTACAAACCATTTGCAGTTTTGTAAGTTATCTTTTTTAAAGTTCTTGCTATTCGTTTCAATATTTTCAAAAACAATAGATACGACGATTCAATCGTATAATAACCAAAGAAAATATATATATTCGGAGAAAATAAACCATTCAAATTGAGATGTGTTAATGAAAAGAACCATATAAAAGCCCAACTTACTTATTGAAATGGGCTAATTAATTTTAGTGAAGGGCCAATACGTCCGCTAATCCAACCATAATTTTTTTCTCTTTATGAAAATTAGTTATAGGGTTACCGTCCGAAAACTTATAGGACAACTCGACTTTGGGTATTGATACCAACGCCGTGACCATATGTCCGCACCCATGGTTATCCATATATAGCAATCCTGAAGTATAATGATATGAACTAAACTTGAAAATTTAACACATAAAGCCAAATTAGCTAGCTAGTCATTAACGCTACACCATATGTCCATACATATAAGTTGAGTGGAGATGTGAGTAGAAACACCATGCATGATGCGATTTTAGCTAGCTAGTCATTAACGCTACACCATCATTAAAATACCACATTATACATACCATCTGCCAAATTGAAACTGAACTGATTTTAGATGAACAAAAAGTCCTACGTTTACACCAATTAAACTCCATGCCATTTACGTCTTTTGCAAGTTGAAAATTAGCAAAAATGTGATCTCTAATTTCTATACACGAATGGAGATCACATATATTGTTCGGTTTAGCTTCAAAAACCGATGCTCTAGTTTAGCTTGACCAAGTAATAAAATTCACAATGATATCTAAGACAATTAAGAGTGAATCAATTTAATTATAAATGAAAAAATATAATGTTACAACATCTAAAGAATAATATTGTACAGTTTTAAAGATACAAGTTGAATAAATTATGAATGTAGTTTCAAAAGCATTAAAAATCAGGAATTAAATGGACACACACAAAAATTCAGGAATTAAATGAACACAAAAAGCTTCAAAAAATGGGCACACAAATGTGAACAGTACAAAAAGTATCGCTCAAGTTGAAATATAAGATTATCTAGCGAATGAGTTTATTCCGCAAGAATAATAGACCCAAAATATAAACTTGTATATACATAAACAATAGTTGGATTTGTAATAACAATAAACAAAAAAGTTATTATAGCAAAATGATCTATGTTAAATAGTTAAACGAATTATGAGGTTATCCATTTGTTTTCGATCAATGAATAAGTTTCCAGGATCCGATCCGACGACATTTTCTGTATCTCAAAGTCCACGATGAGCAACCAAAAAAATATAGCAGTTAAAAATACAAAATAAGTCGTTCAAAAAAAAAGCAACCAAAATTATAATGTGCACATCACATGGTAAAATCAAAATATGTAGGTTCAAGTATCATATAAAAAATTGGTACAAAGATGAGCACAATTAATTACTTATTAGTTATCAATATTATCCATATTCATAGAATGAATACACAGCTCAAATTAGCATCGATCAAAAACAATAAATACAAGCTTTATACTACAAATAAACTAATACCTATTATTAGTTTCAACACCCTCCAGGCAAGTAAAAAAACCTTGCACTCAAATTCTTTAAAAAAAGAATTGTAATATTTTAAACATATCTAAATTAATTTCACAACACAAACCTTTTCATATGGATGATCATAAGTAGAACTGGAACTTGAGTTGTAGTAGGTTTATACTGTAATTGATTAAATAAGAAATGAGAAATAAATAAGCTTACAAATTTAATCATGAAAACATGCAAAGCTTTTTATGTAAACGGTTAAATGAGAAGAAAAAAAAATGAGAAAACTTACAAATTCATATTCGTGGATGCCCAAAGTTAAATGTGAAAAATCAAAATTGAAGACTAAAAAACTAGCTTGAAATTCATGAGCATATGTGGCATTTTCCTGTTCTCTGTTAAAAAATCAAAATCAGCTCCTTGAGGCCCAAACAAAACACGGTGGAACCCAAGAAATATTAAAATAAAATAAAAATGATCGCTTTTGTGATGCCTTAAACCGCTTACTTTATTGTTCATGAGATACGAAAACGATTTAACTGTAGTCACTTAACTTGGGTATACCCCATCAACAAGATAATAACTATATTTATATTCAAATGTTTTTTTACCTCAAATGAACACTTTGGTGCTTATTCATGTATAACGTCATTTCATAATGGGGATAGTTAGAGTACGTTAATGTCGTTGTAATCAAGGACTCCTATCAACACATGCTAAATCCAAAAGGCTTGTGAGGATGGTCGAATGTCTGTGATCACTCCTCATGTATTGCCATCACCATTCTGTTGGGCAAGTTCTCTAAGTCCAATGCGTATAGTCTATGCTAACCAACATCATTGGAAAACCATGTCTTTGTTCATGTGCGACATATACACCGTTATATGTTGGTTTGCGAAGGAATTCTTTTCCATATAAATAGATGACACAATCCCAGAAGGTTTGCAAACTTTCAGGTGAAGTTCTCTAACTCATATTCAAGTACTCATCAAACATGTCAGGTGCACTCTCGTATGTTAGTTGTTGTATAGCCGATGTGCACATCTGTAACATGGTAAAACTCTTCATCCATCTTGCATCGTAACTTGTTTGAAAAAAAATCAAAATTTCCTTTCCATATCACCTACAATTTTGTAGAAAGAGCAAACAAAACGTTAAAATTTTCGGGTCGGTCCTCGTTCGGGTCATAGCGAGGTTTGAACTAGATTTAAAAAAAGAAAAGAGGAAAAACAAGCTATACAAGGATTGAACCCATGACCTCTTGTAGGTAAAGAGAGGGATTTACCAATACACCGAGTTTCCTTTTCTTTTTATAGTGTCAACTTAATTGTATTTATGGGGTCCTTATACAATTTAATATACGGAATCTACTAATTTTTTTAAAACATTGGGGTCCGAGACCCACTCTATGTGGGTCCGCCCCTGCTTGTGAGTATACAATTGAAGTTAGTAAGTGGAAGTTATGCCTATTTGTTTGAATATCTTCTTCCTCGAAACATGATGAACTAGCTGGAGCGGGTGGAAGTTCAAAAACGATTCATGGCTACGACTAGCTATTTATTGAAAAAGAATTTGAAAGTATGATATAGAGTTTGAGACAAAAATTGAGAGAGATATGTTAATAAAATGGTTTAAATTTGAAAATTTAAAGATATTAATTTAATTTTTTAACCATTAGACCATATGTGGTGGTTTGGGTGAATAAAGTCCCTACCCTTGGGCGTTTTCCGTCATGTGGCACTACAGTCAGCAAGCGGTATTATTGTGCGTTTTTCTAAAATGGGTGTAGTGGGGATGTGGGCATTATATTAAAAGGGGTGTTAAACAATTAAATAAAAAAAACATCCAAAAAATGGTATTTGGCAAGCATAGGAAAAAATGCATGTGATTGGCCAAACAATTGGATTTTTGGCGTGGTTTAAAAAACGTCGGGGGGCATTTTTTGAAAAAAAAAAAAAACGTTAGAAAACGCCGTGGGAGTGGGGCATGATTGGGCGTGTTTGGGGGAAAAATTGGGAAAAACGCCTCACTACGCATGATCTTAACGAATGGCTAACTCACCAAAAATTATCGAGAAAGCTTTGGTGTCTATCCCCCAATTTTGGGTGGTTAATTTCAGGACCGATCATCGTGGGGCGGGGTTCCCAATCAAGTTCGTGGTCATCGATTGCTCACGGAGCTCTATGCTATGCACCCTTACCATGTTTATTGTCTTCATTTTAAGTAGATATATATGAGAAATTTGAGTATAGACAACCATTTGATAACTAGGATTTGATAAATAAGGATCCTTATATGGCTTATACAACTATAATAGGAATTTGAGAATTGATCTATGTTCAAAGAAAATAGTGTCACTCTATTATCAATTCTTGGTCCCAGATTATTTAATATGATAGTATCAGGGGACCGGGGTGGGCTTAAATACCTCCGTGATATTTGAGTTCCACGCGTGATAAACTCAAACAAACCACCGTCAGCCATCAATTTCCACGCGTGAATCAATATTTCCGTGATAAAATTGACTCGTGATAAATGAAAGGATGTGAGGGGTGTGAGTGTTTATTGTTGAGTGTTGTGAGTGATGGGCATTTCCACTAAAAAAGGTTGTGAGTAGTGGAATAATGGTTGATGACATGACGGAAATTGATTGGATGTTGTGAGTGATAAATGGGTGGTGAATGATAACCACCCTTACCCCCTTAGAATAATAAATGAAACTTCAGTGACTTTAAAGAGACAAAAACATTTTTAGCGACTAGTCGATAAACTTAGTTACATTTCTATAAAATTACCCCTATTTTCAAATATAAATGGTTGGTGATAAGTAAGACACGAATTTTCAATCTTTATTTTACTTCTATAAAATTTTGATTTTATCCCTCAACACGAAGTAGTCCTATAAAATAAGTGATGGTCTTTTTATTATTTAAACTGATTTTTTTAATACTTTTTTTTGTGTATGGATATACAAAGGTATACGAATAATGAATGGTGGTAGAAAGTAAGTTTTTTTTTTTTTTTTTTTTTTTTTTTTTTTTTTTTTTTTTTTTTTTAAGGTGGCGATTTATAAAGACAAACTTAAGCAAGATGCTCAAGACATAGAGTACAATACAGGAAAGATAAACGGAAAACAAAAGTAAAACGAGTTACAAGTTACAGATTCATATTGAATTCACGTCATTTTGCCCATTCCGTTTTAATCGCAACCGCCCTTGAAGAGACCCACAAGAATGAAAGCAATTTAATCTCCCCAATTACTTTGAAGACTTGGTGCATTCTGTTTCTGAATATTGTTTCATTACGAGCCAACCATAATGACCAACAAACAACCGCCACCACCAAGTAAATCGCCTTCCTTTTGTTGCTTGAAACTCCAAGATTTCTCACAACAGGGTGGCGAGTGAACATTGTTACTTCATTTTACGGTGAATGAACACAACATGGTCATTCTACCTCTTATTTGAGTAATCATTCTCAAATATCAATGGGTTTATTTAAGTCTTATATTATTAGCTAATTATTATTCTTGGGTTGCATTCTTTTTTTAGCTAGTTCTCTTTGATGTTTGGAGTTTGTGTCATGTAACTTTAAAAAATTGTAACATTTTCAAATATTTTGATACGTTGACTAATGATCATTCTTGGGTTACTTGGACTTATTTTATGAAAAGCTCTCTAAAGTATTCTTATATTATTGTCCCTTTGTTACGAAATTAAATCTTTGGTCCTTGAACAACCATTTGGCATCGTTCTTATGGTGCCCTTATCTTCCCATTGTCCTTTGCAAAGGTAACCATTCATTGGCTTTACCTTATTGCTTCTATTGTTTCTTAAAATGTCAATAGGTTTTTGTTTGTTTGTTGATACACTAGATTATGTCATTACTCTCAAGAAGGCAAGTGAAGCTTTGGTTCACTCTAGATGGTATAATGCTATGAATAAAGAGACAAATACTCTTCTTGATCATAATGTCATTTGGACGTTAGTATATCACATGTCCATAAAAGGAAAGTAAATTCAGACGACTCTTGTGTTTGGTTAAAAGCATGATTAGTTTTCAAAAATTATGTTAAAGTCAGCATGTGAATATGAATATTGATGACCGGGCTAGCTCAAGCCTCAATAAAATGATTAAGAATACGTAACAGCTTGAAAAGTTAAAAGGTTAAAGGGTTTAAAACCCGGGAGCTAAGGTGAACAGCAAAAAGAACGTGTACAGTAACCAGTCACTTCACTGATTGCTTATACAACTCTTCCACAGCCGCAAAAGCAAACATGTGCACATGGAACTCTCTTTTATCCGCAGGTCCGAACCCTTCAACCCCTAAAAGAGTAAGTCCCTCACTGCAAGTCAGATTCACTAGTCAAAGGTTTCTCCTTTAAGAAACCTCTTTCCCTATAAAATGCAGGCCATGACAAACATTCGAAACATTCCAGAATCAGCAGAAATTATTTTAACTCTCTGATTCTTCTTCTCCCTCTCGAGAACTAGCTTCATGCTTGCTTCTCTTCTTCACACTAAATAATTCATCTTCTCCAACGATTGCTTTCTGGGTTGATTTCTAATCAGTTCAGGATCTAAGGAGAATAACAACAATACTAGTGAACCTCTCTCCACGTCTTGCAAACGTGGGGAGACCCCGTGACCTGCATTAGGCAAACTTCAACCCTTGAAGCCTTTTGCCTAACCAGTCGGACCACTACTTCAGGTCTCATACTCGTTGTAACAACAAGTTGGCGCCCACCGTGGGGCTACGCCAGTCATTTCTCTCAAAAGAAGACCAGTAGTGTAGCTTCGTTCTCTCTGAAATCATCATGTCTGAAGGAGAATCTACGGGAGAGGTAAACACCGACCCCGTCTCGTTCAGGAGTTCCATCTCCTAATGTCGGTGCTTCCAACACTCCCTCACGTATTGACCTTACCCCTGAAGGGGTCGCTAATAACTTTTTAGAGTTAAGGTCTCTCCTTAACCAATACGTGAGCAGGGAAAGAGACAAGGGAGTGAGGATTCGGCTAGATTATGATGAGCCAGAACCATCGTTATCCCCTGGACCTCATGTTCTTCCTTTTACAAGCTTACAACCAACCGTGTCCAGGAATGAAGCTGGTCCCAGCCATCTACCTCCAAATTCCAGTCCACATACTTACACGAGGCCAGATCCGACATCTTTTCCTCTATTTTCTTCTCAGCCAGTTGAAACCGGTGCTCCAATGGGGCACGAGCTAACTTTAGATCAGCTGTTACAATCTCCTGTTGCAAGCCTTCCACCTCCAGCAACGACCACATGGGAGCAAGCTCTGTCCGCTCTCCCTTTGGCACGAAGTGCCGTCATGAGTGCTCCTTTAGGAGTAAACTAAACAGTTGCACCCGGAAGCCTTCAAGGCTTCAACCTCATGCCACAAATGATGGCCCAAATGATGGCAAGCTTCCCTTGGCAACACTTCATTAATCAAGCGTTGGCCGCCCAAAGGAACACCAACAACAACACGGGTGCAAGGATGGAAGAGGATTTGGCCAAACCATACAAACCAAGCAATTTGTCATGCTTCTCTCAGCAAATCGCTGATTATGACTTTCAAACCAGGATAAAGATGCCTGATGTATAAGAATTTATACATCTTTTAAACGTCAAATACGCCCCGTTTATGCGAAAACTCTTTGTATTTTCATTGATTTTGGTACTCATTTGAGTTGTTTGTGAAAATACAGGTCCGGGCTTCGGCCCGGTGATGAAACGGAGGCTTTTGGAGCAAAATGGAGTGAAAATGGTGCATTCCAGCAAACTGCTAGATATGGCACTACCGTGCCAAACAGTGGCACGACCGTGCCAAGCCTTCCGACATCGGCACTCTCAGCCAGCACTAGCATCTATCAGCCAAATCATCAAAATTCAGGGGAGCACGACCGTGCCAACCACTGGCACGACCGTGCCAGGCCAAAATCAACTCCTGATTAGCTTGTTTCCGAGAACGATGTAGTTGTTACCGAGCACTATCGGCTCGCACGACCAGACCATGCCCGAGCACGGTCGTGCGACCTCGGGAACATTTGAGCGCGATTTTTCCTAAAATGGTAGCATACTTGGTCAACCTTCAAGAAAGTGGCTCTGACACTTACCAAGCACGACCGTGCCAAAAGGTGGCATGGTAGTGCCAAACGCCCAGAGTTTAAATACGAGTTCCTAGCTCATTTGGAAGGGAGTTGGAGCATTTTGGTGACTTTTTCTCTCAAGAATCTGGTCTTGGAAGCTTGTTGGAGCCAAGAGGAAGCCTTGAAGAGGACTAAATCACTTGAATATCTACTCAAACACCATTTTAATCTTGTCTTTAACTTGGTTAGCTTACTACATTATGAACAATTTATGTTTCTTTGCATTTGATTTGGTAGCCATGAGCCTTATGGGCTAAACATTTGAGTTGTCTAAACTTTGTTGAAGCTAATGAATATGTGATAACATGGAAGTAGATGTGATGATTGTTCTTGTTAATCTTCATGTTGACATTTAATCTTGTTCTTGGAGTTCTTGTACATGCTTAAAGTTCTTGTTCTTGAATGTTTGCTCATAAGTATTTACATGTTGTGTTGGAAAGCCCATGTAGAGATTATGATTATTGAATCTTGTTAACTTGTTAGTAGGATTCATAGCATGAAACTAGGAATGGTGATTGCTAATGTGATTGAATGATGATTGGAGCATGTGTATGAATTCTTGCATCTAGATTTGGAAAGATCAAAAGTATGTTTATATGAATTCTATAGTTTGTGTTCATGTTAGTTTGATGATTTAGGCCAAAGTTGTTAGCTAGCATGACCATGCTTGTGGTTCATATCAAGAACATGATGATAGTGCCAACTACTTGAAACCAAGTTAGGGTGATTAGTGTGTTGTTCATATTAGTTTTCCCTAATTTGTAGAGTTAGGAGTTTTGACAAACAAATAACTCATGATTAAAGATTAACATCAACTTAGCAAGTGAGCTTAAAAGAATAATTTTTAGGTGATTAGAATGTTAATTCATTCTTAGTTTTCCTAAGAATTATAGACTAGGAAGCCTTGATTGGGGACTTAGTCAAATTTAGAGCTTGCATCATCACAAAACCTTCCACCTTGTTGTCATATGTTTGTTAGTGGAAACTTAGTTTAGGCAACCCTTTCTTAGATATTGTTCTTTGTTAGAATTTTTAGTAGTTTATTTTATTTGCATGCTAAGTTAGAAAAATCAAACCAATCATTTGAAAAGGCTTTGAAGTAGCAAAAAATTTAGTATCGAGACACCGCATCCACGGATTGATATCCGGTTCTTACCAATTAGCTATATTACCACCCGACGGGTACACTTGCCCTTTGTGTGTGTAGTTAGTTTCTAGGTGAAAAACCATTTTAAAACTAAATTTGTGTGAAGAAAAACTCAATTAAAAATATATATAATTCACGCACATCAATGCCCTCCCACATACGAACCTACGACGGAACGGAGGATACAGAAGATCATGTTCAGATCTTCACAGGGGCAGCAAGGATAAAGAAATGGTCCAACGCCGAGTGTTGTTTAATGTTCATGCAAGCCCTCGTTGGGTCTGCCAGGATCTGGTTCAATGATTTGCCAGCTCGAAGCATTCGAACCTTCGATGATCTAAGCAAGGGTTTCTTGGCTAATTTCTCACAACAAAGGAGATACGTGAAGGATGCCATTGTGATCTTCCAGATCAAACAAAAAGATGATGAAAGCCTTAGGGATTTCATCAAGAGGTACAAAAAGGAGGGTTTAACATATGTGGGAGCCGATGAGAAGATGAGGATTGCAGGCTTCATGAATGCAATCACCTCTAAGTACCTTACCAGGGACTTTAACAAGTGCCTGCCCAAAACTTTGGAAGAAGCCCTTGAAAGGGCTGAGGCTCATATCAGGGGGGAAGAGGCGGTTGACATTAAGGAGCAAAGAAAGAGGAGTCCTAGCTAGAGGCACAATAGCCCCAGCCGAAAAAGAGGCAACTACGGTTCTTATGATAGACGCCCTCGAAGCTCAGACTCCCAAAGGTCTGAAGGTCGGAACCCTTCTAGCAAGGACAAGGCTGTGAACTTCACAGCCTTGACCGAAACCCCTCAAGAAGGGGCATCACACTAATGATTGCTTCCAACTTAAAAAGAGAATTGAGTAAGCTGTCAAATCAGGGGAACTCGCTCACCTTGTTAAAGGAGTGAAGGATAAAATGGGTGAGGGAAAAAACAAAGAAGTAAACATGGTGAATGTCACTGAAGTGACTCCCACCAAGCGGCAACTCCTGGAAGCTTGGGAGCTTCAATGCCTGTGCTTCCCACCACCACAAAAAGGGCTTCGCTCAAACCCTTTGGTTGTGGAGGCCACTGTTGGAACATTGAAGACGAACAAAGCATATATCGACACAGGTGCAACGACTGAAATAATGTTTGAAAAATACTTCAACTTACTCAGCGATCAGGAGCGTTCAAGGCTTCAACCGGCTGAGTCATCCATCAAGGGCATCGCTGACATACTCATCAAGCCTTTAGGGCAACTGACATTGGACGTCTGCTTCAAGGAAGATGAAATGGAAAGAACCAAGCCACTCACCTTCATTGTAATCAACATGCCTTCTGCCTACGACGTTATCATAGGGAGGCCAGGCCAAAGTGAATTTAGCATGGTTGTCTCTGTTGTTCAAGGCATTGTCAAGTTCCCCACTAGGAGAGGAATCACAACCCTTCAACCAACCCTTAAAGCCTTCATGGTTGAAGGGGAAAGCTCAGGAAAGAATGAAAGTGAAGAACAAGGTTGGGCCATTAACCCTAAGTATCCTGAATAAAGGATAAGGGTTAACACCAACCTTACTCAATAAACTCTCTCATACCTCAAGAAGCTGCTGACTCATAACATGGATATCTTTGCATGGTGTCCTGATGACATGACCGGAATCCCTACGGATGTTGCTGAACATGAACTAAAAATTCCTCCAAATGTGAAGCCCATTGTCCAACAAAAAAGTAGCCTTGCCCCTGATCGAAGCGAAGCTGCATGCAAAGAGGTTGAAGGGTTGGTACAAGCTGGCATACTCCGAGAGGTCAAGTACCACTCTTGGATAGCCAACCCTGTCATGGTTAAGAATCCCGATGGATCGTGGAGAATGTGTATCGATTTCAAAGACCTGAATATGGCTTGTCCAAAGGATTGTTACCCTCTGCCCGAAATCGATCTCAAGGTAGACTCGCTTACAAGGTTCCCGTTCAAGTGCTTCCTTGATACATATAAAGGCTACCACCAAATACAAATGAAAAAAGAGGATGAAGAAAAAAACAACCTTCCATACCGACAAATGTATTTTTTGCTACCAAAATATGCCTTTTGGCCTAAAGAATGTAGGTGCAACTTATCAACAATTGGTTGACAAAGCATTTGTTGAGCAAATCGAAAAGAACATGGAAGCTTATGTGGATGACCTGGTAATGAAAAGCAAGACTGAGGGTCAAATGCCTGACGACATTCAAGAAACGTTTCGAAATCTTAGAAAGATAAACATGAAGCTAAACCCGGTAAAGTGCTCGTTTGGGTTCGAAGATGTAACAACCCGCACCTTCGTGCGTTGTTACTACTCGACACACTCGTTACGCCTAGCACCGGAGATTCGGATCATAATGAAATCATACCAGTTATATCGCTAAATCGAAGTATAATCGAATAACTACGCATATTCTATCGCTATTACAAACCTATTTTGCATAACACTCACGATGATGTCGAATAAGGGCCTAATCTACCCTTCTTGATGAGCGTGAGGTGTCAAAATGTAAGTAATCGACGCTAACGAGGGCTATCGGGTGAGTACTATGACTCTAACCGTCATGACGATGATGGCAATACGAGTAAGTAGTGCCCCGGTAGTCATCGTGGCACATCACATCGAAGAACGCACTCGAAGGCACGCGTAATTCGATCACCGCACTGAGAATCGGATACATAAATACGTATATACGGCCCTTTTGTGATTAATAATAATAAATAATTTAATAATTATATAAATATATGAAAATATGGCTCAAACCGTCGAAATCGCACCAAAAACGGGATCAAAAGGCTTCCGAACGGATCAATTCGATCAGGCTAGTCCAATTGGTCAGACCGGCCCAATCAGATAGGCCAGTCCGATCGGATGGACCAGCCGATCGGATGGGCCAGTCCGATCGAATGGGCCAGCCGATCGACTGGGCCAGCCGATCGACTGGGCCAGCCGATCGACTGGGCCAACCGATCGACTGGGCCAGCCGATCGACTGGGCCAACCGATCGACTGGGCCAGCCGATCGACTGGGCCAGCCGATCCAACTGCTGTTTTGCCTTCCTTTCCCCTTCCTTGCCTATAAATACCCCTCCATTCACTCCCAAACACTTGTGTTGCTGCTCCTAACCGACCAAGACGCTCCAGCCCTCAAATCTCTCGATTTCTTCCGATTCTTGTAAGTTTTCAACCCGAATCTTGTACTTTCTTGATCCAAATGCGATCCTTCATCTTTCTACCTTTCAAATCTCAATTTTTAACCGTGAAATCAACGGATTTGGGGTGTTCTAAGGTGATGTCACCATAAAGTTCTTCAAAGGTGATGTCATCCCATGAAGAACAACTCAGATTCGGATGATTTACATACGATTCTTCATGAATCTCAACCAAATCAATGTTTTTCTAATCAAAAGGCCACGGATTTGGGATGTTCGGATAGATTTCATCACAAAGTTCTTATGAACTTCAAGTGTTGACCTCATATCATCAAGAACAACTTAGATCTAGGGCATTTCCTAAGTAAAATCAAGGTTTTTACATCAGATCTATACATAAAAATGATCGATTTCGGGTTAAACACGGAAAAACCGACAAAAACGACCAAATCTGACGAACGGGGTGATTCCCGGCCGATGAAACAGGTCGGAATTGACGGGATTTCAGTTGTTTAACACCTCATCATAACGTCTCGACCCAAAACGCCGAAGAACGCTCGAAAAATCTTCGAAAACAGCCGAACAGAATGGCCGATCGAGCGGCCCAATCGATCGAGCGGACCAATCGATCGAACAGCCCAATCGATCGACTGGACCAGTCGATCGAGTGGCCCAACCGATCGAGTGGCCCAATCGATCGAACAGGCCAATCGATCGAGTGGCCCATTCGATCGAACAGGCCAATCGATCGAGTGGCCCATTCGATCGAACGGCCCATTCGATCGATCAGGCCCGTCCGATCGATCAGGCCCGTCCGACCGACCAGGCCCATCCGACCGACCAGGCCCACTCGATCGAGTGGCCTGTTCGACTGGGCCAGCCCAACTTCACTATTTTGTCCGATTTTAACCCAATTTCGCCCGATTTCACGCAAATCGATACCGTTTAACGCATAGTAATCTATCACTCACATAAATTGTCTGAAATCAGGACATTCTCCGGCACCGATTCCGCAAACCTAACCGAATACGCGCTGTGAGTATACTTGACCCCTTTTATCGAATTTTGGGTGTAACATACGTTCCATAAAAACCAAACTTATCAAACGAATGATTTAATTGGATTATTTATCACTTGCGAATAACTGTTTGCATAGATAAACGTGATGCTAGTACATGTATGTTAGGACTTATACTCGTGACGTCCCACCAAGACTAGTATAGTACTATTTCGCCCGACGGGGTCTAGTTATGCCATCAAAGAGTCGAGCATCGAGGACTTAGCTGGTAGTATCAGTTTTGTGAGTATATATGTCGTGTATTACGTTTATGCATGTGGAAATTCGCAGCACTTTTAATCTATCATACTACACATATCAAACCTGTATACTCGCCAATACTTTTGTATTGACAAAGTTTTAACGTATGTTGCAGGTTTAGCCGAAGTTTACATCAAATCAAGCTAGGAAGTCTAGAAACGCATCTAAAATCTAGGTTGTCGGATTTGAATTGTTCGAGAGGACAAGAAATCCGTGATAACTTACGTGATTGTATTGTTTGTTAGTATGGGATGACAAATGTAATAAATATTATCGCAATATAGTTGTTATGGATTCTCTTGAGCAATCTGATTCGCCTAGTGCCACGCCCCGATGATTCCGCCATCGGTTGGGGTGTGACAGATTGGTATCAGAGCCATAACTATAGGGAATTAGGCAAAGTTTGAGACTCGACCTAGTCCGGGTCGATGTCTTAGAAAATTGACCTAGTCTATAGTCTAAGTACCCACAGGCCGACTCTTACGAACTCGTTAGGGTTTGTTTGGGCCAACTTGCTACTCTCGATCGAATTTGTTGAAAGTTACAACTATTGTGTGAACACCGCATACTATAGCTTCACACAAAGAGCCTTTCCTAAGGCTAGAATATTACTTAGCCTTTCCTAAGGCTGACACAATACACATGTTTTCAAAACTACTCGCACAACAAAACCGAGTGATCTAGTCGAGACCAGGTGTGAAAACCAATAACTCTCGATAGGATCACTCACTCAGCGTATTTTTCTAGCACGAGAACTCTTTGTTGAGCTAGGAGTGACATCCACATCTCGACAAAAGGTCTCCATTTCGAAATTCTGGTGGAACTCTCGGATTTATTCGATGAGCACAACCACAAATGGGAACGAAGTTGTTAAGCCAGGGGTGAAACCCATACCTTAATCAACTGTTCCACTCCATAAAATGGTTTACAAAAGCTCTCACCAAGGTTACGACCATAACAACGACTCAGGCTACGCGAAGACTAGAGAGACGAATGTCAGGAGCTGCATCCCAGTGGAAGCATGAGTCCCCTAGGTCAACGCGTATGCCCGAACTTGTTGGGTATAGTCGGGTTACTTGGGTAGTCAACGCCTAAACACCCAAGGCATTCTATCTAAACTATTACGTATATGGTTTTATCGGATTTACAAACCTCGATTTACAAAGCGCACAACTTGCACAGCCATCGCAATCTAAAACAAAGACCGAATGATCGCAACAAAACCAACGTCTAAGTACTCGAATTCGCTTACGCTATTTCTCTCATCGCGTCCTCGCGAATTCTGAATCAATATCTATGTATAACCTACAACTATATCTATATATGTATTAAATACAAAACGAATCAATTACGTGAGAGTTTAGGAACCTAGAATTTTCCTATGTGGCTCCTATGTGTTAAATTAAATTCTATAACAAGTTTTGATCGAATCAAATCGCATCAAAAGTTCAGAAATCATTATGATCGAATCTCATTCCGAATCCTTCTGTCTAGATGCCTTCCAACAACTCGATCTCGAGACGAGTAGCTAGGAGGAGAGCCCAACGACGCGCCGATAAGAGGATTGCCTCAATTGTGACCAAGGAAGTGGTCAAGCTCATTCCTCAAATTGTCGCGCAAGTGCACTCTCAAAGCCACTCTCGAGCCCCGGAAGACGTCAAGACGGAATCTGCATTCCTCTACAAACACTTCAAAGCCTGTGATCCGATGCCTTTTACGGGTGAAGGAGATGTTTCTCAATTACTCCAGTGGTTCGATGCCATCGAGGTTACCCTTCGTCAGAGTGGGTGCCCCGAGGACCTTCAAACTACTTGCGCCACCGGAGTATTCCAATCCCGAGCACTCGATTGGTGGACCGCCGAACGCAACAAACGTGGGATCTCCGCAGCTTACGCCCTCTCATGGGGTGAGCTGAAGAAACTCATGAAGGAAGAATATTGTCCCCCTCACGAAGTCCAGAAGCTAGAGAACGAATTTTCGGAAATCAAGCAAACCGAAGGTGACAATGCGAGCTATACAGCAAGGTTCAAACAGCTCAGCATAATCTGCCCAAGTCAAGTCGACACTCCGAAGAAAGCTATCGCGAAGTATATTCGTGGCTTACCAGAGTGTGTGGGTGATTTTGTCGAAGCTGCAAAACCTACTACCATCGAAGAAGCCTACCGTCTAGCCGCAGAGCTCAACAGCAAACGAGTCGTAAACGGATCCTTCACCAAGAAGCCTGTCACACGAGCTCATCAAGCAATCATCATCCACTCATCCGACGATTCCTCTGGAGAATCGGTCGGTGGTTCATCTGACAGCTCCTCGGAGGATTCTTCTAAGGATTGCTCCGACAATGTCTCCGTCAAATCATCAGGCGAATCCGAAGACGACACTGCATCAACTCAGGAAGCCCAACCTAGCCGCAAACGAAAGACCGTGAGCCCAGACTCCTCAACAACTGGACTGCCACAACCCGAACCTCTCCGATCAGTCCCAGTTCAGTCACAACGCGCTTACAATGGATCTCATCCCCTGTGTTTCACATGCACGTATCATCACCCGCTAGAAGCAAAATGTCGCTATTGCGCAAATTGCAACTGGTATGGGCATTATACGTCGCAGTGCCGTACAGGACCGTGACCTAGAAGGAAGTCATCAGCAACCGCCGTCTCCACAAGTATCCACAACAACGCTACTTTGATTCTAATATTGTTGTAATAATACGACTTATCTCTACCATTTCTAGAACTTAATTTATCTATCGTCGCATGTGGATTCTATTTCCTTTATAATCAAGCACTATCTAGACGCTAGCACTATGTACTATATTATGTATTTTATCCCTATAACACTCTTAGAACGAGGTACGGTATACGTGCAAGGGACAACTAATCACGGGTGCACACGGGATTATCTTGGTCAGTGCACGGAGATCGTAGTGAAGTTCTAATGGTGCCATAACGTTTAAAAGCACGGTCAAGGCCGTGTCAACAAAGTGTGACACCAAAGCACGGGGCATAAGTAGTAGGGGTGACGCGGGGGTACGCTTTACCATACTACCGAAACTTCGTGAAGAAAGTGCCATGTGGAGTTGGACGTTATTAGACCTATTATACTATTATGGCTAATTTGACACTCTACCATCAATCACAAGGCGTAACAAAACTAAACCGCATCACTGCGAGGCTTCTCGTAAGTCCGCGTACACAAATTGCCACATCGATGAACTTAGGTAAGTTCACCCCGAAGAGCAATTGGAGCAACGCGAGACTGGTCGGAAGGTCTAGAACGCAACTTAATCGCAGTTTTGCCGGATCAATCTCGCAATCAAATCATTCGATAAGTGGCTCGAAATCGCAATCGCATCATGTGTTTGTCTAGAAATCTCTAACGCTAGTTGTTGTCAATTGTGTGAACTTCTATCAGCTGGTGTGGATCGTCTATTGTGGATTCGCTAGACGAGTATCGAGAATCACTCGCCGCCTTCCACTCTTAACGCGCCTCGCACCTAATCCACCAACTCGATACTCTTATCATGGTTCGCTATTACTTATCAATGCACGCATTCTACGTGTCATGTTAGCGCACAAGACCTCGCTTCACGAGACGAAACTAACAAGGTTGAAACATGGTGATGTTTTGACCATATTAGTTGACCTTGTGGAAAAAGGCCGTGTGGGCTAGCCTTAGTACTATTCGTGGTGTAATCAGTTCAATCAATCGTCTATCACTCGCAACGCAACAATCGTCGCTTATCAATCTGTTGAAATCTATTGTCTATCGATGTTCGAATGTTACTTGGAAGTCATCGCAGGTGGTGTAATGTTAGGGTGCATGACATTGCTTCACAAGATAAAACTAATATGGAAACATGGTGTTTGTCATATTAGCAAGTCTTGTGGAAACGTGCCATGCGAACTTCGTGTGGAATCAAATCGAAATCTCATTTACCCGAATCAAAATCGTGTCATTCGTTGCCCAACCAAGCATACCATATCAGCGTTGTGCGACCGGACTACTCGCACCCGCTGCCTACGCTTGGTTTGCATCCAACTTATTTCTATTCAAAACTCGGTCTAGCATCTCATCGCTAGGATCAAGGGAATCGAAATTCTATCTGTGTCTTATCGGCACGCATGACACTGCCTCATGAAACAGAGTTAATATGGGTAAAGCATGGTGGATACGCCGCTGGTACTTCCTATATATAAGTGTTTTAACCATATTAACGAACTTTTGTGGGAAGGTGCCACGTGGGGCCCGATGTAAGTTATTTTTCCATAGTATTAAGGAAAACCTATTTTTATAAAATTTTTACTAAAACCGTTGGACAAATGAAATTCCTTACAACATGGAGAAAACATTGAATCAGTTTGGCTCCGTGCCCAATGAAAATTTCATAAGTCCAATTCTTTTCTTAAAAACCTTTGCAATGACCGACAGGAATCTTTTCTTAAAAACTTATTTTGCCACCTGATTCTTTTAAAATGTAAAACTCAAAACCTGTTATCAAATAACAAAACCCTCCACATAGCGCTGGTGTGGACATCAAAACGGTCGACACCGCGCCATGAGGAGATTTTTCTTAATTAACTTCGGAAATTAATCGAGTATTGGTAGGTTTAAAACGCTATAAAATTGCTTTTTGAATGTGTTACCACTTTTAACTAATCGAATCGTATCTTCTCTCCGTTCTCACTCGTCAAATCTTAATCGATCGCTCGTTATCTAGACGCTATTAATCTCTACTCTCAATCGCATCAACCCTTACGACCCTACTATTGGATTAATTTCGGGACGAAATTTCCTAAAGGAGGGGATACTGTAACAACCCGCACCTTCGTGCGTTGTTACTACTCGACACACTCGTTACGCCTAGCACCGGAGATTCGGATCATAATGAAATCATACCAGTTATATCGCTAAATCGAAGTATAATCGAATAACTACGCATATTCTATCGCTATTACAAACCTATTTTGCATAACACTCACGATGATGTCGAATAAGGGCCTAATCTACCCTTCTTGACGAGTGTGAGGTGTCAAAATGTAAGTAATCGACGCTAACGAGGGCTATCGGGTGAGTACTATGACTCTAACCGTCATGACGATGATGGCAATACGAGTAAGTAGTGCCCCGGTAGTCATCGTGGCACATCACATCGAAGAACGCACTCGAAGGCACGCGTAATTCGATCACCGCACTGAGAATCGGATACATAAATACGTATATACGGCCCTTTTGTGATTAATAATAATAAATAATTTAATAATTATATAAATATATGAAAATATGGCTCAAACCGTCGAAATCGCACCAAAAACGGGATCAAAAGGCTTCCGAACGGATCAATTCGATCAGGCTAGTCCAATTGGTCAGACCGGCCCAATCAGATAGGCCAGTCCGATCGGATGGACCAGCCGATCGGATGGGCCAGTCCGATCGAATGGGCCAGCCGATCGACTGGGCCAGCCGATCGACTGGGCCAGCCGATCGACTGGGCCAACCGATCGACTGGGCCAGCCGATCGACTGGGCCAACCGATCGACTGGGCCAGCCGATCGACTGGGCCAGCCGATCCAACTGCTGTTTTGCCTTCCTTTCCCCTTCCTTGCCTATAAATACCCCTCCATTCACTCCCAAACACTTGTGTTGCTGCTCCTAACCGACCAAGACGCTCCAGCCCTCAAATCTCTCGATTTCTTCCGATTCTTGTAAGTTTTCAACCCGAATCTTGTACTTTCTTGATCCAAATGCGATCCTTCATCTTTCTACCTTTCAAATCTCAATTTTTAACCGTGAAATCAACGGATTTGGGGTGTTCTAAGGTGATGTCACCATAAAGTTCTTCAAAGGTGATGTCATCCCATGAAGAACAACTCAGATTCGGATGATTTACATACGATTCTTCATGAATCTCAACCAAATCAATGTTTTTCTAATCAAAAGGCCACGGATTTGGGATGTTCGGATAGATTTCATCACAAAGTTCTTATGAACTTCAAGTGTTGACCTCATATCATCAAGAACAACTTAGATCTAGGGCATTTCCTAAGTAAAATCAAGGTTTTTACATCAGATCTATACATAAAAATGATCGATTTCGGGTTAAACACGGAAAAACCGACAAAAACGACCAAATCTGACGAACGGGGTGATTCCCGGCCGATGAAACAGGTCGGAATTGACGGGATTTCAGTTGTTTAACACCTCATCATAACGTCTCGACCCAAAACGCCGAAGAACGCTCGAAAAATCTTCGAAAACAGCCGAACAGAATGGCCGATCGAGCGGCCCAATCGATCGAGCGGACCAATCGATCGAACAGCCCAATCGATCGACTGGACCAGTCGATCGAGTGGCCCAACCGATCGAGTGGCCCAATCGATCGAACAGGCCAATCGATCGAGTGGCCCATTCGATCGAACAGGCCAATCGATCGAGTGGCCCATTCGATCGAACGGCCCATTCGATCGATCAGGCCCGTCCGATCGATCAGGCCCGTCCGACCGACCAGGCCCATCCGACCGACCAGGCCCACTCGATCGAGTGGCCTGTTCGACTGGGCCAGCCCAACTTCACTATTTTGTCCGATTTTAACCCAATTTCGCCCGATTTCACGCAAATCGATACCGTTTAACGCATAGTAATCTATCACTCACATAAATTGTCTGAAATCAGGACATTCTCCGGCACCGATTCCGCAAACCTAACCGAATACGCGCTGTGAGTATACTTGACCCCTTTTATCGAATTTTGGGTGTAACATACGTTCCATAAAAACCAAACTTATCAAACGAATGATTTAATTGGATTATTTATCACTTGCGAATAACTGTTTGCATAGATAAACGTGATGCTAGTACATGTATGTTAGGACTTATACTCGTGACGTCCCACCAAGACTAGTATAGTACTATTTCGCCCGACGGGGTCTAGTTATGCCATCAAAGAGTCGAGCATCGAGGACTTAGCTGGTAGTATCAGTTTTGTGAGTATATATGTCGTGTATTACGTTTATGCATGTGGAAATTCGCAGCACTTTTAATCTATCATACTACACATATCAAACCTGTATACTCGCCAATACTTTTGTATTGACAAAGTTTTAACGTATGTTGCAGGTTTAGCCGAAGTTTACATCAAATCAAGCTAGGAAGTCTAGAAACGCATCTAAAATCTAGGTTGTCGGATTTGAATTGTTCGAGAGGACAAGAAATCCGTGATAACTTACGTGATTGTATTGTTTGTTAGTATGGGATGACAAATGTAATAAATATTATCGCAATATAGTTGTTATGGATTCTCTTGAGCAATCTGATTCGCCTAGTGCCACGCCCCGATGATTCCGCCATCGGTTGGGGTGTGACAGAAGAAGACAAGTTCCCGGGACACATTGTTGGCAAACAAAGCATAAAAGCCAATCCTAACAAGGTCAAAGCTATTTCGGAAACAAAGTCCCCGCAAAGCAAAAAAGAGGTTGAAAGCTTGAACGGTAAGTTGGCAGCCTTGAAGCGTTTCACCTCTAAGCTAACAGAAAGGTCCCTTCCTTTTTTCAAAACCCTTTAAGGGTGTACAAACAAAAGGGACTTCAAGTCGGTGGAAGAAGCGGAGAAAGCCTTCAACCAAATGAAGCAGCATCTAGCTTCACTACCAAACATTACAGCACCTGAAACAGGGGAGTTGATCTTTGTCTATCTATCAATCGCCGAGGAAGCAATCAGTGCAGTCCTGACCATCGAAAGAAACAACGCTCAGGTACATGTTTACTTCTTCAGTAAGACATTAAAATTGGCAGAGACCAAGTACCCCCCACTTGAAAAACTTGCTTTTGCATTAGTCAAAACAGCCAGAAGGCTTCGGAGATACTTTCAAGACATCCTATACAAGTGGTCACGGACCAACCAATCAAAAATGTGCTTGAAAAACCCAAAACTTCTGAACGTTTAGCCAAATGGGTTGTGGAACTAGGTGAACATAATATCACCTATGTCCCAAGAAAAGCTGAAATCTTAGCTGACTTCATTTTGGAAGTACCCAAAGAAACAATAACGGAAGTCAGTACAGCCTCCGCTGAACCCTCCAACCCCATACCTGGAAGCTCTTTACCGATGGAGCTTCCAGCGTTGAAGGGTCAGGAGCAGGGCTAGTTCTAATTAATCCAAATGAACTGGAGTTCACGTATGCTCTTTGCCTTGAATTTCAGACTACAAACAACGAAGCTGAGTATGAAGCATTGATTGCTGGGCTCAAGCTTGCAAGGAAAATGTGTGTCAAAAAGCTTCAACTCTTCACAGAATCATTACTTGTTTCAAACCAAGTAAGTGACAACTACATGGCCAAAGAACCAAGCATGAAGAAATACCGTGAAAAAGCCAAGGAGCTCATGAATTCATTTGAAGCATGCACAATCAAACAAGTCCCAAGATCACAAAACAAAAAGGCTGATGCTTTAAGCAAACTTGATTCATTGACCTTTGCCTATCTCACAAAAAAAAGTATTGGTTGAAGTGTCGAAGCAATCATCGCTTCAAGAGCTCGAAGTACAAGATGTCATCACCGAAGAAGGTACAAACTGGATGACCCCCTTGATCAAATTCCTCACAAATAGTGAACTACCAAGTGATCAAGTAGAAGCCGAAAGAGTTCGAATAAAGTCGAAACAATATGTGTTGCAAGAAAATATCCTTTATAAAAAGTGATACCTTGCACCATTACTTCGTTGTGTTGGCCCGGAACAAAGTCAATACTTGATCAAGGAGGTTCATGAAGGAATTTGTGGAGCTTATTTCGGCCCAATATCAGTAGTCTCAAAATTGATGAACCTTGGATACTTCTGGCCCACCATGCATCGAGATGCAAACGAGCAATTGAAAAAGTGTGAAACCTGTCAAATACATGCTCCAGTGCCAAAAAGCCCAAAGCATGATTTGGTTCCCATCTCATCTGCTTGGCCATTCCACAAATGGGGAATGGAAATCGTTGGACCATTACCCCCGGCCAAAGGAGGAGTCAAATTCCTCCTAGTAGCGGTTGACTACTTCACCAAATTGCCGGAAGTGAAGCCATTGGCAAAGATAACAGGAAAGCAAATCATTGATTTTGTGTGGGAAGGCATCATTTTCCGATTTGGGTTACCGGGAGTATTGATCATGCACAATGGTAAACAGTTTGCTGAAAAGCCTTTTAGCACATGGTGCAAAGAGTTCTGAATAACACAAGTCTTCAGCTCAGTAGTCTACCCTAAATCCAACGGCCAGGTTGAAAGAACAAATCGAAGCATTGTTGAGGGCATCAAAACATGTTTGGGAAAACATGACACCAATTGGCTTGAAGAACTCCCAAACATGTTATGGGCAATAAGAACCACCGGAAAACAAGTCACAAGAAAACACCTTATAGCTTGGTGTTTGGATCTGAAGCTGTAATCTCAGCAGAAATAGGAGTTACAACAAAGAGAACGTTCAACATTGATCTAGAAGCAAATAAGAAAGAGACGATGTTGAACTTGGAACTCCTAGAACAAGCACGGGATCAAGCAGCCATTCAAGAAGCAAGGTATAAACAAAAGATGGAATCCTACTACAATGCCAGGGTAAAGCACGAACGATTCAAGCATGTTGACCTAGTCCTCAGAAACAATGAGGCAAGCAAGAAGGAAAGCCAGGGAAAACTTGGTCCCAAATGGGAAGGACCATATGCCATCCTTGAAGCTCACAAGGGAGGATCCTACAAGCTAGCTGATTCAAATGGCAAAAAGATTCCCAGACATTGGAACGGCAAAAACCTTAAAAGGTTCCACGTTTAGAAAAACATGTGTTAGAAAAATTGTCAAAGTGTTGTTTTTGTTCCTTTGTAATCTGCACACTTTGATGAATGAACAACAAGGTTCTTGTTAAAACTTGTCTTTTTATCCTATGATCAGGTTGAGAACCTAGAAAAAAACTCCATGACAAGGGTTATGTAAAGGGATGAGCTTCCAGACCACATCGCTCAATAGGTTCAATGGTTGAATGAACCTATATAAGGGGTGAGTTCCTATATCAATACAACTCCATGAGATTTATAAATTTTTTAAAACAAACTTGTCTCATAGACGGGTCTGAGCAGCCTTCACCAAATGTTCCTTAAGCCTTAGAAAATTTTCTAAAAATAAACCATAATCAACAGGCTTACGAACCAAAATCAAACCAAGAAGGATGATAGATTGGATAAATGTAATGCCTTCCTGTTAAAAATACCAAGGCTAAGTGACTGCAGCACTGAACCCTTCAAGGTATAAATAACACAAGGATAACACAAAACCAACAAAGAAAATTACATAAACAAAGCACAAGTAAAGGAACAAAACAACAACACAACAATGAAAGGTTGTGTGCAACTTGGAACCAAAAGTACACAATAAAGCACCAAGTCACAAACGTCAAGCAACAACAGGAAGCCTCGAAGGCTTCAAGCTACAAGTCGTTTAACCAAACTGCCTTACAAAAATATACAACATAAAAAATCACAACACAAGGCAAGTACTAAAAAGCTAATAGCATAGAATAAGAAGCCTTAAGGGCCTTCAAAACCTACATACTGTTTAACAAGCCATCACGACCAACAACCAAACCTTAGCAGTTTGAAAACTTACAAATTGTTCAAACAGCCACTAGGGCTAACAACCATCAACAGAAACCTTAAGGGTTTCTGCAAAACCTAGATTGTTCAAAAGACATAATAACATAACATTGTTTAAAGTGCTAAGATAGCTACGAATGAAAGTCAGAAAGTTTACTTTGCATCACCAGCACTAGAAGGCTTCGACGCCCCAGCTCCATCATCCTTGGACTTCTTTGCCTTTTTCTTCTTTCGACCATTATTAGCTGCCTCAGAGGCTTCAAGGATTCCTTCCTTTGAGGCTTCGCCATCAGCAGACATGGTTTCTTCACTATCTCCCGAGCATGAGCGTTTTTTAGACAAGGACTCCAACACTTTCTTGCAAACAACCCCATTCAGACCACGAGGTTTTAAACCCTATAAAACAGAAAGTGGCTTGTCAAAACACTCGGAAACCTTACCCACAACAGGCCAAGTCATATGCTCCATGTCCCGAACCAAATCTTGAAAGACTTTAAGAGCCTGCGGTTGAAAGAGGGGAGATTTGTCTTTTGGTTCACCAGCCTTGCAAGCTTTGTAACCAGCAACAAGGCCTTGATGCATTCCATGAGCTAGCAACTTAGTATATACGGCACCCAAAACCTGGTTGAATTCAGAAGAATAAAGAAGGAAGGTGACCACTTGTTGAAAGCCATGTTCAATCAACCACCTATTATCAGCTTTCAACCCCTCCTATTCCTCCAAAGAAGTTTTTTCTCGAACCTTCAGAGCTTCCAACTCTTTTTTCAAACCCTCAACCTCCACCTCATGCCTTGATGTGACCTCATGCATTTTCTTCACCCATGCCTCTTCCTTTTTGGCAAAACCATCAATTTCTTTCTTCATCGAAGTAATGGAAGCCTTCATTTTATCCTTCTTCTTCATGAATTCTTCATATTCTTGCATCCCTTTGTGAAAACGGGTAACACCCTCAGCCAACAGGGTAGAAAGGTTGCAGGAACTCAACATCAACCTTGAAATGAAATGATCACCCTCCATCTCCGATATAGCATCTCGGACACCAGGAGGAGCAAAATTGGCCAATACATCTGCACAAACGGCAGGATCCTTGAAACTGTCCCCAACTTTCACACCCCAGTTAGGAACGTAAATTTCTTCCGCACCGGACTCTTCTAAGCCTTCAATACTTTTGCCTGAGGAACCCTGGATAGTAGGCACCATAACCTTTTTTACCAACTTCTTTTTCTTTCCAGCAACTACCAACTATTTTTCCTTTTCCTTCTCTACGCCACCTTCAGAAGCCTGCTCAACGGACACCTCAATGTCCTCACTGATATCAATAGCCTCTGAACCAGAAGGTTGATCAACACTTTTTAAACGGCGGTTCAACCGACGAGTAGAAACCTTGGGAGCAGAAACTGATGTGTGTAAAATGCAACATATAAATTACATCAAATAAGGCATAAAACTAACCCTTTTTAGTACTAATGTTGAAAAAATGTGCTTTTGTCTTCCTTTTGTATTTTCAGGATTAAATGAGCGCAAATGAACAAAAGAAACAAAAATGCAGCTAAATCTAACATAAATACAAGAAAAGGAATAAACGTGGCATGCCCGACCCCTCGACAGCATCTTCCCAAGCAAAAACAAGATATTAGAAGGCTGAATACGCTCCGTGCCCAGCGGACACGAGGGCGTGCCCAAGTGTTTGCAGGAAAGACAAAGTTGTAGAAACTTCTATTTCCCAACACGGGGGCGTGCCCAGCTCCACACGGCCGTGGTCAACGCTAAGATTCGCAGAATCCAAGCAAATCTTGATAGTACAAATACGCTTCTGCACACGGGGCCGTGCCCAGCGGACACGGGGGCGTGGTCAACTAATGCAGACAAACTGCAATTAATGAAGAAAGAGAAAGTGGATGGACACGGGGCCGTGCCCAATGGACACGGGTCCGTGTCCGGGCTTCTGTGCAGGCTATAAATAGAGGTGCTTGTTTCACTTCAAAAACATCCCTTGGCAAACCACCTCTCTCCCACTTCACCCACACTCCACCACCATCACAACACCCACATCCACCACCATCATCCATCATAGAGTGTGTGTAGTAGTCCCGGGATCCAACAGCAAGGGGGACGAGAAAGGCTTGAGGATACCGTCTCTCGCCTCATCTCCGACACCAAAAAGAAAAACTCGGATCGATTTCAACAACTGGAATCGAACTTCAAAAATCAACAAGCTAGTATTCAAAACATTGAAAAACAACTAAACCAACTATCACAAAATTTCTCCGAGAGACCACAAGGCGCGTTACCCAGCAATACCGAACCCAACCCAAAGGCGCAAGTGCATCTCATCACATTGAGAAACCATACCGTAGGTCCCGAGGAGGCTCCGCTACCTCCAACTGAAAAGAGTCGATCTAGCCAACCCGCAACTTCGCCGACACCCCAACAAGAGACGGCTCCTCCACCAAATCAAGAAAAGCCTACCAAGAATCCTTTGGTACCATACCCCAGTCGATTACTTCGCTAAAAGACCGATGAGCAATTCACAAAATTTATAAATTTACTAAAACAATTGCATGTTAATATTCCATTTGTCGAAGTCCTAACTCAAATGCCTAAATATTCAAAATTTATGAGGGACATCATCAATCACAAAAGGAAAATCGAATCATTGCAAATAGTTAATTTAAGTGAAGAATGCTCCGCCTTGCTACTCAACAAACTCTCACAAAAGAAGATCGATCCCGAAAGTTTCACCATCCCTTGTTCAATTGGGGAATCACCCATTCGCAATGCACTAGCCGACCTCGGGGCTAGTATCAACCTCATGCCCGCATCAATGTTCGACCGTCTGGGATTAGGGAAAACAAGCCCTACAAAAATGAGCATACAACTCGCCGATAGGTCCGTAAAATATCCATAAGGTGTCGCTGAAAATCTATTGGTTAAAGTCGGAGACTTTGTCTTCCCGGCCGACTTTGTCATACTAGATATGGCGGAAGATACCGAAGTACCACTCATCCTAGGGAGGCCATTCCTAGCTACGGCCCACGCAGTGGTAGATATGAATGGTGGGACACTAACATTGAGGGTTGGGGACAAGGAGATGAAGTTTTGGGTCGGTAAAAGAGTAGAAGATGACGACCCGGTCAATTACATGAAAGTCATAGACTCAAGTTTGGATGATGCTCTCCGATGGTATAACATGGGATGCAAAACGTCCCACTTGGGTAACATATGACTGACTTTGGATCTAGCAAAGGACCCTTATAAACGTGGCGCACCATGGAGGCATTCCGCGGAACTATCCTTAGTTTTAGTTTAGATTAACTTTTATGTTTTCTAGTTTAGTTTCAATTTTCAGGAATAAAACACACTCGGGATGATGAAGGATACTAAGGGAAACTTGGACCAACACCCCATGCACAAAAACAGAGCCTCCCGACAATTTTTCTTCATTACAGCAAGTTCAGCACGGGCCGTGCTCAGCCAACACGCCCCGTGCTCAATGATCTGCAGAAAAACGCACAGTTCAGGTAACTGGACACGGGGCGTGTTCATTGAACACGCCCCCCTGCCCAGCCTTCTGTTACTTTCTGTTACTGGCAATCTGAACACGGGGCCGTGCCCGGACACCACGGCCCGTGTCCAGTGCCCAGTAACATAAAATTTTGTTTTAACACACATTTTTACACATTCAATCAACCTAAAAACTTATTTTTGGGACACATTGAGGACAATGTGTAATTTAAGTGGGGGGATGCTAAACCTTGAATTTTGCAAGTCCTAATTACAAGCCTTACACAAAACTCTATTGGAACCGCTAAATACCCCAAATTTTTTCAAAAACTTTTCATTTTTTTACTTGTCTTGGTTTAAATTGGGAATAACAAGTTCTAAAAAGGTTATATTTTTACGAATTTATAACCGATAGCGTCGTGATAATAAGAACCAACATAAGAAAATTATGAAACGACATGACAAATCTAGTTAAAATTTGATTATATATACTTGATCACATTAAAAACCCATTCCCATAAAAAGTGAGTTTTGAGCCTTTAATTGAGCATACAAATACACATCTTTAAACTAAATGCTCATCTTTCGTTTGTTGTGTGAATAGCCGCTTGGTTTCTTACGACTCTTGAACTTGCCATGACGATACATTCTCGGTCCTTACCAACTTAAACCCAAGTAAGTAAATGATGGAGGCATTAGGACTAAGCCTTTTTCTTTCAACACCATTATTTTTCTTTTTTACCACCTACTCAAAATCCCCCTAGTTAACCCCTTTGAGCCTAAATCTTTTCATTTCTAAACCCACAAAACAAACACCCTTTACCCACCAAAACCCCTTTTCATTTTAAATCCTTTATTTTAGTAAGAATCTCGGTCTTCATGTGACATTCCTTATCCAAAAAAATGAAGTCTAGCAATAAACAAACAAGTTCCTAAAAAGAAACTTTGTTTGAAAAATGCTTCGTTTGAATAAAAAGTCACAAAAATAAAAAGTTTTACAAAAACCGACGCTTTTTACGCCTTTCACCCTTTTCTACTAACCACTAACCCAAAACCACCTACCTTTAACCCAAGCCTAATCCTTCCCCAAGTCCTCTTGATATTTACGGAGGTTTATAGTTAAAAAGGAGGAGGCTTGATTTCGTGGCAAGCATATGGTAGAAGTAAGTTCCATGCCGGTCTCGAGTGTTTCACAAAAATACATCTTCGGCCGAGTGTTGAGTGATCACCCGTGAGGTATGTGAACTTGTATATAAATGGAATTTTAAAGAGGCATGTTATGCCCAAATAAGTAATTTCTCTTATGAAACGTTCTAAATAAATCATAACGAATAGGATTGTAAATAACATAAAAATAAAACTTAATAAAGATCTTGGAATCCCGACACTCAAGACAAGCCCAAAAACTTCTCTTCTACCCATTCCATTTGGGTATGTAAGCCACATTATAAAGAGTTTTGCTTGAGGACAAGCAAAGATTCAAGTGTGGAGGTACTTGATGTGTGTAAAATGCAACATATAAATTACATCAAATAAGGCATAAAACTAACCATTTTTTAGTACTAATGTTATATGATAAAAATATATGATGTTCATCCCATAGCAACAATCACAACAATGCTATATGATAAAAATATATGATGTTCATCCATTAAAATAGTTTGGAAAAATGCATAACATATTGTCTTAAAACATCAACCACAAAATGCATTACAAAACATTACTTGTTTTAACGAGTTCGTAAGACTCAACGAAAGACTACCAAAAAAACAAGGATAAGAGACATGCAACTCGTCCAGGAAGGAGTTGCACATCCCAAACCCTACAACTCTGGATGACATCCTTAATTAGGTACGCAGCTTGTCTAACATGCAACACTTGCCAGATCCAAATTAATTCCCTGAAATACATGTAGTTTAAAAAAAGTCAACAAAAGTTGAGCGAGTTCATGTGTAAGTCTGTGTGTATAAACCGTTTAATATGTCTGTAAGTAAAAATAGTACCTGGTATGTAGCACTAAGGAAAAACTGATCACCATTGGGTTGCAAAGCCAATAGTATATGTGAATGATGCAGGAAGACTCAAACCTAGCAAATTTATCTCCGGTATGAAGACATAGTCACCACTATGGGCCCCCGGCCTCATGGGTGTGGGCTCGCTACACCCAAATAGATCTATCACTTATGTCCCGTGGTCCTACTATGAGGATTAATGGCCTTAAGTGTCATGCCCACCACTCACTTGATCGCGTAATAAAAACCCTCCTTAAGCTAACAATACCATGTATAAAATGTCTGAAATATTTGTAAACATGTATTCCACCCCCGAAGTATAAAACGGAAAACAGTAAAAGAAAAAGGGGGTCATGAACTCACAGTAGTGCGTCTTGACTCGAATCTCAATCTGTCTGCTACACGACAACCTACAACGTACTAATGTCTATTAGACGAACGAGCCGTGCCTTGGCTTAGAGTTTAGTGTTTTGAGTTGTGTCACCTTGGTATAGTAATAATTATTTTAACTTAACTATCGTTCATAGAAAAATAGTTAGACAACTATTTCGTATCTATATTTCTCGAATATTTTACTAAGTGTTCGGATTTTCGGAAAATTTCGCCATAGACTCCTTTGTAAACGGAGGTGTCCATGCTTAACTAGCATATCATTTTCTTTTACACATATCCCGTAATTCATTTTCAATACTCAAACCGACATATAAACGTACAAAGCATTACTTACTTTATTTCAGCTTTATAAATCAAAATTGGACTGTTTTCGAGGATTTTTATAAAATAGTTAACCTTTTCCAAAAAATTCCAAATTTTTACAGAATGACTCATACGATCCAAATTTTATTGTGTAAAATTATCAGAGTCCAGTTCTTAACAATATTTTACAGAAATTTATTTACCCGACTGCAATCAGATTTGTTACTTTCTGATTGCAGTTTACGGAATAATTCACTAAAAATTAACTGTAAATCCGATTGACGAAATTCCAGTTGGAGGATAATCGTGACAACGGTGACCAACTACTGTAAAAATTCCATGAGTTGATACTACTCAGGTTTCAAGTTATGACTCCGAAAACAACACACTTTTTCGGAAGTAAAAATGCAGCTTGAGCTGCTGTCCAAAAACAGTCTTTTAAAAATAGTAAACGACTTCGAAAAATTACGATTCTAGTGCCATTTGTTTGGTTATTCAAAAATGCATATTTTTAGGCTTCAGAAAATCAGTTTTTCGATTTAAAACGGTCCAGTTACAGCCTGTTGAAGTTGGCTGGAAATACAAATCAGCTTGCTGTTTGCAACGTAAAAGTTACTAAAAACGCATCAACAAAGGTCCTAAACATGGTTTATCGATGATTTAATGTTCAAACTTCAATCATGCTTTAACCAACCTAAACCAACCTGATTTCAACTTCATACAAACTTTTTATGTAGGGTTTTTATGCAGAATTTCATGTTCATCTTTTTAGTGTTCATTTTTCTTGTGTACTTGATTATCATCATCCTACTAAATATCATAACAAAGAACAAGTTGAAACAATGGTGTGAAGGGACTTACTACTAGCACAAGGCTAGGGTTAGAAATCTTAATGCAAGGTTGATGAAGAAATGATAGTGCTAGAGGCTTGATCAAAGCTTCCTTGAGAGTCCTTCAACTTGTAACTATTATGGATGATCTTCAAGGCTTGGAAAAGGAGACTTGTAGTGAAGAAGATGAGAGTATGAGAGGTGGTGATGGTGATTTCGGTTATGGGGGAGGGGGGAGCCGAAATAAGGAGAGGGAGGGTGAGGTTGAGTGAGGATCTTGATGTTATCATGAGCATTCCTTGGAACTTTACAACCTCCAACTCTATAGCCATCATTGCTTAACTATTGACCAATGAGAAATAAGATTGCAAGAACTAAAATCTAAACATAATATATTTGTAATCATGGGCAGAATTTTCGGTTGGGGGGGGGGGTAAAATGAAAATTTTTGGTAACTAATAGGTATTTAATTAGGAGGTTAAGGGTATTATCAAGAATAGTGGGTGTATGCCATGTTTCTATAGTGTATGGGGATTTTTGTGACCGTAAATAATTAAGAATGGTAAAATAATATTTCTGGAAATATTTTGGTGTCCCGGGTAATGTCTGGTTGTTCGGTTACGTATCGTTCCGTTAAAGCGTTTAATTGTACCGCATAGTGTCTTTTATGCATCTTTTTGTAACGAATTTAATTCCAACACTTAGGAAAGCGTTCAGGACCATTTAGTCCATACTCTGTATAATACGAGCGTGTTAAAAGCTGAATTGTTACTGAAAATGCAGAATTTTGTATTTAAAATGAGTTTTAGGCACTTTCCGGCACTCAAACTATCACCTAGTGACACAGTCTTATGGTCCTCACTTCCCTACACTCCAAACTGGTGTAGTGCTTTGTCTCTGGCCCACACTTGCCTAAAAATAGTGCCTGTCTATGTGCTGGCATTGTCAGCATGTGTCTGAGTTATTCGCTCACTGTGCTAACTGTGCTTTGTGCATCAGGTTTGTCACTAAGAGTCTGTATGAAATTAATGGAGTGACTGTATGTAAAGGATGCACATATATGTATGTAACATGAATCAGTAAGAAGTTTAAAGTGTCAGATGTAATCAAGCACAGTCATTAAGCACATAATTAGGGTTAATTAATTTGTACAGTACCTGTAATTATGCGGGTTGTCACATTCTCCCCCTGTTAAGAAAATTTCGTCCCGAAATTTTAAGTTCCACTTCTAGTTGCAGGGGTCTTGGGGAATAAATGTGGGTACTTGGCCTTCATGCGATCCTCACGTTCCCACGTGAAGCCGTGTCGTGCATTCCGTCGAACTTTGACGAGTTTGACACCACTCCGGCGTGTCTTCTTAACCTTCCAATCCGTAACCTCAACTGGTTCTTCAACAAAGTGGAGTGTGTCGTCGATATGAACCTCGTCAGCAGGAATGACGACTGTCTCTTGAGTTGGACTCTTTTTCAGATTCGATACATGGAATGTATCATGAACGCCATTAAGTTCAGCAGGTAAGTCCAACTTGTATGCTACATCCAATCCTTTGCAGGATTCTGAAAGGACCAATGTAACGCGGATTCAACTTCCCACGCTTTCCAAAACGGGCCACACCCTTCCAGGGTGAAACCTTTAACAAAACCATATCACCAACTTGAAACTCTAAGGGTTTCCTCCTTTGGTTTGCATAGCCTTTTTGTCTGTCGCGAGCTGCCTTGATGCGCTCTTCAATTTGAAAGATCTTGTCTGTTGTCTCTTGAATTATTTCGGGGCCAACCAGCTGTCTATCACCCGCATCAGCCCAGCATAGCGGTGATCGACACTTACGTCCATAAAGAGCTTCGAATGGCGCGGCTCCAATACTGGTGTGGTAGCTGTTGTTGTATGAGAATTCGACCAATGGTAAGTGTTTGTCCCAGCTACCACCTAGGTCCATTACACATGTTCTTAGCATATCTTCTAATGTTTGAATTGTTCGTTCACTCTGGCCATCAGTTTGAGGGTGAAACGTTGTACTCAGATTCAATTGAGAACCAAATGCTTCTTGGAAGGACTGCCAAATCCTTGACACGAAGCGTCCATCTCTATCAGAGATAATCGAGAGAGGCACTCCATGTCGTGCAACTATCTCCCTCATGTATATTTCAGCAAGTTTACTCGTGTTGTCCTTTTCCTTGATGGGCAGAAAGTGCGCAGACTTTGTTAGGCGGTCTACTATTACCCAGATTGTATCATGGCCCTTAGGCATCCTTGGCAATTTCGTTATGAAGTCCATGGAAATCTGTTCCCATTTCCATTGGGGTATTACAGGTTGTTGCAGGAGACCTGAAGGTTTTTGGTACTCGGCTTTGACCTTGGCGCAAGTTAAACATTTGCCAACATATACTGCAACATCGCCTTTCATCCTAGGCCACCAATAGAAATCCTTAAGATCTTGGTACATTTTATCCGCTCCTGGGTGTATCGAGTATCGTGACTTGTGAGCCTCATTGAATATAACCTTTCTCAATCCACCAAACAGAGGAACCCAAATTCGTTTCATGAAGTACAATGTTCCTTCCTCGTTTGGCACTAACTGCTTCTCCATCCCACGGAGATACTCATCCTCAATATTCCTTTCTTTTAAGGCCTCTCTCTGCGCGGCACGAATGCGCAACGAGAGATCTGTCTGAACAATCATTTCCAAGGCCCTAACCCTTATGGGCTTAATCCTTTCTTTTCGACTTAGGGCGTCAGCAACCACATTCGCCTTCCCTGGGTGATACTTGATTTCACAGTCGTAGTCGTTCAACAGCTCAACCCATCGTCTTTGTCTCATGTTAAGTTCCTTTTGATAAAAAATGTACTGTAAACTCTTGTGATCAGTGAAGATTGTACACCTCGTTCCATACAAATAGTGTCGCCAGATCTTCAATGCGAACACTACGGCGCCTAACTCCAAGTCATGCGTGCTGTAGTTCTTCTCATGTACCTTCAGCTGGCGAGATGCATAGGCTATGACCTTCTGCCGTTGCATCAACACGCAGCCTAAACCCTGACGCGAGGCGTCGCAATACACCACGAAGTCGTCCATGCCTTCGGGTTGAGCTAAAATCGGTGCATCACAATGTTTGTTCTTCAACAACTGAAACGCTTCTTCTTGCTTGTCGCTCCAATCAAACTTCTTGTCTTTTTGTGTGAGTGCGGTCAGAGGTTGGGCGATTTTAGAAAAATCCTCAATGAACCTTCGATAATACCCAGCCAACCCTAGAATTGCCGAATCTCGGTTGGCGTTTTCGGAGACTCCCAATTCTTGATCTCCTCGATCTTTGTGGGATCCACATGGATTCCATTTCCATTAACCACATGTCCAAGAAACTGGACTTCGCGTAACCAAAACTCACATTTCGAGAACTTAGCGTACAACTTTTCCTTTTTAAGTAGCTCTAGGATAGCTCTTAAGTGTTGCTCGTGTTCTTCCTTCGTCTTCGAGTAGATCAAAATATCATCAATGAATACGATTACGAACTTGTCGAGGTACGGCTTGCAGACTCTGTTGATGGAGAGTGTGAAACATGAGCTTTAAGTGTGTTATCTTGTGTGATTTAATGCGTTTTAAGCGACTACGTGCTTTGAATGTGTTAACTACGAGTGTTCATGGTTTTACAGGTAAATAACTTAATTCGGTAAAGTTGGAGAGTTTAAAGATGATGTGGAACACCTGTGGAGGAAAAACATAACGAAAGGCGTTATTCGGGACTTGTTTGGATCGAAAAGGTTGCTTGAATATACAATAGATGCACAAGAATGAAGTCCAGGGGTTGATTGGTAATTAAATGGAAGTTCACATTTTAGCCAAATGAGTTCCAGTAGGCATGAAATGTAACCTACGGCTGGGAAAAGGACAAAGGAACAGAATGTGAGAACCGTAACCTACGGTTCTAAACCGTAGGTTAAGGTGGAACGAAAATAAAGGAACACAACAAGTCACACAACATCATGATTATTGTTGACTTCTGATCCTTAACACATGCAAACGCAGCCATTGGGGTTAGGGTTTGTAATTGTAATTGATAATCATTCGATAACCTCCCGTTATGTATTGACTGGAGTACTTAGTCGTTGGTTATCACAATTGGTTAATTAGGTTAAACATTTATGTCTATGTGCATGTTTTGATTAAACACATAACTGAACTTGTTTGCAAACCTGAAATTCGGAGGAACCTTTCTTTTTCCTATTGTTTAAAACTTCAAGTTCTTAATTCATAATTTAGTTAATCCACAAATCAAACAATCATCATTTGTTTTTCTATAGTAGTTAACTAAAACTGAGCATTACACACTTTCCACAACCTCCTCTGGATTCGATACCCTGCTTACCCTAGCTACCTAGGTTAATTAGGTTTTTGCGTGTCACTAACGACAGACATCAAAATGGCGCCATTGCCGGGGAGGCGTGCGCAAAGTGTTTAGTGTTAAGTTTTAGTTTAAAAAAATTCAAAAAAAGAAATTAAAAAAAATCCAAAAATAGTTTTTTATTCGTCACATATTCCACTGTTTGCTTTTACCTTGGGTATACTAGTTTTGTCTGTGCAGATCTTATTATGGAAAGTGCTTACTGGTCATGCCGAGGGTGTGGTAATCCATGTCACACGCGTGACGATTGTCCTGTGTTCCGGAAAATGTGTGAGGACGAACAAAGGAGAGCAGATGAGTTGGATTTTTATTCTGATGATGATGTCCACCCATACTATTCTTATTTTGATTCGCAGCGAGTTGCATATGATTACCAATCGGATACGAATTATTATTATGATGAGCAGACATGGTATGAGAGTAGCTATGATCCATGGATGGTACAAAGCGTGAGTTACCAAGAGGAGTATGACCATTGTTATGATGAATACTCTCGATTTTCTTATGAAGATCATCCGGTATACTATCAGGATGCCTATCATACCCAACATACATTTGATCAGGGTGAGTCTGAATGTGCACCCCAGTCACCTAGTTACTATCAATCACCCCAATTTAGAAGTCTCATGGAATATAGGAGACAAAGAGAGCTGGCATACATTGAAAAGGAATTGGCGAAATCTGACCTGTCAATAGAGGACCAGTTGGAGATGTTGATTACGAAGTATAACCTTTTGATGGCTGAAGTGAAGGATGATGGGCCAAGAATGACTCCAATGGAAAAACGCCAAGCCATGGATAGATGGGTGTCTCTACAGATGTCTCCTTCTCAAGTAAGGGGTGAGGTTGTGGAGGTTAATACCACACCGGTGATTCCCCCAATTGCTGAACAGTCAGATGTGGAGAAAATTGTTGAAGGTGATGAGGTGAAAGAAGATATTCCACAAGATAAGTGTGGGGATGCACGTAGAGAGACGAGGAAGGTGACGGTGAAGGACATTGGGCGGATCATCATAAAGTGGTTGTGCAACAATCCGACTTATTTGCCGATATTGAGTAAAAAGAAACGTTTGTGGAGAGTTAACTATCGAGTGTATGTTGGGAACTCGATAGGAAAGTGTGGACTGAGGCCGGATTGCAGTGCGTCAGTGGACATCTTGATAAAAATTAGACCCCGTTGGATCAGTGATGTCAGGTACCGTGCATTCATGGGAAATATAAGGGGTAAATGTGCATTGAGACCACCGTAGCGCATATCAGGTACGGTCTGGCTGAAGACCTTTAAACTTAGCGCTCTCGGGAGGCAGCCCGAGGATGTAGAGTTTGTACTTTGTTTTGGTTTCGTTTGGTGTGTTTGTGTTTTGACAGATTCCTACGACTTTATCTTCACGGATGCAATGAATCTAGTGTGGGGATGTTTGGCAACATCCCCGATGAGATCTTAAAGAATCTATGAGGGGCATATGTTCCTGTTAGATCACAGCAGCTACACCGTTACAAACACTCACTTGTTTTCTGATCAGGTGCATGTGTTTATCTATCCTGTGTTTTATTTGTTTTCGTGTATTTGGTGGTGTGAACTTCTTGTGTTGGGAGTGGTTTCTTTGTGTTGAGTCGTCTAGGTATTAGTCATTCATGGTTTGCGGGTGGTATCTCTCGAGTTTAGATTATAAATTGCACTATACATTGGGGACAATGTATCCCAAGTGTGGGGATGCGGTAACTCGAGAGAGGGTTGGTAGGATTGTTGATCTTAAATGCTTGAATGGTTGAAATTGTGAAAAATTGAAAAATTTTAAAAATTTTTGTCTCAAGTATGCTTGAACTTCATGAAAACGAACATTTTTAATTGCTAAAGGGTTTCTTGCTGATATTAAACTAACTTAGATCCCTAGTCATGGTTGTCCCTTTAAGTTTCATGAGAGTATTTCTGACAAGTTTTAGAGAATAATTGAGAAGAGATGCCTAACTAGGGGTAACATGCTTTAGGAATTACACATGCTATGTGTCGGTAACCCATATTCCTTTTGTTCGGTGAGATATTTGAGCCTACTAGTTGTTAGATGAATTTGAAATAATTGTTCATTTGTTGAGGGTAGGCTAGTCTTGATTAAGCCGAGAGGAGTGATTATTGTGAGGGGCGTGTAGCATGTGTTAGAATCATAAGCATGTTAGTTTTAGTTAGGCAAGTCTTAAAGTGTTTTAAGAAGGTATTATCTAACTGTCAGATTGTCAATCTCGATTGTGTCAGTCTATGGGACGGGTATGACTTGGGATCTTAAATTGCTAATTCGGTAAGGGATTTAATGGTGATTTGTTAATAAGGTAAGTAATGTTTGTGATGGTTGATTGAGGACAATCAATGCTAAGTGTGGGGATGTGATGGAGAGTGTGAAACATGAGCTTTAAGTGTGTTATCTTGTGTGATTTAATGCGTTTTAAGCGACTACGTGCTTTGAATGTGTTAACTACGAGTGTCCGTGGTTTTACAGGTAAATAACTTAATTCGGTAAAGTTGGAGAGTTTAAAGATGATGTGGAACACCTGTGGAGGAAAAACATAGCGAAAGGCGTTATTCGGGACTTGTTTGGATCGAAAAGGTTGCTTGAATATACAATAGATGCACAAGAATGAAGTCCAGGGGTTGATTGGTAATTAAATGGAAGTTCACATTTTAGCCAAATGAGTTCCAGTAGGCATGAAATGTAACCTACAGCTGGGAAAAGGACAAAGGAACAGAATGTGAGAACCGTAACCTACGGTTCTAAACCGTAGGTTAAGGTGGAACGAAAATAAAAGGAACACAACAAGTCACACAACATCATGATTATTGTTGACTTCTGATCCTTAACACATGCAAACGCAGCCATTGGGGTTAGGGTTTGTAATTGTAATTGATAATCATTCGATAACCTCCCATTATGTATTGACCGGAGTACTTAGTCGTTGGTTATCACAATTGGTTAATTAGCTTAAACATTTATGTCTATGTGAATGTTTTGATTAAACACATACCTGAACTTGTTTGCAAACCTGAAATTCGGAGGAACCTTTCTTTTTCCTATTGTTTAAAACCTCAAGTTCTTAATTCATAATTTTGTTAATCCACAAATCAGACAATCATCATTTGTTTTTCTATAGTAGTTAATTAAAACTGAGCATTACACACTTTCCACAACCTCCTCTGGATTCGATACCCTGCTTACCCTAGCTACCTAGGTTAATTAGGTTTTTGTGTGTCACTAACGACAGACATCAGACTCTGTTCATCAAGTCCATGAAAACTGCTGGAGCGTTTGTCAACCCAAACGGCATCACCAGAAACTCGTAGTGTCCATATCGAGTTCTAAAAGCAGTCTTGGGAATACTTTCCTCTTGTATTCTCAACTGGTGATAACCCGATCGTAGGTCGATCTTTGAGTAAAAACTCGAACCTTGTAGTTGATCGAATGGGTCATTGATCCTTGGCAAAGGATATCGGTTCTTGACAGTCAACTTGTTAAGCTCGCGGTAGTCTATACACATGCGAAAACTACTATCCTTCTTCTTACCGAACAAAACTGGAGCTCCCCAAGGTGAGAAGCTTGGTCTGATGAATCCCTTATCTAACAGCTCTTGGAGTGGTGTTGACAGCTCTTGCATCTCTGATGATGCAAGTCGATAAGGTGCCTTAGCCACAGGCGCGACGCCTGGAACTAAGTCAATGTGAAATTCGACTTGTCTTGGAGGCGGCAATCCCGGCAAGTCTTCTGGAAAGACTTCAGGATATTCCTTCACGACTGGAATGTCTTCGACCTTTGGCTCAGCGGCCTCCTTATCAACGATGTGTGCCAAGAAGGCAACACATCCTTTCTTCAAGCACTTCCTAGCTTTCAAGCAGCTAATGATCCTCAATGGCGTATCGCGCTTTTCTCCATGAACTACAACAGTCTCTCCATCGGCCATTGGGATGCGGATGGTCTTTTCGTGACAAACCACTTCGGCTTTGTTGCTAGACAGCCAATCCATCCCTATTACTACGTCGAAGCTTCCCAACTCGACTGGCAGTAGGTCTAGCGTAAATTCGTGCCCTCCCAGTTCTATCATGCATCCCCTAATAACTTCACCTGTTTCCACTAGTTTCCCATTCGCCAATTCAATAGAGTACGGAACGTCTAACTTACTAGTGGCCAACCCAAGTATGTTCTTAAATTCTAACGACACGAAACTATAATCGGCACCAGTATCAAAAAGAACAGACGCATAGCGTTGATTTATAGGGAACGTACCAGTGACAACATTCGGATCTTGGCGCGCTTCCCTCGCACCAATGTTAAAAACTCGGCCTTGCGCTTGATTTAGCTTTGGGCGTTCCCTTTTGAAGTGTCCAATGTCCCCGAAGTTGAAGCATCCTGGCCCTCGGCCATTCCCATTTCCATTCCCGCCTCGATTTCCGTTTGTTCCCCGGTTACCAGCTTGATTCGGGGCATTCCCACGATTTCCGTTTCCCCCGTTATTCCCTTGCGGCCTGTTTCCATTACCACGGTTGTTGTTATTGTAACCCCTTTGACCACCTTGGCCTGATCCAACCCAACACGTCTCCTTCGAATGGCCCGTCTCCCCGCAAGATTCACATTTCCTGAGTCGGCACGGGCCGGGGTGATGGAACTGACATGTACCACACTTGGGCAGAGTGCCCATGTAACCTTTTCCTCTGTTTTCATCACCAGTCTTGGCCCTGGTCGGTGTGTTTGATTCACTTTTCTTGCTATCGCTGTTGGTTCCTTGCTTGAAGTTGGAAAACTTGCGTTTGTTTTCTCCCGACGACTCCACATGAGTCTCCTTCTTTTTCTGATCATCCTTTGAAAACTTGTTTAGCCTGATGGCTTCTTCAGTCAGTGAGATGCTTAAGTCGATGGCTTCAGTAATGGTTGCCGGTTTAGACGTTGTGACCATGCTCATAATTTGAGGTGCTAACCCCCAGATGAAACGTTCGATACGCTTGAATTCAGGCGTGACCATATACGGCACCACATGGGACAGATCATGAAACCTTTGAACATACTCAGCGATTTTTGGACCTTCCATCCTTAAGTTCCAAAATTCGGTTTCCAATCTCTGGATCTCAGCCCTGGAGCAATACTTCTTGCGCATCAGCTCTTTCAATTCAGCCCAAGTCATGGCGTACGCTGCAGCCTCTCCTAGGGTTTGTACTTGGAGATTCCACCATGATAGGGCACCATCAGTAAAAAGCCCAGTGATGTATGTAACTTGTTGTCCCGGTGCACATTTGCTCATTCTTATTGTCGTCTCCGTCTTTTCAGTCCAATGGGTAAAAGCCACGGCACCTCCAGTGCCATCGAAGTTTTGCGGCTTGCAATCTAAGAATTGCTTGAAAGTACACCCTGTACAAGCAATGTCATTTATAGGAATTATTAGCAGTCGCACAAGAATCATCTAAATATAGTGTAATGTGTCTCCTATGACTGATCATTACCATTCGGAGGGTTGTTGTTGTTGTTGGAGATGTTTCCGCTTGTTTCTCCTTGAGAAGCAGCATATTGCGCAATAGCGACAGCGATGATCCCTTGAAGTTCTGCCTGGGTAGTCGGCATGCGTGCGTCGTGTCGTGGAGGAATTTTCTAGAGGATGTTTCATATTGGTCAGGTCATAGTAGGTATAATAATCATACGTATATATAGTAACATTCATCATCCACATAACATCTCATGTCATAACCACAACACCAATAACTTTAACAAAACATGTAACGAGAATACTGAGACTGTGCTTTCATATAAATAAACCACAATACAATGTTTGTAAGTTTTCCCAAAAAGTATCATACAACCCAAGAGACTAAGGGTCACAATGCCCTTGTCTGAAATGTCTACCAAATACAACTAACAAAATCACATATCCATAGTCATGATGTCAAAAGTGGTCCTCAAAAATGTTGTAAGTCTGGCTCGGTCGCTGTCTTCTCGTCAAAATAGTCAGTACCTGCAATAAATCAAAAGTGGTTATGCCGATGGCGGCGGAGGAGGTGGAAAACGAGAGAAAATCAATCGGCGCAACTGCACCAAGTCCTCCTCAAGTGCATAGGCAAAACGCAACACGAAGGCAACCTGTTGATCGAGAGGGAGGAAACGAACATCTGAATCATGGGATGATGCAAAAGGAGTGTGAGGTGCTGTATACAGAGTCTGGCAGGGGCATGGAGGGTCTGGAGCTCTCCCCAACTCCTGGACATATCGCCTCAAGGCGTCCTGCTGTAACTGCAGTGACATGAGCGTGTCCTCTATAGAGTTTCTGACATGGAAGGGATGATAAGGGTCGGATACTGGCATAACGTGGGGTGATGACCATAGAAATGGCTCACCCATTGGGGCTGAAGCTGGATGTGTAGTGTGTGGGGTAAACGCAACCTGTGAAGTGGTATGGGGAAACTGAGACATGTAGGGCGCAATAGATGACACGGGTGGAACAAAATCAGGATAAGGGATCGGTGGTAAGAACTAGCTATCCCCTGACATAAATGGTGTGTGGCCGAAAGGCTGACTCGACGATCCCTCCCAAGGTTGGGGCGGAGGAATGTCCTGAAGGAAAGTGATCGGAAGGTCGGTACGATGGGTATCGGATGTGGGTAGAGGAAACAACGGAATATCGAGTGGTACAGTAACGGGTGCGGTAGGGGGAGTGACTGGGACTACATACGGAGGGTAGTCATCCTCCTCGATCCACCCATTGCTGGTGTTAGCGTATCTCGGGTCAATGTGGGTAGCAAACGGTGCCAGGTCATCAAAAATAGCCATGGGATCGGGTATGGGTGCTATATCTGGGATCTCAACGGCTGGTGGTGCAACGACGGGTGCATCAGTGACAGGAACAGGGTCAAGGGAAAGAATGGGCTCTGGAACGACTGGAGCGGGCTGATGATCAGCAGGTATAACAGGAATCTGATCATCTCGGAGAACAGGAGCCTCAGCGGGCTGCTCCAACTCCATCTCCTCATCACCGTCAATACGAGGAATGTAACCGAATCCCAACGGTGGGATAAAGGAAGCTATCGACTCAAAAGAACCAGAGGCGGACGAATCAGAATGAACCTCCATATCAGGAAGTTCAACCATGGGAACAATGGGATCGACAATTGGGATATCAACAGGTGGAACACCGTCCTCCACCGGGGCCCCACCATCCTGGTCTCCCTCCGGGGGACCCTCGATGTGTAGGTCGATGTCGCCATCGGGTAACGCGTCGAGAGGTTGTTCCTCATAGGGAACTGCAGCGAAGGGGAGAGCGGCAGGGATTGGAACAAGGGGTAGGTCCTCTCCTGGTGGGCCATCAGCTAGGGGTACGTCGTCTCCAAAGATCGGTAGGGCAAATGGCTGGAAATCGTCTTCATCGGTGCTCGTGGTGTCTGAGGTGTAGACTCCCGAGTCGGTGGCCATCTCGTCATCAGAAGTAAAGGCCATCGGGTCACTCGCGTTGGATACTCCACTACCAGATGATGCCATGGTGTCTGTAACACAACCACAACATATGCACGCAAATCAGGTAAGCATGTAAACAAATAATAATGAAGTCATGTATGCATCCTAGTCTTCCCAGACTATCCCTCCCAATCTCTAAGACTGAATTCCCTAGTCTCTCAGACTAACTCCCTGGCCTCTAAGACCAATCTCCCAGTCTCTAAGACTCAAATTCCCCCCCAGCCTCTAAGGCTAAACTTCCCCAATCTCTAAGATTGAACCCCTCAGTCTCTAAGACTGAAACCTCCCTCAGTCTCTAAGACTGATACAAATATTTTGAAAAGTGTATTTGTGCCCTTTTGTTTGTAAAAATGTTTGTGCCCTGGATCTGGACTTTTAGTGTATGCAAAATGTAAAGACGTTTGAAAACATTTTCGTGAGAGCCCTAGTGATCATAGTCTAGACTCGAGAAGGAATCCTAGTTCGCTATGATCGAGGCTCTGATACCAAGCTGTTACACCCTGGCTTTTGCGGAAACCGTGGGTTTATTGGTGTGACTTCTTAATACCATAGCAACAATCACAACAATGCTATATGATAAAAATATATGATGTTCATCCATTAAAATAGTTTGGAAAAATGCATAACATATTGTCTTAAAACATCAACCACAAAATGCATTACAAAACATTACTTGTTTTAACGAGTTCGTAAGACTCAACGAAAGACTACCAAAAAAACAAGGATAAGAGACATGCAACTCGTCCAGGAAGGAGTTGCACATCCCAAACCCTACAACTCTGGATGACATCCTTAATTAGGTACGCAACTTGTCTAACATGCAACACTTGCCAGATCAAATTAATTCCCTGAAATACATGTAGTTTAAAAAAAGTCAACAAAAGTTGAGCGAGTTCATGTGTAAGTCTGTGTGTATAAACCGTTTAATATGTCTGTAAGTAAAAATAGTCCCTGGTATGTAGCACTAAGGAAAAACTGATCACCATTGGGTTGCAAAGCCAATAGTATATGTGAATGATGCAGGAAGACTCAAACCTAGCAAATTTGTCTCCGGTATGAAGACATAGTCACCACTATGGGCCCCCGGCCTCATGGGTGTGGGCTCGCTACACCCAAATAGATCTATCACTCATGTCCCGTGGTCCTACTATGAGGATTAATGGCCTTAAGTGTCATGCCCACCACTCACTTGATCGCATAATAAAAACCCTCCTTAAGCTAACAATACCATGTAAAAAATGTCTGAAATAAATTGTAAACATGTATTCCATCCCCGAAGTATAAAACGGAAAACAGTAAAAGAAAAAGGGGGTCATGAACTCACAGTAGTGCGTCTTGACTCGAATCTCAATCTGTCTGCTACACGACAACCTACAACGTACTAATGTCTATTAGACGAACGGGCTGTGCCTTGGCTTAGAGTTTGTGTTTTGAGTTGTGTCACCTTGGTATACTAATAATTATTTTAACTTAACTATCGTTCATAGAAAAATAGTTAGACAACTATTTCGTATCTATATTTCTCGAATATTTTACTAAGTGTTCGGATTTTCGGAAAATTTCGCCATAGTCTCCTTTGTAAACGGAGGTGTCCACGCTTAATTAGCATATCATTTTCTTTTACACATATCCCGTAATTCATTTTCAATAATCAAACCGACATATAAACGTACAAAGCATTACTTACTTTATTTCAGCTTTATAAATCAAAACTGGACTGTTTTCGAGGATTTTTATAAAATAGTTAACCTTTTCCAAAAAATTCCAAATTTTTACAGAATGACTCATACGATCCAAATTTTATTGTGTAAAAATATCAGAGTCCAGTTCCTTACCAATATTTTATAGAAATTTATTTACCCGACTGCAATCAGATTTGTTACTTTCTGATTGCAGTTTACGGAATAATTCACTAAAAATTAACCGTAAGTCCGATTGACGAAATTCCAGTTGGAGGATTATCGTGACAACGTTGACCAACTACTATAACAATTCCATGAGTTGATTCTACTCAGGTTTCAAGTTATGACTCTGAAAACAACACACTTTTTCTGCAGTAAAAATGCAGCTTGAGCTGCTGTCCAAAAACAGTCTTTTAAAAATAGTAAACGACTTCGAAAAATTACGATTCCAGTGCCATTTGTTTGGTTATTCAAAAATTCATATTTTTTGGCTTCAGAAAATCAGTTTTTCGATTTAAAACGGTCCAGTTACAGCCTGTTGAAGTTGGCTGGAAATACAAATCAGCTTGCTGTTTGCAACGTAAAAGTTACTAAAAACCCATCAACAAAGGTCCTAAACATGGTTTATCGATGATTTAATGTTCAAACTTCAATCATGCTTTAACCAACCCTAAACCAACCTGATTTCAACTTCATACAAACTTTTTATGTAGGGTTTTTATGCAGAATTTCATGTTCATCTTTTTAGTGTTCATTTTTCTTGTGTTACTTGATTATCATCATCCTACTAAATATCATAACAAAGAACAAGTTGAAATAATGGTGTGAAGGGACTTACTACTAGCACAAGGCTAGGGTTAGAAATCTTAATGCAAGGTTGATGAAGAAATGATAGTGCTAGAGGCTTGATCAAAGCTTCCTTGAGAGTCCTTCAACTTGTAACTATTATGGATGATCTTCAAGGTTTGGAAAAGGAGACTTGTAGTGAAGAAGATGAGAGTATGAGAGGTGGTGATGGTGATTTCGGTTATGGGGGGGAGCCGAAATAAGGAGAGGGAGGGTGAGGTTGAGTGAGGATCTTGATGTTATCATGAGCATTCCTTGGAACTTTACAACCTCCAACTCTATAGCCATCATTGCTTAACTATTGACCAATGAGAAATAAGATTGCAAGAACTAAAATCTAAACATAATATATTTGTAATCATGGGCAGAATTTTCGGTGGGGGGTGGGGGGGTAAAATGAAATTTTTTGGTAACTAATAGGTATTTAATTAGGAGGTTAAGGGTATTATCAAGAATAGTGGGTGTATGCCATGTTTCTATAGTGTATGGGGATTTTTGTGACCGTAAATAATTAAGAATGGTAAAATAATATTTCTGGAAATATTTTGGTGTCCCGGGTAATGTCTGGTTGTTCTGTTACGTATCGTTCCGTTAAAGCGTTTAATTGTACCGCATAGTGTCCTTTATGCATCTTTTTGTAACGAATTTAATTCTAACACTTAGGAAAGCGTTCAGGACCATTTAGTCCATACTCTGTATAATACGAGCGTGTTAAAAGCTGAATTGTTACTGAAAATGCAGAATTTTGTATTTAAAATGACTTTTAGGCACTTTCCGGCACTCAAACTATCACCTAGTGACACAGTCTTATGGTCCTCACTTCCCTACACTCCAAACTGGTGTAGTGCTTTGTCTCTGGCCCACACTGGCCTAAAAATAGTGTCTGTCTATGTGCTGGCATTGTCAGCATGTGTCTGAGTTATTCGCTCACTGTGCTAACTGTGCTTTGTGCATCAGGTTTGTCACTAAGAGTCTGTATGAAATAAATGGAGTGACTGTATGTAAAGGATGCACATATATGTATGTAACATGAATCAGTAAGAAGTTTAAAGTGTCAGATGTAATCAAGCACAGTCATTAAGCACATAATTAGGGTTAGTTAATTTCTACAGTACCTGTAATTATGCAGGTTGTCACAACGGGGGCGTGCCCAAGTGTCTGCAGAAAAGACAAAGTTGTAGAAGCTTCTATTTCCCAACACGGGGCGTGCCCAGCTCCATACGGTCGTGGTCAATGCTAAGATTCGCATAATCCAAACAAATCTTAAGAGTATAGATATGATTCTGCACACGGGGCCGTGCCCAGCGGACACGGGGGCGTAGTCAACTAATGCAGACAAACTGCAATTAATGAAGAAAGAGAAAGTGGATGGACACGGGGCCGTGTCCGGGCTTCTGTGCAGGCTATAAATAGAGGTGCTTGGTTCACTTCAAAAGCATCCCTTGGCAAACCACCTCTCTCCCACTTCACCCATACTCCACCACCATCACAACACCCACATCCACCACCATCATCCATCATCCATCATAGAGTGTGTGTAGTAATCTTGGGATCCAAGATTGATAGTAAGAGTTCTTGACAATCAAAGGCCATGTTTGCCTAAGTCTCTTACATCACTTGGTGAAGACAAGCATTTAGTGTAATACTTTTGTTTTTTAATCTTTTCGCACTTTTTTATTCGGTTCTGTATTAATGACTTTAATAACTAGTTTCTTATGTTGAAGGTGAAACTTCCTTATCATTTGTCCGTGGTGTCTTGGCGTTATTTTACTGTCTATATAAAATAAAAGATTTACACCATTCATATCTCTATGGTTTATATAAAGATATGTTGGCTACCTGGTCGGGGGTTAAGGGAATGGTTTGGTAAGGTTCTTGCCTTGTTCAGTGTATAGATCCTGCAAGGACCTGGGTCAAGCTTACTAGGACCTCCTTCAATACCCACTGGTATTGGATGGTGGGGTTGCGAATGGTTTGATCCCCTCATATGTAAACTACTATTAATACATTAACCCGGCTACTTGGGATTGTATCCCTGCTGACTCAAACCACTTAGCCGAGGGTAACGTCACCTTCAAAAGAGGGGCCTACCACATTACGCATTAATAACTTAATTAATTATCTTTCAATAATCCAACCCTTTAGGATTGTATCATTGCTGACTCAAACTACTGGGTTGAGGGTAATGTCACCTTCAAAAGAGGGGCCTACTACTATAATTAAGACAATCTCTTAAAAATTGCAAAGGTGCGGAAAACATCAAAGGTTACACTAATGGCGAGTCGGATCCAAATGATTCATCTTGTCTATCTGTTTTTATTTTATTTTTATTTTCAACATTTTTAGTTTTTATTTTCATGTTTTAAAACCTTTTTCTAAATTTTTGATTTGATTAGACGTTGAGGATAGACCGGTATTAAAAGCTCTTGTGTCCTTGGACGACCTCGGTATCTTACTAACGCTATACTACGCTCACGATGGGTGCACTTGCCCATATGTGTGTTTAGTGTTAGTAGAATATCGTGTTTTATAAATTTAAAACTTGACTAAAGTGTTAAAAAGGGCTAAAAATATACATAAAAACCTATAACACATTGCACACATCAGAAACTTTTGTGAAACCCGTAACGTTTGGAACATTAACATAACCGGAACCTTAGAACCGATGCTCAGACCCCCTAGCAACTGCATCTTTGCTAGGTGTAGCTGCGGCATCCCCAAACACGACATCAGAAGTGTCATTATTCTTCACAAAGTCAAGTGCAGACATAACTACAAAATAAACACAAATACAAGGTATAAATAAACAGACAACAGTAACATAATAACACAACAGAACAAATGCATACCCTGACCATCTCTCACAAGCACTGGATCCCGATCAGGTTTATCCCATAATTTACTAATGCCCAACAACACTAGTAAGTGCTCAGGAAAGGGACGAACCCTCGAAGGACACTCCCTGATGGTTTCAAGAAAACAAGTATTTATCTCAAAAGCAGAGGGTTCAGGTTCGTTAAGAACGACATCCGGATGTCTCCAAACCATTTTAAAAGGAACAATCTCATCCGAAACCCAAAAGAACCGGTCTTTCCAGACACCAAGACTGGAGACCATGGATGAAACCAAACAAGTGTCGACTTGAGACGTTTCAAATGTAAACCAATCACCATTCTTTGCCAACCGGAAGAAACGACGAAACGACAGAAGGGTTGGATCATATCCGGAAGCCCGACATAAAACCTCAAAATGCAAAACCCTAGCCAAACCCTGAGGGTGGATATGACCAAACGAAACACGGTAATATTCTAGAACATTCAACACAAAGTTTGAAAAAGGATGACGGAGATTAGAAAATTCATAGTGACGATAATACAAAGCAACAGAACCAGGAGGACACCGATCGATAGAAATATCACAACCCGGTATAACCGGTTTAAATCTCAACCCAATGCCCCATTCTAAGCAAAAAGCTTCTACTTCTTCTTGGGTTAAAAGCAAAAATGATTTCACTAAATCCTTACGAGCACCCATACTAAAAAATAAGAAGAAGAAGTCAAAATCGAAACTGACCTGGAAGAAAGGGGAATGAACTTGAGAGGAAAATGTGTAGAAGTGGTTTGTTTTTCTAGAAGATAAAGGTAAATAAATGAGAAACAGATGTTATAATTACACAGCAGTTTATAAAACCGCCGCCTGACAAAAAACTGCCACTAGTCACATCAACCGTCTTTTCAAAATTCAAAAACCAAAAATCTCAACTGCTGCGAACCTTTTAAGCTCTCAAGCCTTGAAGCCTTTAAGCAAAATAAAATAAATGTAAAAAAGTCAGAAGCATTTGAGCTTACACCTCAAAAACCTCTGACTTGGGGGGCTGATGACGGGGGTAGCTCAAGCCTCAATAAAATAACTAAGAGTACATAACAGCTTGAAGGGTTAAAAGGTTTAAAACCCAGGAACTAAGGTGAATAGTAAAAATAACGTGTACAGTAATCAGTCACTTCACTGATTGCTTATACAACTCTCCCACAGCAGCAAAAGCAAGCATGTGCACAGGGAACTCTCTTTTATCCGTAGGTCCGAACCCTTCAACCCCTAAAAGGGTAAGTCTCTCACTGCAAGCCAGATTCACTAGTCAAAGGTTTCTCCTTTGAGAAACCACTTTCCCTATAAAATGCAGGCCATGACAAACATGCGAAACATTCTAGAATCAGCAGAAATTATCTTAACTCTCTGATTCTTCTTCTCCCTCTCGAGAACTAGCTTCATGCTTGCTTCTCTTCTTCACACTAAATAATTCATCTTCTCCAACGATTGCTTTATGGGTTGATTTCTAATCAGTTCAGGATCTAAGGAGAATAACAACAATACTAGTGAACCTCTCTCCACGTCTTGCAAACGTGGGGGGACCCCACGACCTGCGTTAGGCAAACTTCAACCCTTGAAGCCTTTTGCCTAACCAGTCTGACCACTACTTCAGGTCTCATACTCGTTGTAACAACAAATATGATTATTCCAATATGTTTTCTTTAGTTGCCAAACTATTGTTTGTCCACTTTTTTTAATCTCTTAGTACATCAATTGAAAACTTTATCAAATGTCTTCTTATATGACGATCTGATGAAGAAGTGTATACAAAGTTGTAACACCCTGTGTTTCGAAAGTCAAAGTCAAGATTGAAGTCAAAGGAAGAAAAGATTGCTAATTGCGATATGTCACTCCTTGCTCAATTCCTGTTTTGACTTCTTTGACTCGTAGATAGCCTAATTTATGCTAAACGTTAGTTGTATTATGTGGAGTGTCTATTAATAATCGAGGTTTATTCGATATTTATCGCATATTTGACCGCTTATCGCTTTATCGCTTATCGCGATCGCAACTCGAATTACGCATTTTGGTTACTGTTATACGTGTGTGTGCCTTATGTGTTACTTGTGCATGTTTAAATTATGTTATGTGTGGTAATCAATCGAAACGCAATCGAACTCAATCGCAATCAAATCGCAAACGCTAAACGAATATGAGATACGGATGATTGTATGTTGATATAGTAGTTGGGATTAAAAGTAATTTGACTAGGAAACATTATCGCATCGAAACGCTCGCAATCGAAATAGAAACGGCAAAACTCATCACACCGAACATTCAAACAAGGTGACTGATCGACCAGGCGACCATTCGATCGACCAGCCGATCGATCGACCAGCCGCTCGATCGGAAGGTTGTTCGATCAGACTGCCTAACCGATCGACCAGCCCCACTCCACTCCTTTCCACTTTGGGTAACCCTATAAATACTCCATGTCACCATCATACTTTCCACTTTTGGCAACTGACGTCCGACCAACGCTCTAACCTTGCTTTTTCTCCGATTTCTCTCAATTCCGGTAAGATCTCGTCCTAAATCTTGTACTTCCTTAATCTACACGCACTCCTACACCTTTCTATCTTTTGTATCTTAACTTTTAACCGTGAAATCATCAAGATTCAAGGTGTTCTAGGATGACGTCATCAAGAGTTCTTGAAGAACTTCATGTTTTAGCCTCAATCCACCAAGAACAACTTAGATCTAACCGATTTCCACATAAACAAACAAAGATCTTTCATAAGATCTAAACATATTCACAATGAAAAGGATTGAAAGATGGTCTTCCAACTTTCTTTCAACTCTTTTACAATCAATGCATTCAAAACCGATAGAATCCGAGCTTGTGCCGACTTACTACTCATTCCGGTGGTTGTGTTGGTTCAAGATCTGGATTCTATCCACGAGATTACCGAGTTCGGGTTAAACATGGAACACCGTCTCGAACAGTTAACTGGTCGGATTTGGGTGATTCCTGTCCGATCAGGGGTACCAAGTATTGACAAGGATTCTGTTGGTTAATACGTAATCAAAACGTCTCGATAAAACGACAAACAACCAAAACAACCAAGTGTAAGACGAACAGGACGACCCGGACGGGGTGTCGTCCGATCGGACTACCGCCCGATCGAACAGCCAAACTGTACGACTAGCCAATCCGAACGACTTGCACCTTGGTCCCACCTTAATTTTCAAATCAACTCTCAAGAGTTTGGGAACACCGAACGGATTGCTGTTCGATCGAGCTACCAATCAATCGACCGACCATCCGACTGTATGATGTTTCGAAACTTCAACACTTAAACAATTTTCAACATGTTCAATGCACAAAGGATGCCACCCAATCGAACAACCGTCCGATCGAGTGCCAACCTGCTATGAACTTGTTCCCTCTAAAAAGTGTCCAACCTATCGGACTGTCGCCCGATCGAACGGCCGTTCGATCGACCGACCTGAAAGGTAGAGATACTTCAATGTTTCAAAATGCTACAACAAAAACTTCAAAAGTCAAGCCATCATACACAAACACATCCTTCTCAAAGGATAAAACAATCCACTCGAAAGGTCACCCGACCGGATGACCATCCGAGCGGACTATCAACCGAACAACCGGCCTTCCGATCGGACTACCATCCGATCGAACTGCTGATCGACCCCACCTTCACTTGTTCTGTTTTACGCATCGCTTATCGTTATGCTATCAATCTGTTCAGCCTAACCCTACTCTCTAGCGCTCCCTTCAATCTATCAACCGCTGTGAGTATACTCGATCCCTTTTTGCTTTATTCACTTTTGGGTGTTACATACATTACTTATTCTAAATCACATCGAACACACTACGCAATACTTTTAACACTAACCGTTACCGCATGTTATACGTGACTTAATGAATGCTTGTTTGTTATGTTTACACATGGATGCTGTCTACCTGCCTTAGCAACGATAGTACTATTAGTTTGGACTCAGCACCCGTTCACTCGGAGGTTGTTAAGGACAATTACCTATATGGCTCACGGTGGTGAGTATGTATCGCGAACTGCCTTGGGCAGTCAACCCGCAGTCATTGGTATCGATAGTTTCATGTCGATAACTAACATGCCTCATTTCACTATGTGTACGTGTTGGTTATGCGTAATCAATTCCGAACTCTATTATATCTATTAAACTTGTATGCTCACCTTTACACTATGTGTATTGACTTTTACTTTAACGTATGTGACAGGTGCTTAGGATGCTTATTTGCTTTCTTTGCTGTGAAATCGAGGCTAGGAAAGACCTAGGTCAACAATAAACAATTGTCTGTAATAAAAAAATCTGAGTTGTCGGAACAGAACAATTTGACTAGATCTTTTCTGTAATAGTTGTATTATCTTATATGACATGGTATGGGACATGTTGCTTTAAATATTTGGTAAATATAGTTGTTATGGAAACTTCTGGACAATCTGTTTCGCTCAGTGTCGCGCCCCGATGATTCCGCCATCGGTTGGGGTGTGACAGATTGGTATCAGAGCCATAACTATAGGGAATTAGGCAAGACTCGATCTAGTCCGGGTCGATGTCTTAGAAACGACCTAGTCTATAGTTAGGTACCAACAGACCGACTTGTGCGTATCGTATGAGCATACTTGCTACTTCTCGCTATTCTCACGCACGCTACACTATCACTGCACGATTAATCAAAAATGAATGAGTAATTTGACCGAGATTAGGTGTGAAAACCGCAAACTCTCGATCAAATTGCTTATTTGATCTGTATTTATCTATAAAACACGAGAATTTGCGTTGAATCAGGAGTGAAATCCATGCTTTAACGCAGGTGTTCGTCTCTGTTTTTATCGAAAACAGGAGCAAAGTTGTTATGTCAGGGGTGAAATCCGAACCTTGATGACTTGTTCCGCTCTATTTTGTTTTACAAAACTCTCACCAAAGTCTCGACGGACTCCAACGACTTGAAGTCCCACTGTAACTAAAGAGATGCGTGCCAATCACCCAGATTAGAGGCAAGAGCACAGCCCCGAAAGTTAAAGTGTGTACAAAAGGTCCTTGTGAATAGTCGAATCACTTTGGTTAGTCGATGTCTATCTAGCCGTAGACAATCTGTTTCTCGATTTTATGTGTTTCGATTCTGAGATCGCTACTGCCGACTCTGATATTTGCTATGACTTTATGTGTTTTATGTGATTTTACATGTTTATATGTTACGAGTTTTGGTGATTCATTCGCTTCTTGCCTTTCGCTTTGATCGACACACACAACCCGCACTGCATCTTTATCTCAAAACGCTACCAAATCGCTAATTATGGACGACCCTATGCTAGGTTATACGCTTATACTATATTATTCGTGATCGCTATTCACGAACGCTTACGAACTTGGAATGATAGGTTTCTGTATTCTGACTGCTCCTCTGTGCTCTATGTGCCTTCTGTGTTTTCCGGTGCCCTACGTGCTTATGTGCTTCTGTGCCTATGTGAATACGTGTCTATGTGTCTTACGTGTTCCTGAGCTTAGTAGCATTAGGATTGTGAGGTGAGATTCGACTATGTTGTGCCTAAGACCTATGACGATGTCTGCTGCAGACAATGTCGTCATCTGGACCCCGTCACCCACGACTTTCTCGTCAAGAACAGAAAGAAAAACGCCTCGCCGCCATGATCGCTAAGCAAGTGGCAAGGACTGTTCCTCAGATCGTGAGCGAACTGTACGAAAACATGAGCAAATCATCCGAGGAATCCAGAACCGAAGCTCCCAAGGTTACTCCCAAAGCTGCATTCAGCTTCGAGCAATTCAAGGCATGCGGACCGAAAGAGTTCACTGGAGAAGAAGGCCCTACAGCTTTATTCCAATGGTTTGACTCGATCGAAGTCACCTAGCGACAGAGCGGATGTCCTGATAATCTCCGCACACTAAACGCGACCGGCGTCTTCCAGTCCCGCGCTCTAGACTGGTGGACGGCCGAAAGGAACAAGTGCGGAAATGATGCAGCCTATGGTCTGTCATGGGACGAGTTGAAGAACGTGATGCTCGAAGAGTTCTACCATCCCCATGAGCGCCAAAAGCTGGAGGACGAGTTCTGGCACATCCAGCAGAAGGAAGGTGACAACGTTGTCCTGACTGCTCGCTTCAAGCAGCTCAGCATTATCTGTCTCAATCAGGTGAAGACGACCGACATGACGATTAAGAAGTATATCCGCGCTCTGCCGAATTGTGTTGCCAACTTTGTGCAAGCTTCCAAGCCAGCAACGATCGAAGAAACGTACTTACTTGCCGCCGAAATCAACGACAAGCAAGTAAAAGTTGGTTTTTGGGACAAAGCTTCGAAGAACCTACACCAAGCCACCGCCGCACCGACCGCTGACCCCCCTGCCACTGCATCTCAGTCATCGAAGTCCTCTCGTCGCAAGAGGAAGAACAACAACAGCAGCTCCAGCAACAAGAACAGTGCTATCACTACCGCTGCTCCACTTCAAGCGGTACCAGCTCAGCAACAACAACCCTGATCAGCTCCAGCTCCAATCACCTATGCACCGCCTGCAAAGCGTGCATACACATGTCCCCACCCTGCCTGCCCGACATGCTCCTACCATCACCCAGTGGGTCTAGCTTGTCGTTTTTGTACTCACTGCAACATGTACGGCCACTTTACTGCAAACTGCCGTACTGGTCCCCGTTAAGCCCCAGCTCAGGCCACTGCTCATCGAGCTCTGCTCCCCGCCCCTCAAGGCCAACACATGGCTCAGGCACCCGCGGTCAACGCCCGAGTCTGCTTCGCATGTGGTGATCCCAAACACTTTGCGAACATGTGCCCGAACAGGGTTGTGAAACAAGAGCCCCAGCAGCAGCAGCCTCAACAGCAACAGCAACAAGCCGCCCGCGCCAGAACGATCAACATCAATGCGCGCCAAGCCCAGGCTGACAACAACGTGGTCAATGGTACGTTCCTTGTGAATGGTATTTATGCATCGTGTTTGTTTGATACTAGAGCCGATAATTGTTTTGTATCGTTTGAGTTCGAAAAGCTCCTTAATCGTAAGCGCTCCCATCTCTCCTCGACGTTCGATGTCAAAGTCGCCACTAGAAGGACCATCGCTGTTAATTCCGTTCTTCGTGATTGTACTCTGGAACTCAACAATCACATCTTTTCGATCGATCTTATTCCGATGCAGCTCGAAAGTTTTGACATCATAGTAGGCATGGACTTTCTTCGTGAAAACCATGCTGAAGTTGCGTGCTTTGATAAGATGATTCGATTCGCGCTCGCTAACGGTGATATTTTATGTGTTTTCGGTGAAACTCCTTCGAAAGGTCTCAAACTCATGTCGTGTGTCCAAGCTAGCAAGTATCTTCGCAAGGAATACAGAGCTTTCTTGGCTAACATTATAGTAGCGGAGAAGGAAAAGAAAAGGAAGTCCGAAGTGAAAGACGTTCCTGTGGTTCGTGAATTTCCTACTGTGTTTCCTGATGATCTTCCTGGCTTACCGCCAAGTCGTGATATCGACTTTCGTATCAACCTCATTCCTGGAGCCAACCCTGTTGCCAAAGCTCCTTATCGGCTCGCTCCATCCGAAATGCGTGAACTCTCGAGTCAACTCCAGGAATTACTTGATAAAGGTTTATTCACCCGAGCATCTCTCCATGGGGCGCACCAGTTCTTTTCGTCAAAAAGAAGGATGGGTCGTTCGGATGTGCATCGACTATCGGGAGTTGAATAAGTTGACCATCAAGAATCGCCATCCCTTGCCTCGCATTGATGATTTGTTTGACCAGCTACAAGGTGCTACATGTTTCTCCAAGATCGATTTACGCTCAGGCTATCACCAACTTCGCATTCAAGAGGAGGATATACCCAAAACCGCTTTCCACACTCGTTACGGCCCCTATGAGTTCGTTGTTATGCCTTTTGGTTTAACCAACGCACCCGCGGTTTTCATGGATCTGATGAATCGGGTGTGTAAACCATTTCTTTACCGCTTCGTCATCGTGTTCATCGATGATATCCTGATCTATTCCAAGTCGAAAGCCGAACACGCGCAACATCTACGTTTGGTTCTCGAGCTACTCCAGGGGAATCGACTCTATGCCAAGTTCTCCAAGTGCGAATTTTGGCTGGAAGAGGTTCAATTCCTCGGTCACATTGTCAATAGTCAAGGTATTCATGTCGATCCCGCGAAGATTGAAGCAGGTAAAAGTTGGCTTACACCGAAGAACCCGTCTGAAGTTCGTTCTTTTCTCGGACTAGCAGGCTATTATCGTCGATTTATCGAATGATTCTCAAAAATCAATGTGATGTTTACCGCCCTCACGCACAAAGACAGATCCTTTGTTTGGGGAACTGGACAAGAGTCTGCTTTCCAAACCCTCAAGTATATGCTTTGCAATGCTCCTGTCCTCGTTTTACCCGATGGAAATGACGACTTTATAGTCTATTGCGATGCCTCGAACCTTGGTCTTGGTTGTGTTCTTATGCAACGAGACAAGGTTATCGCCTACGCGTCTCGTCAGCTCAAGATCCACGAGAAGAACTATACAACCAATGACCTCGAGCTAGGCGCAGTTGTTTTTGCGTTAAAGATTTGGCGACACTACCTGTATGGTACCAAGTGTACGATCTTCACCGATCATAGGAGCCTACAACATATCCTTGACCAGAAGAAACTTAATATGCGTCAACGCCGATGGGTAGAACTTCTCAACGATTATGACTGTGAGATTCGTTACCACCCAGGCAAAGCAAATGTTGTTGCCGACGCTCTCAGCAGGCGAAGTTATCTGCATAGCATTCCCAATATTCCAGCCCAGCATCATCTCGAGACTTTTATTCGCGAAGCCCAACATGCGTGTTTTACCGAACGCACCTTGAAGAAAGAAAGGATACACCACGATGGAGCCCAGCTTGTTAATAAGTCGAATGGGATATTCCACTATCTTGACCGAATTTGGATCCCTAAGCGAAACAATTTGCGACAGATTCTGATGGACGAAGCCCACAAATCCCGGTATTCCATTCATCTCGGTGCCGATAAAATGTACCAGGACCTTCGCTATAAGTACTGGTGGCCGGGCATGAAAAGGGATATCGCTCTCTACGTTGGAAAGTGCCTGACTTGCTCGAAGGTAAAGGCAGAACACCAAAGACCCTCTGGCTTGCTTGAACAACCCCCGATCCCTATGTGGAAGTGGGAAAGCATAGCTATGGACTTCATAACCAAGCTCCCTCGTACGTCAACAGGTCACGACAGCATCTGGGTTGTCGTCGATCGTTTAACCAAATCTGCTCACTTTCTGCCCATACGAGAAGACTACAAGGTAGAATGATTAGCCCGAATCTACACTGATGAGATTATTTGTAATCATGGGACGCCACGCGATATCATCTCTGACCGTGATGCTCGGTTTACCTCGCGACTGTGGGAAACGTTTCAAGCGGCTCTCGGTACCACGCTTAATCTAAGTACCGCATTCCATCCTCAAACCGACGGTCAGACTGAGAGAACGATTCGTACCCTTGAAGACATGCTCCGTTCGTGTGTCATAGACTTCGGTGGTAATTGGTACACTTACTTGCCATTAGTCGAATTCTCGTATAATAACAGTTATCATTCCAGCATTCAAATGGCACCATTTGAGGCTTTATATGGAAGAAGATGTCGAGCGCCTATTGTATGGCACGAGATTGTCACTCGCAATTAACCGGTCCTGAGCTACTGCAAGAAACGACTGACAAAATCCTCCAGATACGAGACAATCTGCTGAAAGCTTGGAGTCGTCAGAAAAGTTACGCCGATTGACAACGCAAGCCCCTTGAATTTGACGTTGGTGACTACGTACTCCTAAAAGTATCACCTTGGAAGGGTGTGGTCAGATTCAGCAAAAAAGGGAAACTAGCGCCTCGATATGTTGGACCTTTTAAGATTCTGGAAAGGATCGGAAAAGTCGCCTACAGACTCGAACTACCGGAGGAACTGAGTAACGTCCACCCGACTTTCCACGTTTCGAACCTCCGAAAGTGCCTGGCTGAGCATGATTTAATTGTACCTCTTGACGACCTCCAAATAAACGTAACACTACACCTCGTGGAGAAGTGTCACACCCCAACCGATGGCGGAATCATCGGGGCGCGGCACTGAGCGAAACAGATTGTCCAGAAGTTTCCATAACAACTATCATACAATTCAGTTATATAACACGTCCCATACCGTGTCCCAAATAATAACAAGCTATCATAGAAATCAACTAAACAATATGGGAACTGTTCCGACAACTCAAATTCTTAGTTATTACAGACCGAATTAAATATTGTTTTAAGACTTCTAGACGGCTAACTGTGGATCTTACTGACTACAGGTGCCAGTACAAGATCTACAGATAATTATGACCCTGGAGCAGGTATGTGGACACTGTCCTAAGGTCACAGGCTCCTAGAAGCTTATTATTGCCTCGCTTCCCTAGCACGCTAGTAGCTTAAACACCTGTCACATACGTTAAAATAAAAGTCAATACATATAATGTAAAGGTGAGTACACAAGTTTGATATAGCATATAAAGTTCGAAAGGTTTACGCATAACCAAGCACGTACACAAGGGCAAACGATGCATGTAAATTATCAACATGGGACCATCAATACCAACGACTTCGGGTTGACTGTCCGAGACAGTTCGCAATACATGATTACCACTGTAATCCATGCAGGTAATTGTCCTTAGCAACCCCCGTGTGAACGGGTGCTGAGTCCAAACTATAGTACTACGTTGCTAAAGCAGGTAGATAGCACTCCACGTGTAAACATAATAAACAGCCATCATTTAGACAAGTAATACATGCAAGTAGGTTAGCGTTCAAATAGTTTGTGTTGTTTGTGAATTTGATAGATTACGTATGTAACACCCAAAAGTGCTGAAAGCAAAAAGGGATCGAGTATACTCACAGTGGTTGGTTGTGGATTGAAAGGAGCACTGAGAATAGGTTAGCCTGAATAGTTCGATAACACAACGATGAGTAACGCGGAAAAAGTAAACGATGTACTTGGATCGAGTAGACCATTCGATCGGACAGCAGTTCGATCGAGTGGGCTGTTCGATCGGTTTGAAAGTCCGTTCGAACATCCATTCGATCGGCTGGCTGGCTCGATCGGCTGGTTCCTTCAAGTGGATTGTTTCTTCCTTTGATGAGAAGGATGTGTTTGTGTATGATGGTTTGTATTACCTTTCAAGTTGGCCGATCGAACAGCTGTTCGATCGGTTAGCCCAACCGATCGGTTAGCACTTCATTGTTTTCAAGTATGTCACTCGATCGGTTGGCATGTTCGATCGGGTGACATTCCAATGTTCCGAAAAGTCTAAGTGTTTTGAAGTGTAGTATCTCATGATTCGAGTAGTAATGATCACAATCGAGTGGCTCGATCGATCGAATAGAACTCTGTCAATATTACACTTCATGAGTTTGTGGGACTAAGTGCTAGTCGATCGGTTAGCCTAGTCGATCGGCTGGCATAGTCGTTCGGTTGGGCTGTTCGATCGAACAGCCTAGCCGTTCGGCCAGCTTCTCGATTCGGTTAACCTATCACCTAACACTTGGTTATTCCCGTTAATTGTTGATGTTTTAGAGATATTTTGACTACGAGTTGAACCACAAAGCTGAAGTCCCTACTTAGTCTACTGACTCGAGCAGGAATCACCCAAACTCGGTCAGAGACGGTTTGGAACCTAAGTTTAACGTTTAACCCGAAATCGGTATATCTCTCGGTAGAACCCGAATCTTGAACCATGTGTTTGTTTAGAATGGTTTGTAAATCGGTTCAAGTCTCGTTTTCACCTTTTTGAGTGTAAAAGAGTTGAAAGATAGATGAAAACCCATCTTCCAATCCTTTTCCACCGTGAAATGTTAAGATCTTTGGTAGATTTTAGGTTATTTATGTGGAAATCGGTTAGATCTAAGCTATTCATGGTGGAATGATGTCAAAGCTTAGTGTTCTTGAAGAACACATGATGACATCACCCAAGAACACCTAGATCTTGGTGATTTCATGGATGAAATTCAGATTTTAAAAGATAGAAAGATGGAGAATCGATTAATGAACAAAAACGTACAAGGATTAGAGTGAAATACTTACCGGTTCGAGAGAAATCTGAGATTTAGTGAGAAGAAGAGGCTGGTCGGTCAAAGCTTTTCCAAAAGTGGAAAGTTTGACAAGGACAGCCCTATTTATAGGCTTCCAAAAGAGGAAAGGGTCAGCTGATCGAACAGCATCCCTGATCGAGCGGCTGCCCGATCGAACAGCCGGTTCGATCGGCTAGCCTGTTCGATCAAGTTGCCCTGTTCGATCGGCTAGCCTGTTCGATCAGGTTGCCCTGTTCGATCGGCTAGCCTGTTCGATCAGGTTGCCCTGTTCGATCGGCTTGCCTGGTTTTGAGTGTTTCGCGACGATTTTTGATATTTCGACTTCGATGAACGATGATTTGAGAATGATAGAATTCCTAATCAAATTACTTTTAGTCTCAACTACTTTATCTAACATACAAGCATCCTTACAACCATTTCGGGTTCGATTTCCATTGAGTTTGATTCACCTTTGAGTCTTGATTGATTTGATTGATTCACCACACACTTTAACATAAAAGTAAACATGCGCAAGTAACACATAAGGCACACACACACGTATAAAAAGTACTAAAATTATCCACACTTGAGTTCGATGATTGATTTGATTAGCTTGATTATTGATTGACTAGCTTTATTGCATTGTTACTTCCTATCATTCACAGTCGGTCGTTGATTCACAGTTCGATTATCGGCCGATTAGTTTGATTATACAACACTTACTCCAAATAATATGAAAATCAAAATGAAACTAAAATGAAATTAATCTTTATTGATCTTTAATTCCAATAACAGTCAACTCTTGACTTTGACTTTGACTTTTGGGAAACACGGGGTGTTACAAGAAGCCTGTCAAAATCATAGACCGCCAAACCAAGCAACTCAGACGCTCGCGCATTCCCATTGTGAAGGTTCGATGGGAAGGCAAACGAGACGCAGAGTTCACCTGGTAACTCGAATGCGACATGAAGGCGAAGTACCCGCAGTTGTTTGTTACGGCTGAATCCTAATTTCGGGACGAAATTCCCTAAACAAGGGGAGGCTGTAACACCCCGTGTTTCGAAAGTCAAAGTCAAAGTCAATATTGAAGTCAAAGGAAGAAAAGATTGCTAGTTGCGATCTGTCACTCCTTGCTCAATTCCTGTTTTGACTTTTTTGACTCGTAGATAGCCTAATTTATGCTTAACGTTAGTTGTATTATGTGGAGTATCTATTAATAATCGAGGTTTATTCGATATTTATCGCATATTTGACCACTTATCGCTTATCGCGCTCGCAACTCGAATTACGCATTTTGGTTACTGTTATACATGTGTGTGTGTGCCTTATGTGTTACTTGTGCATGTTTAAATTATGTTATGTGTGGTAATCAATCGAAACGCAATCGAACTCAATCGCAATCAAATCGCAAACGCTAAACAAATATGAGATACGGGTGATTGTATGTTGATATAGTAGTTGGGATTAAAAGTAATTTGACTAGGAAACTTTATCGCATCGAAACGCTCGCAATTGAAATCGAAACGGCAAAACTCGTCACACCGAACACTCAAACAAGGTGACTGATCGAGCAGCCGCTCGATCGGACAGCTGTTCGATCGGACTGCCTAACCGATCGACCAGCCCCACTCCACTCCTTTCCACTTTGGGTAACCCTATAAATACCCCATGTCACCATCATACTTTCCACTTTTGGCAACTGACGTCCGACCAGCGCTCTAACCTTGCTTTTTTCCGATTTCTCTCAATTCCGGTAAGATCTCATCCTAAATCTTGTACTTCCTTAATCTACACGCACTCCTACAACTTTCTATCTTTTGAATCTTAACTTTTAACTGTGAAATCATCAAGATTCAAGGTGTTCTAGGATGACGTCATCAAGAGTTCTTGAAGAACTTCATGTTTTGGCCTCAATCCACCAAGAACAACTTAGATCTAACTGATTTCCACATAAACAAACAAAGATCTTTCATAAGATCTAAACATATTCACAATGAAAAGGATTGAAAGATGGTCTTCCAACTTTCTTTCAACTCTTTTACACTCAATGCATTCAAAACCGATAGAATCGGAGCTTGTGCCGACTTACTACTCATTCCGGTGGTTGTGTTGGTTCAAGATCTGGATTCTATCCACGAGATTACCGATTTCGGGTTAAACATGGAACACCGTCTTGAACAGTTAACTGGTCGGATTTGGGTGATTCCTGTCCGATCAGGGGTACCAAGTATTGACAAGGTTTCTGTTGCTTAATACATAATCAAAACGTCTCGATAAAACGACAAACAAGCAAAACAACCAAGTGTAAGACGAACAGGACGACCCGGACGGGGTGCCGTCCGATCGGACTACCGAACGACTTGCTCCTTGGCCCCACCTTAATTTTCAAATCAACTCTCAAGAGTTTTGGAACACCGAACGGATTGTCGTCCGATCGAGCTACCACTCGATCGACCGACCATCCGACTGTGTGATGTTTTGAAACTTCAACACTTAAACAATTTTCAACATGTTCAATGCACAAAGGATGCCACCCGATCGAACAACCGTCCGATCGAGTGCCAACCTGCTGTGAACTTGTTCCCTCTAAAAAGTGTCCAACCTATCGGACTGTCGCCCGATCGAACGGTCGTTCGATCGACCGACCTGACACGTAGAGATACTTCAATGTTTCAAAATGCTACAACAAAAACTTCAAAAGTCAAGCCATCATACACAAACACATCCTTCTCAAAGGAAGAAACAATCCACTCGAAAGGTCACCCGACCGGATGACCATCCGAGCGGACTGTCAACCGAACGACCTGCCGTCCGATCGGACTACCATCCGATCGAACTGCTGATCGACCCCACCTTGACTTGTTCCGTTTTACGCATCGCTTATCGTTATGCTATCAATCTGTTTAGGCTAACCCTACTCTCTAGCGCTCCCTTCAATCCATCAACCGCTGTGAGTATACTCGATCCCTTTTTGGTTTATGCACTTTTGGGTGTTACATACGTCACTTATTCTAAATCACATCGAACACACTACGCAATACTTTTAACACTAACCGTTACCGCATGTTATACGTGACTTAATGAATGCTTGTTTGTTATGTTTACACATGGATGTTGTTTACCTGCCTTAGCAATGATAGTACTATTAGTTTGGACTCAGCACCCGTTCACTCGGGGGTTGTTAAGGACAATTACCTACATGGCTCACGGTGGTGAGTATGTATCGCGAACTGCCTTGGGCAGTCAACCCGCAGTCATTGGTATCTAGGGCTGTTCACGAGCCGAGCCGAACCGAGCGGACCTTTGCTCGTGCTTGGCTCGTTTGCAAACCGAACCGAGCGGAGCGGCTCATTTAAAACCGAGCCTTAAATCAATCGAGCATTTTTCGAGCAATAAAAATTCCGAGCGAGCGTCGAGCGAAATTCGAGCGATTTGGACAACCGTGTCACACGATTTAAATTTGCTAAGAGATATAGTGACAATGTTGGGTCTCATGTTTTTATGTCTTTAAAAATATACACATTTAATGACACAATACTTTTTCTTATTAGTAACAATGTTGTGGCCGACGAGGCGATGATCATATTGCACGAACAATTACGTTGAGAGCAGCAGACGATCGACTTAGGGTAACGACATGAAACATTGAGGCGATGAACAAACTATCTTTTATCGGTTTAGGGTTTAGCTGTTAGTTTTAATATTAATTTTTTATTGGCGTGGTTGGGCTAGTATGTATAGATATAGTTGTAAGTTTGTATATAGTTGACCACAATCTAATAGAGTGGTACATATAAAACTATAAATTTAATTTATATTTAAGTATATATGTATGTGTAAGTGTGTATATATATATAGGTGTGTGTATTATGTATAATTTATATTTGTGTGTATATATATATGTGTGTATATACATGTTTATATACGTATGTGTATAGGTATATGTATATGTATACTAATTAAAATAATAATTCGAGCCGAACCGAGCCGAGCGGACCTTTGCTCATGCTTGGCTCGTTTACAAACCGAACCGAGCAGAGCGGCTCGTTTACAACCGAGCGTCAAATCGAACGAGCATTTTCCGAGCAGTTTCCGAACGAGCGGCGAGCGAGCGGCGAGCGATTTGAACGGCCCTATTGGTATCGATAGTTTCATGTCGATAACTAACATGCCTCCTTTCACTATGTGTACGTGCTGGTTATGCGTAATCAATTCCGAACTCTATTATATCTATTAAACTTGTATGCTCACCTTTACACTATGTGTTTTGACTTTTACTTTAACGTATGTGACAGGTGCTTAGGATGCTTATTTGCTTTCTTTGCTGTGAAATCGAGGCTAGGAAAAGACCTAGGTCAACAATAAACAATTGTTTGTAATAAAAAAAAATCTGAGTTGTCGGAACAGAACAATTTGACTAGATCTTTTCTGTAATAATTGTATTATCTTATATGACATGGTATGGGACATGTTGCTTTAAATATTTAGTAAATATAGTTGTTATGTAAACTTGTGGACAATCTATTTCGCTCAGTGCCGCACCCCGATGATTCCGCTATCGGTTGGGGTGTGACAAAAGCGCCCACATGTCTTTGTTGCTCGGAGGAGTATTGCATATGTCTAGTTTGATTCTTGGTTTAAAAGTTAAAAACATGTCATATGTGTTTCTTGGTTCTACACTTTTTCTTAAACAAATTTCCCATATCAATTTGGTATGAAATCGAGCTAAATCGTTTTTTTTTTTTTTTCTTCATATAACTGGCTATTTTCCATATTTGCAAAGCGGCATCTTTTTACATTATATCATCAATTTTGAAAATGGAGGTTTGTACTAGTTTTACGATCTGATTTGAACAAAAACTAAACATAACACATCGTAGCTGATTTTTTTGGGTTCTTTTTTTATACTCGTCCGGGGTCTAGTTTTGAGACCAATATCACCCGTACCAACATAGGTTTGGCCTAATAGTATTTAAGATGTTCATTAGACATTAGCATTCAACTCATGACAAATATGCAAGTATTTAGTATTTACTATTTAAATGAAGGTAAACTGATTTCTGTGAATTTAATAGATAGATTAGTTATATCAAATAAATTGTTTAATTATTTTAGTACTTGGTATTTTGATTATAGGGCCAAAAAAATAAAATAAACAGAACCTGAAGGGGTATGGTTCCAAATCTTGCACTAACATTAAAAGTAACTCAAGTCGCGCGCAGGACCACACCCAAAGTAAACCAAATTTGGCAACTCTGTCTACAAAGGTGTCGATTTCCCTGAACCTGCGCCGACTGCAAAGGAGTACCATAAGTTGCGCGCGAGGTCAGGAACAAGACAAAATCATTTCTAACACTTAGTTCATTTGACATAAGTTACGCCGACTACACAGGTTTACCCCGAATTGCGTGCGGGGACAAGAAGCGTAAGACAACATCGGACAGTACAGAAAGTAGGAACGGCAGAGCAGTGGACCAATAGGCACTCAACAGGCTGTAATCTATCGTGCTGCACGACGAGTAATCGTGCAGGAGACAAGAAGTACACAAGGACACATACGTGGCATCAATCAGCGTGCGCCGATCACTGCTCCATGATCTCCACCTAACTACTGATGACGGACCAGACAATAAGGATAACCGTTAGGACACGTGGATCCATTCAACGTGCGCCACTACGCCCTCGCCTAGATTCACTAACGGTTGTGACAGGGGAGGCAAAACGGATATTCCTTGTTGTCGACCTCAGGCCCAAGGCCCATCAGCCCATCTTCTTCACAATTCACCTCGACTATAAATAGAGAACTTCACTTCCAGGTTTTAGGATCTTGCTCTCTCGCTTAATACACACACTTTTATCCTCAAAGCAAGTTCTTATTCTCACGCCGGATAGTGGTTACAAGGAGAACACCCCCTATTCTCCTGCTTATAACGAGCTTCACGGTGTGTTGATTGTTTTGCAGGATCATTAGCGTCTGTTATCGTGCTCATAAAAAGATTAACCTTATTTGGACGAGACACTAACCATAAACTAATCACTAGATTAACTTGGTGTTTCTTTATAACTTTAACAATCCAAACTTTGGTATTGTGAAACTCCTTTTAATGAGCATGTGATCATTTTACATATTGTTAAGTCTTTTGATTATTATAGATATCTTTTAGGTCATGGGGTGTGCTTTAACATCTAGGGTGTTAACGATGACATGACATGTTAAACGACGACATGACATGTTAAACGACATTGCGAACCACCCCCTTTTTGTGTTAAGGGATGTTAAAGGGATTATATGTTAACATGTTAACATGATGTTAAGAGATTGTTTTAATTTGTTTTCTTTTTTTACATCCAAATTATTAAAAGTTTTTACACTCAAATCATTAAAAGAATAAAGTTAAGATAATTAAACCATTTCCTTGATGTGAGGTAAAATGAAATAGAGAAAAGTAAGTGATGTGACACCTAGGTAGTGTTAAAAAGAGTTAAAATATACCCCAAGACCTTAGGGTGAGAGAGGGGCACTCCCCTCTTATAGATAGATATTAATTGAACCTGAGATTAGAAACAAGTATTTTTTTTTTTTTTTTGAACGGCAAATTTGGATCACTGACGGACCACTGGAGTATCATCGTGCCACCAGCAGAACCACCCGATCATATCCATCCCCACTAGGCAATAATGCCTATACACCAATTCAGGAGGAAACCCAATAAATCTGGGAAAACCCCCTTTGTGGGAATCGAACCCATGACCTAATGGTCATAAGCCTTATCTCACCACCAAGATACCACTAGACTATAATGCCATGGGTAGAAACAAGTATTTAATAACTGTTTTAGTCGGTATTTAATTAATAAATAAAATTTAATTAATAAAAAGAAGACACGAAAAAAACAGAACCTGCTTTACATATATATCATAAAAAAGGGTGTCTTTCATCCTTCTTTGGAAACAAGTTTGATATCTATGCTTACCTTTGTCTATATCACAAGTGATGCCATCTTTAAACCATCGGTTTCGATCACTAAAAGATTTTTGTTTATGATTAATTAAACACTAGTTTGATATTTGTTATTCTTTTAAAAGGAATATATACGTTTATGATACTGTATAATTAAATAGTATATTGTTCTAAAAATTATAATTTAATAGTAAAATTAAATGAAGATGAATTTTAATCCTTTATCAAACATGCATCTCTGGTCATTTTGGTTTTTCTATGTTGAATCCGCCGCAAGCATATCGAATGTAACCCAATTAAAATATTATAAAATAGAAAATCAACGGATTAGTAATTTGTCGAATGTGTTGTATACCTACTATTTTGTCATATGAATATGGCAATCATGTATCAATCTTTCATTGACATGGATTCAAGCCATAGATTACAACCAGTAAAATTACTCGCACGTTACGGTGGGAATTCAGTCAACCACAATTCGGTTTATTACAGCATCAATACGATACCGACACTCAGCATAACAACTGAAATAGAAAATCCAGAAAATAAAGTCAACAGAAACTTTAACTGAAGTTTAGAGGTTGTTTGATAACTTTATTAAAATTTAGGGTGTATGAACATAAATTAGTGAAAGGAAAAAAAAAGTAAAATAAGTAAAGTATAGAGGACATAAGTAAAAGTTTATTAAATGACAAAAAAAAAAAAAAAAAAAAAAAAAAAAAAAAAAACCTATTCATTAAACAACACTTTTTGATATATAGTGGTTAAAAGCTAATAGTTAATATAGTATGCTTGTTTGCTAATTAGGTCATGGGATTTTAACGTCAGTAAAACATATTATTTCAACCATTACATAAAGTGATCGTAATGTATTTGAGTTGAGATTTGTTAATGAGGAAGATAATCCAAACATATGGAACGACTTTAGTAACACAGGATTATTCGTTTCTCATTGTTGACTTGTAATATATGGGCCTAGTAATCATGTGGCCAGTGTTATGTAACATGTTTTAACTCTTTCTTTAAAAACAAAGAACAAGACTGATGTATCGTCGTAGTTGTAGGCAGTGCGAAACTTGAGATCTCCTCATTAATGCCCGTAAGAGGCTACAATGGCGATACGCGATTCTAGCGACCAGGGACGAAACTCCCAGCGACGGTTGCGTCTATGTTTTGCGATGTCGGTGAACTCACAGAGAAAAGAAAAAAAATGAATAGAGCGAGAGGTTCAGTGAATTCCTAATTTGAATTTAGTAATTTGATTGAGTTAATGAAATATAATTATTTGTTTAATAATGGCAATTAATCTAGCAATTATCATTCTCGGTTTCTAAAGTTAACTCGTGATAAACAACGGAAATGATTTTAAATGTTATCGGTTATATTTTATCAAATTGAATTAACAAGTGTTGTTTTAATTTCTAATGTCATTTTCACCCCCTATAATATTTGTCATCTAACCATTCAACCCCCTTTATTATGTTTAGAATTCAAGATATACACTAAACTTCATTAAATTTTAATACTACTTCACTATTATATAGATATATAGATATAGTTAATAGTATAATTACTATATTAAGTGTTTTCTTGTGAGAACGGCCTTAAATAAACACATGAACTAAACTAATATACACTGTAGTAAATGTTAGTTAGGGAGTTGTTTTGGTTTAATGTAGTTAAATCTATTATATTATGACATCTACATCTAAGAATCTATTTTGTTTCACCATTAAATTATTCTAGAAAAAACAAAATCATAATAATTAAAAAGTTATAAAATACGAATAATTGTGAAATCCTGAATTCAAATACAGCACACCCTTTATTTTTTGAATTATGACCATAACGAAAAAGGTGTGGGTTCTGAGATTCTCTGTACAAGTCTTGCCAATTTGCCATTTCTTGTCCAATAAAAGTGAAACCACATGACCTAACATAAAATTACCATTTAGGTCTTCCAAACTAAATATAATTATTTTCCTAAGATTTTTGTTCAGATAATATACTACAGAAAGTTTCTTCCCCGAGTCATACTTTTTTAAGCCTGTAAATTGAGCAGATCTTGTCGAATACAGTTGAAATGGGTTTGGTTCGAACTAGTTGTGGGAAAAATGTCGGGTTTAAGAAAAACATTAATCTGGTTTGGGTTAAAATGGTTCAGACAAAAAGCAACCGAATTGAAATAAATCATTCTAGAAAAAAAGTATAAAAATTGGTTCACATGTTATATTTATTTTTATGGCAGCTAGTGTTGTAGCCAATACAACGAAGGTGGAAGGGAGTGTGGCGGCGATGAAGGCGGTGAGGACAATAATGTTAGCATGTCAGGGGTGGTGATGGTGCGGACAATAGTGGAGGTGGTTGGGAAAACTATGAACCTAGGACTAGTAAGGGGTGATTGTGGCGATGTGACCGGTAGACTACAAGGAGTCATAAGCGTGATTGTGGACAGGGCCGGCCCTGAGAATTCATGTACCCTGTCCGAGCTCGAAAAAACGTGCCCTTAGGTCTTAACTAAATAAAAAATTTTAACTAGTTTTTCATACAACTTTGAACCGTTAACAAAAATATAGCATTCGATAAACAATGCCATTAACAAAAGACAAAATATAATATTCGAATAAATTAACTGAAATCGACATAACTTAACTGAATAAATGAATTCGACATAATAACTGAAATCGAAAATCAATCCTAAATCATAAGTTAAGTGATTTCGACCTAAGTTAACTGAATTCGACATAATAACTGAAATCGTAAACCAATCCTAAATCATAAGTAAACTGAATTCGACAATTGATTTTTAGTTGTTTACCTGTGAACTGATCCGACTCGGACAATCAGTGATTGAAGGCTGTGCTGTGACTATGAAATCGAAGGCCTGCTGGCTGTGTCTCTGATCGAACAACACCTAAAAAATTGCAGAATGATGATGAATGATGATCGAATCGAAGGCCTGCAGTGCGACGTTTCTGTTCCTATATTCCTGTTCCTGTGCGACGTTTCTGTTCCCAGTCCCGGATGAAAGATTGCCGCCCAGAATTCTTTTTTTATTAGTTTTTAGAAAATATTTGGGTATTGGGCTCACTAACCTAATGGGCTAAATAGTTTAAACAATATGATTTTTTTAAGTGGGCCTATGTTAATATTTTTTTTTATACCCTATTAAAAATATTTTTTTACATATATCATATCGGATTTTTTTTTTAAAAATTACGTGCCCTACGAAATCACGGGCCATGTTCGGTTGTCCTCCCCGCCCTTCTTCAGGGCCGGCTCTGATTGTGGCGATGATGACCATGTGAGCTTTGCCCTTCACATAAAAAAAAGACATGGGGTGGTGTTCGGACGTGAAGAGACTTTGAATTTTTTTTTTCAAGTTTTAAAGAAATAAAGAGGCAACACACCGATGGAGATCTCCACCTCAAAAGGGGCAACACCCGCTCAACGCCTTAAGCGGGGCGTTGTCGGGGAGTGGAGGGGCGCCAACCTCCCCTCCCAACACCATAAAAGTAATCTTTCTATACTAATAAATTAAAATCTTTTTTAGAGACGGTCGCTTTCTGGTGTTTTCTCATCTTATTTTCCTATTTAGCTCTCATATTAAATAATAATAATTTAAACAAAATATTAGATAAGAATAAATAGTTAGATAAGGATAAAAGTTTGTTTTTATTATAATCAGATTGAATAATAACAATAATATTTTTAAACAAAAAATTAGATAAGGAAATACACGTTTGTTTTTATTATGATCATAGTAAATAATAACAATAATTTTAAACAAAAAGTTAGATAAAGAATAAATATTTGTTTTTCTATAAATAATTCTAAACAAAAATTTAGATAAGAATAATTGTTTGTTTTTATTATGAGTAGATATATATATTTTGGAGTTCGGTGATTGAAATTATGGTAAATTAGGAATTAGATGTTCTCGTTTGATATATGCTTAATAATTGTATTATTTTTTTCACCAGATTAAATAATTATTCTAGATCGGGCATATGCTTCTATCAAATAGTAAGTGATTTTAGACGCATCACTATAATGGTAGGCGTATTGTTATAACTGGTTTAAATTCATCATTTATCGCACATTGCATCAACATGTAGAAAGAACACCATTTTTAAATATAACAATTCTATACTCCATTCAAAGGGAATTTAATTCTCGATTTTATGGTATATATCATAAAAATGTTAAACCAATGGGGTGGTGGTCCATTGGCAAAGGCAAAGTCTTTAAACACCTTGGGAGAGGGAGGTCTTGGGTTCAAGTTCCATAAGCGTCATGGAACAAAAGAAATTTGCCGTTAAAAAATCATAAAAATGATGAAATATATTAAAACGTGGGGATGATCTCCACCTTCTTATACCATAAACTATCTTGAATATAATTTAAGACGAGTGTTTAATGAATGAACTAAACAAATAAGTACGAAGGTGCATAAAACTAACTAAAATAATTGTATCTCATAATTTGAATGTATCATAAAAACGAGATTCAATCCCATATAATACATGTGTTTTTAACATAATAATAAATAAAAAACAAAGTAAAATGTTATAATAAGTAAATAGTAGATCAAAGTTCATTTTAAAAGATAAATCTTGACGATTGTATGTGTTAACATATGACATTATATTTTATTCAAAACGTGCAATATACGAGTTTTTTTTAAATAAATATATAACTTTATTATTATTTATTATATAAAATTACATTTATGCAAAATAAAAAAACGATGTGAAATGTTATAACAAGTAATAATACATCAATGTTTATTTTTAAAAGATAAATCTTGAGGACTATTAGTGTTAAAATATGAAAAAATTATTTTATTCAACACGTGCAATATACAAGTTTTTTTAAAGATATATATTTTTTATTATTTATTATATAAAACTACATCTGTGCAATCCGTGTAATACACGGATTCTAACCTAATATATTTAGGAAAAATTACAAGTTTTGTCCTTTATCTTTATACCACTTTTCAGACGGTGTCCTTTTTAACGAATGTTGGCAGGCGGTGTCCTTTACTAGGTATTTTGTTGCAAGTTTAGTCCTTTACATCAAACTCAGTTAAAAAACCATGTTAATTGTTGACAGGCGGTGTCCTTTACTAGGTATTTTGTTGCAAATTTAGTCCTTTACCTAGGTATTTTGTTGCAAGTTTAGTCCTTTACACCCAACAATTAACAGGGTTTTTTAACTGGGTTGGGTGTAAAGGACTAAACTTGCAACAAAATACCTAGTAAAGGACACCGCCTGTCAACATTCGTTAAAAAGGACACCGCTTGAAAATTGGTATAAAGATAAAGGACAAAATTTGTAATTTTTCCATATATTTATATATTAATCCGTTGTTTAATGAGCAGATCTATATTAACGTATTGTATAATTTTTGTAAACCTGAAAAAAAATGTAAATTTTATTTTATCAAATCAATATCTATATGTGGACATAAACTGATATAAAAAATAGTCATACAAACACCAATGTGATCTATGATCTAGATGATATAAAAAATAGTCATACAAACACCAATGTTATCTATGATCTAGATAACGACTACAGAGATAAAGTTATATAAAAACAAACTGAGATATTTTAGTTCTTCAACACATCCATCCTGTCAAAAAAAAAAAAAAAAAAAAAAAAAAAAAAAAAACACACACACACACAAAAACAATAACATAAATAAATAAAAACCACCGTCAAATTATATTATTCAACTCTATAATTAAGGAATCTTTACATTACACAACGTATTTTTTTTCTTCTCACGGCTCAAAGCTCTATATAATAAAAAAAAAACCGGCCCGATCCGACACACGTGATACCATTTCACCACAGTTCTCAAGCAACCAAACACCCCCCCTCAAATCAATTCTCCCCCCTTTCTTCCTTCCCCATGGCTGCTATTCTATCAATCAACTCTGCTAAACCCATTTCATGTTGGATCTCCATTCTACTATTCCTCAATTTCACCTTATTATCTACATCATACTTGCTAGTTCACCATCTCAACAACAATGACCACAACTATCACCACTCACGACCAACCCTACATTCCAATAACTCCCGCTGCTCTCTCTTCATGGGCACTTGGGTCCACGACGATTCCTACCCGGTCTACCAGTCCTCCGCTTGCCCCGTTATCGATCCCGATTTTAATTGCCAAATGTACGGCCGACCCGACTCCGATTACCTCAAGTACCGCTGGCAACCCGCCAATTGTAACCTCCCCAGGTCAGTTACTTTTTATATCTTCTACTTCAACCTCTTGGGTCTCCGGTTGGCTACTGATTAGCGATTAATCCCGATTTAAACACGTAGGATTAATCCCGATTTTTACGACACTGGTCGGTTATTAAATATCTTAAGATGTGGTTGAGGATTGTACTGTGTGCATTAATTGTTGTACAATTGTGGGTTTGACTAGGTTCAACGGGCTCGAGTTTTTGGAAAAAATGAAAGGGAAAACAATAATGTTTGTGGGAGACTCGTTAGGGAGGAACCAATGGGAGTCGTTGATTTGTCTGACGTGGTCATCGGTGCCACGTGTCGCCACACAGGTGATGAGAGGATATCCGCTTTCTACATTTAAGTTTTTGGTAAGTGATTGATTATTCTCATCTCAGCCGTTGGATCATCATCAATTATTGTAAAGTTAACGCGTTTGAAATGTTTCAACGGACAGGATTACGATGTAACATTGTCGTATTACAAAGCACAGTATTTGGTGGATATTGATTCTGTGGGTGGTCGTAGGGTGCTTAAACTTGAGGACATTTCCGAAAACGCCCGTGCATGGACGGGCGTTGATGTTCTCATGTTTAACACCGGTCACTGGTGGAGCCACACGGGCGCCACCCAAGGGTTAGTATCGTAATTTTATACCATTTGATGTTTTGATTAGAATTTTAGAAGTTGTTTTGAGTGTTTGATTAGAATATTTACGGTGTAGGTGGGACGTGATGGAATCCGGTGGGTCGCTGTACCAGGATATGGACCGTATGGTTGCGATGGAAACGGCTGTAAGGACGTGGGGCCGGTGGGTTGATTCGAATATTGACACTAGTAAAACACGAGTTTTTTTCCAGTCGTTCTCGCCTACTCATTACATGTATGCACCCTCGTTACTCGACTTGCTTTAATCTATTGTGTCACATGGTATCATGGGATGTTTAGATCTGTGTTTTGATAACTGTTATCATGTGATGTTTGGATGGATATATCATGTGATGTCTAGATGGATATATCATGTTGTGTCTGGGTTTATGTTTAGCAGCTGTATGACGAACTGAGTCGACTCGGAGCTTGACTCGGTTAACTTAGAACCCCATTTTCTGCTTATGATTGTTAGTAATGTAGTTTTAACCATTTGCAGCCCATCAGAATGGAGTGGATCGGCCAACACGAAGAACTGCTACGGCGAGACGGCACCAGTGAGCGCATCGGTATTCTCAGGGGTGTACCCGAACGAGATGAAGGTGGTGGACGCCGTGCTAAAAGAAATGCAAACCCCGGTTTACTTGCTTGACATCACAACTCTATCGGCGATGAGAAAAGATGCGCACCCGTCAATCTACAGCGGGGACACGAGCACTGGTCAAAAGTCCAACCCCAACGGCACCCCTGACTGCACCCATTGGTGTCTTCCCGGGTTACCCGATACGTGGAACCAACTCTTCTACACCGCCTTGTTCTTTTAGGACCGACCCATTTTTGGTATTTTCAGTCTAGGTACCAATTTAGAATCGAAAACAAATTTGAAATATTGAGATAAGTTATTTATTGTTTACTAGGTTATTACCCGTGTGACACACGGATTGAACGGTAAAAAAAGAAAACGCATATAAATTTATATTCAAAACAGTGTAAATAAGTTAAAAACAAAAGTTTCCTTAACAAATAAAATATGGGCATTTTAATTTATTAATCAGCCTTGGACAAGTAGTAACAACTTGCATTATTGACTTTTAAACAAAATAATAACTTGCATTTTTGACTTTTAATCAGCCTTTAGCATCAAATGACAAGTAGCATGTGGTATTTCTAGTGTTTATAATTAAGATGTCATGTGGGATTACATTATATCTAGTATCTACAAAATTGAATGTGCCGCCAGTTTAGAATCATACACGAAGACCTGACTTTTTACTGCTGAAAATAAAATTCACTCTTTGTTATTCTCTAAGCGTTCCGTTGTAACAAAAAACCGATCACACACTATTTGTTGCAAGCATGCTTACAGGGAAGGAGCAGGTTATGTCAGAACCATAAAAATGGAATTCGGCTCCCATATCAAGTATTGCCATGTCTCCATCTCATAATGTCTGCATAAAATGGATACACGGCATCTGAACGTTGTTCTATGATGAGAAATAAAAGGGAACAAATGAATGCCATATTGAAAATAAAAGGCTGTAATATATGGAGCATACAAGCCAAGGAAAATATAAAGTGTTTAGAAGTTTGGTTGAATACAAAATGGGGTGGAACAATTCTAAAGCACTTGCAAGTTTTACTATTCTGACTATTCTAAAAACTACAGAAACAAAAACAAATTTTATAATGGAAGATCATTTAGTTAGATTCAAGTTGAGTCGAACCAGACAAGAAATGGGGATGTTATCTTGCACTAACCGAAAAGATACATTAAAAATAATTCAGCAGATAGGTTCTCGGGTCATAGGTTCAGTTACGCTTACTCTGGCTGCAAATAGGTGGACGTGGGGACTCGACGGACCACGTAGTCATCATGTGACCTCCTCATCTGTGGTGCTTGGCTCATAGACCTGGTGAGCCTCCGATGACTTGAAGCAGTGGGTCTTTGAAACGAAGGAACCCGACTATTGTCGCTATTCACACTCGTAGATTTGGCTTGCCTTGCAGAACCCCAGGAAAGATCTATATCACTCTGTCAATCATATAAACAATTTGATCAGCTATAAATAGTTAAAACATAGTAGTTTAACGAAACACACCCTAAGTTGTGATAAATTATAATACAAAAACAGAACTTTGAAAACATAAAATTGTTTGTGATCCACTGAAATTCTTTCTTGTGTAAGATTTATCTAAGCTACGATTAAAAGAAACATTTTTACAAATCAGCAATTCAAACTTGAGGAAGTGTTGGTTACCAAGTAGTTATCATGTAACCTCATCTGAGGTGCTTGGCTCATAGACCTGGTGAGCCTCTGATGGCTTAAAGCAGTCGGTCTCTGAAAAAAAGCAACTCGACTATTGCCATTATTTGTGCTCCTAGATTTGGGCTGACTTGCAAAACTCCAGGAAAGATCTATATCACTCTGTCAATCACATAAACAACTTAATCAGGCTATAAAAAGTAAAACAAAATAGTAAACCAATATATGAAGCCAACAAAAAGTAGAACAAAAGCAACCCGACTATTGCCATTATCTATAGAAGATCCATACCCACAAGCATAACAGAGTGTAGCAACACCACCGACTTTCATGGGCCACCCTCTCTTCCATTGAGCAGTAGTCGTAACCCCACACAATTCATTCATGCAAATCTTCACCGGCAACAACGACATTTCACCCCCAAATCTCTCTAATCAAACCCCTACACATGCAATCAAAAAACCCCAAATCAAAACCCTAACAAAAATCCCCAACTTCCTTCACAGTTACCGGATCACAACCCAACAATCAAACACTCCAACCCATCAAAATTCTAACTTTAAACAACACAAATCGAAGTATAGTTTACAAAACAGAGAAAAAATTAAAAAGATTAAAACCTTGTCGAGGTTAAGCCCCAATTCTGAATCCTTTGATTAAAAACACCCTGAGCCTGAATCTCGGCTTCGTTGCAACTGAAAAACCAAAAAAAAAAATCACGATTGAGATCAAAATCAATGAAAAGGAGATAGGGTTGGTAGAGAGAGAGAGACGGTGGTACGAAGGGCAGAATAATTTGTCTTCACGTGAAAGAAAGGTGTAGGAGCTCTCTACCATTGACACATAGGATTTTGTTGATGTGGCTAGTCTAAATTTTTGCCAAGTGTCACATGGTTAGTTATTTATTAGAGAAGATAGATTTAAGATGACCAATTGTACCATTGACAACCAAAGTTTTGTTTATACACAAAAACTTGACTGTTATGTTTTGGAACCGTTAATTTCTAGCTTCAAATCGAGTTCAGGTACCAACGTCCATTATCTATGTGGCACTTACTTCTGGACGGTGATTAACCTCATAGGCCGAATCATGAACTCCAAGAGCAGCTCTGCCTGAAGGGTCAAGATGGTTGGACCATGCAGCGTCCCATTCAATTGCTTTTGCAGTGCTGCAAGCCACACTCGCACCACCTGGCACGGTTAAGATCGCCGAATTCTAATGAAAAAGAAAGACTGGTCAGAACAATGATCCGAGGTGAAGTAACTGATGCAAAAACGACAATGAAGTAACCGATGCAAAACGGTTGACCTGAGGGAAAAACTGTTCAAAGGTCATCCGGTAGTAATATGCTTCTTTTGTTTGTGGTGTGTTGTGAGGGTAGATATGTGACGCGTTAAGCATCATTTTATCAGTCACCTGAATCCACAGTTTATTATATAAAGTAGTAGAGAGTATTGTTTGCTAGTAGAAACATAAAACTTCTTACATGAAGTTCCGCATGGTCTTTTAGTCCATCGATCCAGCTATACCCGACCCCATCACTAAACTGCTCTTTCTGCCTATACAAAATATGCTGCACAACAACAAATTCACTATCCATAACACGATAAATTTTCAGAATAATAAGACATTAATTATACCTTTGGTAAATACGGATGATCTTCATCGTCGAAAGCCTTTCGAAGAATCCACTTTTCTATGCGGTTTTTCTCCGTATCAATCTGTGAAAATTCACTTGGTAATAATGGGTCAACATTCATGTTTATATTGTAGTCAATATCTTTACCATTTTCATTTCGGGGTCGATACTCATAACCACATTGATGAACTCTTTATCTAGAAACGGGACTCGTGCTTCCACACCCCAAGCGGATGTCGACTTGTTAGCTCTCAAGCAGTCATACAGATGAATTGCTTTGATCTAAGACACTCGAAAACGGAACACATATTCATAGCTAAATCATCTAATATGTTTAATAGTCACTAAATGAGTATAAATTGAATACCTTGCGACAAGTTTCCCGGTGGAACTCTTCCTTGTTGGGTGCCTTATGGAAATACAAATACCCGCCAAATATCTCATCTGCACCCTCACCAGAGATCACCATTTTCACTCCAAGGGACTTGATCTTACGCGCCATTAGAAACATCGGGGTGCTAGCTCTAACCGTTGTCACGTCGTATGTTTCAATATGGTATATTACATCTTCTATTGCATCAATACCGTCCTGCCATATCGGATTTAATCAAATTTCAGCACTAGTCACTCAAATATATTTGTTATACAGATAGTATTAAATGCTTAAAACATTACTTGAACACTGAAGTGAAACTCATGATGAACCGTCCCCAAACAATCAGCTACCTCTGCTGCAGCCTTTAGGTCTGGTGAACCCTGTCCAACGAGCATGTCAGGAAAAGGGTTTGACGTTCGAACACAAGACCATCCCAGTGGACCATTTTTGGTCCTTTATGGCTCAAGACATAAAATTACCTCAAGACCAACCGAAAAAGAATGAAGTTGAGCTCCCCACAGCTTGGCGGCTTTTGTACCAGACAAATGACGAGCTGCGATCGATGCAACCAATGACGAATCTAACCCTCCGGATAGAAGAACTCCAAAGGGTACATCTGTCATGAGCCTTTTGATCACGGCCTACAATTTACACGATTATTACACTATAGTTCAAGGTGTATTTATTTATTTATTTATTTGTGAACAACTAGTAACAAAATGTAGAACACGCACGCTTTCTAACGCGTGTCTTAGAGCAATGGGATCATAAGGAGCAGATGGAATCGTCTCGTTGAACCATGGAGGGTTGTACCACCTCTTAAAACCGCCTGTTTTGCTCGAGAACAAGTGTCCTGGCGGAAACACTTCAAAATGCTCACATTCATCATTTAAACCTTTTAGCTCAGATGACACCCAAACCGAACCTACACAATAATAATAAAGTAATAAACAAACGATAATTAGTGTCACTGGAATCGGTTCCAGAACGTGCAAAAGCATCCAAGCATTACCGTCAAGTGCCCAACCGATGTAGAGGGGTGTGATCCCGATAGCATCACGAGCAGAAATGAAGCTGTTATCATGGGTGTCGAGTAACACGAAGGAAAACATCCCGTCCAACATGTTAACAAAGTTTTCTCCGTACTCCTCGTACTACAACGAGTGACATGATTTAATATAATCAATGAATTAATGTAATCGTAAAAGCTTCGAATTTATGTATATGATTTAATTAAGAACTCACAAGATGTGCAATAACTTCACAATCACTTCCAGTTTTAAATTTATGACGAGGCAAATGACTGCGTAGATCCTCATGGTTGTATATCTCACCATTCACCTGTAATTTTCAACGAATATCATGTTGTGAAAATTGGGTGATAAAAAATAATAATATCTTTATTATGTGGTGTTTTAGTGTGTTTGATATTATCTGAAATTATTAGAAAGAGTACGCGTTTTGTAACAACTTAGGCGAATCCTACGTCAATTATAGTCACGACTCGAGGGGTGGTGCTGGGTTTCTAACACCTTTTTCTTAACGGCAAATTTGGATCACTGGAGTATTATCATGCCATTAACAGAATCACCCGATCAATTCAGGAGTAAACCCAATAAATCTGAGAAAAATCAACTTGTGAAAATCGAACCTAGGACCTAATGGTCTCTAGGCCTTATCCCACCACTAAGATGCCACTAGATTATAATGTCATGGGCAATTCGAACACTATTTTTACACCCATTTATAGCCTAGTGGCATCTTGGGGTGGGATAAGACTTTGGGATCAATAGGTCCTCGGTTCGATTCCCACAAGGGGGTTTTTCCATATTTATTGGGTTTCCTCCTGAATTGATGTATAGGCATTATGCCTAGTGGAGATGGATATGATCGGGTGGTTTCGCTGATGACACGATGATACTCCAGTGATCCGTCAATGATCCAAATTTGTCGTTAAAAAAATGCTCACCAAGTATATTAAATATTTAAACTTATAAACATCTTCAACCAACTAGGGCTGTCCAAAAAGCTCGCAGCTCGCTCGGATTTAGCTCGGAAAAAGCTCGCTCGATATGGCTCGGTTTGAAAGTGAGCCGAGCGGCTCGGTTAGAAAGTGAGGCAGCTCAGCTCGGCTCGTAACGAGCCGAGTTGGCTCGGTTTGGCTCGCTTGGTAGCTCAGCTCGGCTTAGTTCGGATTATTTTCTTCATAATATATTATCTTTATATACATTATATATATTACAAAAAAAACTTGTTATTATTTATATATATTTAGGCTTGTAATTTGATATCCATGTCATATTTGAATCTTAATTACATTGCTAATGAACTAATATTGTATTTCCTTGAAATTGTATAACTTATTTTTCGCTGTTAAACATGATTTTAACTTATGTTTTTTTAAGTATTGAATAATATTTTAGGCTACTGAATTTTGAGAGTTATATATTATATTTTTCTTTATAAAATCGAGTCAAACCAAGCCGAGCCGAGCTCGAGCTTAGATTTTCAGCTCGGTTTCAAATCCGAGCCGAGCCAAGCCCGAGCTTACCCTGGCTCGACTCGGCTTGGCTCATGAACAGCCCTACAACCAACCTACATAGATAGTTTTAACACTTTTTTCCCTTTCCATCTAAAAAGTCTATAAAATATTACTTTAAATATTAATTAACATCTCATTCAACTTAGAAAAAAATTAATAATTTATATGGAGTAAAAGCCTGTAGATTATTAATTATAGGTAAGAAGTTATTTATCGTTCCAAACTTATTATAAATGAGTATATAAAGTGGATGAGTTACCGCTACAACTATAGTTTTATCTTCGTTATAGAGGGGTTGATCTCCGGAGGCAGGGTCAACAATGGCTAGCCGTTGATGAGCTATAAAGCAACCATCACGCTGATACAGCCCACTCCAATCCGGACCACGGTGCTTTAGCCTGCGAGACAGCTCAAGGACTCGAGCCCTTTTGGTCTGAGAATCGTCGGAGCAACCCAGCACTGCCAGTATTCCACACATAGTGTACCACTTCCTCAGCACAAAGTACAACCAACTTAAGTCAAGAATAGATATATATGAACTGGTTATATTATAATCACCGTCTCATTTGACAGTTGCCACCGATATATAACGCCACCTTTTTACGTGCTTAATTCACAAAACAAAAACAATTGTTGTGATGTGTGTATCTTTATTATGGGATGATAATATTTATATATTCATTTAGTGGTCGGTTCGGTTAGAGCCGACAATTGATGTTTGAGTTTTCAAATTTTTATATTCGATCACTTTGCTTATAAAATTGTTTTGTTTTGGTTATTTCAGTTAATCAGATTTGTATATAAAAAAACTGATTTTAATCTTTGTATATAAGAAAACTGATTTTAATAAATGGATTTACTTATATTGTTCTATTTTATTATAACTAAAACGAATAAGTGAGGACTAATATGTTATTTATGGAAAATTAAAACATTTTCTAATAACATATTATTAATAATCTAACCATTTATTTCATATTTCTATTGGAACCTTTTGTTTTAAGTTATTAATAGTTTAAAACCCCGTGTATTACACGGGTTGAATAAATAAATTTTAAATATCAAATAATAAAACATTATCTTTTTAAAAGCCTCCTTTATTGTACGGGTTGAATAAATGTAATTTTATATATTAAATAATAAAATAAGTTATATCTATAAGAACCATATGTAGTGTACGGGTTGAATAAATGTAATATTATATACGAAATAATTAAAAAAATTATATCTTTAAAACCATTGTATTACACGGATTGAATAAATGTAACATTGTTTACCAAATAATAAAAAAAAAAGTTATATTTTAAAAAACCCCCGTGTATTACATAGGTTGAATAAATATGATTTTATATACCAAATAATAGAAAAATATATTTAAAAAAACTAACGGGTTTTTTTTTTATATTTAAAGTAGGATAAGATTGAATATTGGTGCTGACCGATCGGACGACAATGTTGTCCGATCGGATAGCCCATCCGATCGGACGACACAAGGTCAATCTTAGGTCAACACTTTGACAAACCAATCCCGTATCCTAAGTTGCCTATAAATACCCCATTAGGGTATGTCATTTAGGACTTTTGCAACTTTGGCAACTCTTAGCTCTCTCTGTCTAGTCTGATCTTCTACTGGCACTTGTACTTTCATATCATCATAATAGAAAGTTCGGACCGTGTTTAAACGTTGAATACTTTGTCGTACTTCTGAGACTTGATACAAAGGATTACGCACTTTGATCAAGATCGGTTCATCTACGATTGCATCAATCAGATCCAGTACAAACCAGACATTTAAAGCAGGATAAGATTGAATATTAATCTTTATTTATTTAGTTAATATAAGATTGAAAAATCATATGATTGAATAGGTGGGAGGTTGTATTATGATAAATCGGTTGACCGTACTAAATGATAAAGATAATAGTGATTGTTGAACAAATTAATTAATCGAATTTAACAGAAACATTTGTAAATATCCAACTTTAACTTTGTGTCTAAAACTACTGAAACTCCAATCCAACAACTAAATAATCGTATTTGAATTTAAAGCTAGCACACTTCCCATCATCTACAAATAGCTACATCATATCATTCACCAGCACACATTTTTAAAAATGAAAACAACCATCTTATTCTCAGTACTTGCATTGATCATATTAGCAGCCAGTTCAGCTCCTGCTTCCGTCCTCGATGCCCATGGAAAAAGCCTCCGCGCAAAGGTCAAATACCTTGTTAAACCTGCCAATAAAGACGGTTATATTGGCGGATTCAATCTGGTGGAGGTCCTAACCAAGCATTGTCCAACTGTAGTTGGACAACTCCTAGGTAAGCAAAAGGGCCTGTGGTTGACTTTCACTGAACCCCATGGAACGCTTGATCCGTCTATCCACATATTTGATTGAATATTAGATTTGTATGAATTCTTATTAGATTTGATTGAATATTATCGATAATAAAATTTTTGTATTAGATTAGATTTTAGATTTGATTAAAAATTATTAATAATAAGAATTTGTATTAATTTAGATTAAATATTATTATTTTTAGTATTATATTAAATGAAAGAATAAAAAGTGTCACAAAACAGGTTTCTTTTATTATATAGTATAGATATTTGATTATTCGATTTTTTTCTTCTTCGTTAAATTAATAAAATGACTAGGATTTCTTCACTGCGCGTAGGAAGGGGAATCCATGTACGAACCAAACAATAAAGTCAAGTATGAAGCTGCAAAATATAAATGTGTAAAACAAAAAAAAAAAAGAAATAAAATGTAACAAACAAAAGAAAAATGGTGACCTGGTGTTTCAACCAGTCACACAGGAGATTACCAACCCGCAACCACCACCACCGTCACGCTTGGTTCTGGCCGTAAGGGTTCATTGACCAGGAAGGTGTTTTTAATATTATTTATTATAGCAACGAGGGTGACCCGGTTTTTAACAAATTAGAAACTTATTTAATTTTGGGAAAAAATATATTTTTGAGTACTAGGTCGGACCGTTTAAAAAAATATCACGTATTTAGTTTTTGTAACAAAAAGAACGAATGAAAGTTATAAAGGGAAAATAAAACTATTGAAGAATTAAATGTTTATATTATTTATAGGGTAAAGAGTTGATTTGAAACTTCAAAAATGACAAAAAAAAAAAAAAAGGGTTAGGGCTAAATGCATCTGCTCTTTAACTTTTTATAACCCCCCCCCCCTCCAAAATTATTAATTAATTTTAAATTTCTCAAATTTCACCCCTATTAAAATCCTAATTTTTAGTTATATATATAAATAATTGATAGCCATTCAACAACATCGAATGACTATATAAAAGTTCATGTTAGTTAAATATATATTATGTAAGTTATTATTGGTAATTTAAACTAGAAATGAGCAAATGGTTCAAAATTCCGAAATCAAACCGGTATCAAATTTACCGTACCCAATCATTTTCGGTACCAATTTTTTGGCGTTTATAGGACCGGTACTTTGGGTTTGATACCGGTATTTTATTTACTTTTACCTTCAAATATTTTATACCATACCAAGCATTTTTCGGTACCAATCTCCAATTTTGATGATTTTCATGATCGGTGTATTCGATATCGGTACCAAGCTCATCCCAATTTAAAGAGCTTACGTATTTGTATATGATTAATTAGAACTAGAATTAAATTTTAAATTATATCAAATCACATACAATACAATATACGTATAATACAATTTGGTAACGCAGCAAGCAGTAACGATGAATTGAAAGGTTTCTTGTTTTCCTGAAGTGATTTAAATCAAATAAATATGATGCAGTATAAATTGAAGTGATTTAGATAAAAAATTTCTTATGCAGATTAAATTTTGGTTATCAATCAAATAACAAGAGGCAGATTAATATAAATATCTCGTTTTCATGAAGGGACAATAGGTTTTGCCTATTTTTTTGCATCTTTTAAGAACTTAAAATAGATTCAATTTTAAAAAATACAAAACAAAAGGTTAAATTCAAAGAGAGGAGTATAACTAGTAAAAATTATAAAAAAAGAGTACACTCTTTAAAAAACAACACTCTGTAATTTACTAATGTAACGACTATCGTAAATTCGTGATGTGATTTAATATAACTTAGACCGTGGGGTGTGGGTTGGGGCGGGAGAAGTCAAGCAACACCGGTTCAGCTACACCGGGCCAGCGTGGGTTGTGGCATTACCCGCTGGCGTGAGGCGAGGGGGTGGGGGGATGACGTGGATGGCTGGGACTGGCCGGGCATATTTGACTCAGAAAAAGCCACGCCACCCCACAAAAAAAGTCACGCCACCCCACACCCAAAAAAAGCCACGTCCAGCCAAGGCACACCAAATAGAGCCCACCTCCGCCACATGTGAACCCAAACCCCCCCGCACCCTATAGTCTTACACATATAACTAGTCAACATGATGCTTTGGTTGTTGTTTTGCCTTTGAAAGCAGGCCCCTAATTCACTCTCTGGGCTTACGGTCCACAGCCCGTTAGGGTTGTTAAAATCGAAGCCGTCCATCTCTATATAAACCCATAGTAGTCGCAATAAACTTGAGCAGCATAACATAGCATCTCCATTCATTTAGGTATTATATTTTATCTTGAAATTTCCATCGATGATTATGATGTAAGGGGCTTCGCTATCTGGTCGGCGTGAATTTGTTCAGTTTCCGCCCGACTCGTTCCCTAGAAGCAACATTAATCGTGCTGCTCTATATTTTAATAGATATCTCTTTCGATTTTCGTTCGAGATCACTAGAGCAGCTACATTCATATACAATTTGATCTTGTTATAAAAGTTACTGGAGAGTGTTTGGTGATGATGAGCCAATACAGACCTGTAATGATTTGCGAGCATGATCGCAACTTATTATGAACATCTAAGGGACTGAGCCTTGTATCATTCTCCATCTAATATATATGTATATTCCTTACTATTAACTCTTGTCAAATGTTTTCAACTAGTTAGATTCTTTTGTGACCACAATGGATAGAAAATAATGTTTTCAACAGTATCGGTTTTAATAAAACCCAAGTCACAAACATAAAGATGTGAGACAAGCGCTGAAAAATCTCAAAAATAATTGAAGTCGATTCGTATTTAACTCCAAAAATTATAATATTGAATAATGAATACTGGTTTTGCAACTAACGCTCTTGGGACTGATTCGTTGGTTTGTTTATGTAAGAAATTACGCAAGCTATAAAAAAAGTTAGTTTACATTAGATTAATTTCACAATTTTTATCATATAACTTAAAACATAAATCGATGATATACCAAAACGACATTACTTCCAAAAACAGCAATAACAACATTGATGTTGTTTGGTTGGTTAGAGTTAGGCTTGATACGATACCACTGCTAAGTAACATAACCAAATTTCAAATACGTACTTCGATTTTTGTCTTGATAATTTTGTATAAATTTCATTGAAAACAGAGTTTATTTAAATTATAGTTTAGTGTCGTAAGTTATACGAGTGTCAATGTTTTACCGGAACCGTGACGAACCAAATCGATTCTGACTATACAACATAGGTACCGGTATTGGTGTTATCAAACCATTTTTTCATGTTCTATTTCAACTCTTTTACTATGAATAATATAATCTCTTAACAAAATTTATTCTTTTATTTAATTTGATTTTATTTTAATAACTTATTTTCGCTCACTTTTTTTGAAAACCCACATACACAGTTGTTTTCAGTTTTGTTACTTGGGATTCCAATATAAATTTTGTTGAAAACTAGTTGTAAAAGAGGTTACGGACAACATCAGTACCAGTATAGGTAATATTGATGTAAATCATGTGTTGATATCTTTATGGCCATATTATGACTATACTGTTACGTATAAAACCAATACCGACCGAGTTTCCGGTATGTAGCGCGAGTCACTAGTTAAAAATTAATTAAAACAAACCCAAGTGGAAAATCGTTTTTGTGAGAATGAGCAACGTCATGTGCGGTCACTAGATAAAAGGTTATTTGCTTAGGCAAGTACCCAAGGTTAAAACGTCATTAAGAGAGGAGGGAGTCGTACCATTTTCTCGAGAATTTTGTGTGTGCCACATAACCTTCTCCCCCATTTTCCCAGTTTCTTTAGATTCCCTCCTAACACTTTGCTCTCAAGGATATGGGCACCCTATCTTATTTCTTGGCAGGTCATGCTACGTTTTCTAATGATGTGTTATACCTTTCATAATAGCAGTATTTACTTGATTTGCTGCAATGTACGGGTCTTGCTGAGTGCCGTACTTTATCTACTCCCATTTCTTCTAGACGATAGCTCTCTCGACATACTATTATTCCATTGGTTGATCTTACTTTATATCTAAGTACCGTTGGTTCTGTTAACAATAAATAATTAATATCTTATATTATTGTATTTATTCATATTGATACCGTAGATATCTCATTCATTAATAGGTCAATTGTTTCTCCTCAATTGTTGTAACAGTTGTTAGGGCATGAATTTTATGCTAAGGATCATCTATCCTGAGACTGGGCATGGATCACGGATCCTTAATGGATGATGCAGAGAGTCTGAGGATCCAGAGTCTGAGGATCACGAGTCCGAGGATCCTTAACAGAACTTATGTTTTCTAACAATTGTCACGTTTTTAATGTTTTAATGCAGGTAATGGACGTAGTGGACCACTTCTTTGCTGGAATCTCGTGGAATATGCTTTTAGGCACGTGCATATTGAAGAAATAACCGTTAGTGGTGGTCATGGGTGGCTTCCACCTTTTTCGGGAAGTTAGTTAGTTGTTTTTTCTTATCTTTTTAAAGGGGAAACAAGCTCATTAGAGGCATAACTCGTGCACACCACAGAAAATACACACAATACACGAATTCTCTGCAAACACTTAGCAAAAGACACACACTTACTCTAGCAATTCAGTGTATTGAGCTTGTTTTCTTCCAAAGTTGTACAAGGATCACTATTGTTTTTGCAATACATTTGGTGATCGGTAGTTTCCATCACCCGAGGTTTTTTATGCCGGAGATCTTCTAAAGATCAAGGGCTTTTTCCTCGTATAAATCTCGGTGTTCATCGTTGATTTCATATACTTGTCGTTCATACAATTAACCAAGCATCATTCCTCACAAAATCAGATTTGGTTGCATTATCCTTGTGTGATTTTTGACCAAAACAGTTTGGCGCCCACCGTGGGGCAATTGGTGCTTCAATTCTGAGAAATTTTGTTCATTTCATTCATTTCGGTTCATTACCTTCAACCACATGGCTTCTCAGGGAAAACTTCTCCAAGTTCTATGTCGGCGGTCACTTTTTCACAGGGCATTCCGCCTTTGCATCATCTCCCCCTTTGCATTCCAGAAGAATGCTGAGAATTCTCCGAAAAAGACAACCCCTGTTTTCACAAAACCAGCTGTTGTTTCTTCCTCTACACTTACTAACAGTGATTTTTATGCTTTGATTGTGCAGATGAAGGATCACATGCAGCAGCAGGTCAAAACTAATGGAAGGATCCTTCGTGAAATTGATAAAATCAGCAGAGGATCACTCCCCTTTGATGTCGAGGTCGTTGAATTTCGACACTCCGGTCATAACTTCCCAGCACTTTGCAGCTCCAGATGTCCAATACCAGGGTGCATCGATAGGAATGCGTTCTGGATCATCGGTAATGTCTCAGGCTCGAGGATCCTCTTTCCAGCCTTCAGGATCCTCATTTCAGCATCCGGGATTCTTCACCAGTTTAGGAGAATGCATGGAGACGCAGCCAATTCAAGGATCCTCTCAGGTTCAAGGGTCCTCTCAGGTTCAAGGATCCTCGCAGGTTCAAGGATCCTCGCAGGTTTAAGGATCCTCTCAGGTTCAAGGATCCTCTTAGGTTCAAGGATCCTCTCAGGTTCAAGGATCCTCGCAGGTTCAAGGATCCTCTCAGGTTCAAGGATCCTCTCAGGTTCAAGGATCCTCGCAGGTTCAAGGATCCTCGCAGGTTCAAGGATCCTCTCAGGTTCAAGGATCCTCTCAGGTTCAAGGATCCTCGCAGGTTCAAGGATCCTCTCAGGTTCAAGGATCCTCATCTCAGGTTTCCGGATCCATGGATTATCCTCCAAGACCCCCATTCACAGCACATCAAGGATCCAACATCTTTCAGGATCAAGGATCCTTAGGGAGTCAACAACCCGGAAGTTCAGATGTTCATCAAGGAGACTTCATTCCAATGCAGACCATTGCTTCTTCTGGCCCTTCTGTCATACCAGAATCCCGTCAATATGGATTCACATATGGAATTCCAAACTTGAATCATTCAGGAGGTAACACTTTGAATAATTTTTGCAATGCTAACCATGGCTTTGTGCAGGATACAGGTATCAACCAAGCTATGGCTAAGGAATTGCAGAAACATAGGGATATAATATCCAACGTTCCAGGAGTGGTTAAGCCCATTCCTGAAATTCCTGATGAAAGCCACGAGATATCTCGTTTGGCACCACCTATTTGTGATGCAGAGATACCGAAGAGGTTTCAGACACCAAATCTGGTTGCTTGTGCAAGGGCTTTGGATCCACACTTACCGGATCAGCGTTAAAATGGCTGCTAAGTCTTCCTCCTTACTCTATTACTTCATTTGCTAATCTAGTTAATTTGTTTAATAGCCAATTCTCATGCAGTAGGAGATTTGAACGATTAACTAGTGATCTATATAGGGTAATACAAGGTCAAAATGAATCACTTAGAGATTACATAATTAAATTCAGTAAAGAATCCTTGGAAATCCCTAACTTAGATATTGCTACAGCTCTAGAAGCCTTTAAAATGGGTTTGCTTAGGGATTCAATGTTCTATGATGATCTTGTCATGACCCCTTGCAAGAACTTAGATGAGGAAAGAAACAGGGCCATTAGGTTCATCCGTTTAGAGGATGACACAAGGATCCACGAGAGATTGTCAGGATCCTCAAAGCAAGACAAATAAGGATCCTATCTCAAGGATAACTGATCCAAGCAATACTCCAAGCATGACAACCAGAATGTGCATGCTGTGCAACAAGAGGAAGATGATGAGGATTATCCTCCTATTTCTGAATATTGTTTTTCTGCTGATAATAATGGACTAATCCTTTCTATGCAGAGTTTAGGTGACAAGGTTAGGTGGCCAAGGAAGAATGACAAACCACCTGCCACCAAAGACGAATCGAAATGGTGTGCTTACCATGGGGATTCTGGTCATCTCACAGATGAGTGCATAGCATTAAGGAAGGAGATTGGTTATCTTTTGAGCAAAGGATACTTGAAGGAATTGCTTGGAAGGAAAAAGTCAAGGATCAAGGATCCTGAGAAAGTTCCTGAAAAAGCTCCTCCTCCACCATCCGATGCTCAAATCATCCATTTCATCTCCGGAGGTTCTCAGCAGCTAAGAGACGTGCAAAGGAAACAAAGATGGAGAATGGGGGCAGACCTGTTCGGACCTCCGTCCTTACCCAGCAGAAAGTGATATCATATGATGAGGATAACTGTGCGGACATTCAGGATCCTCATCACGACGGTGTAGTTATTACATTATTTATATCTAACCATTTTGTTCGCAGGATTCTCATTGAAGGGAAAAGCTCAGTGAACATAATCCAGTTGGATGTCCTCAATAGAATGGACATCCTTGAATCCGATATTGTCCAAAGATCATCTGTCCTTGTGGGATTCAGTGGAGAGACAAAGATTACATTGGGGAACACCAAACTTCCTATCTATATAGAGGGAGTGAATTATGTTAAAAAAAAAATTCTATGTTATTGATTGCTTATCTTGCTGTAATGTTATCTTTGGTAGGCCATGGATACACGATATGAAGGCAGTCCCCCTCAACATATCATCAATGTGTCAAGGTCCCAACTCTATGAGATATGGTGAAGATAGAAAGTGATCAGCAGGAGGCAAAGAACTGTTACACTTCTTCAATGAAGTCAGCCTCCAAGGAGCAAGACATCATGGAGACAAGAGAGCAAGACGTCAAGGATATTATGTTGAACCCAGAGGATCCTGAATCCAAAATTTTTATAGGATCCGGGATCCTAGACAGTATTGAGCAGGATTTAGTATCCTTCTTGGAAAGAAGAAAATCTACCTTCGCTTGGAAACATGAAGATATAACAGGAGAAAGTTTGCACTTGAAAGGAATGTCATTATCCAAGAAGAGGTAGACAAATTGCTCAAGGCAAGTCTGGGTGGACTGATAAGCATGAAGCTGCACTTAAGGTTCTTAAGGACTATCTATCCTCAGCACCAGCCTTGATGAAACCAGAAAATGGAGAATCGTTATCCTTATACTTAGCTATTTCAGCTAAAGCAGTAAGTGTGATCCTAGTTAAGGATCATGAAGGTTCTCAACATTCGGTATACTATGTGTTAGGGCTGGATTTTTATAATACATGATCCTTACATGTGATCCTAACCAGTGATCCTTGTTTCTTTGGCAGATAGTGATCCTCAGCAGAGTTCCAGGATCAGGATCACGGACCATCATAGGATCCTCATGCTAACAGTTGCTTTCATTAACTTTAATGTTGTTTTGCAGGAATGACTAGCAGGATCCGCTCTTAGCATCACAATCAAGGGACACGTCTTTACAATTTTGGCACACGCTCAATCAGAGATGAACGTTGCAAAGGATATGGAAACTTGGCATGATTTAAGGGCGACAATTTAGGCTAGATTTACTTTTATTTCTAAAGGGGTAATGAGCTGATTATTAGTCTTTTTACCTAAAATAGGCCACCTACACTTGTATATATAAATACTCTTCCCCATTCGGAAGACACACAACACAATTCTCACACGCTTAGACACACATTACGATAGTGATCCTTGTACTCAGCTCATTATCATCCGAAGTTTGTTTTGGTCAAAAATCACACAAGGATAATGTAACCAAACTTTATGTAAACGGGGTATGATGCTTGGTTAATTATGAAAGTAAAGGATCACTTCTGTGATAAAAGATGCAAAGACACGATGATTTATACGAGGAAAAAGCCCTTGATCAATGTATGATCTCCGGCATAAAAAACCTCGGGTGATGGCAACTACCGATCACCAACTTCAATATAGTAAAAATGTAGTTACAACTTTGGATGATAATGAGCTGAGTACAAGGATCACTATTGTCTGAGTGTGTGAGAGTTGCCGTATATGTTGTGTCGTATGTTGTGTGTTCTTCCGAATGAGGAAGAGTGGTACTTATACATGTGTAGGTGACCTATTTTAGGTAAAATGACTAAATATCAGCTCATTACCCCTTTAGAAATAAAGATAATCTAGCCTAAATTGCTGCCCTTAGATCAAGCCATGTTTCCATATCCGGCACAACGTTCATCTTCAATTCAGCTCTTGCCATATTTGTAAAAGCGCGTCCCTGGATCATGATATGTAGGGCATATCCTGCTAGATGTTCCTGCAAAATAATATTGCAGTAATCGAAAGTGACCGTTAGTATAAGGATCACCTCAATGTCCCGTGATCCTGATCCTGAGGTCCGGCTGAGGATCACTGCCTGCCAAAGAAATAAGGATCACTGGTTAGGATCACGTATAAGGATCATTCATAGTAAAAACCCAGCCCTAACAATTGCCCCCAAAATATAAGGAGTTAAATGTAAATAGATGAGTTATATTTTGTTTTGAGCTTATCTCTAACGGACGATTCCGATTTACTAGCCGTTGTACATGGACTAGCCGTTAGGATATTTACGTCACTGATGTGACAATCCCTGCGAATCATCATTATAAATAGGAGATAGGGTTAGGATCATTTTGTATTTAAATTCGAAGTATCTCCCTTTATAATCGTCACCGAAGGCTTGATCAGGTATCATTTTCTTCTTTCTCTTCTTTGCTCTGTTCTTTCTTACTTTTACCCTGTTTTCGTCTCGAACATGCTTCTTCGGAATTCACCGCACAAAGGCTCTAAGAAGGATAGTCCCTTGAAAAGCCAGGGGATTATCAAGGATTCTCCTATGGAGAGGTGCTGTTTTACCGATATCCAGATAGACAAGATTCGCCATTGCTTCCCGGTGAATGTTGTTTTTAAGTCTTTTGATCCTACTGCTTTGAGTGATTTTGTTTCGGACACTTGGGTGGCCTTTCCTGCTACTCCTTTCCTCATCGGGTATTCATATCCTTTTCCGACATTTACCCAATCCTTCTTTTCTCTTACCGGCATCTCATACATCCAAGCTATGCCGATGATCTGGAGGGTTCTATATACCTTCGAGAGGATCATCGAGCAAGAAGGGATTGATTTGGGGATGTCAGAGTTAGCTGAGCTCTATGATCTCACCACCTTTGGTTCTCACCGGTACTTGTTGAAACGGAAAGCTGGGGAGGATCATCCAATCTTCAAGGTTACCAAGAATGATACCAACTGGAAACGTCGATTTTTCTTTGTTAAGAGGGGTTCCATCCCGGATGGGAAGGATCTGCCCAAGGAATGGGCCACTCATGGTAGGGTAGAGGATCCTTGAAGGATCACTATCAGTCCTGTCTCTTATGATGAGGATCACTGATGTCTTTTCTTTTTTTGCAGCTATCTCTATTGCTCACTTAGAGTTGACCCCTGCTGCCAAAGAAAGAGTGTTAGCCTTCAAGAAGCTTAATCCTGAAGTCAGAAGCTTCCAAATCATTATCCAAGATTCTCAAGAGGTATCCTCTGCATCTGCCACAATGTCAAGTAAGTATCCTCATAGAAAATAAGTTTTATGTGAAAGTATTTAATTTAACAAGGGAACTTATCTTGTTTTTGAATTGTGTAGGTGCCGGAAAGTCTGCCAGGTCCGTTAAGTCTTCCTCCAAGTTTGGGATCAGTGACCTTGCCAACGTCACTTCCTCAAAGAAGAAAGCTCCCGCTGCCAGCCCTTCAGTCTCAGCTCCTAAAGCGTCCATTCGGGGCAAGGGAAAAAAGAGGAAAGCTTCTGATGAACTCCAAGGATTCCCTCTCCTTCGTCGGCAATTTCTTGATTATGTGAACAAGGTGAGGATCACTGCCCCTGTTGGTTATCTGTCTCTAGTATCCTTCTTGAGGATCACCTGATTCTGAGCTTGTCTTTTTTTGTTGCAGAAACTTGCTGAGATTGAAACTTATCTTGGCCACGTTGAAAATCAGGAGAGCCAGATTGCCGACCTTCAGCAAATGGGTGTATTAAAGGATCTTACGATAGCGGATCTTGAGAAGGAACTCCAAGCTACCAAAGATGAAGCTGCTCAAAGGCTGATTGACATGGATAATGAGAAGCAGGAGATCACCCAAGATGCCAAGGTCTCAGCGGCGATTGCTATGTACAAGATCCAACTTCAAATGGCTGAGGAGGCTCAGGATCCCACCTTTGACAAAAGCTCATGGGACGTTGAAGGTTGGAAGGCAAGGCTGGCGGACTTGGATGATGAGGAAGATGCTGAGGATGTCCCAAGGCTGGAGGGAGGTGATGCTGGCAAGGATCAAGGTGAAGATGCTGGTGGAGATGGAGCAGCGGAGAAGTAAGCTGCATGATTGGGCGATGATGGATATTGTTGACTAGGCCGGAGCCCAATTTTTTAGGTTTTTGGTAGTGGTTTGTGGTTGATGGTTTGTGAACAATTATGGTCTGTAACGTTAAACAATAGTTTCTTAGGGTTAAGGATCCTGGATCCTTTTAGACAATAGGTAGGGTTACAAAAGGTGGAGGGATCCTCTGTTTGGGGGATGAAGCCTTTGTGATCCTGCCGCTTTTATTTTCCTGCAAAGATGCTAAGACCGCATAGACAATGGACACCCTTTGCCAACCCATGTGGACGGGCCACGTTTTGCTGGTAGAAATGTGGGTTGGCAATTTTGACAATCTTTTGAAAGGGTTAATGATCCTTTAATAATATAACTTAACTTTTCTGGCTTATCTTGTATTGTTACCCTTCAATAATCCTTTTATTTCTCAATTGCTATATTTGTTAAAATAACGAGAGTTGAAAAAGTGTTTAATAAACTTAGGATATGATCCTAGATCAAATATCCTCATATTGAAATTATTCAAAGTATTTTAGTTCAAGGATCATAGGTTCGGTTGTCAAAGCATAAGGGTTGGTTAGGATAAAGAGTATAATCAAAAATAGTCAAGGATCATACCTTGGGACTAAGCCAATATAAAGGATAAGTTAGTAACTGGGGACAAGCCCAAAGGATAACTGAGAATGATCCCAAAGGATCACTGGGGACAAGCCCATAGGATAACTGGGGACAAGCCCAAAGGATAACTGGGGACAAGCCCAAAGGATAACTGGGGACAAGCCCAAAGGATAACTGGGGACAAGCCCAAAGGATAACTGGGGACAAGCCCAAAGGATCGTATGTAAACTGGAGTATGGCCCTTTCTGGCAACTATCCAAACTTAGTGACATGAAAATGTCAAAACCTTAGCTAACGTGAAAACGTTAGAAACCTTAGGAACGGATGTATGGTGCGTCCACCATTATACGTAGGATCCCAAGTATAGCCAGTACGATGAGGTCGCCAGCCCCGAAAATGGGTACTGATCCCAAAGACATGAACTATATCAGGATCATCGTGCGCTGCTGGCGGAAACTGGGGATAATCCCAAGGATAACTGGGGTTGTACCCAAGGATCTGTGGTGCTTTTGGAGATCTTTGACGATTTGCTGAAGATACCTGAACAGAATGAGGATCATCAATGGCACCGGGATCCTTCAAGGATACTCCAATGTAAGGATCACATGCATGAAGGATCATGTTCACGTGAAATATTTCTTTAAGTGAACAGCATTCCATGCTCTTGGCAACAAGTTCCCTTCCATGGTTAGCAGCCTGTATGCCCCCTTTCCTGCTTCGGCTTCAATTAAGTAGGGACCTTCCCATTTTGGTGCTAGCTTCCCGTCAGCAGGATTAATAGTATTTTGAAATGCTTTTCTTAATACCATATCTCCGACTTGGAACTTCCTTATCCTGACATTTTTGTTGTAGGCACCAGCCATTCTTTGTTGGTAGCTTGCCATCCTTATTCTGGCTAGATCCCTGATTTCCTCAATAGTATCCAAATCCTGAGCTAGAGTTGCAGCATTTTCTTCAGGATCACGAGCACTTGTTCTAGCAGTTGGGATCACCATTTCTGTTGGGATCACTGCTTCTGCCCCAAATACTAAAGAGAAAGGTGTTTGACCAGTGGCGTTTTTGGGAGTTGTCCTATCAGCCCATAGCACATAAGGCAATTCTTCTGCCCATTTCCCTTTCTTGGATCCTAGCTTTTTCTTCAGATTGTTGATGATGATCTTATTGGATGATTCTGCTTGACCATTGGCTTGTGGATGAACTGGTGTTGATGTTATCATCTTGATTCCCCAACTGTCACAAAAGTTAGTGGTTCTCCTTCCAATGAATTGAGAACCATTATCACATATAATTTCAGAGGGAATGCCAAATCTGGTTATAATGTTTCTTTTGATAAAGGATATAACTTCCTTCTCTCTGACTTGAGCAAAGGCTTCAGCTTCTATCCACTTGGAAAAATAGTCAGTCATGGCAAGCATAAATACTTTTCCACCAGGTGCTTTAGGAAGCTTGCCAACTATATCCATTCCCCATCTCATGAATGGCCAAGAGGATGGTATGGGGTGTAGTAATTCAGCTGGTTGGTGAAGGATATTGCTATGTCTTTGGCAAGGATCACATTTCTTAGCATACTCTATAGCATCCCTTTTCATGGTTGGCCAGTAGTATCCTGTTCTAAGGATCCTTGAGAATAATGCCCTGCCCCCAGTGTGGTTTCCACAATCTCCTTCGTGGAAGTCTCTCAACACTTCTTCAATTTCAGGATCCTCGATACATCTTAAATATGGTCCTGCAAGGGATCGTTTATACAGCATGTTATTTAAGATTGTAAATTGAGATACCTTGATCCTGAAAGCTCTAGGATTTTCTCCCATTGGGATCTCTCCATTTTGCAAGTATCTCATGATTGGTGAGATCCATGATCCTGAATAAGATTGGGCTTCTTCACTAGGGATCATTGCAGTATCCTCTTCTATTTCCATGGCCACCTGATTTTCAATAGCAGGAGCCAGGATATGGATGATAGGGATACTTATATCTTCTGGAATCTTCAAGGATGATCCTAAGTTGGCCAATGCATCGGCTTCCGTGTTCTCCTCCCTTGGTACCTGTGTTAAGCTAAAAGAAACAAAAGAGAGTGCCAATTCTTTGACTATCTCTAAATATTTGGTTAGTTTTTCACCTTTAACAGCATAGGATCCGTTAAAGTGATTGGTGATCAATAATGAATCTACATATACTTCGAGATATCTTACCCCCATATCCTTAGCAATTTGTAATCCAGCAATTAAGGCTTCATACTCAGCCTCATTGTTAGTTGCCTGGAACTCACAAGCTATGGAGTGGGGTATTATGTCCCCCTGTGGCGATTTTAGTAGGATCCCTAGCCCTGTGCCTTTGATATTTGAGGATCCGTCAGTGTGTAGTATCCAAGGATCCTTGGTCTCATCCAACTGCTGAACCTCCAATTCTGCTTCTTTTTGTAGATCACTACTGAAATCAGCCACAAAGTCAGCTAGTGCCTGAGATTTAATAGCTGTTCTTGGTTCGTATCTTATATCATGGGCACTAAGCTTTACTGCCCACTTAGCCATTCTCCCTGACATATCTGGTTTCCTGAGGACATTCTTAATTGGAAAATTAGTTCTAACAACAATAGTATGGGTTTCAAAATAATGTCTTAACTTAGTCGATGCCATGATTAATGCAAGGATAAGTTTTTCGAGGTGTGAGTACCTGGATTCGGCATCAAGTAGACTTTTACTTACATAGTAGATAGGATATTGTGTACCTTCGTGATCCTTAACAAGGACAGCACTTACAGCGGTTGAGGATACCGCCAGATATAAGGATAACACATCTCCTTTTTCCGGTTTTGCTAATGCTGGTGCTGAGGACATATACTCTTTTAGGGCTTGTAAGGCATTCTCATGCTTCTCAGTCCATTCGAACTTCTTATTCTTCCTTAGGATATCGTAGAATTCTTTGCATTTTTCTGAGGATTTCGATATGAACCTGTTCAAAGCTGCTATCCTGCCTGTCAGTCTTTGAACATCCTTGGCATTGGCAGGAGATTTGATATTTATTAATGCTTTGATTTGTTCCGGGCTTGCTTCAATGCCCCTCTGGGTTACCATGTATCCTAAGAACTTTCCTGCCTTAACACCAAAATGGCATTTTGAAGGATTAAGTTTCATGTTGTAACTATCAAGGATATCGAATGCTTCTTCCAGGTCCCTTAGGTGATCCTCAGCTTTCTTTGACTTGACCACCATATCATCTATGTACACCTCCATAGTTTTTCCAATTTGATCTTTGAACATCATATTTACCAGCCTTTGATATGTTGCACCTGCATTTCTTAGTCCAAAAGGCATGGCAATATAACAATATAAACCGGTTGGGGTCATAAAGGCTGTATCCTCTTGGTCAGATGGTTCCATCTGGATTTGTTGGAACCCAGATGATGCATCCATAAAGGTCAACAGTTCATGCCCCGCTGTTGCATCCACCATGGAGTCAATGTGGGGTAATGGGAAAGGATCCTTGGGACATGCCTTATTCAAATCAGTGAAATCGACACATACCCTCCACTTTCCGTTTTTCTTTTGGACAACAACCACATTGGCTAACCATTTAGGATATTTTACCTCTCTGATCATACCTGCTCGAAGCAGCCTTTCTACTTCTTCTTGGATAATGGCATTCCTTTCTGGTGCAAACTTCCTCCTTTTTTGATGGATTGGCTTGATTGACCTGTCAATGCCAAGTTTGTGAGTAATAATATTCTTAGATATACCTGTCATATCTTCATGCTTCCAAGCAAAGGTAAATTTTCTTCTTTTGAGGAAGGATATCATATCTTCTTTCATTTTGCCAAGGATCCCTGATCCGATATAGATTTTTGATTCAGGATCACTAGGATCCAAGAGGATTTCATCTACATCTTGTTCCCTCGCCTCCAAGACGTTCCTCGGAGGATACTGTAATTGCTATTGCTCCCTTGGTTTCGATGTTGGCTTCATGGATGATGTATAACAATCTTTAGCTTCTTGCTGATCACTTTCGATCTTGATTATCCCCCATGGGCTAGGGAGCTTCACACATTGATGGTAGGTGGATGGGACTGCTTTCATATCATGTATCCAAGGCCTGCCAAGGATAACATTGCAGCAAGATAAACAGTCGATAACACAAAATTTCTGATAATTATGTAATCCTTCCACATAGGTTGGGAGTTTGATGTCCCCCAGAGTTTTCTTCGTTTCTCCACTAAATCCTACAAGCACGGAGGATCTTGGTGTGATGTCTGATTCTGGGATACCCATTTTCTTCAGTACATCAAGCTGGATAATGTTCACTGAGCTTCCTCCATCGATAAGGATCCTGCGGACAAAATGGTTAGAAATAAAGAGAGTAATAACTAAACTATCATGATGAGGATCCTGGATGTTAATGCGGTCATCCTCATCAAAGGTTATCGTTTTCCCTTCTGAAACACTTGATGTTCTAACAGGCCTTTCTCCATTGTCCATTTTTGATTCTTTTGCATATCTTTTGGCCGCTGAGAAGGATGTACCACAGATGTCTGATCCTCCGGATATAAAGTTGATCACTTGTGCATTTGCCGGAGGTGCTGGGGCTTTTTCGGGGATCCTTTCAGGATCCTGGGTCCTTTGCTTTTTTCTCCCCAGCAATTCTTTTAGATGCCCCTTGCTTAGCAGGTATCCAATTTCCTTTCTTAAGGCTATGCAATCTTCAGTCAGATGGCCGAAATCCTCATGGTATGCACACCATTTGGACTTGTCTTTAGTCCCGGATGGTTTATCATTCTTCCTGGGCCACCTAGCCTTTTCACCTAGATTCTGCATTGCAAGGATTAGTTCATGATTATCAACGGAAAAACAATATTCTGAGATTGGAGGATATTCTTCATCATCCTCTTCTTGGTCGACAGCATGCACATTCTTGTTCTCGTTTCTATGGTAGGATTTGAACTTGTTGCTTTTGAAGGAGGATCCTTGCTTATCTTGTTTTGAGGATCCTACTTGTCTCTCCTGGATCCTCTTGTCATCCTCTAGCCGGATAAACCTGAGTGCTCGAGTTCTTACTTCATCTAAATTCCTGCAAGGTGTCATAACAAGATCATCATAGAATAATGAATCCTTAAGAAGTCCCATTTTGAAGGCTTCAACAGCCGTAGCCATATCCAAGTTGGGAATATCCAAGGATTCTTTACTAAATTTAGTTATATAATCCCTTAATGATTCATTATCATTTTGAGTTATCCTGTACAAATCGCTAGTTAATTTTTCAAATTTTCTACTACAAGAGAATTGGTTATTGAATAAATTAACTAAATTAGCAAATGAAGTAATAGAGTAAGGGGGAAGACTTAGCAGCCACTTAAGAGCTGATCCAGTTAGAGTGGATCCAAATCCTTTACATAGGCATGCTTCCTTCAACTTTTCTGGGATAGGATTGATTTCCATCCTTTCCCTGTATTGTGCTATATGCTCCTCTGGATCCGTTGTGCCATCATACAGCTTCATGGTAGGGATATGGAACCTTTTGGGCACCTCTGCATCACAAATTGGTGGTGCAAAGCGTGATACCTTGTGGCTTCCATCTGCAATCTCTGGGATAGGCTTGACTACCCCTGGAACACTTGAGATCATGTCCTTTAGTTTCTGTAATTCCCTGGCCATAGCGTGATTGGTACCTGTATCCTGCATGAATCCATGGTTAGTGGTAGGATAATTATTTAAAGTGTTACCTCCTATTGAGTTCAAGTTAGGGAATCCATATTGCTGGGATTCTGGAACAACGGATGGACCAGTGGAAGCAATGGTCTGCATTGGAATGAAGTCCCCTTGATGGACATCTGGATTTCCTGTTTGTAAACTTCTTAAGGATCCTGGCATCGGGAAGGATCCTGGTGTCTGAGTAGATCCTGGAACAAAGGAGGATCCTTGAACCTGGGATGATCCTGGAACAAAGGAGGATCCTTGAACCTGGGATAAGCCCGGAACGAAGTAGGATCCTTGAAATTGCTGTGCACCCGGATATACTCCTGAATTCATAAAGGATCCCATATACTGAGGATAGGATCCTGCTGGCTGAAAATACGAGCCCGATGTCTGAGTCATTGCTGCTGACTTGAGATGTAATCCTCTCGTCTCCCCTGTGATCTGTACGTCTGGGATCTCTGATGGCTGAGAGGTGACCATTGGAGTCTCAAAACTCAAGGATTTTGGCATCAGTGGGGAATGATCCTCTGCCGCTTTCTTTTGTCTTTTGAGATCTCCAATCTCCCTGAGGATCCTGTCATTAGTTTCATCCTGCCGCTGCATACGATCCTTCATCTGCAAAATTAAAGCAAACACATCACTAGTACTGGGAGTAGAAGAATTCATAGCAGAAGAAGATGGAGGTTTAGAGAAAGAAGGGGTTGGTCTCTTCTCAGCATTTCTCTGGGATCCTGCCGGTGGAGGAGGTAGAGTGGTTTGTGCTGAGGTGACTGCAGACATCGCCGTGGACGTGTTCTTCAATGATGAAGCCATGTAACTCTTTCAAATGATTTCGAACAAAAGATTTTTCTTATGAATGAAGCACCAATTGCCCCACGGTGGGCGCCAAACTGTTTTGGTCAAAAATCACACAAGGATAATGTAACCAAACTTTATGTAAACGGGGTATGATGCTTGGTTAATTATGAAAGTAAAGGATCACTTCTGTGATAAAAGATGCAAAGACACGATGATTTATACGAGGAAAAAGCCCTTGATCAATGTATGATCTCCGGCATAAAAAACCTCGGGTGATGGCAACTACCGATCACCAACTTCAATATAGTAAAAATGTAGTTACAACTTTGGATGATAATGAGCTGAGTACAAGGATCACTATTGTCTGAGTGTGTGAGAGTTGCCGTATATGTTGTGTCGTATGTTGTGTGTTCTTCCGAATGAGGAAGAGTGGTACTTATACATGTGTAGGTGACCTATTTTAGGTAAAATGACTAAATATCAGCTCATTACCCCTTTAGAAATAAAGATAATCTAGCCTAAATTGCTGCCCTTAGATCAAGCCATGTTTCCATATCCGGCACAACGTTCATCTTCAATTCAGCTCTTGCCATATTTGTAAAAGCGCGTCCCTGGATCATGATATGTAGGGCATATCCTGCTAGATGTTCCTGCAAAATAATATTGCAGTAATCGAAAGTGACCGTTAGTATAAGGATCACCTCAATGTCCCGTGATCCTGATCCTGAGGTCCGGCTGAGGATCACTGCCTGCCAAAGAAATAAGGATCACTGGTTAGGATCACGTATAAGGATCATTCATAGTAAAAACCCAGCCCTAACAAAGTTGTAACCATATTTTGATATATTGAAGTTGGTGATCGGTAGTTGCCATCACCCGAGGTTTTTTATGCCGGAGATCATACATTGATCAAGGGCTTTTTCCTCGTATAAATCATTGTGTCTTTGCATATTTCATACTGAAGTGATCCTTTACTTTTTCAATAAACCAAGCATCATTCCCCATTTACTTAGAGTTTGGTTGCATTATCCTTGTGTGATTTTTGACCAAAACAGTTTGGCGCCCACCGTGGGGCAATTGGTGCTTCATTCATAAGAAAACTTTCTGTTCGAAATCATTTCAAAGAGTTACATGGCTTCATCATTGAAGAATACATCCACAGCGATGTCGGCAGTCAATTCATCTACTGGCATTCCACCTTTGCCTCCACCACCAGCTGGATCTCAGAAAAATGCTGAGAAGAGACCAACTTCTATCTCCTCTAAACCATCATCTTCTGCTCTAACTTCTTCTGTTCCCAGTACTAGTGATATATTTACTTTGATTTTGCAGATGAGGGATCGTATGCAGCAGCAGGATGAAACTAATGACAGGATCCTCAGAGAAATCGGAGATCTCAAAAGGCAAAAGAAAACGGCAGAGGATCATTCCCCACTAATGCCCAAATCTTTGAATTTTGATACTCCAATGATTACTTCTCAGCCAACAGAGGTCCCAGACATACAATATATGGGTGGATCAAGAGGAGTGCATTTCAGCCCAGCAACAATGACACAGGCATCAGGATCATATTTCCAACCGGCGGGATCCTACGCCCAGCATTTGGGATCCTTCATGAGCTTAGGACCCTCCTTTGTCCCAGGATCATCCCAGGTTCAAGGATCCTCCTTCGTTCCGGGATCATCCCAGGTTCAAGGATCCTCCTCTGTTCCAGGATCGTCCCAGGTTCAAGGATCCTCCTTTGTTCCAGGATCATCCCAGGTTCAAGGATCCTCCTTCGTTCCAGGATCGTCTCAAATACCAGGATCTTCCCAGATGCCAGGATCCCTAAAGAATTTGCAAACAGGAAGCCTAGATGTCCATCAAGGAGATTTTATTCCAATGCAGACCATTGCTTCCACTGGTCCATCCATTATCCCAGAATCCCAGCAATATGGATTCACACCCAATGTTCCTAACTTGAACCCGATGGGAGGTAACACCTTAAATAATTATCTTACCACTAACCATGGATTCGTGTAGGATACAGGTATCAATCATGCTATGGCCAGGGAGTTACAGAAGCTGAAGGATATGATCTCAAGTGTTCCAGGGGTAGTCAAGCCTATCCCGGAGATTGCAGATGGAAGCCATAAGGTATCTCGTTTTGCACCACCAATTTGTGATGCAGAGGTACCCAAAAGGTTCCATATCCCTACTATGAAGCTGTATGATGGTACAACGGATCCTGAGGAGCACATAGCACAATACAGGGAGAGGATGGAGATCAATCCAATCCCAGAGAAGTTAAAGGAAGCATGCCTATGTAAAGGATTTGGATCCACCCTTACTGGATCAGCTCTTAAATGGCTGCTAAGTCTCCCCCCTTACTCTATCACTTCATTTGCTAATTTAGTTAACTTATTCAATAACCAATTCTCTTGTAGTAGAAAATTTGAAAGATTAACTAGTGATTTATATAGGATAACTCAAAGTCATACTGAATCATTAAGGGATTATATAACTAAATTCAGTAAAGAATCCTTGGACATTCCCAACTTGGATATGGCCACGGCTGTTGAGGCCTTCAAAATGGGACTGCTTAAGGATTCATTGTTCTATGATGATCTTGTTATGACACCATGCAGGAACCTAGATGAAGTAAGAACTCGGGCACTCAGGTTCATCCGGCTAGAGGATGACAAGAGGATCCAGGAGAGGTAAGTAGGATCCTCAAAACAGGAAAAACAAGGATCCTCTTTCAAGAACAATAAGTTCAAATCCTACCATAGAAATGACAACCAGAACGTGCATGCTGTTAACCAGGAAGAGGATGATGAGGATTATCCTCCGATTTCTGAATATTGTTTTTCTGTTGACAATCACGAACTAATCCTTGCAATGCAGAATCTAGGAGAAAAAGCCAGATGGCCCAGAAAGAATGACAAACCATCCGGGACTAAAGACAAGTTAAAGTGGTGTGCATACCACGAGGATTTCGGGCATCTAACTGAAGAATGCATAGCATTAAGAAAAGAAATTGGATATCTGCTAAGCAAGGGACATTTGAAAGAATTGTTGGGAAGAAAAAAGCAAAGGAATCAGGATCCTGAAAGGATCCCTGAAAAGGCTCCAGCCCCTCCGGCGAATGCACAAGTGATCAACTTTATTTCCGGAGGATCAGATATTTGTGGTACATCCTTCTCGGCAGCCAAAAGGCATGCAAAGGAAGCAAAAATGGATAATGGAGAAAGACCTATTCGAACATCAAGTGTCTCGGAAGGAAAGACGATAACGTTTGATGAGGATAATCGCATTAACATCCAGGATCCTCATCATGATAGTTTAGTTATTACTCTCTTTATTTCTAACCATTTTGTCCGCAGGATCCTTATCGACGGAGGAAGCTCAGTAAACATTATCCAGCTTGATGTTCTAAAGAAAATGGGTATCCCAGAATCAGACATCACACCAAGATCCTCCGTGCTTGTGGGATTCAGTGGAGAAATGAAGAGAACTCTGGGGGACATTAAACTCCCAATCTACGTGGAAGGATTACATAATTATCAAAAATTTTGTGTCATTGACTGTTTATCTTGTTGTAATGTTATCCTTGGCAGGCCCTGGATACATGATATGAAAGCAGTCCCATCTACCTACCATCAATGTGTGAAACTCCCTAGCCCCTGGGGGATAATCAAGATCGACAGTGACCAGCAAGAGGCTAAGGATTGCTATACCTCATCCATGAAACCAACCTCGAAGCCAAGGGAGCAATAGCAATTACAGTATCCTCCAAGGAGTGTCTTGGAGGCAAGGGAACAGGATGTGGAAGAAATCCTTTTGGATCCTAGTGATCCTGAATCAAAAATCTATATCGGATCAGGGATCCTTGGCGAGTTGAAAGAAGACATAATATCCTTCCTCAAAAGAAGAAAATCTACCTTTGCATGGAAACATGAAGATATGACAGGTATATCTAAGGATATTATCACTCATAAACTTGGCATTGACAGGTCTATCAAACCAATCCATCAAAAAAGGAGGAAGTTTGCACCAGAAAGAAATGCCATTATCCAAGAAGAAGTAGAGAGACTACTTCGAGCAGGTATGATCAGAGAGGTAAAATATCCAAAATGGTTAGCCAATGTGGTTGTTGTCCAAAAGAAAAACGGAAAGTGGAGGGTATGTGTCGATTTCACTGATCTGAATAAGGCATGTCCCAAGGATCCTTTCCCACTACCCCACATTGACTCCATGGTGGATGCAACGGCGGGGCATGAACTGTTGACCTTTATGGATGCATCATCTGGATTCCAACAAATTCAGATGGAACCATCTGACCAAGAGGATACAGCCTTTATGACCCTAACTGGTTTATATTGTTATATTTCCATGCCTTTTGGACTAAGAAATGCAGGTGCAACATATCAAAGGCTGGTGAATATGATGTTCAAAGATCAAATAGGACAAACTATGGAAGTATACGTAGATGATATGGTAGTCAAGTCAAAGAAAGCTGAGGATCACCTAAGGGACTTGGAGGAAGCATTTGATATCCTTGATAATTATAACATGAAGCTTAATCCTTCGAAATGTCACTTTGGTGTTAAAGCAGGTAAATTTCTAGGATATATGGTAACTCAGAGGGGCATTGAAGCAAGCCCAGAACAAATTAAAGCATTGGTGAATATCAAATCCCCTGCCAATGCTAAGGATGTGCAAAGGCTAACAGGCAGGATAGCAGCTTTAAACAGGTTCATATCAAAATCCTCAGAAAGATGTAAAGAATTTTATGATATCCTAAGGAAAAACAAGAAATTTGAATGGACTGAAAAGCATGAGAATGCTTTACAAGCCCTTAAAGAATATATGTCCTCAGCACCAGCATTAATGAAACCCGGAAAAGGAGATGTGTTATCCTTATACCTAGCGGTATCCTCAACCGCTGTAAGTGCTGTCCTTGTTAAGGATCACGAAGGTACACAACATCCTATTTACTATGTAAGTAAGAGTTTACTTGATGCAGAATCCAGGTACTCACACCTTGAGAAACTTATTCTCGCATTAATTATGGCATCAACTAAGTTAAGACATTATTTTGAAACCCACACTATTGTTGTTAGAACTAATTTTCCAATCAAGAATGTCCTCAGGAAACCAGAGATGTCCGGAAGAATGGCTAAGTGGGCAGTAAAGCTTAGTGCCCATGATATAAGATATGAGCCTAGAACAGCCATCAAATCCCAAGCACTAGCTGACTTTGTGGCTGATTTCAGTAGTGATCTACAAAAGGAAGCAGAATTGGAAGTCCAGCAGCTGGATGAGACCAAGGATCCTTGGATACTACACACTGATGGATCCTCAAATGTCAAGGGCACAGGGCTCGGGATACTACTAAAATCGCCACAGGGGGACATAATACCCCACTCCATAGCCTGTGAGTTCCAAGCAACTAACAATGAGGCTGAATATGAAGCCTTAATTGCTGGCTTGCAAATTGCTAAGGATATGGGGGTGAAATATCTTAAAGTATATGTAGACTCATTATTGATCACCAATCACTTTAATGGATCCTATGCTGTTAAAGGAGAAAAACTAACCAAATATTTAGAGATAGTCAAAGAATTGGCACTCTCTTTTGTCTCTTTCAGCTTAACACAGGTACCAAGGGAGGAAAACACAGAAGCTGATGCATTGGCCAACCTAGGATCATCCTTGAAGATCCCAGAGGATATAAGTATCCCCATCATCCATATCCTAGCTCCTGCTATTGAAAATCAGGTGGCCATGGAAATAGAAGAGGATACTGCAGTGATCCCTAGTGAAGAAGCTCAATCTTATTCAGGATCATGGATCTCACCAGTCATGAGATACTTGCAACATGGGGAGATTCCTGTTAGGGCTGGATTTTTACTATAAGTGATCCTTATACGTGATCCTAACCAGTGATCCTTGTTTCTTTGGCAGGCAGTGATCCTCAGCCGGACTTCAGGATCAGGGTCATGGGACGTTATGGTGATCCTTATACTAACGGTCACCTTCGCTTACTACAATATTATTTAGCAGGAACGTCTAGCAGGATATGCTCTAGGCATCATGATCAAGGAACGCGTTTTCACAATTATGGCAAGAGCTAAATTGAAGATAGACGTTGTACCGGATATGGAAACTTGGCTTGATCTAAGGGCAGCAATTTAGGCTAGATTGTCTTTATTTCTAAAGGGGTAATGAGCTGATATTTAGTCATTTTACCTAAAATAAATCACCCACACATGTATAAATACCCATCTTCCTCATTCGGAAGAAGACACACGACATACGACACAACTCTCAAACACCTAGACACTCAGTGATCCTTGTACTCAGCTCATTACTATCCGAAGTTGTAACTACATTTTTATTATATTGAAGTTGGTGATCGGTAGTTGCCATCACCCGAGGTTTTTTATGCCGGAGATCATACATTGATCAAGGGCTTTTTCCTCGTATAAATCATTGTGTCTTTGCATCCTTTATCACAGAAGTGATCCTTTACTTTCATAGTTAACCAAGCATCATACCCCGTTTACATAAAGTTTGGTTACATTATCCTTGTGTGATTTTTGACCAAAACAGTTTGGCGCCCACCGTGGGGCAATTGGTGCTTCATTCATAAGAAAATCTTTTGTTCGAAATCATTTCAAAGAGTTACATGGCTTCATCATTGAAGAACACGTCCACGGCGATGTCTGCAGTCACCTCATCACAGATCACCTTGCCTCCTCCACCGGCAGGATCTCAGAAAAATACTGAGAAGAGATCAACTCCCACTTCCTCTAAACCTCTATCTTCTTCTGCTATGAATTCTTCTATTCCCAGTACTAGTGATGTATTTGCTTTAATTTTGCAGATGAAGGATCGTATGCAGCGGCAAGATGAAACCAACGAAAGGATCCTCAGGGAAATTGGAGATCTCAAAAGACAAAAGAAAGCGGCAGAGGATCATTCTCCACTGATGCCCAAATCCTTGAGCTTCGATACTCCAATGATCACTTCCCAGCCATCAGGGATCCCCGACGTGCAAATCATAGGGGAGTCAAGAGGATCACGTCTCAACTCGGCAGCAATGACTCAGACATCAGATTCACATTTTCAGCCAATAGGATCCTATCCTCAATACATGGGATCCTTCATGAATCCGGGAGCCTATCCGGGGGCACAACAATTTCAAGGATCCTACTTTATTCCAGGATCATTCCAGGGCCAAGGATCCTCTTTTGTTCCAGGATCATCCCAGGTTCAAGGATCCTCCTTCATTCCAGGATCATCCCAGGTTCAAGGATCCTCCTTCATTCCAGGATCATCCCAGATACCAGGATCCTTACAGATGCCAGGATCCCTAAAAAGTTTGCAAACAGGAAGTCTAGATGTCCATCAAGGGGACTTCATTCCAATGCAGACCATTGCTTCCACTGGTCCCTCCGTTGTTCCAGAATCCCAGCAATATGGATTCCCTAACCTGAACCCAATGGGAGGTAACACTTTAAATAATTATCCTACTACTAACATTGGATTCATGCAGGATACAGGTACCAATCATGCTATGGCCAGGGAATTACAGAAACTAAAGGACATGATCTCAAGTGTTCCAGGGGTAGTCAAGCCTATCCCAGAGATTGCAGATGGAAGCCACAAGGTATCTCGCTTTGCACCACCAATTTGTGATGCAGAGGTACCCAAAAGGTTCCATATCCCTACCATGAAGCTGTATGATGGCACAACGGATCCAGAGGAGCATATAGCACAATACAGGGAGAGGATGGAGATCAATCCTATCCCAGAAAAATTGAAGGAAGCATGCCTATGTAAAGGATTTGGATCTACTCTTACTGGATCAGCTCTTAAATGGCTGCTAAGTCTTCCCCCTTACTCTATTACTTCATTTGCCAATTTAGTTAATTTATTCAATAACCAATTCTCTTGTAGTAGAAAATTTGAAAAATTAACTAGCGATTTATACAGGATAACTCAAAATCATAACGAATCATTAAGGGATTATATAACTAAATTTAGTAAAGAATCCTTGGACATTCCCAACTTGGATATGGCTACGGCTGTTGAGGCCTTCAAAATGGGACTGCTTAAGGATTCATTATTCTATGATGATCTTGTTATGACACCATGCAGGAATTTAGATGAAGTAAGAACTCGAGCACTCAGGTTTATCCGGCTAGAAGATGACAAGAGGATCCAGGAAAGACAAGTAGGATCCTCAAAACAAGATAAGCAAGGATCCTCCTTCAAAAGCAACAAGTTCAAATCCTACCATAGAAACGAGAACAAGAATGTGCATGCTGTTGACCAAGAAGAGGATGATGAAGAATATCCTCCAATCTCAGAATATTGTTTTTCCGTCGATAATCATGAACTGATCCTTGCAATGCAGAATCTAGGTGAAAAAGCTAGATGGCCCAGGAAGAATGATAAACCAGCCGGAACTAAAGATAAGTCCAAATGGTGTGCATACCATGAGGATTTCGGGCATCTAACTGAAGATTGCATAGCCTTAAGAAAAGAAATTGGATACCTGCTAAGCAAGGGGCATCTAAAAGAATTATTGGGGAGAAAAAAGCAAAGGACCCAGGATCCTGAAAGGATCCCTGAAAAGGCTCCAGCACCTCCGACAGACGCACAAGTGATTAACTTTATATCCGGAGGATCGGACATTTGTGGTACATCCTTTTCAGCGGCCAAAAGACATGCAAAAGAATCAAAAATGGATAATGGAGAAAGGCCTATTAGAACCTCAAGTGTCTCAGAAGGGAAGATGATAACATTTGATGAGAATGATCGCATTAACATTCAGGATCCTCACCATGATAGTTTAGTGATCACTCTCTTTATCTCTAACCATTTTGTCCGCAGGATCCTTATTGACGGAGGGAGCTCAGTGAACATTATCCAGCTTGATGTCTTGAAGAAGATGGGAATCCCAGAATCAGACATCACACCCAGATCCTCCGTGCTTGTAGGATTCAGTGGGGAAACGAAGAAAACTCTGGGGGACATCAAACTCCCAATCTACGTGGAAGGATTACATAATTACCAAAAATTTTGTGTTATTGACTGTTTATCTTGTTGCAACGTTATCCTTGGCAGGCCTTGGATACATGACATGAAAGCAGTTCCATCTACCTACCATCAATGTGTGAAGCTCCCTAGCCCATGGGGGATAATCAAGATCGACAGTGATCAGCAAGAGGCTAAGGATTGCTATACCTCATCCATGAAGCCAACCTCGAAGCCAAGGGAGCAATAGCAATTACAGTATCCTCCGAGGAATGTCTTGGAGGCAAGGGAACAAGATGTAGATGAAATCCTCTTGGATCCTAGTGATCCTGAATCAAAAATCTATATCGGATCAGGGATCCTTGGCAAGATGAAAGAAGACATGATATCCTTCCTCAAAAGAAGAAAATCTACCTTTGCTTGGAAACATGAAGATATGACAGGTATATCTAAGGATATTATTACTCACAAACTTGGCATTGACAGGTCTATCAAGCCAATCCATCAAAAAAGGAGGAAGTTTGCACCAGAAAGGAATGCCATTATCCAAGAAGAAGTAGAGAGATTACTTCGAGCAGGTATGATCAGAGAGGTAAAGTATCCAAAATGGTTAGCCAATGTGGTTGTTGTCCAAAAGAAAAACGGAAAGTGGAGGGTATGTGTCGATTTCACTGATTTGAATAAGGCATGTCCCAAGGATCCTTTCCCATTGCCCCACATTGACTCCATGGTGGATGCAACAGCGGGGCATGAACTGTTAACTTTTATGGATGCATCATCTGGATTCCAACAGATCCAGATGGAACCATCTGACCAAGAGGATACAGCCTTTATGACCCCAACCGGTTTATATTGTTATATTGCCATGCCTTTTGGACTAAGAAATGCAGGTGCAACATATCAAAGGCTGGTAAATATGATGTTCAAGGATCAAATTGGAAAAACTATGGAGGTGTACATAGATGATATGGTGGTCAAGTCAAAGAAAGCTGAGGATCACCTAAGGGACTTGGAAGAAGCATTCGATATCCTTGATAATTATAACATGAAACTTAATCCTTCAAAATGCCATTTTGGTGTTAAGGCAGGAAAGTTCTTAGGATACATGGTAACCCAGAGGGGCATTGAAGCAAGCCCGGAACAAATCAAAGCATTAATAAATATCAAATCTCCTGCCAATGCCAAGGATGTTCAAAGACTGACAGGCAGGATAGCAGCTTTGAACAGGTTCATATCGAAATCCTCAGAAAAATGCAAAGAATTCTACGATATCCTAAGGAAGAATAAGAAGTTTGAATGGACTGAGAAGCATGAGAATGCTTTACAAGCCCTAAAAGAGTATATGTCCTCAGCACCAGCATTAGCAAAACCGGAAAAAGGAGATGTGTTATCCTTATATCTAGCGGTATCCTCAACCGCTGTAAGTGCTGTCCTTGTTAAGGATCACGAAGGTACACAATATCCTATCTACTATGTAAGTAAAAGTCTACTTGATGCCGAATCCAGGTACTCACACCTCGAAAAACTTATCCTTGCATTAATCATGGCATCCACTAAGTTAAGACATTATTTTGAAACCCATACTATTGTTGTTAAAACTAATTTTCCAATTAAGAATGTCCTCAGGAAACCGGATATGTCAGGAAGAATGGCTAAGTGGGCAGTGAAGCTTAGTGCCCATGATATAAGATACGAACCAAGAACAGCCATTAAATCTCAAGCACTAGCTGACTTTGTGGCTGATTTCAGTAGTGATCTACAAAAGGAAGCAGAATTGGAGGTCCAGCAGCTGGATGAGACCAAGGATCCTTGGATACTACACACTGACGGATCCTCAAATATCAAAGGCACAGGGCTAGGGATCCTACTAAAATCGCCACAGGGGGACATAATACCCCACTCCATAGCCTGTGAGTTCCAAGCAACTAACAATGAGCCTGAATATGAAGCCTTAATTGCCGGCTTACAGATTGCTAAGGATATGGGGGTAAGATATCTCGAAGTATATGTAGATTCATTATTGATCACCAATCACTTTAATGGATCCTATGCTGTTAAAGGTGAAAAACTAACCAAATATTTAGAGATAGTCAAAGAATTGGCACTCTCTTTTGTTTCTTTTAGCTTAACACAGGTACCAAGGGAGGATAACACGGAAGCTGATGCATTGGCCAACCTAGGATCATCGTTAAAAATTCCAGAAGATATAAGTATCCCTATCATCCATATCCTGGCTCCTGCTATTGAAAATCAAGTGGCCATGGAAATAGAAGAGGATACTGCAATGATCCCTAGCGAAGAAGCCCAATCTTATTCAGGATCATGGATCTCACCAATCATGAGATACTTGCAACATGGGGAGATTCCGACGGGAGAAAATCCTAGAGCTTTCAGGATCAAGGTATCTCAATTTACAATCTTAAATAATATGCTATATAAACGATCCCTTGCAGGACCATATTTAAGATGTATTGAGGATCCTGAAATTGAAGAAGTATTGAGAGACTTCCATGAAGGAGATTGTGGAAACCACACTGGGGGCAGGGCATTATTCTCAAGGATCCTTAGAACAGGATACTACTGGCCAACCATGAAAAGGGATGCTGTAGAGTATGCTAAGAAGTGTGATCCTTGCCAAAGACATAGTAATATCCTCCATCAGCCAGCTGAGTTACTACACCCCATACCATCCTCTTGGCCATTCATGAGATGGGGAATGGATATAGTTGGCAAGCTCCCTAAAGCACCTGGTGGAAAAGTATTTATGCTTGCCATGACTGACTACTTCTCTAAATGGATAGAAGCTGAAGCCTTTGCTCAAGTCAGAGAAAAAGAAGTTATATCCTTTATCAAAAGAAATATTATAACTAGATTTGGCATTCCCTCTGAAATTGTATGTGATAATGGTTCCCAATTCATTGGAAGCAGAACCACTAACTTTTGTAACAGTTGGGGAATCAAGATGATAACATCAACACCAGTTCATCCACAAGCCAATGGTCAAGCAGAATCATCCAACAAGATCATCATCAACAATCTGAAGAAGAAGCTAGGATCCAAGAAAGGAAAATGGGCAGAGGAGTTACCTTATGTGCTATGGGCTGATAGGACAACTCCCAAGAATGCCACTGGCCAAACACCTTTCTCTTTAGTATTTGGGGCAGAAGCAGTGATTCCAACAGAGATGGTGATCCCAACTGCTAGAACAATTGCTCGTGATCCTGAAGAAAATGCTGCAATCCTAGCTCAGGATTTGGATACTATTGAGGAAATCAGGGATCTAGCTAGAATAAGGATGGCAAGCTACCAACAAAGAATGACTGGTATCTACAACAAAAATGTCAGGATAAGGAAGTTCCAAGTCGGAGATATGGTGTTGAGAAAAGCATTTCAAAATACTATCAATCCTGCTGACGGGAAGCTAGCACCAAAATGGGAAGGTCCCTACTTGATTGAAGCTGAAGCAGGAAAGGGGGCATACAGGTTGCTAACCATGGAAGGAAACTTGCTACCAAGAGCCTGGAATGCTGTTCACTTAAAGAAATATTTCATGTGAACATGATCCTTCCTGCATGTGATCCTTACATTGAAGTATCCTTGAAGGATCCTGGAGAAATCGGTGATCCTTACTCTGGTAATATGCTTATCCTAAAACTATTGCATTTTCTTACTTTTTTCCTAAGGATAAGGATCATGTATCCTTCATCCTCTACTCACAAACCATTTGAGTTATGATAGTTCAGGTATCTTCAGCAAATCGTCAAAGATCTCCAAGAGCACCACAGATCCTTGGGTCCAACCCCAGTTATCCTTGGGATTATCCCCAGTTTCCGCCAGTAGCGCACGATGATCCTGGTATAGTTCACGTCTTTGGGACCAGTACCCACTTTCGGGGCTGACAACCTCATTGTACTGGCTATATTTAGGATCCTACGTATAATGGTGGACGCACCATACATCCGTTCCTAAGGTTTCTAACGTTTTCACGTTAGCTAAGGTTTTGACATTTTCATGTCACTAAGTTTGGATAGTTGCCAGAGAAGGGCCATACTCCAGTTTACATACGATCCTTTGGGCTTGTCCCCAGTTATCCTTTGGGCTTGTCCCCAGTGATCCTCCGGGATCATCCCCAGTTATCCTTTGGGCTTGTCCCCAGTGATCCTCTGGGATCATTCTCAGTTATCCTTTGGGCTTGTCCCCAGTTACTAACTTATCTTTTATATTGGCTTAGTCCCAAGTTATATTCCATTTTTTCAGGTTTTGGAAGTCTAAACATATAAGGGTCCTTAATCCTTATTAACTATCAAAGTCTTATCTATGATTGTCTTGATTGAAGGATAGGATCCTAACGTGGATCCTCAGGTATGATCCTTGACTATTTTTGATTATACTCTTTATCCTAACCAACCCTTATACTTTGACAACCGAACCTATGATCCTTGAACTAAAATTCTTTGAATATGAGGATATTTGATCTAGGATCATATCCTAAGTTTATTAAACACTTTTTCAACTCTTATTATTTTAACAAATATAGCAATTGAGAAATAAGAGGATTATTGAAGGATAACAACACAAGATAAGCCAGAAAGATTAAAGTTATATTATTAAACAAAAGGATCATCAACCCTTTCAAAAAGTTGTCAAAATTGCCAACCCACATTTCTACCAGCAAAACGTGGCCCGTCCACATGGGTTGGCAAAGGGTGTCCATTGTCTATGCGGTCTTAGCATTTTTGCAGGAAAGTAAAAGCGGCAGGATCACAAAGGCTTCATCCCCCAAACAGAGGATCCCTCCACCTTTTGTAATCCTACCTATTGTTCTAAGGATCCAGGATCCTTAACCCTAAAAACTATTGTTCAGATATTACAGACCATAATTGTTTCAAACCACCAACAACTACAAAAAACCACTATCAAACCTAAAAAATTGGGCTCCGGCCTAGTCAACAATATCCATCATCGCCCAATCATGCAGCCTACACCTTCGCTGCTTCATTACCACCAGCATCTCCACCTTGATCCTTCTCAGCATCACCACCTTCCAGCATGGGGATCTCCTCAGCCTCATCCTCGTCCTCCAGGTCTGCCAGCCTTGCCTTCCAACCTTCAACATCCCACGAACTTTTGTCAAAGGTAGGATCCTGAGCCTCCTCGGCCATCTGAAGTTGTATCTTGTACATAGCAATTGCCGCGGAGACCTTAGCATCTTGGGTGATCTCCTGCTTCTCGTTATCCATATCGATCAACCTCTGAGCAGCCTCAGCCTTCATGACCCGGAGTTCCTTCTCAAGATCTCCTATCTTGAGATCCTTTAACACACCCATTTGCTGGAGATCGGCAATTTGGCTCTCCTGGTCCTCAACATGGCCAAGATAAGTCTCAATCTCGGCAAGTTTCTGCAAATAGGGAAAAAAGATAAGCATAGGATCAGATGATCCTCAAGAAAAGCAGGATATGCTAGGCGGATAACCTACAGGGGCAGTGATCCTTACCTCATTCACATAGTCAAGGAATTGCTGACGGAGGAGGGGAAATCCTTGTAGATCTTCAGTAGTCTTCCTCTTCTTCCCCTTGCCCTGGATAGACGCTTTGGGAGCTGAGACTGAAGGACTGGCAGCAGGAGCCTTCTTCTTTGAAGACGTGACATTGGCAAGATCACTGATCCCAAATTTGGAGGCTGATTTAACAGACCTGGCAGATTTTCCAGCACCTACACAATTCAAAAACAAGATAAGTCCCCTTGTTAAAATTAAATACTTTTACATAAAACTTACTTTCTATAAGGATACTTACTTGACATTGTGGCAGATGCAGAGGATATCTCTTGAGAGTCTTGAATGGTGACTTGGAAGCTTCTGACTTCAGGTTCAAGCTTTTTAAAAGCTAACACTCTTTCTCTGGCAGCAGGGGTCAACTTTAAGTGAGCAACGGAGATAGCTGCATAAAAAAGACAAAGGAGAAAAGACATCAGTGATCCTCATCATATGAGAACAGGACTGATAGTGATCCTTCGAGGATCCTCTACCCTACCATGAGTGGCCCATTCCTTGGGCAGATCCTTCCCATCCGGGATGGAATCCCTTTTAACAAAGAAAAACCGACGTTTCCAGTTCGTATCATTCTTGGTAACTTTGAAGATAGGGTGATCCTCCCCAGCTTTCCGTTTCAGCAGATACCGATGTGATCCAAACGTAGTAAGATCATAGAGCTCAGATAGCTCCGCCATCCCCAGATCAATTCCTTCCTGCTCAATGATCCTCTCGAAGGTATAAAGAACCCTCCAGATCATCGGCATAGCTTGGATGTAAGAGATGCCGGTTAAGGAAAAGAAAGACTGGGTAAAGTCTGGAAAAGGGTATGAGTAACCTATAGCAAACGGAGTAGCAGGAAAAGCCACCCAGACATCTGAGACAAAGTCGCTCAAAGCAGTAGGATCAAAGGATTTAAAAACAACATTCGCCGGAAAGCAATGGCGAATCTTGTCTATGTGGACATCAGTAAAGCAGCACCTCTCCGTAGGAGAATCCTTGATAATCCCCTGGCTTTTTAAAGGACTATCCTTCTTGGAATCCTTGTGTGGGGAGTTCCGGAGCAGCATGATTGTGATCGACTAAAAAGAAACAGAGCAAAGAAGAATAGAGAGAAGGAGAAAGAGAAGAGCAGAATACCTGATCGATCTTCGGTGTAGAATATGAAGGGAGTGTATCTCGAATTTAAATACAAACTGATCCTCACCCTATCTCCTATTTATAATCATGATCTGCAGGATTGTCACATCTCTGACGTAATGATCATAACAGCTAGTCCGAGCATAACGGCTAGTTTCTTGGAGTCGCCCGTTAGAGATAAGATCGAAACAAAATATAACTCGTCTATTTACAATTAACTCCTTATATTTTGGGGGCAATTGTTAGGGCTGGATTTTTACTATAAGTGATCCTTATACGTGATCCTAACCAGTGATCCTTGTTTCTTTGGCAGGCAGTGATCCTCAGCCGGACTTCAGGATCAGGGTCATGGGACGTTATGGTGATCCTTATACTAACGGTCACCTTCGCTTACTACAATATTATTTTGCAGGAACGTCTAGCAGGATATGCTCTAGGCATCATGATCAAGGAACGCGTTTTCACAATTATGGCAAGAGCTAAATTGAAGATAGACGTTGTACCGGATATGGAAACTTGGCTTGATCTAAGGGCAGCAATTTAGGCTAGATTGTCTTTATTTCTAAAGGGGTAATGAGCTGATATTTAGTCATTTTACCTAAAATAAATCACCCACACATGTATAAATACCCATCTTCCTCATTCGGAAGAAGACACACGACATACGACACAACTCTCAAACACCTAGACACTCAGTGATCCTTGTACTCAGCTCATTACTATCCGAAGTTGTAACTACATTTTTATTATATTGAAGTTGGTGATCGGTAGTTGCCATCACCCGAGGTTTTTTATGCCGGAGATCATACATTGATCAAGGGCTTTTTCCTCGTATAAATCATTGTGTCTTTGCATCCTTTATCACAGAAGTGATCCTTTACTTTCATAGTTAACCAAGCATCATACCCCGTTTACATAAAGTTTGGTTACATTATCCTTGTGTGATTTTTGACCAAAACAATTCCTATGGGAGAAAATCCTAAAGCTTTCAGGATTAAGGTATCTCAATTCACAATCTTAAATAATATGCTATATAAACGATCTCTTGCAGGACCATATTTAAGATGTATCGAGGATCCTGAAATTCAAGAAGTATTGAGAGACTTCCATGAAGGAGATTGTGGAAACCACACTGGGGGCAGGGCATTGTTCTCAAGGATTCTTAGAACAGGATACTACTGGCCAACTATGAAACGGGATGCTGTAGAATATGCTAAGAAGTGTGAACCTTGTCAAAGACACAGCAATATCCTTCATCAGCCAGCTGAATTTTTGCATCCAATACCATCCTCTTGGCCATTCATGAGATGGGGGATGGATATAGTTGGCAAGCTCCCTAAAGCACCTGGTGGAAAAGTATTTATGCTTGCCATGACCGACTACTTCTCCAAGTGGATAGAAGCTGAAGCTTTTGCTCAAGTCAGAGAAAAGGAAGTTATATCCTTTATTAAGAGAAACATTATAACCAGATTTGGCATTCCCTCTGAAATTGTATGTGATAATGGTTCCCAATTCATTGGGAGCAGAACCACTAACTTTTGTGACAGTTGGGGAATTAAGATGATAACATCAACACCAGTCCATCCACAAGCCAATGGTCAAGCAGAATCATCCAACAAGATCATCATCAACAATCTAAAGAAGAAGCTAGGATCCAAGAAGGGGAAATGGGCAGAGGAATTCCCTTATGTGCTATGGGCTGATAGAACAACTCCCAAGAATGCCACTGGTCAAACACCCTTCTCTTTAGTATTTGGGGCAGAAGCAGTGATCCCAACAGAAATGGTGGTTCCAACTGCTAGAACAAGTACTCGTGATCCTGAAGAGAATGCTGCAATCTTAGCTCAAGACTTGGATACTATTGAGGAAATCAGGGATTTGGCTAGGATAAGGATGGCAAGCTACCAACAAAGAATGGCTGGTGCTTACAATAAAAATGTCAGGATAAGGAAGTTCCAAGTCGGGGATATGGTGTTGAGAAAAGCATTCCAAAACACTATCAATCCTGCCGATGGAAAATTAGCACCAAAATGGGAAGGCCCTTACTTGATTGAAGCTGAAGCAGGAAAAGGGGCATATAGATTGCTAACCATGGAAGGAAATTTGTTACCTAGAGCCTGGAATGCTGTTCACCTAAAGAAATATTTCATGTGAACAGGATCCTCCAAGCATATGATCCTTACATTGGAAGCATCCTCGAAGGATCACCGGCGACATCAGTGATCCTTTACTCTGGTAAAATCCTTATCTCAAAACTTTTCCATTTTCTTATTTTTACCTAAGGATAAGGATCACGTATCCTTCATCCTTCTCTCACGAGAATTTGAGTTATGATAGTCCAGGTGTCTTCAGCATATCGTTAAAGATCTTCAAAAGCACCACAGATCCTTGGGTTCAACCCCAGTTATCCTTGGGCTTGTCCCCAGTTTTCGCCAGTAGCGCACGATGATCCTGGTATAGTTCACGTCTTTGGGACCAGTACCCACTTTCGGGGCTGACAACCTCATCGTACTGGCTATACCTAGGATCCTACGTATAATGGTAGACGTACCATACATCCGTTCCTAAGGTTTCTAACGTTTTCAAGTTAGCTAAGGTTTTGACATTTTCATGTCACCAAGCTTGGATAGTCGCCAGTAAGGGCCATACTCCAGTTTACATACGATCCTTGGGCTTGTCCCCAATTATCCTTTGGGCTTGTCCCCAGTTATCCTTCGGGCATGTCCCCAGCTACTAATTTATCCTTTACATTGGCTTAGTCCCAAGTTATGTTCCATTTTTCAGGTTTTCGAAGTTAAACAAATAAGGATCCTTAATCCTTATTATCTATTAAAATCTCATCTACGGTTATCTTGATTAAAGGTTAGGATCCTAACTTGGATCCTCAGGTATGATCCTTGACTATTTTGATTATACTCATTATTCTGAACAACCCTTGCACTTTGACAGCTAAACCTATGATCCTTGAAATAAACTGCCTTGAAAATTTTCAATGATAGGATATTTGATCTAGGATCATATCCTAAATTTATGAAACATGATTTGCTCAACTTCTGTTATTCTAACAAATATATTTCCAAAGTGTTTTGGTCAAAAATCACACAAGGATAATGTAACCAAACTTTATGTAAACGGGGTATGATGCTTGGTTAATTATAAAAGTAAAGGATCACTTTTATGAGAAATATGCAAAGACACAATGATTTATACGAGGAAAAAGCCCTTGATCAATATATGATCTCCGGCATAAAAAACCTCGGGTGATGGCAACTACCGATCACCAAACTTCAATATAAGAACAAAATGGTTACAACTTCGGATGATAATGAGCTGAGTACAAGGATCACTATTGTTTCGAGTGTCTAAGTGTGTGAGAGTTGCGTTGTATGTCGTGTGTTCTTCCAAATGAGGAAGAGTGGTATTTATACAAGTGTAGGTGACCTATTTTAGGTAAAAAGACTAATAATCAGCTCATTACCCCTTTAGAAATAAAAGACAATCTAGCCTAAATTGCCGCCCTTAAATCAAGCTAAGTTTCCATATCCTTTGCAACGTCTATCTTTGATTAAGCTCGTGCTATAATTGTGAAGACGCGTCCCTTGATTATGATGCTAAGAGCGTATCCTGCTAGATGTTCCTGCAAAATAATGTTGTATTACACGAAGGTAACTATTAGCATGAGGATCCTTTCAATGGTCCATGATCCTGATCCTGAAGTCCTGCTGAGGATCACTGTCTGCCAAAGAAACAAGGATCACTGGTTAGGATCACGTATAAGGATCACGTATGATAAAAATCCAGCCCTAACAATTGCCCCCAAAATATAAGGAGTTTATTGTAAATAAACGAATTATATTTTGCTCTGATCTTTATCTTCAACGGACTACTCGGATAACTAGCCGTTAATATCGAACTAGCCGTTGCAACCCTTACGTCATAGATGTGACAATCCCTGCAAATCATGATTATAAATAGGAGATAGGGTTAGGATCACTCTGCATTTAAATTCGAGATATCTTCCCTTTATAATCGCTACCGAAGATTGATCAGGTATTCTCCTCTTCTCTCTTTTCTTTCTTTCTTCTCTTGCTCTGTTTTCTGCTTTTATTCTGTTTCTGTTCCGTTACAAGCATGTTGCTCCGGAATTCTCCACACAAGGATTCCAAGAAGAGTAGTCCCCTAAAAAGCCAAGGGATCATCAAGGATTCTCCTACGGAGAGGTGTTGCTTTACTTACGCTCACGTAGACAGAATTCGTCATTGCTTTCCGGCGAACGCAGTTTTCAAATCCTTCACACCTACCGCTTTGAGCGACTTTGTTTCAGACGTCTGGGTGGCTTTTCCTGCTACTCCGTTTGCCATAGGGTACTCGTATCCTTTTCCGACCTTCACCCAATCTTTCTTTTCCTTAACCGGCATCTCCTATATCCAAGCCATGCCGATGATCTGGAGGGTTCTGTATACCTTCGAGAGGATCATCGAGCAGAAAGGGATTGATCTTGGGATGGCGGAGTTGGCCGAGCTTTATGATCTTACCACATTTGGTTCTCATCGATCCTTGCTGAAGCGGAAAGCCGGGGAGGATCACCCTGTCTTAAAGGTCACTAAGAACGATACAAACTGGAAGCGTCGCTTTTTCTTTGTTAGAAGGGATACCATCCCAGATGGGGAGGATCTGCCCAAGGAATGGGCTACTCATGGTAGGATAGAGGATCATGGAAGGATCACTATCAAACTTGCCTTATGTGATGAGGATCACTAACGTCTCTTTTCTTTTGTCTTTTGTGCAGCTATTTCCGTTGCTCACCTAAAATTGACCCCTGCTGCAAGAGAAAGAGTCTTAGCTTTTAAAAAGCTTGATCCTGAGGTCAGAAGTTTCCAAGTCACCGTCCAAGACTCACAAGAAGTATCCTCTGTATCTGCCACTATGTCAAGTAAGTATCCTTATAGAAAATAAATTATATGTAAGATTGTTTGATTAATAAGGCAACTTATCTTGATTTTGATTGTGTAGGCGCTGGGAAGTCTGCCAAGTCTGTCAAATCTGCCTCCAAATTTGGGATAAGTGATCTTGCCAACGTCAAGTCTTCGAGGAAGAAGGCTCCTGCTGCTAGTCCTTCAGCTTCAGCTCCTAAGGCACCTATCCGAGGCAAGGGGAAGAAGAGGAAAACTTCTGAAGATCTACAGGGATTTCCCCTCCTTCGTCAGCAATTCCTTGATTATTTTGACGAAGTTAGGATCACTGCCCCTGTTGATTGTCCTGACAAGTTTAGGGATCACCTATGTCTGATGTTGTTTTCCTGTTTTTCTTGTAGAAATTCACCGAAATGGAGACTTATGTTAACCAGGTTGAAGATCAAGATCGTCAAATTGCCGACCTCCAACAGATGGGTGTGCAGAAGGATCTCAAGATTGCTGATCTTGAGAAGGAGATCCGGGCTGTTAAGGACGAGGCTGTCAAAGCATTGATCAACTTTGATTATGAAAAGCATGACATCACTCAGGATGCTAAAGTCTCTGCCACGATAGCTATGTACAAGATACAACTGCAGATGGCTACGGAGGCTCAGGATCCTTCCTTCGATAAGAGCACATGGGATGTTGAAGGCTGGAAGGCAAGGCTGGCGGAACTGGAGGACGAGGATGAAGCCGAGGATATCCCAATGCTGGAAGGTGGTGATGCTGACAAGGATCAAGGCGGAGAAGCTGGTGATGACGAAGCAGCGAAGGTGTAGGCTGCATGATTGGGCGATGATGGATATTTTTGACTAGGCCGGAGCCCAATTTTTTTTTAGGTTTGGTAATAGTTTCTTGTGGTTGTTGATGGTTTGTGAAACAATTATGGTCTGTAATCTCCGAACAATAGTTTTTAGGGTTAAGGATCCTGGATCCTTTGAACAATAGGTAGGATTGCAAAAGGTGGAGGGATCCTCTGTTTGGGGGATGAAGCCTTTGTGATCCTGCCGCTTTTAATTTCCTGCACAATGCTAAGACCGCATAGACAATGGACACCCTTTGCCAACCCATGTGGACGGGCCACGTTTTGCTGGTAGAAATGTGGGTTGGCAATTTTGACAACTTTTTTGAAAGGGTTAAAGATCCTTTTGTTAATAATATAACCTTCATTTTTCTGGCTTATCTCGTGTTGTTATCTTTTAATTATCTTCTTATTTTCCAGTTTGTTTTAGAAACATATTTGTTAGAGTAACGAGAGTTGAGCAAACCATGTTCAAGAAATTTAGGATATGATCCTGGATCAAAAATCCTATAATCGAAAATTTTCAAGGTAGTTTATTTTAAGGATCATAGGTTCAGTTGTCAAGGTCTAAGGGTTACTCAAATGAATAATGAAATTAAAAAATAGTTAAGGATCATACCTGAGGATCCAAGTTAGGATCCTAACCTTTAATCGGGACAACCATAAGTAAGACTTTAACGGATAATAAGGATTAAGGATCCTTAGTTGTTTAATCTTCGAAAACCTGAAAAATGGAACATATCTTGGGACTAAGCCAATGTAAAAGATAAATTAGTAGCTGGGGACATGCCCAAAGGATAACTGAGGATGATCCCGGAGGATCACTGGGGACAAGCCCAAAGGATAACTGAGGATGATCCCGGAGGATCACTGGGGACAAGCCCAAAGGATAACTGGGGACAAGCCCAAAGGATCGTATGTAAACTGGAGTATGGCCCTTACTGGCGACTATCCAAACTTAGTGACATGAAAATGTCAAAACCTTAGCTAACGTGAAAACGTTAGAAACCTTAGGAACGGATGTATGGTATGTCTACCATTATACGTAGGATCCTAGATATAGCCAGTACGATGAGGTTGTCAGCCCCGGAAGTGGGTACTGGTCCCAAAGACGTGAACTATATCAGGATCATCGTGCGCTGCTGGCGGAAACTGGGGATAATCCCAAGGATAACTGGGGTTGGACCCAAGGATCTGCGGTGCTTTTGAAGATCTTTGACGATATGCTGAAGATACCTGAACTATCATAACTCAAATGGTTTGTGAGTAGAGGACGAAGGATACATGATCCTTATCCTTGGGTAAAAAGTAAGAAAATGTAATAGTTGTAGGATAAGCACGTTACCAGAGTAAGGATCACTGATATCACCGGGATCCTTTAAGGATACTTCAATATATGGGTCACATGCCTGAAGGATCATGGTCACATGAAATATTTCTTTAAGTGAACAGCATTCCAGGCTCTTGGTAACAAGTTTCCTTCCATGGTTAGCAACCTGTATGCCCCCTTTCCTGCTTCAGCTTCAATCAAGTAGGGGCCTTCCCATTTTGGTGCTAACTTCCCGTCAGCAGGATTGATAGTATTTTGAAATGCTTTTCTCAACACCATATCTCCGACTTGGAACTTCCTTATTCTTACATTTTTGTTGTAAGCACCAGCCATTCTTTGTTGGTAGCTTGCCATCCTTATCCTAGCCAGATCCCTGATTTCCTCAATAGTATCCAAATCCTGGGCTAGGATTGCAGCATTTTCTTCAGGATCACGAGCACTTGTTCTAGCAGTTGGGATCACCGTTTCTGTTGGGATCACTGCTTCTGCCCCAAATACTAAAGAGAAAGGTGTTTGACCAGTGGCATTCTTGGGAGTTGTTCTATCAGCCCATAGCACATAAGGTAATTCCTCTGCCCATTTTCCTTTCTTGGATCCCAGCTTCTTTTTCAGATTGTTGATGATGATCTTGTTGGATGATTCTGCTTGGCCATTGGCTTGTGGATGAACTGGTGTTGATGTTATCATCTTGATTCCCCAACTGTCACAAAAGTTAGTAGTTCTGCTTCCAATGAATTGGGAACCATTATCACATACAATTTCAGAGGGAATGCCAAATCTAGTTATAATGTTTCTTTTGATAAAGGATATAACTTCTTTTTCTCTGACTTGAGCAAAAGCTTCAGCTTCTATCCACTTAGAGAAGTAGTCAGTCATAGCAAGCATAAACACTTTTCCACCAGGTGCTTTAGGGAGCTTGCCAACTATATCCATCCCCCATCTCATGAAAGGCCAAGAGGATGGTATGGGGTGTAGCAATTCAGCTGGTTGATGAAGGATATTGCTGTGTCTTTGACAAGGATCACATTTCCTAGCATATTCTACAGCATCCCTTTTCATGGTTGGCCAGTAGTATCCTGTTCTAAGGATCCTTGAGAATAATGCCCTGCCCCCAGTGTGGTTTCCACAATCTCCTTCATGGAAGTCTCTCAACACTTCTTCAATTTCAGGATCCTCAATACATCTTAAATATGGTCCTGCAAGGGATCGTTTATATAGCACATTATTTAAGATTGTAAATTGAGATACCTTGATCCTGAAAGCTCTAGGATTTTCTCCCACCGGGATCTCTCCATGTTGCAAGTATTTCATGATTGGTGAGACCCATGATCCTGCATAAGATTGAGCTTCTTCACTAGGGATTACTGCAGTATCCTCTTCTATTTCCATGGCCACTTGATTTTCAATAGCAGGAGCCAGGATATGGATGATAGGGATACTTATGTCTTCTAGAATTTTTAAGGATGATCCTAAGTTGGCCAATGCATCAGCTTCCGTGTTATCCTCCCTTGGTACCTGTGTTAAGCTGAAAGAGACAAAAGAGAGTGCCAATTCCTTGACTATCTCTAAATATTTGGTTAGTTTTTCACCTTTAACAGCATAGGATCCATTAAAGTGATTAGTGATCAATAATGAGTCTACATATACTTTAAGATATTTCACCCCCATATCCTTAGCAATTTGCAAGCCAGCAATTAAAGCTTCATATTCAGCCTCATTGTTAGTTGCTTGGAATTCACAGGCTATGGAGTGGGGTATTATGTCCCCCTGTGGCGATTTTAGTAGTATCCCGAGCCCTGTGCCTTTGACATTTGAGGATCCATCAGTGTGTAGTATCCAAGGATCCTTGGTCTCATCCAGCTGTTGGACCTCCAATTCTGCTTCTTTTTGTAGATCACTACTGAAATCAGCCACAAAGTCAGCTAGTGCTTGGGATTTGATGGCTGTTCTTGGCTCATATCTTATATCATGGGCACTAAGCTTTACTGCCCACTTAGCCATTCTTCCTGACATCTCTGGTTTCCTGAGGACATTCTTAATTGGAAAGTTAGTTCTAACAACAATAGTATGGGTTTCAAAATAATGCCTTAGCTTAGTTGATGCCATGATTAATGCAAGAATAAGTTTTTCGAGGTGTGAGTACCTGGATTCGGCATCAAGTAAACTCTTACTTACGTAGTAGATAGGATATTGTGTACCTTCATGATCCTTAACAAGGACAGCACTTACAGCGGTTGAGGATACCACCAAATATAAGGATAACACATCTCCTTTTTCAGGCTTTGTTAATGCTGGTGCTGAGGACATATATTCTTTAAGGGCTTGTAAGGCATTCTCATGTTTCTCAGTCCATTCAAACTTCTTGTTCTTCCTTAGGATATCGTAAAATTCTTTACATTTTTCTGAGGATTTTGATATGAACCTGTTCAGAGCTGCTATCCTGCCTGTTAGCCTTTGCACATCCTTAGCATTGGCAGGGGACTTGATGTTCACTAGTGCTTTAATTTGCTCCGGACTTGCTTCAATGCCTCTCTGAGTTACCATATATCCTAGGAATTTACCTGCCTTAACACCAAAGTGGCACTTTGAAGGATTAAGCTTCATGTTATATTTATCAAGGATATCAAATGCTTCTTCCAAATCCCTTAGGTGATCCTCAGCTTTCTTTGATTTGACTACCATATCATCTATGTATACTTCCATAGTTTGTCCAATTTGATCTTTGAACATCATATTCACCAGCCTTTGATATGTTGCACCTGCATTTCTTAATCCAAAGGGCATGGCAATATAACAATACAAACCTGTTGGGGTCATAAAGGCTGTATCCTCTTGGTCAGATGGTTCCATCTGAATTTGTTGGAATCCAGATGATGCATCCATAAAGGTTAACAGTTCATGCCCCGCTGTTGCATCCACCATGGAGTCAATGTGGGGTAATGGGAAAGGATCCTTGGGACATGCCTTATTTAAATCAGTGAAATCGACACATACCCTCCACTTTCCGTTTTTCTTTTGGACAACGACCACATTGGCTAACCATTTTGGATATTTTACCTCTCTGATCATACCTGCTCGAAGTAGTCTCTCTACTTCTTCTTGGATAATGGCATTCCTTTCTGGTGCAAACTTCCTCCTTTTTTGATGGATTGGTTTGATAGACCTGTCAATGCCAAGTTTGTGAGTAATAATATCCTTAGATATACCTGTCATATCTTCATGTTTCCAAGCAAAGGTAGATTTTCTTCTTTTGAGGAAGGATATTAAGTCTTCTTTCATCTGTCCAAGGATCCCTGATCCGATATAGATTTTTGACTCGGGATCACTAGGATCCAAAAGGATTTCGTCCACATCCTGTTCCCTTGCCTCCAAGACGTTCCTCGGAGGATACTGTAATTGCTATTGCTCCCTTGGCTTTGAAGTTGGCTTCATGGATGAGGTATAGCAATCCTTAGCCTCCTGCTGATCACTGTCGATCTTGATTATTCCCCATGGGCTAGGGAGCTTCACACATTGATGGTAGGTGGATGGGACTGCTTTCATATCATGTATCCAAGGCCTGCCAAGGATAACATTGCAACAAGACAAACAGTCAATAACGCAAAATTTCTGGTAATTATGTAATCCTTCCACGTAGATTGGGAGTTTGATGTCCCCCTGAGTTTTCTTCGTTTCCCCACTGAATCCTACAAGCACGGAGGATCTTGGTGTGATGTCTGATTCTGGGATTCCCATCTTCTTCAGAACATCAAGCTGGATAATGTTCACTGAGCTTCCTCCATCAATAAGGATCCTGCGGACAAAATAGTTAGAGATAAAGAGAGTGATAACTAAACTATCATGATGAGGATCCTGAATGTTAATGCGATCATCCTCATCAAACGTTATCATCTTCCCTTCTGAGACACTTGATGTTCTAATAGGCCTTTCTCCATTATCCATTTTTTACTCCTTTGCATGTCTTTTGGCCGCCGAGAAGGATGTACCACAGATGTCTGATCCTCCGGAAATAAAGTTGATCACTTGTGCATTTGCCGGAGGTGCTGGAGCCTTTTCAGGGATCCTTTCAGGATCCTGAGTCCTTTGCTTTTTTCTTCCCAACAATTCTTTTAGGTGCCCCTTGCTTAGCAGATATCCAATCTCTTTTCTTAAAGCTATGCATTCTTCAGTTAGATGCCCGAAATCCTCATGGTATGCACACCATTTTGACTTGTCTTTAGTCCCGGATGGTTTATCGTTCTTCCTGGGCCATCTAGCCTTTTCACCTAGATTCTGCATTGCAAGGATCAGTTCATGATTATCAACGGAAAAACAGTATTCTGAGATTGGAGGATAATCTTCATCATCCTCTTCTTGGTCAACAGCATGCACATTCTGGTTATCGTTTCTATGGTAGAATTTGAACTTATTGCTCTTGAAGGAGGATCCATGCTTCTCCTGTTTTGAGGATCCTACTTGTCTCTCCTGGATCCTCTTGTCATCCTCTAGCCGGATGAACCTGAGTGCTCGAGTTCTTACTTCATCTAGATTCCTGCATGGTGTCATAACAAGATCATCATAGAATAATGAATCCTTAAGCAGTCCCATTTTGAAGGCTTCAACAGCCGTAGCCATATCCAAGTTGGGGATGTCCAAGGATTCCTTACTAAATTTAGTTATACAATCCCTTAATGATTCATTATGATTTTGAGTTATCCTGTACAAATCACTAGTTAATCTTTCAAATTTTCTACTACAAGAGAATTGGTTATTGAATAAATTAACTAAATTAGCAAATGAAGTAATAGAGTAAGGGGGAAGACTTAGCAGCCACTTAAGAGCTGATCCAGTAAGAGTGGATCCAAATCCTTTACATAGGCATGCTTCCTTCAACTTTTCTGGGATAGGGTTGATCTCCATCCTTTCCCTGTATTGTGCTACGTGTTCCTCAGGATCCGTTGTACCATCATACAGCTTCATAGTAGGGATATGGAACCTTTTGGGTACCTCTGCATCACAAATTGGTGGTGCAAAGCGAGATACCTTGTGGCTTCCATCTGCAATCTCTGGGATAGGCTTGACTACCCCTGGAACACTTGAGATCATATCTTTTAGCTTCTGCAACTCCCTGGCCATAGCATGATTGGTACCTGTATCCTGCATGAATCCATGGTTAGTGGTAGGATAATTATTTAAAGTGTTACCTCCCATTGGGTTCAAGTTAGGGAATCCATATTGCTGGGATTCTGGAACAACGGAGGGACCAGTGGAAGCAATGGTCTGCATTGGAATGAAGTCCCCTTGATGGACATCTAGACTTCCTGTTTGCAAACTTTTTAGGGATCCTGGCATCTGGAAGGATCCTAGTGTCTGGGATGATCCTGGAACGAAGGAGGATCCTTGAACCTGGGATGATCCTGGAACAAAGGAGGATCCTTGACCCTGGAATGATCCTGGAACAAAGTAGGATCCTTGAAATTGCTGTGCCCCCGGATAGGCTCCCGGATTCATGAAGGATCCCAAATGCTGGGGGTAGGATCCTGCCGGCTGGAAGTGTGAGCCTAATGCCTGAGTCATTGCTGTCGATCCGTGGTGCAATCCTCTTGATTCTCCCATGATTTGCACGTCTGGAATTCCTGATGGCTGAGAAGTAATCATTGGAGTATCAAAGCTCAAGGATTTGGGCATCAGTGGAGAATGATCCTCTGCCGTTTTCTTCTGTCTCTTGAGATCTCCAATTTCCCTGAGGATCCTATAATTAGTTTCATCTTGCCGCTGCATACGATCCTTCATCTGCAAAATCAAAGTAAATACATCACTAGTACTGGGAATATAAGAATTCATAGCAGAAGAAGATGGAGGTTTAGAGTTAGTAGGAGTTTGTCTCTTCTCAGCATTCTTCTGGGATCCTGCCGGTGGAGGAGGCAGAGTGTTCTGAGACGAGGTGACTGCAGACATTGCCGTGGACATGTTTTTCAATGATGAAGCCATGTAATTCTATGAAATGATTTCGAACAAAAGGTTTTCTTATGAATGAAGCACCAATTGCCCCACGGTGGGCGCCAAACTGTTTTGGTCAAAAATCACACAAGGATAATGTAACCAAACTTTATGTAAACAGGGTATGATGCTTGGTTAATTATAAAAGTAAAGGATCACTTTTATGAGAAATATGCAAAGACACAATGATTTATACGAGGAAAAAGCCCTTGATCAATATATGATCTCCGGCATAAAAAACCTCGGGTGATGGCAACTACCGATCACCAAACTTCAATATAAGAACAAAATGGTTACAACTTCGGATGATAATGAGCTGAGTACAAGGATCACTATTGTTTCGAGTGTCTAAGTGTGTGAGAGTTGCGTTGTATGTCGTGTGTTCTTCCAAATGAGGAAGAGTGGTATTTATACAAGTGTAGGTGACCTATTTTAGGTAAAAAGACTAATAATCAGCTCATTACCCCTTTAGAAATAAAAGACAATCTAGCCTAAATTGCCGCCCTTAAATCAAGCTAAGTTTCCATATCCTTTGCAACGTCTATCTTTGATTAAGCTCGTGCTATAATTGTGAAGACGCGTCCCTTGATTATGATGCTAAGAGCGTATCCTGCTAGATGTTCCTGCAAAATAATGTTGTATTACACGAAGGTAACTATTAGCATGAGGATCCTTTCAATGGTCCATGATCCTGATCCTGAAGTCCTGCTGAGGATCACTGTCTGCCAAAGAAACAAGGATCACTGGTTAGGATCACGTATAAGGATCACGTATGATAAAAATCCAGCCCTAACACAAAGTAATTGGACAACAAGAGGATAAATGAAGGATAACGAAACAAGGTAAGCCAGAAAGATTAGAGTTATTTTATTAACAAAGGATCTTAAACCCTTTCAAAAAAGTTGTCAAAATTGCCAACCCACGTTTCTACCAGCAAAACGTGGCCCGTCCACATGGGTTGGCAAAGGGTGTCCATTGTCTATGCGGTCATAGCAGGTGCAGGTAATTAAAAGCGGCAGGATCACAAAGGCTTCATCCCCCAAACAGAGGATCCCTCCACCATTTGCGATCCTACCTATTGTTCAAAGGATCCATGATCCTTAACCCTAAAAACTATTGTTTAAGTTACAGACCATAAATTGTTTCAAAACATCAACAACCACAAAAACCACTACCAAACTTAAAAAATTGGGCTCCGGCCTAGTCTCGAAATATCCATCATCGCCCAATCCTGCAGCTCAAACCTTTGCTGCTCCATCTCCACCCTGATCCTTGCCAGCCTCACCACCTTCCAGCATTGGGATCTCCTCAGCTTCGTCCTCGTCCTCCAGCTCTGCCAATCTTGCCTTCCAACCCTCCACGTCCCATGAGCTTTTATCAAAGGCAGGATCCTGAGCCTCCGCAGCCATCTGCAGTTGTATCTTATACATAGCTATTGCGGCAGAAACCTTGGCATCCTGGGTGATCTCCTGCTTCTCACCATCCATGTTGACCAGCATTTGAGCAGCTTCATCCTTTGTAGCCCGGAGTTCCTTCTCAAGATCAGCTATCTTGAGATCCTTCAACACGCCCATTTGTTGGAGGTCGGCGATTTGGCGATCCTGATCCTCGACGTGGCCAAGGTAGGTTTCTATTTCAGCAAGTTTCTGCAGAAAGGGAAAAAGGTAAGTTCAGGACCAGGTGATCCTCAAAGAAGCAGGATATACAGGCAGGATATTAAAGCAGGATAACCGACAGGGGCAATGATCCTTACTTCATTAACATAATCAAGAAACTGCTGGCGGAGCAGGGGAAATCCTTGAAGATCCTCAGAAGCCTTTCTCTTTTTTCCCTTACCCCTAATAGGAGCTTTAGGGGCTGAAGCAGAGGGACTAGCAGCAAGGGTCTTCTTCCTTGTGGATTTGACATTGGCAAGCTCGTCAATACCAAACTTGGAGGCAGACTTGACAGATTTCCCAGCGCCTACACAATCAAAACAAGATAAGTACCCTAACTAATTTAAAATCTTACAAAGAACTGCTTTTTAAATAAAGATACTTACTTGACATAGTGGCAGATGCGGAGGATACTTCCTGTGAATCCTGGGTAGCAACTTGAAAACTTCTGGTCTCAGGATCAAGCTTTTTGAAGGCTAGAACTCTCTCTCTTGCAGCAGGAGTTAACTTGAGATGAGCAATAGATATGGCTGCACAAAAAACAGAATATTAGTAATCCTCGCCTTAAGGAACAAGTCTGATAGTGATCCTTCCAGGATCCTCTATCCTACCATGAGTAGCCCACTCCTTGGGCAGATCCTCCCCATTAGGGATGGTATCCCTCCTAACAAAGAAGAATCGCCGCTTCCAGTTCGTATCATTTTTGGTAACCTTAAGAACAGGGTGATCCTCCCCAGCTTTCCGTTTCAACAAATATCGACAGGATCCAAACGTTGTGAGATCATACATCTCAGCCAGCTCCGCCATTCCTAAATCAATCCCTTCTTGCTTAATGATCCTTCCCAGGGTATACAAAACCCTCCAGATCATTGGCATGGCTTGAATATAAGACATGCCGGTCAGAGAAAAGAAAGATTGGGTGAAAGTTGGAAAAGGATATGAATATCCTATGGTGAACGGAGTTACAGGAAAGGCCACCCATGTGTCAGAGATAAAATCGCTTAAAGCGGTGGAAGTGAATGACTTGAAGATAGCATCCGCCGGAAAACAGTGACGGATCCTATCGACGTGAGCATTGGTGACGCAGCATCTCTCAGTAGGAGAGTCTTTAATGATCCCTTGGCTTTTCGGGGGGCTGCTCTTCTTGTGATCCTTGTGAGGGGAATTTCGGAGCAACATACTAACAGAAGAATGTAAACAGAGGAGCAGAAAAACAGAGTAAAAGAAGGAAGAAAGAAAAGAGGAGAATACCTGATCGATCTTCGGACGAGATTATAAAGGGAGTATATCTTGAATTTAAATGCAAATTGATCCTAACTCTATCTCCTATTTATAATCATGATCTGCAGGGTTGTCACTTCAATGACGTAAGGGTTGCAACAGCTAGTCCGATTATAACGGCTAGTTATCCGAGTCGCCCGTTGCAGATAAGATCAAAGCAAAATATAACTTGTTAATTTACAATAAACTCCTTATATTTTGGGGGCAATTGTTAGGGCTGGATTTTTATAATACATGATCCTTACATGTGATCCTAACCAGTGATCCTTGTTTCTTTGGCAGATAGTGATCCTCAGCAGAGTTCCAGGATCAGGATCACGGACCATCATAGGATCCTCATGCTAACAGTTGCTTTCATTAACTTTAATGTTGTTTTGCAAGAATGACTAGCAGGATCCGCTCTTAGCATCACAATCAAGCGACGCGTCTTTACAATTTTGGCACACGCTCAATCAGAGATGAACGTTGCAAAGGATATGGAAACTTGGCATGATTTAAGGGCGACAATTTAGGCTAGATTTACTTTTATTTCTAAAGGGGTAATGAGCTGATTATTAGTCTTTTTACCTAAAATAGGCCACCTACACTTGTATATATAAATACTCTTCCCCATTCGGAAGACACACAACACAATTCTCACACGCTTAGACACACATTACGATAGTGATCCTTGTACTCAGCTCATTATCATCCGAAGTTGTAACCATATTTTGATATATTGAAGTTGGTGATCGGTAGTTGCCATCACCCGAGGTTTTTTATGCCGGAGATCATACATTGATCAAGGGCTTTTTCCTCGTATAAATCATTGTGTCTTTGCATATTTCATACTGAAGTGATCCTTTACTTTTTCAATAAACCAAGCATCATTCCCCATTTACTTAGAGTTTGGTTGCATTATCCTTGTGTGATTTTTGACCAAAACACTATGTAAGTAAAATTCTACTTGATGCTGAGGCCAGGTATTCTCATTTAGAGAAATTAATTCTTGATTTAATTATGGCTTCTGCTAAACATAGACATTATTTAGAAACTCACACCATTATTGTGAAAACTAAACTTTCTATCAAGAATGTTCTCAGGAAACTTCAAATGTCAGGTAGAATGGCAAAGTGGGCAATCAAGCTTATTGCATATGACATTAAGTATGAACCCAGAACTGCCATCAAGTCCCAAGCTTTAGCTGACTTTGTGGTTGATTTCAGTAGTGATCTACAAAGGGAAGCTGAATTAGAAGTTCAACAACTTAAGAAGACCAAGGATCCTTAGACACTCCTCACGGATGGAGCTTCATATGTTAAAGGAACTAGACAAAGCACACTACTAAAATCGCCACAGGGGGACATTATACCCCAACCCATTGCATGTGAATTCCAAACCACTAATCATGAGACATAGTATGAGGCCTTGATAGCAGGTTTGCAATTAGCTAACAATATGAGGATCAGGTATCTTCAAGTATATGTAGATTCTCTATTAATTACTAATCATTATAACGGTTCTCACACTGTCAAAGGTGAAATACTAATCGAGTACTTAGAAATAGTCAAGAAATTGGCAGATTCTTTTGCTTTTTTTCAGTCTAACACAGGTATCCAGAGAAGAGAATGCAGAAGCAAACGCTTTAACTAACCTTGGATCATTCCTAAAGATGCCAGAAGATGTGAAAAATACTCATCACCCATGTTTTAACTCCTGCAATTGAGGATCACGTAGCCATGGAGATAGTGGAGGATTCTGCAATCATACCTGGTGATCCTGCACATTCGAATTCAGGATCCTGGATCCTTCCAATCCTAAGATATATACAACATGGAGAGATCCTTACAGGACAAAATCCTAAAGCTTTCAAAGTCAAGGAGACTGTGGAAACCACACTGGGGGCAGAGCACTATTCTCAAGGATCCTTAGAACAACATACTATAGGCCTACCACAAAGAAGGATGTTGTGGATTATGCAAAGAAGTGTGATGCTTGTCAAAGACACAGTAATATTCTACACCAACCAACATAACATTTGCATCCTAAGAAGAAGCTTTTGCTCAAAGTCAGAAAAAAGGAAATGGCCAGTTATCAACAAAGAATGGCTGGAGCATACAACAAGAATGTCAGGATTAGAAGATTTCAAGTTGGTGATTTTGTGCTAAGAAAAGCATTCCAGAACACTACAAATCCTTCTGATGGCAAGCTAGCCCCAAAGTGGGAAGACCCCTATCTAATTGAAGCTGAATCAGGAAAGGGGGCATATCATTTGTTAACAATGGATGGTGATCTCCTACCAAGAGCTTGGAATGCTGTTCATCTCAAAAAATACTTTAAGTAAGAAGGATCAGGGATCCTCAGCGATACCGGTATTCTGATTAAGGATCCAGGATCCTCAAAGGATATATGATTCTACATTTGGTAACACATTACTTTCATTTTCATTTTCATTCATTTTATACTTATTACTTATCATAAGTTAAAGATGTTAATCAGTTAACATCTATTTTCACAAAGTTTAAGCTTTTGCAGAGTTGTTATCATTTTACAGAAGATCAAAGTGGTTGGCCAACTCTCCAAAGTTTATGGGCTTGTCCCCAGTTATTTGGGCTTGTCCCCAGTTTCGCCAGTAGCGCACGATGATCCTGGTGCAGTTCAAGGCAACGCGACCAGTACTCGTTTTAGGGGCTGACAATTTCATTGTACTGGCTGTACCCAGGATCCTGCGTATAATGGTAGATGTACCATACATCCGTTCCTAAGGTTTATAACGTTTTCACGTTAGCTAAGGTTTCGGCATTTTCATGTCGCTCAAGTTTGGATAGTCGCCAGTGAGGGCCATACTCCAGTTTACACAAGTTATATGGGCTTGACCCCAGTTTACATCCGGTTATATGGGCTTGACCCAGTTTACATCCGTTTATATGGGCTTGACCCCAGTTTACATCCGTTTATTTGGGCTTGTCCCCAGTTTATTTGGGCTTGTCCCCAGTTTGTTGGGCTTGTCCCCAGTTACTAACTCTTATCTTATATTGGCTTAGTCCCAAGTTGTATCCTATTTCAGGTTTTTGGAGACAAACGACCAAGGATCCTTGATCCTTACTTTCCATTAAGGTTTGTCTTATGGTTATCCTGTTTATAATGATAAAGGTTAGGATCCTAACTTGGATTCTCAGGTATGATCCTTAACTATTTTGATTTTATTCATTATTCATTTGAATAACCCTTATACTTTGACAACTGAACTTATGATCCTTAAAGTATATTACTTTTCGGAACTTTTCGACTATAGGATATTTTATCCTGGATCATATCCTAAAATTCTTAAACTTAATTTGTTTAACTTTTCTTATTCAAACAAATGTATATCACAACAATTGAAAACTAAAGGATACATAAGGATAGCAACACGGGAGATAGCCAAAAAGTTAAAGTTATTTATTCACGAAACATTAAACCTTTTAAGGTTGTCAAAATTGCCAACCCACGTTTCTACCAGCAAAACGTGGCCCGTCCACATGGGTTGGCAAAGGGTGTCCATTGTTTACGGGTCTTTGTAGTGCAGAAAATAAAAGATGGAAGGATAACGAGTGGCTTCATCCCCCAAACAGAGGATCCATCCACCACCCGTTATCCTGGCTATTGTTCAAGGATCCATGATCCTTCACCCTAGAAACTTCTGTCTAAAGTTATACAAGTTCTGACGATAAGGATCCTTGATCTTAGAAGCTTTACTTTTCATAGTTTGCTTATTCAGCAATAATTTACAAGGATATAGAATCCTAACTTGGATTCTCTGGTATGTTATATTCTAACTTTTTCGAAGCTGTAAGTTGTCTCTTATCCTTTTTGGTTAAGGGTCATTGATCCACATTTGTTCGAACACTTCAAGTTTTCTATTAAAAGTTTAACATTATCATCAGATTTCCAATAACTTTCCAGTTGTTTGGCGATGATATCTTTGAAAATAGAAAGCATACATGAAAAATAAAGAGGAAAGAAACAACAACAGTTGTAGCTAAAAATGTTTAATGTTATTACCCATTCATTATGTATCAAATCATCTGGCCTGGATTTCACCAGCAAAACCGTGGACCATCCACCCAGGCCGGATAAGGCTATCTAACATTTAAAGTGTCTATGCAGAAATTAAAGTGTAGGAAGGTTAATAGCAAACTGTGTAGAAGGATTCATTCTCCACGAACGGAAGGATCTTATGATCTGTAAAGGCACTTGAGGAGTTATCTCTAACTCTATATTCTGCAATGATGATTATAGCAGGTCTTATCAGTGACGACAGGCAGTGTAAAAACTAGTTACCAGCAGCAACGGCTAGTCCGCTTCTGACGGAAATATGACAGCAGTGAATCCTTATCACAACTGCCATATTGGGGGCAATTATTAGGGCATGAATTTTATGCTAAGGATCATCTATCCTGAGACTGGGCATGGATCACGGATCCTTAATGGATGATGCAGAGAGTCTGAGGATCACGAGTCTGAGGATCACGAGTCCGAGGATCCTTAACAGAACTTATGTTTTCTAACAATTGTCACGTTTTTAATGTTTTAATGCAGGTAATGGACGTAGTGGACCACTTCTTTGCTGGAATCTCGTGGAATATGCTTTTAGGCACGTGCATATTGAAGAAATAACCGTTAGTGGTGGTCATGGGTGGCTTCCACCTTTTTCGGGAAGTTAGTTAGTTGTTTTTTCTTATCTTTTTAAAGGGGAAACAAGCTCATTAGAGGCATAACTCGTGCACACCACAGAAAATACACACAATACACGAATTCTCTGCAAACACTTAGCAAAAGACACACACTTACTCTAGCAATTCAGTGTATTGAGCTTGTTTTCTTCCAAAGTTGTACAAGGATCACTATTGTTTTTGCAATACATTTGGTGATCGGTAGTTTCCATCACCCGAGGTTTTTTATGCCGGAGATCTTCTAAAGATCAAGGGCTTTTTCCTCGTATAAATCTCGGTGTTCATCGTTGATTTCATATACTTGTCGTTCATACAATTAACCAAGCATCATTCCTCACAAAATCAGATTTGGTTGCATTATCCTTGTGTGATTTTTGACCAAAACAACAGTAGCTTAAGTCTCTCCTAAATTATTGCTTGTATCCTGTATGTATTCCTCAAAGGGTTAATGAGAAAGTATGTTCTTTTGACTATTCAATCATAAACTGATATGGTATCAAGAGCCTGAAACACCTCACGGTTCTTTTCTTTTTTTTTCGATCCTTCTCACCTCTGCAAACCTACACCAGCCAATTGTTCCTGACCATGGCACCCAAACAAATTTTTCCTCTCACTGCTGCAACCCATTTCCCCATCAAACTCACATCCACCAACTTCCCCTCTTGGCGCAAACAAATCCTTTCCACCCTCATCGGTCTTGAAATCGACCACCACATCACTGGCACTGAGGAACCTCCGGCCAAAACAGTCTCCACAGGCGACGTTTCCAAACCCAATCCAGACTACATGCCCTGGTTTCGCGAAGACCAAATGGTGATTAGTGCACTGCTTGGCAGTTGTTCGGATGCCATTCAACCCCTCGTCTCCGCAGCCGACACCGCTCGAGGCGTGGGACACTCTCAATGCCAGCTATGCCAGCGGCTCACGCTCACGGATCATTTCCCTCAAATCCAAACTCTCCAAAAATCCCAAAGGTAACAGATCTATTACTGATTTCTTACACGACATGAAGTTGATTTCGGACGAGTTGGCACTCGCCCAAAGCCCCATTGATGAAGAAGACTTGGTGATTCACACCATGAATCAACTCGGAGACGAGTTTACAGGCCTAGTTTAGTCCCTGAAATCACGAGACACCACCATCTCATTTGCACAACTATTTGACAAATTACTTGACCACGAACGCACAATCAAAGAAACCTCCACCGAACCACTCATTACCACAGTCAACTACACCCACCGCCAACCTGCCCGCACGTACCCAAAACAACAATCTGAAACCCGATATCACAAACCCAACCAGTCACACCCGTCATGGAATACCCGTGATAAACCCACTACACCAAATCAAACCCGTTCCACCAAAACAAATGCCTACTGCCACTTCTGCAACATCCCGGGTCATCAGACAAGGGACTGCCGCAAACTTGGGCGTTTCCTGCGTGACTACAACTACCCAACTAACGATCTTACAGGCTCCGCGCCTTCAGTCAACTTTACTTCAGCCTATCCAACTTCAGGATCCACACCAGCATGGATGTGGGACACAGGAGCATCCGGTCATACCGCCCCAAATCAGCACTCGCTACCCGTTCTTTCCGAATATGGAGGCCCGGATGAAATTGTCTTAGGTGATGGTAAATCTCTTCCCATTACACATATTGGTCAAACTCAAATACACACCAACTCCCGACCACTCTTATTAGATAATGTTCTTGTTGTCCCACATTTACGTAATTATCTAATTTCCGTTGCCAAGATTTGTCGTACTAACCGTGTGTCTGTTGAATTTTTTCCTTCTTATTTTATGGTTAAGGACCTACGCACGGGGGCGCATCTGATGCGGGGAGTGAACATAAATGATGTTTACTACGGACCATTTCCTTCAACTCCTCAAGTTAATGCAACCGGAACAAGATCACTACTCGCGTGGCACCATACACTTGGGCATCCGTCGTACCAAGTGTTTAAGTCTTTAATTACTAAATTAGGACTACAATGTAATAAAGTGTCACCTGAGTCGTTTCATTGTAAATCTTGTTCCTTGAATAAAAGTCACAAAATTCCTTTCGGTCAAAATTCATTTGTTGTGCACAAACCCTTGGAACTTATCTATTCGGATGTTTGGGGACCGGTACAAACCTCCATTGACGGGTTCAAATACTATGTCATATTTGTTGATTTTTTTCTCCAAGTATGTTTGGTTATATCCCATGAAGCGCAAATCCGATGTGTGCACCCTTTTCCCTCAATTCAAATCACTTGTTGAACGTTTTTTCAAAACCCCTCTCGTGTCCCTGTTCACCGACAATGGTGGTGAGTACATCGCTCTCAAGCCCTACCTCACCTCTAATGGCATCTCTCACTACACCACCCCACCCCATACACCCGAACAAAATGGCGTGGCCGAAAGACATCACCGCCATGTTGTTGAAACGGGCCTTGCTCTTCTTCATTATGCTAACCTTCCTCAGAAATTTTGGCCACATGCTTTCCAAACCGCTACCTACCTCATCAATCGCCTACCCACTCCTATCCTCAACAATCAAACACCATGTGACATGTTGTTCGGCAAATCACCTGACCACACGAAACTCAAACCGTTCGGGTGTCTTTGCTACCTGTGGTTGCGTCCATATACCACCTCCAAACTACAACATCGCTCTCATTCATGCATTTTTCTAGGGTACTCAACTTCAAGATCGGCATTTAAATGCTTCGACCCAACGACTTGCAAGTTATATCATTCGAGGCATGTTGAATTCATCCCCCACATTTTTCCTGCCCATCCCACTGAGCACCCACACTCAAATCCTGTTCAACAATATTCTTTTCCCATTCCTCCCTACACCCACTCATCAGAACCACCCACAAATTCCACACCAAATAACCCACTTCCTTCCACTCCTCACCCACCTTCTGTCTCTTCCACTACTACTTCCTACACATCGTCTCAACCCAACAACCCAACACCTTCTATATCCTCCAGCCATCTTACCAGCCCACACACGACCTCACCCACCTTACCTCACCACTCGCATTCTAACAACACACCATCACCCACATCATCATCCTCGCCTCCTCCCACTACTAACCAACCGCACCCTCCATCTCCACCTCCACCTCTCTCACCATCCTCTCTCACCATCCTCCTCCACTTCTCCACAAACTACCGAAACAATCCACACCTCACCTCCTCCTGTCAAACGGCAGCCCAAACCCAACAGCAAATACTCCAACTCCAACTTCATAAACTCCACCACCTTACATCCATTACCTCAAACTCTTGAACCCTCAACTCACATTCAAGCTATGAAAGATCCCCAATGGCGAAACGCCATGGATCTTGAGTTCAATGCTCTCATTCAAAATCACACATGGGAGCTTGTACCGCGAACCAACCAGCATGTCATTGGCTGCAAATGGATCTTTCGCATCAAGCGAAAGGCCGACGGTACCATCGACAAATACAAAGCCCGTCTCGTGGCAAAGGGCTTCCATCAACAATTTGGCAAGGACTACTTTGACACATTTAGTCCCGTAACAAAACCGGTCACAATACGAACTGTGTTATCCATTACTCTTTCTAAACGCTGGCCTCTACGACAACTCGATGTCAACAATGCTTTTCTTCATGGTACCCTATCCGAGGAAGTCTTTATGGTCCAACCCCCGGGCTTTGATCATTTGGAGTTCCCAAACCACATTTGTAAACTCCGAAAATCTCTTTATGGCCTTAAACAAGCCCCACGGGCATGGTACAACGAACTCACCTCATTCTTGATCCACTTCGGCTTTCGAAAATCCTTGTCCGATCCATCTCTATTTGTCTATCAACACCATGGTGTCACATGTTATCTACTCGTCTATGTAGATGATATCATCATTACCGGTAGTGACAATAATCTGCTGAAAACCTTCATTGCCTCTCTTGGCCAAAAATTCTCCATCAAGGACCATGGTCCTCTTCACCACTTCTTAGGCATTGAGGCCATTCCCACACCTCAAGGTCTCTTTCTCTCACAACATCGCCACATTCAAGACATTCTCACCACCCATAAAATGGATGGCGCAAAAGATGTCCTTACTCCCATGAGCATATCCGAACCTCTTACTCTCATTGACTCCACTCCTCCCGTTGATCCCACCCAATACCGTAAACTTGTTGGCTCTCTTCAATACCTAGCCTTTACTCGTCCGGACATCTCCTTTGTGGTCAACAAACTTTCACAATTTATGCACTCACCTAGACAATCTCATTGGCAAGCTCTTAAACGGGTTCTCCGATATTTGAAAGGGACGGTACACTACGGGTTATATTTGCATCGTGACTCTCCTCTCACACTCCGTGCCTTCTCTGACTCTGATTGGGGAGGAATCAACGATGGGGGGTGGTCTACCACGGCGTACATTCTATACCTCGGCTCCAACATAATCTCTTGGCGCTCCTCTCGCCAAAAGACGGTCTCGCGTTCCTTCACCAAGGCTGAATATAAAGCGGCTGCTAACGCGGCTGCGGAAGTTGCTTGGGTACAAAACCTTCTTCAAGAGCTCGGCATCCAGCAGTTAAGTACTCCACAACTATTCTGTGACAACACAGGTGCCACATACTTGTGCGCCAATCCGGTATATCATTCTAGGATGAAACATGTTTCCTTGGACTACCATTTTGTTAGAGAACAGGTCAATGCGGGCAAGCTACAAGTCCTACACATTAGCTCCAAAGATCAACTTGCGGATGCCCTCACCAACCCACTACCACGGTCACCTTTCACATACATTCGATCCAAGATTGGAGTCTCCAACGGATCCTCCATCTTGCGGGGGCGTGTTAACAATAAATAATTAATATCTTATATTATTGTATTTATTCATATTGATACCGTAGATATCTCATTCATTAATAGGTCAATTGTTTCTCCTCAATTGTTGTAACAGTAGCTTAAGTCTCTCCTAAATTGTCACACCCCAACCGATGGCGGAATCATCGGGGCATGGCACTGAGCGAAACAGATTGTTCAGAAGTTTCCATAACAACTATCTATATAATCCAGTTAAAGATACATCCCATACCGTATCCCGAATAAACAAATATATTATTACAGATATCATCCAAACAAGTAGTTCTGTTCCGACAACTCAGATTTAAGTTAATACAAAACATAAATATTGTTCAAATGCTCCTAAAGACCCAGCCTGACAAGATCTACAGACAACTATGCCTTTGTTGCTTGTTCCTGACAGACAACTATTTGTTGGGGGCCTCTAAAGCTTTATTATAGCTTCACTTCCCTAGCAAGCAATTATCTTAAACACCTGTCACATACGTTAAAATAAAGTCAATACATAGAATGTAAAGGTGAGCATACAAGTTTAATAATAGCATATAGAGTTCGAATGGTTTACGCATAACCAGCACGTACACAGAGGGAAATGACGCATGTTAATTATCGACATGGACCTATCGATACCAACGACTGCGGGTTGACTGTCCGAGACAGTTCGCAATACATGATTGCCACCGTAATCCATGCAAGTAATTGTCCTTAACAACCCCCGTGTGAACGGGTGCTGAGTCCAAACTATAGTACTACGTTGCTAAGGCAGGTAGACATCATTCCACGTGTAAACATAACAACAAGCATACATTTAGTCACGTAATACATGCAATCGGTTAGCGTTCAAATAGTTTGAATAGTGTATTCGATTGTGATTTTGATAAGTAACGTATGTAACACCCAAAAGTGCTAAAGCAAAAAGGGATTCGAGTATACTCACAGTGATTGATTATGGATTGAAGGGAGCGCTGGGAGTAGGGTTAGCCTGAATAGTTTGATAGCATAATGATGAGTAACGCGGAAATGTAAACAAGTGTGAATGGATCGAATAGCCTGGTCGATCGAACAGCAGGTCCGATCGAACGGGCTGTTCGATCGGCTTGAAAGTCCGTTTGAACAGTCCTGTTCGATTGGCCGGTAGGCTCGATCGGCTGGACCATCCGAGTGGATTGTTTCTTCCTCTGATGTGTTTGTGTATGATGGTTTGAACTTTTGAAGTTTTCGTTGTAGCATTTGAGAACACTGAAGTGTTCTTACCTTTCAGGTCGATCGATCGAACGGTCTGTTCGATCGGCCGGCTTAACCGATCGGTTAGGAACTTCAGAAGTAGTTCTCAGCAGGATGTCACTCGATCGAACAGCCTGTTCGATCGGCTGGCATTCCATACTACGAACGAGTTGCAAAATCGTTTAAGTGTTGAAGCATAGTATCTCATGACCCGAAGATTAATGTTTACCAATCGAGTAGCATATTCAATCGAACATCACTTCGTTAATAACATACTTCATGAAGTTTGAAAATTGTGGAACCATGTGCTAGCCGATCGGCTGGCCCGGCCGATCGGCTGGTATGTCCGATCGGCTGGGCTGTTCGTTCGAACAGCCTAGCCGTTCGGCCAGCAATTCTGACCTGGTCGACCTTTCGTCTAACACTTGGCTGTTTGATTATTTGTCATGATTTCAAGGTATTTTGACAGCGAGTTAAACCATAGGACGTGGGTTCTTACTTGCTTCACCGGTTCGGATAGGAATCACCCAAGTCCGGCCGGTGAACTTGTTCGGAACGGTAGTTTGATGTTTAACCCGAAATCGGTGAACCTTGTAGATAGAATCCGAACCTTGAACCTCTAAACTGTTAGAATGATTAGTTAGTCGGTTCGAGCTTCGTTTCTATCGGTTTTAAGGTTTTGAGTGTAAAAGAGTTGAAGAAAGTTGAAAATCCTTCCATGAAAATGTTAAGATTCTTACAAATCCTAGTTTGTTTATGTGGAAATCGGTTAGATCTAAGCTATTCACGGTTGAATGAGGCCAAAGTATGATGTTCTTCAAGAACACCATGATGACATCACCCAAGAACACTTAGATCTTGGTGGTTTCACGGTTAGAAATCAAGTTTTGAAAGATAGAAAGGTGTAGAATCGTGTAATGATAAAAAACGTACAAGAATTAGAGTGAAAACTTACCGGAGTTGAGAGAAATCTGAGAAAAGGTGAAGAACAAGGGCTGGTTCGGTCAGAGCTTTCCAAAAGTAGAAAGAGTGACAATGACAGGGCTATTTATAGGCTCCAAAAGAGGAAAGTGGTAGCCGATCGGCCAGGATCTCCGATCAGCTGGGCTGCTCGATCGAACAGCATGTTCGATCGGCTAGCCTGTTCGATCAGTGATTCCTGTTCGATCAGGAACCCCTTTTCGAGTGTTTCGCGACGATTTTCGATATTTCGATTTCGATGGACGATGATACGTGTAACGCTCCGCATTTTCGAACCTTTCTTATTTTAGCAAGTCGTGTTGTACCTTCCATATTTAGACACTTGAACTCTCTTTGTAATCTACTTTCGTTTCATTTGTAATTCGAGACTATTTATCATAATGAAAACGAAGGTATTTTATTCATGTTTGTGTTACACTTATGTGCGATTTTCACGTTTGAACGATATATTATCATAGACTCTCGATTCGTTATTACGCTCAATGCTCGTTAAACTAGTTGAAACTCGTAAAATAGTGAAACTCGAAAGTTTCGTGAAATGAATAATCATTTAAAGATTTTTATTCGTTATAAATAATTATTCAAATTATTTAAATTAATTAAATTAATTAATTTTGTGTTATTTAAAAAGTTTATTTTTATAGTAATCTAGTTAGACTCGTTAGATTTTAAAGTTAGTAAACTAACATAGTTAGTTTAAACTATATAGTTTTTTTTTTTTAATAATACATAACTTGGCTAGTTTAAGTTAAAAGGTTATTTGAGTAAATAACTTAAACTTTAATTATAGGGACTGTTGGTGTAAATTCATGAAAGTCCCTTGTCTCTAATGCAAAAATGAATTAAAACATAAAAACGTGAAGACCGCGGGACTCGAACCCGGGTACCCCGCCTCACATGCACACGCCTAACCAGCTGGGCTGGGACTTCTTATTGAAATTAACCCAGCCTAGAATTTATTTAACATCTCATCAAAACAACCTGATCAGCGCGCACAAGGGAGATCAGACTCGTTCCAGACGCGATTTTAAGCGGGAATTGTGATTTTTTTGTGTTTTAAACATGATTTATCATTAATTAACCAACCACCAACTAACCTAAACCTTCTCCTATAAATACCACACTAATCCAAGTCCTAAACACTTTACAAACTCATCTAAATCTCTCTCAAATCATCCAAAAACGCAGCTGCAAATTGGTGTTCGGGCAGATTCATCCTACTTCACAAAAGTGAGCATATCTCACTCGTTTCTTGTCCGTTTTTGCTCATTCTTTTTCCTACTTGCTTGGTTAATCATGTAGTTTGATTCCTTGACTTCTCCTTGGAGAAATCAGACCTGGAATTGCTCCGAAATTGACCAAAAACTTTCTGTTTTGTTACAAACTTATGCAAACTTCATCCAACTTGTGAGAAACACATCTCAAACCAATGTCCTAATGCTTACAACCTCTCTTATGGTTGGTTAGGCTTAAAAACATGGTTGAGACATTTAAATCAGAGGTTAAAACCTCACAAATATTCTGTTTTAGTTAGGGTTTTACCCACAAGTAGTGTTCAAGCATGAAGCTTGATGAATGTGTGATGGTTGGACTAGCTTGGGCTATCCTTCATAGAAATCCACTCACTACTTGATGTTTTTCCATAGATTAGTTGTTGTTATTACATTATTACTTGTAAGTTCATGACCCTCCTTGTTGTTTATAACAACAAGTGTAGTGGTGAACAATAGAGGTACCTAAATGGAAGCTTGTTCTTCCTACCTCATGTATGAATTCTATGACACAAAGAGGTCCCTAAATGGAGACATTAATCTCCTACCTCATGCTTGAACCATAAGACTTTGTAATCTTTTTATTATCTAAATTATTCCATATGTATACCTAAGTAACTAAACTTGATGATAACTTAATAGTTACTTGTCAAGAATATGTTACATCATCTATGACCATGCCCTTGTTACGACTCTAATGGATCTTTGAATCCATGAAATCATACTAACTCTTTTGAGTTTTAATAGTGTCAAGAACAAGAGTTATGCGTACAAGATGATTATTTTCACTTATGTTATTTTCCATACATTTTAGACTCCAAATCTATAATCTTCCGTTTTCCCCAAACTCACACACCTATGTTTTCCTTGTGTAGAAGGACAAGGTGCTCCGAACTAATTCATCTACAAACTTGCTCTCGGAACTTCAAGTCACCACTTGTAAACCGTGAGTATACTCGAACCCATTTTTACTTTTAACACTTTGGGTGCAACATGTATTCTATATTAAACGCACATGACACTTGAAACTTATTTGAAACTTACTCTATCCATTTAAACATGAAACATGAAACTTGTGAATCTTGAGACTATTTTGTGCTATGTGAACGTTTAATTCTTGTGTGTAGTTCCGCCTTAACAATAGTAGCGCTATAGGAGTAATGCACCTCCCCGTTAGTCTTTGGGGTATTGTTAGGAGGAGACATATCAACCTCCCGTTAAACTTTGGGTTAGGTACTTTAACGCATTGGGAAACTTGGGCTATCACTTGGACTACGTAAACTAGCACGTTGAAACTATTTTGTTATGTTCATGTTGGATATGAGTTTTATTCTAATATGCTATGTAAACAAACTTGTATACTCGCTCTTTGCTTTTGCATTGAACTCTATTTTAATACATGTTGCAGGTTGATTAATGAAGTGATGAATGATGAAACAAGTTAGGGTGGACTAGATACACGCCTAGAATATTCTATCTTTTGTTTGTTATGTTACTTGTTGAACCAATGTTGCTATTTCCTTTTGAATTATGTATGACTTCTAGTTTTGAAATGAAATTTGAATTTAAATTAATTATTGTCACATAGTGTTATGACGTTTTGAGCAATCTACACACTTCGTCTCATCCCGATGTTTCCGCCATCGGTTGGGGTGTGACAATACGAATACGATAGAGTTCCTAGTCAAATTACTTTCAGTCCCAACTACTATATCTAACATACAATCATCTATAAGTCACGTTTCGATGTCGGTTTCGATTGAGTTTGACTGCTTTTCGAGTTTCGATTCGAGTTTCGATTGATTCGATTGAATACCACACAAATCATAAAGTAAACACGCACAAGTAACATATAAGGCACACACACACGTAAGTATTACCACACCAGTTTCGCATAGTTCAAGTCTCGAGTTCGATTGATGAGTCGATTAACTTGATTATTGATTGATTAATTTTATCGTATTGTTACTTCCTACTGTTCACAGTCGTAAATCGGTTGCATTGATTAAACATTCGATCATTTCATTTAGACAACACTTACTCCACATAATACAAAAATAAGAAAAGACCATTAACAGTCAAAGAAGTCAAAGTTGACTTGGACTTTGACTTTGACACTCCAAAACACGGGGTGTTACATAAATTATTGCTTGTATCCTGTATATATTCCTCAAAGGGTTAATGAGAAAGTATGTTCTTTTGACTATTTAATCATAAACTGATAGGTTCTTTACTGTATTTAGTCTTGACTCCAAGATTGTGTATGTAGTTAGTTAGGTGTCCCAGTTCTTACAGACACCTACTGATTGCCACTGAGTCGCTGTCAAACGTAATTTGCGGTATCTCTTAGGCACGGTTTTTAGTGGATTGTGTATTCGTGGATATGATTGTCTTATTCTTCATACTTATTCTGATACTGATTGGGTTGGATGCCCATATGATCGTCAAATGACTATTGGTTATTGTGTTTTTCTTGGGCCAAACCTCATTAGTTGGAGCTCCAAGAAACAACATATCATTTCCCATTCTACTACTGAGGCTGAGTATCGTGTTTTAGCTAATACCACTGCTGCTTAGGTTAGATGGATTATGTCACTTTTACTTGAGCTACATCTTGCTTTATTTTGTCCAGTTAATTTGTGGTGTGACAACATTGGTGCTACATATCTTGCAGTCAATCTTGTTTATTTAGCGTACCAAAACACCTAGAGATTGATTTGCATTCTATTTTGATATTGTTTTGGCTCGTACTCTATGTGTTCGATATGTTCCTATGGGTGTACAACTTGTTTATCTGCTGACCAAGGGGTTTTCATAATCTCGTTTTGATACTCTTTGGTCCAAGCTTCACGTTGTTACATCGTGTTCGGCTTGAGGGGGCATACCGGTGTATATATACTAGTAGGATGCCCGCGCGATGCGGCGGGAACGACACATCGCATTGCATTGCGATACTTGTTTTTGGTAGTTTTCTAAGTCATATAATATTTATTGTAGCATTATTGTGATAGATATACATTAAAAACGAAATATTCGGGTAATCCATTTCATTGTGTTGTGCATGGTTTGGTTGGTTCAGTTATTATCCTTGACCGGAGCCGAAACCAAAGTCATCGGTTAGTATATTTTATTAATTAATCGGTTTTCGGTTAATCACTTTGGTTTAATCGGTTAGATTGACGGTTTTTGGTTAGGTTCGTTTAATTGCAGTTAATAGCAAAAACCAAATATTTGCTTAGAAATATATGAAATTAAGGTATAAATACATGAAATGAAAGTATAAATATATGAAACAGAGATATAAAATATGAAATATATGACTCGGACGTATAAAAGCTAAAAATGTATGAAAATATGAATGATTCTATTCGGTTCAACTAATTTTTGTTAAACGAGAGTACAAAAAAATTGATAACCGGTTTTTGGTTAATTCGGGAGTTTTTGGTTGATTTCAGTTCCGTTTCGTCAGTTTTTGGTTTCGCTTAGGTTAACGATTTAGTTATTCCTCACCGATAACCAGTTTTGGTTAATAACCAATAATAGTGTGCGATGCGACGGGAAACAAAGACATTGCCACGGTGTGCATTGTTCGGTTGGTTAGATTATTATCCTCAACCGAAATCGAGGTCATCAATTAGTCTATTTTATTAACCTATTCGTTTTCAGTTAATCAAGTTGGTTTATTCAGTTTGATTGACGGTTTTTGGTTTGATTCATTTAATTTCAGATAATAGCCGAAACCAAACTTGGGCTAAAACTTTTGATTAGAAATACATGACATTTAGGTATAAATACATGAAATGGATCCATAGGTACATGTAATGGAGATATAAATACATAAAATGGGGGGGGGGGTATGAATATGAAATACGTAACTTGAAAATATAAAAGCTAGAAATATATGAAAAATCGATAACCGTTTTTGGTTAATTCGGGTTTCGGTAAATCAAGTTTCGGTTGATTTCGGTGTCGATCAACGATTCAGTTATTACTCACCATTAGACACAATTAATCACGTAACATATCAATTTTTTAATTTAAAAAAAACAATAGTAATACTACACTCAAATTAAATAGAATAAAATGCTCGTTTATATGGTGTAATTTTAAAGAAAAATATATATTAACGTACCAATAAGTAATGACCGTTTAAAAATCGTATGGGGGGGGGGGGGTTAGTCTTTTATAAGAGGATAAGGTGTAACTACTAACTAATTATCTATAATTTTATTAAAGATGAAGGATTAAAGTGTAATCTATATGAGAGGGTTAAATTAACGGTATTTAATCACTTTACATTCCGTAGCTATTAAACCACTCGGATAGTTACTAAGTACTTTGGGCTTTAATTAATTGTACACTAAGGCATCATCTACTTGTACTTTTTAATCCACACGTCAACACTGACCAATACAACTATCGAAACGTCAACAAAAATGAGTAGGTCGTCACAGTACTTTTGGATTTTTTAAAAACATTATAGTTTATAAGATATAACAAGAATACGTAAAAGAATTATAAGTTTGTTGTGGAGGGGGAAAATGTAACTAATTACCTATAATTATGTTAAAACTTAAGGATTTAAGTGTAATAAGATAAGAGACTAAAATATAATTATTGTTTAAAAGACCAATCTATCATATTTTAAGCATGTATTTATAAATTAAGAGGGAACAAGTTTTTATTTTTTTGGGTATTTTAAAATGTCACGGATTATATTTAAAACTAGAAGTGTTACCCGCCGCAATACGGCGGGGATTACATTTATATTTCTGCAAAGCCGTTTGGCAGTTACATATCCTCGAAGTTACTTAATTACATAAATTCTAGTAAAAAAAACATCTAATGTTATGATTGCAAGCTATGTTAGTTGCATAACCTGTGCAAAAGATATTTTGTTAGGTGATATGGCTTCTATTCGTACGACTTCTAGTTGAGTTGGTATCCTACTGTGCGATTGTACAAAAGACGTTTTCCCTTTTGATCATTCTCGGTGTTCTCTTTGATGCACTGGTAGAATCTGAGTTAGAAGTGAAGATTGTTAAAGTTAGTAGGATTTATATGTGAACATACAACATACTTAAGTAAGAAAAGTATTGGTGGATGACATCAGTTGTTTCAGGTGTGTAACTTGCAAAAGACATTCTTCCTCAATAATGATGAAGTATTAATATAAACTTTATTACTGCCGGGGACACGGCCAACCAGTAGTACCGAAATAAAGTACCCATGACTCAAATAGTTAAAACTGACTTAGTTACCGAAGCGAGTCGCAACAGGATGAAGCTAATCACAGCTGGAGAAAGCGGGTGGCGGCTGCAGCTGGATTGCCCGAGGCTGAGGAATGGAGCCGCAACTGTAAGCTACAGTTGGGTGTTGTGGGGCTGTGAGTTGTTGCTGGTGATGCACTTTTGTTACCTAAGCTTCACGGTTTATACTCCACTATCTTACTTAAGCTTTGCTCGTCAGGCAAAAAAAATGGCAAAAAAGCTTCGCAATGCAGCACCATGTTCATATGTTAATTCTACAGCATGCATGCAATCGCACACGTGATTATATAACAAATAAATAACTATAAGAAAAATTAGAGAATTGCATTAAAGAAACCATTCAAGAAATCAACATTTCAATACCATTTATCCAAAAGGATATAGAGGTTGTTCCTTGATAGACTCCCGGCTCGAAAAAAGAGCAAAGTTTTTTTTTTTGAAAAAAATATAAAAATCTGCAACATAGTACCAATATTAGAAACCGAATAATATAAGAACAATAATGCATTAAAATCCGTAATACTATATAGTAGCTTATTACGTCTCACTTACCAATGATAATCTATGTGAAGTGCATTAAAACAATATAGGCTGAAGGTTTTAAGTCTCATACAATTCCACAAATCAAAAATTTTCATTGCTAGGGAAGTTTGTACCTGGATGGTTCCCTGTATACAATCAGCAGCCAACAGATTGGGTATTCGTTGCTTCTTTGTGTCCTGGTTGGAAGAAAATCCCAACAAAAACCAAACGTGTAATGGTCATGAATATGATGTTCATCTATAAATATGCAAAAAAATATAAAATCAACAAACGATAACGTTTGACTATTTAATGTCAACAACCCAGAAAAGTAAATCAAAATGCAGAGCCTTGAACCAAAAAGCGATAATACAAATCAAAGTAACACAAAATACGAATGAAGATCCAAAATTTGGGACTTGGGAGCTCACTTAAAACACGTAAATTGAAGCGAACACGGGTGAATCAGGAGTTACGTCAGTGCAAGAGAAGGCAAAACACTGATTTAGGGTTCTAGGATTAGTTCATGGGAAAAGTAAATCAATACCAAAGGGGAGCTTAAAGTTACCTGTCTAAAAATTGCAATGAATGGCAGTTTGATTGGGTGTACGAATTAGTGAAGCAGTTAAATAACTTTTATGAGACCTGGAAAAAATGTGTAGTATATTTTAGAATGCGATAGAAAAATATAAGAACATAAATTGCTAGTATATATATTATGTATCTTACGGTGCTTATCGTCACACCCCTTTCCCGGATATTCAAATGAGTGATAGCATACGAAAACTGAAGAAGGTAGCAATATGTAGCATTAAGAAGACAGCTGAATGTAGCAGTCAATTCCGTAGCATGAACATTGGTTTGGACAAATGATAATGTGCCAGGCTAACACTATATGGCCCTATTGGAATGTATTAATACATTATTGTTATGTATAATACCTGGTTATGAATTGTTTGGTTGGATGACGTGTAAAGCTGTTGCGTTGTTGATGGTGAACTTTATGCTGTTGTAAAAGTCTTCAATTTTGTAGCGATATTTGACGTATTAGCCAAAAGGCTGTATGGCAACTCCCTGTAAAAATAAGTTAAAATTTTTAATTTTGAAAAAGTAGCAGACGTTAGTAATAATGAGGTTACATCAGTGATCAGTAATTAGCACTAAGTTTCATATAGTCCAAAGTGTGGAACTCAACTTCTTAAAACTCTGGCTTCTATTAAGGTCCTGCGGGCTTAGAGTTTTAAGAGGAAACGTTGTGCACCTGTATTGTTAGTAGACATCAAGTTATAGAATCTGAAAATCTATGGAAAATATGTAGAACAAATGTTTTGTAACAATGACCTCATTGTGGTTTACCTGATGCAAGAGTTCAGGAAAGACCACATTTTTTTGTAGTGTTCAAACAATTATCTTCGTTAGACGTAATAATAATTTTAAGTGAATTCGGAGATGTTGCTCGTGAAAGGGCCACGTATAATTGTCCATGAGTAAACACAGGCTGTGGAAGATAAACACCTATTTTTTTAAGAGACTGGCCTTGGCTTTTATTTATAGTCATAGCATAGCACACTTTTATTGGGAATTAGCGTCTTGTGAAAACAAAAGGCAAGTCTTTATTATTATGTACAAATTTAATTCTAGGTATATAGACACGATTTCCTGTTGATATGCCTGTTATTATATATGCCTCTATAACTTTTGGTAACAACTGTGATACTAATAAACGTGTGCCGTTGCATAGACCGAGTGTTTGATTTATATTTCTGAGTAGTATTACAGGAGTATTAACTTTTAAATCTAATTTATGAGGAGGGATGCCAGGAAAACTTAACTGATTTAGATATTCCTGTGGATATAAAGTTTCAGAATCAGCCGAGTTTTGCATGTGAGGTACCATAGAGTCATGACTTATATAGCATTTTATTTCTCCAGGAGTCATATTCAAAATAATCTTATTGATTTCGTCAGCTGTATCGTTTTTTGGACACACGATTGCTCTACATGACAAATTTTCGGCACATGGATTTCTGAGTATTGAATCTTGGTAGACAAAGTTAATTAAAGATTGAAGACTGTTTGCCTCTTCTTGAATCAGAAAGTCGGGTGGGATTTCAATGGTTTTTGCATTATGGGGATCATCTGCATCGGGTTCGCCTATGAGACCGTTTCCAATATCTAACAACCATGACGCAAATGTAGCAGACGTTTAAATAGTAGTGGAGCTTTGAGAATCCCCATTGATACGCATGTTCTCGGTTAGCGTGTATACTCTAAAAGACAACCATAGATAAGATCTTGGTAACGTTGAATTGAGAATCTCAGATCGTGAACTTTTCGGTTTAACCGGGAGAGTTTGACGAAAATCCCCTCCAAGAAGTATAGACATACCGCCAAAAAGGTCTGTATCGTTTCCTAAGACATCTTTCAATGATCTATCGAGACATTCGAAACAACGTCGGTCGCTCATAGGGGCTTCATCCCAAATTACTATTGATGTCTGTTTTAAAAGGTCGGCAAGTTGTGTATTTTTCTTGATATAACAGGTTGATTGTTCAGTAAGTTCTATAGGTATTTTGAATCGAGAATGAGCTGTCCTACCTGAAGGTAAAAGAAGAGAGGCAATTCCTGATGCAGCAACTGCTAACACGACTTTCCCAATGGATCTGAAAAAAGAAATGATTGTATTCCACAAGAAGGTTTTTCCGGTGCCACCGTGCCCGTAAACAAACAGTAACAACTGAGTCTTATTAACATATGAATCTCTAACTGCATTGTAGACTTGAAGTTGGTCCACATTGAGTTGCGCATGCATTTGCAAATGTTTTAGACTCAGTGTTGTTCTATCATAACTTACTTCCTCTAACAAAAGGCGATTTCTCAAAGTTGCAAGAACACTCTCGGAGGGTAAAGGAAGGCCAAAATCTTGATGTGATTTAGAAGGAGTAGCGGAATTCAATATTTTTTCAAGCTCTAACAGGAGCTGTTGTTGTAGATCAAAATCATTCACATGTGAAGTCGGATTTGACAAAGTAGAGTTAAGAGTGAGGAACATATCATCAGCCATCTTTTTCCACTCTGATTCCCAAAAAGCTAAAGGGTTACCGACCTCACAAAATAGGAGTAGATGGCAGAAAAGAGACCTCAGCTCTGAAGATGTGGCCCATGTAGACGCTTCAGTGAACGCTGCAACCCACTCTCTGTCGTCACCTAGTAAACCCAACGCCTCACATGCACCTCGGAAAGTTGTGTATGTAACACCAGACACGGTGCGCACATCGGAGTAGGCCTTGCAACCCTTTTGATGACAAAGTAGCAGACGCAAATAGAAAAGTTCACCAGCTGTGGGATGTACGTACACAAGGTATCCAATTGCTGTAGGTCTTGCTTGGACTCTGCGAATCCATACTTTTGCGGATAACTCCCATCGGTATCTAGATGGATAATCGTTATAGGTAAGGTCAAATCCATCAGACTCAGACTCCTTATCGTTATTAGAAAACCATTCAGTTAAAGTTGTTTTTCCAAAAGACGGATTACTGATGACAGATTGCAATCTGCTTCTCTCTCTGAAAGTAACATTTTGCATATTCTCTAAGTGAACAGCTAAGACTTGGACCGAAGGACTACGTTCATGAAGTGAGAAATCCAGAATTCTCCATGAGGCCTCATGTGGGCAAATAAACCGGCCATCTAGAAAATTTTGAATTTCATCAATTATAGGAGGTGCATCGGACGATATAGATGGTGAATAACTTTCAGACCTACGAACTGCAAATCTAACACGATCAACTCCCTTGGAGATGTATTTAAAGAGGTACTTAATCATCATGTTCCAACCACAATATTCAACATTAATGTGTGCGTTGATGCGGCTACATAGACGTTTATTATACGGGACACCGTAACCGCAGTCAATATGGAGGCCGTTTCTTGAAACATGAAAGTTACAAGCACGTCTTTTGTAATGAACATAGCCATCCTTGTCAAACTGTGTAGCAGCCTCAAACAACTTTGGAAAATGCTTTGAACATTTGCCTTCATGCATACAAGGAGCATTAGGATTGAGCAAACCGCAGGGGCCATGAATCATGCATTCAGTAATAGTCTGATACAAAAGAGGCTCAGAATATGGATCTGGGAATTCATCAGTAATGTAATTATCTACAGCAGAAGCGTCCCGTATTTTATTGGTTTCCGTAACCCACACTAAAGTGTGACAGTGTGGTAATCCCCTCTTTTGAAACTCAATAGTATATAAGTCTGTATAAGTGAAGAAATAAAGGGACATTAGGTAAGATAAAGGAAAGAAAGTTAACTGGAATGTTAGAAATAAGAACTTACATGCTGTCACTTCTCCAAATGTTTGGTCTTCTTTTATAAATTTTATAAATTCTTTAACTTTCATTTGGAACACCCGAGCTATGACGTCTGGACGGTTTTGTGAAGATAGGCAGCCAATGCGATGCATATATCTCATAATTTCAGGCCACTTGACATTGCAGGTGAATGTGATGAAGTATTGCGGATTGCCATGGACCCTACAAATTGCTAACGCGTCTTGATAATGCTTATACATGTAACGTGGCCCACCAGTAAATGAAGATGGCAAAAAGATCCGCTTTCCTATATCACGACATTCTGTATCACCTCGTGAGAGGGCGTCATACATACCAGCGATATATTCTGAACGAAATAGATCTTGATTTGCATTATAGTAAGCGAGTCGGTTCTGTTCTATACACGTATAAGCGTCCACTAAATACTGTTGAAAAAGTCGCCCACCATTCAAGAGCAGAGAATAAACACCTGCACGATCATGAATCTAGTAACTATAGTACATGTTAGCGGTCATTCTCTTGTCTTTGTCGGCCGTACGCAATTTGAGATTCGGAGACCAACCTTCTTCCCCCAAAGGAAATAGAAGTGGATATTGTAATGCCATATAAGATGGATGGAGCTTACTAACTCTTTGAGGTATTCCGCCTTTTGAGTGAATGATGATGTCGTAGTCGCTAGCATTGAAGTCATCACCGCATACGATTCCACCTAACGTGTCTGGAGATGGGGCACCATATCTTCTATCAGGTACATTATTGTAAAGACGTATGGAATAACAATTGTCTTCTGCGGTGCTGCAAATCTCGCTAGCGGTTTTAAAGAGGCGAACATACTTATTGTGAGCATTTAATGTATGGCTGAGAGTGGCGACAACAATATGAAATAGGTTGTGTTGATCCGAGTTATTGAAAAAGCGAAGCCTGTTTGAAATCTCATTCTCTGTATCATATATATACATTTGCGAAAAACGGGGTTTCTCATTAGGTGGAGGGCATAAAGATCCGATCCAATGTGAAACTTGGCCAGAGATTTTAAAAACGTAAGGACCACGACCATCATTAATGGTGTCATCGACGTTTGCCCCAAATGAAGTCATGGAAAACATATTGTTATATGCTCTAATATTTTCCAGGAACTGAGGATCTCGGAAAAGTTGCTTAATAACAGGTGGTGGTTGAAGAGGAAAAGTTAACCTGACAGCGCCTGATTTACAACACTGATTGTAGCGAGGATGGCGAACATGTGCAGCGTGTAAAACCCTCTCGCCAAACCAAAATAAAGCGCTACAATGTTCACAAATATATGTGCAATCTCCACAATCTGAATAAGAAGGGAGCGGCCTCTGCATTGATCTGGATGACTCTGTAGTTTGAGAAGTGATTGAACGCAGCCTTTGGGACATCCTACGGCGAGGAGGTGCGCTAGAAGTTTCACCTGTTTCATAAGAGCTAACTATTCTCCGACGTTTACCAGACGTGTTCGCCGGCAACATATTTTTTAAGCAAACAAAATGTGTACATGGAAAAGCATATAAAAAGTAAGAACGTAATGAAAATAGTATACTAAGATTAAAGTTTTACCAGTATAAAGTATAAAGCTGAAGCTGCCAACACAATAAGTTGGTAAAAACCTGCAACAAAGGACGGAAAAAAAAATTGATCAGCTCCTTAAGGAAAAGAAGAAAGATTTATTTAATACATACTATGAAGGTGTGTAATACTACAAAAGTTATTTGAAATTTAATATTTAGTTTTCCAAAACACTATCATAAATCATCACCAAGGTTTTTAAAATCATACCTGCTGGAGTCCTAATTCGCTGACGAAAGGCTTCAATTTGGTGCTATTTGGGTCTAGGGCTTCAATTTTGGGCAGAGGTGTGTTGATTGGTGTTGCTAGACGGGCTTCTTAGAGACGAAAGCAAAAAAAGTAGTGGATTTGTTAAAAAAATCTTGATGAACAACCAAAATTGAAAAGAGTAACCTAAATTGTAAAAGCGTACCTGCTGGAGTTCTATAGCCTGACGAAAACCATGGATTTGGTGGTGGTTGAGTCGCCGGCGTGGTGGATTTTGGTCGGAGAGGTATTGATCGTTGTTCGTAGACGGCGTTGTTTCGTAGAAAAGCGGTAGTGAGCGATGGAGGCATCAGCTGATGTAGATTATAGCAGTGGTAGCAACTGGAAGCATGAGGTGGGATGGTAGAGTGGATGACACGTGTGGAACTCAAACTGTTCACAAGAACATACGCAAAATGTTAATATAGAATAATGAAGTAACACTTTTTCGTTATTTTATTTAAAATGTGAGAAACACTAGCTGACTTAAAATGTTGTACACGTATTTGATGAGTTGTAAATTATGCATGAACAGTTGTACATCTTTCTTTATATTTCAAGATAGTGGTATAAGCAAACATAATGTGTATTTTTCATGAGATGTTGATGTAGAGGGCAACTTTCAATAAAGTAGTGATAGTCGCATACTAACATGTTTACTTGCCGGATTTTCGGTTTTTATAGATATGGGACTCACTCTAATGAGGGGTGTCCTTACGTTCTTATATTTTAGGTAGTTATTTTTTATTTTTATTTTTTAATTTTTTTTTTAATTTTAAGGTTGAAATAAATATGAGGAATAGAATGTGCATGCTCTGATGGGTGGACGTATATTTATCTTTAACAGACCCGCCCGCGTTGCGGCGCGGGTACATCGTAAACATTCAATAGGATGCGCCTTCGGAACCCAACCATTACGAAACATGAGCAAAAGGAGAGAAATTCACCAAAGACGATATTCTTGTGTTTGATTTTTGTACTGGAATGCATATTGTCGCGGAAGTGCCAAAGGTGGCATACGACACATGCAACACCACCGCCGCCAAGACCGTCGAAACATTGGGCCCAACCACATTCACCGTGTCAAATGTTGGCATGTACTATTTTATTTGTACAAAGCATTGTCAAAGTGGTCAGAAAGTAGCCATCGACGTCAAACCATGGTAGTTTCTAAATTTAGAACGATTTGTATGTAGAAGATGATATGTTTTATGGTTGGGTGGGGTGGGGTCCAATTGACAAAGTCATTGGAGTTCTCATTAAAAACATAAAAGATTTCCAAAAAAAAACTCATAGCTTTTGTTTCTTCTATTACCTTTGTCAAAGAGATCGACTTCATATTAAAAACCGATGTCAGTTTCTAGCCTGCCAAATGCTCCAAACTGCAGTAAGAACAACAACTTAAGACGCTTTCTTACGATTCTCTGATCCGGTGCAGAACTTGTTTTGACGCAATATATCACGAACCGAAAACGCAAAAACGCTTTATAGCTCAAATATATGTTTGTTAAGTACAAACTTTTTTTTCTTCACAAAGGACTACATTGGGGTGGGGTGGGGTGGTTAATTTGCGAGTCCGGTATGTTAAAATTAAGGGTGAACATTTTTTGAGATGGACCAAAAAGAACCGATAATCGACCCTAAAATAAACCTAAACCGACCTGACCCTAGAATTTAGGTTTTTAGTTCGGTTCTAATACATCATATGTTATCGGGTTGGGGTCGGTTCCGGTCCAAAGACCCAAGAAAACCAAATTTAATAAATTGGACTGAATTATCAAAAAGAAAAATAATTGCTGGACTACAACCCAACTGTGAGTTAAGAATAGCAAGGCTGAAATGCAGGCTTGTTTATTATTAATTGGTGAATAAATCAAAACCTACTGCTATATCTAATTGCACATTTGCTTTTATGCAACCTATGTGCCAATGAACGGACGAATTGCAACTCTAGAACTTTTCCATTCTCATGTGAGTAATTGTTTAGGGGTTTTCACAGAAAGAGCTAATGATAAATTCAGGTTATACAACTTAGATGATCTAAGCTAACCATTTTTTCTAATCAACTTTAAATAACCTAATTTAGGGTTTCTATGACTCAGTTTCATTGAAATACCCATATGAACATGATTTGGGTATGAAATCAACAAACCGCAAGAATTACATATCGGAAAAATAGGGCTAGTTTTGGTGATGAACAGTATTATGCAGAAAACAGAGTCAGGTGGTTCGGGTCTTACCTTAATCGTCGGAAGATCCCTTGTCGCCGGTGTTCTCTTTTGCCGAAATCGTAGGTTTAGTCGTATCACACTCATTGGTTCACTGAAGTAGATCGGTGATGTGTGTAAAATGCAACATATAAATTACATCAAATAAGGCATAAAACTAACCCTTTTTAAGTACTAATGTTGGAAAAAGTGTGTTTTTGTCTTCCTTTTGTATTTTCATGATTAAATGAGCTCTAATTAACAAAAGAAACAAAAAGGCAGCTAAATCTAACATAAATAAAAGAAAAGGAACAAAAGTGGATTGCCCGACCCCTCGACAGCATCCTCCCAAGCAAAACAGAGAAGGCAGAAGACTGAACACGCCCCGTGCTCAGCGAGCACGGGGCCGTGCCCAAGAAGCAACATAAAAGACAAACCTGTAGAAGCTTCTATTGCTCACCACGGGGGCGTGCCCAGTGAACGCGGGGGCGTGCCGAAAGTACTGCAGGCGTATTAATTGTAATTGCGAATTACAATTAATGAGGAAAGATAGTGTCAGACGGGCACGGGGCCGTGCCCAGCCCTCTGTTCAGCCTATAAATAGGAGTGCTTGGCTTCATTGCAACTCATCCCTTGGCACACCACCTCTCTCACACTTCATCCACCACCCACCACCATCACAACACCATCATCCACCACCATCATCCATTGTCCATCGTAGAGTGTGTGAGTCGTCTCGGGATCCAAGATTGATCGTAAGAGTTCTTGACAATCAAGGCCATGTTTGCCTAAGTCTCTTACATCACTTGGTGAAGACAAGTGTTTAGTATAATACTTTTTATTTTTAATCTTTTGCACTTTTTATTTGGTTTTGTATTAATGACTTTAATAACTAGTTGCTTATGTTGAAGGTGACGTTTCCTTATCGTTTGTCCGTGGTGTCTTGGCATTATTTTACTGTCTATATAAAATAAAAGATTTTCACCATTCATATCTCCACGGTCTATATGGAGGTATGTTGGCTACCTGGTCGGGGGTTAAGGGAACGGTTTGGTAAGGATCTTGCCCTTGTTCAGCGTTTAGAGGTCCTGCAAGGGACGTGGGTCAAATTTAGTAGGACCTCCTTCAATACCCAAAGGTATTGGATGGCGGGGGTCCAAACTCTTTGATCCCCTCATAAGTTAACTACTACTAATACTATAACCCGGCTATTTAGGACTGTATCCTTGCTGACTCAGACTACTTAGTCGAGGGTAACGTCACCTCCAAAAGAGGGGCCTACCATAATTTACATTAATAACTTAATTCATTATCTTTCAATAATCCGACCCTTTAGGATTGTATCCTTGCTGACTCAAACTACTGGGTTGAGGGTAACGTCGCCTTCAAAAGAGGGGCCTACTACAATAACTAAGATAATCTCTTAAACAAGTGCAAAAGTGCGAAAATAATCAAAGGTTATACTAATACACGAGTCGGATCCAAGTGATTCATCTTGTCTATCTGTTTTTTATTTTTATTTTATTTTTCAGCATTTAGTTAGTTTTATTTTCTTAGTTTAAAAATCTTTTTTCTAACATTTTTATTTTGATTAGACGTTGAGGATAAACCGGTACTAAAAGCTCTTGTGTCCTTGGACGACCTCGGTATCTTACCAACACTATACTACGTCCACGATGGGTGCACTTGCCCATATGTGTGTTTAGTGTTAGTAAATATCGTGTTTTATAAATTTAAAACTTGGCTAAAAAGTGTAAAAAGGGCTTAAAAATATATACCAAAAATATATTACACTACACGCACATCAAGTTTTTTTGGCGCCGTTGCCGGGGACACAAGGATTTTAAGAAAGTTAGGAATCAAGGGCCTAATCATTTTTTTTTATTTTCTTTTTAATTTTTTTAGGATTTACTTAGTTTTTCAGCTTCTGCAGAGCTCAGCACGGACCGTGTCTGCTGAACACGCCCCCGTGCTCAATCATTGGAACTGGCAATCTTGTTATAAGTCAGACAGTAAGCTGAACACGGGGCCGTGCTCACTCAACACGCCCCCGTGCCCAAGATTCAGTTACTGAAAACAGAACCGTTAGATCCCGGCGGTTGGTAATTTCTGACACAAACATGAGTGATAGTAATTCTTTTTTACTTTCGGCACTCTTATGGTACGTTGTGTCAATTATGTGGAGGCAACCATAAAGAATTAAAATGTTATTTTCTAAATTATAGGCCCCACTATATAGACCGACCATCTCCCTATAACTTTAAGAGGGGCGAAAGTAAAAATAATCACTTGTTGGGATTGAACCCTATCAGAGGAACAGATAATGTAAAGCCAAAACTGGATCAGCTCAGTGGATTCAGAATAAGCAGATGCTGATATACATATCTCTCCCCTTGAAAGTGATTACAACAACTGATGACCTCCTATCTGCTGATCTTACTAACTGCTGACCAATAACTGCTGCTCAATTAAAGATCTGATGAAGACTCAAGTCCTGCTGATTCAATCTATTGCCTTGAGTCAAGCACTGCTGATCCGGATAAGTGCTGCTGGGTTCACAGCAGTAGAAGGTTGCAGCAGTTGTTCTAAAGTCTGTTTGTAATAGAATGTATTAGCAGTAGTTTAACACAAGCAGTATTTGTATAGATCAGAGGTTAGAGTTTGTTAGGAGGTTAGATGTCACTTTCATGGTGATGTCAGCTGAGATACCTCAGTGGTTTGATTTGCCTATAAATGGAGCAGTACTCTGTACTGTTACATTTGATGGTCTTGAGTGAGTTCTACTCCTCAATTCAATCCTTTCATCTTGTGCAATCAACCTTGGGTTATCAGGCTGAGGGGGAGCTTAGTGTTGTAAGCATACTTGTAATCTTTTGATTTTGATTGAAATCATTCGACTCAAAGTAAAACAAGTGTTTCAAGTGTTTAGCATACTATTCTCCTTTCTGAAATTGTGTTTACAAAGTTTGTATCCATTTCCGCTGCACTTTACATCATTTCATATGTTCTTACTGTTCAATTTATACAAACAAACTCAATCATGAGAGCCTCAGATCCTAACAATTGGTATCAGAGCTTGGACAGTCAAATTCGATCTAACAAATCAATTTGACATAACAGTTCAGCTCACAATTCATTGATACTAAGGTTGGTCGTATTTCAGTTGAAAAACAGAGTAATGAGAAATCATGTTCAAAATGATTACTCAAAAACTCTGTAAAACAACCAAGATGTCATAAGACACACAAACTTCACATAACAAGTGATGTCATGCATAAATTACCAATAGTTTCAGATCTGGAAACTCGTCTGGTGACTTTGGTCTGATTATTTTTTTTCAAAATTGACTTCAATTGTTATTATGAAGCTTGTGTTGTTTTCATCATAACTGCAGCTAAGGTGTTCACCTCATGGTTGACAAAAGCCTATGTGCGGATAAAAGCACTAGTGTCTTCGTTAACATAAAAAGAGGGAAATCAAAACTTTAGTGATTTGAATCTTATGTATTGAAAAACAGGTTGAGAGTCTTCTAAAAGGACCAAAATCAATTGTGTTAAGAATACATTAAGAAAATCAGCAGTCAAAAGATCCAGATCATGAGTAATGTGGAATTTGGCATAAGCAAGTGCAAAAATGTCCAAATCTCTCAAAACATTGCTGAAAATGATTTTGGATTGAGTATTCTTTCCTTGAAAACCTTCCAGTAAAAGTTTCAATACTCTTCTATGGAAAGGGTAAAAAGGGAAAGAAGAAAAATTACAAAAACTCAAAAGTGTGTTTATCTCAAAACTTTTGAATTCAAAAGAAAAGAGAATAAACCCAAAAACACTTAAGAGTCCACAGGTTAATCCTACAAAAGGAAAACCAAAAATAGATCTGCATTTTTGGTCAAACATAATGTCATAAATCAACCATGCTCAATCACTGAATCAGGGAAGTTCAGGTAACAAAAGTATCTCCAGATATTTTTCAATAAAGAGGAATAGGCCAAATTTCTCAGAAATTATTCACATGGTAATAAGGTTCACAAAGAACTTTCAAAACCTTGGTGAATGGGCTCCTCATGGTAACAATCAACTGACAAGGAAATGGTACCAAACAGTGGTTACAAGACTTTGGTTCAAACCACTGACCATTGTCCTAAGCTTGAGAACGAAATGATCTTGACCTTATTCGAAGTTACTCTAACTCTTGAGACACACTAGATCTAATTGATTTTATTATCAGAAAACTTTTACTCTTTTTCTCTGTAAAGTTTTCTTCAAATAAAACAGGTTATATTATTCTTTATTTTTCCTTAAGAATGATATTCTTTGCACTTTTACTTGTTTTTTTTTATAGTAAAAGTTCAATCACCTGTTGGGATATAGAATCCTTTTATTTTTGCATAGGGTGATATATTATTTGATAATGAATCAAAAGGAGATGGTTAAATAGTTAGGATCATTTCAAACTCAAGTTTCCATCTCATATCAAAGTTGATTGTTAACAAATTTCAAACATCTGGTTGCTCATGTTTTACTCTAAGTTCTCAAAAGAATATTAAAACACAAAATGGGTGATCAAAGCTAAATGTGATGATCATCTGGGATACTCAACCACTGTCAAAATCTATAGAAGTGTTCAAAACTTGAAATAGATAAGTGGTAAAACCTGAATGCAAGGGCCAGAAAATTTTCTACATTAAAAATCCCTGTAAACCCTGTTGATACAATTAATTCTGATAAATTAGCATATAAAATGTGTTTGTCAAGAATTTGATTCTGCAGGTGACCCACATTCATCATCAACAGATCTTGGACATGATACTAAAATCATTTCCATCATCAGAGCAGCAGATGTACAAAACAGCTGTTAAAGCTCATCCACTGATGTACAAACAGTGTTTGATCAAATTGCTTTCTAATTCTCTACCACTACTTCACCAAATCACTGTTAATAGATATCAATAAATAATGTATACGAATTATCAGTGGACCAAATCCATCTTTTAAAACCCCTCCACCTTCATCTCAAACAGCTGTTGGATCATTAAAGTCACCAACAGTTGTTAGCTCAGATGACTCACATCTGCAGCCTCACCTTTTGGACACCAATGCCATCTTAAAATTCATTCATGTTTCCATTCTCTTGACAACATCAATTGGAAGGGATTCTTATAAAAAGTTTATCCCAAAACCTTTGTCTTCTTCTTGACTTTCTACCATTCCATCAACAAGTCATGTGCCTTATAGCACTGAAAGACAGAAAGTTGGGTAGCTGTCATTTAAGAGGAGCTTCAACAGTTCAGTGACAACAAGTTTGAAAATCTTGTGCCACAGCCAAAGGATGAGAATCTTTTTGGCAAAAAGTGGGTCCTCAAAGAACATTGCATATGTTGAAGCATGGTTGTCAAGTTTTATCAAAATCAAAACAAGTACAAACATTAAGGTGTTGACCGTGCACATGCAGCAGATATTTCAAACCACTGATTAAAGAGTATTATGATGCTGCTGCTGTTGCTGAAAAGTCCAACTGTTTGTAACTTCAAAATATGTTATTAAATTTTGGTATAGTTGCTCAAAAGATTGTTTTTATGCAGGGCAGTCAAGTAGCTGAAATATATCATCAAAAGTTCAATATCTCATTGATTCACCATCAGTCATTATCAGACATCACTTTGTGAGGGATTGCTATAAAAGGTTTGATTTCATCTTTAACATGTCCATCATAAAGATCAGCTGGTAGATGTACAAACTTAAAAATTGGATCCATCTACTGTTAAAAACTTGATCCCTATGGTTGGAGTGCTAAACATGGATTAAAGCAAGATTTCTTGTGTTCCATGTGTAAATAGCATAAAAATGTTTTTTTAAAATAAAAAAAAATCAAAAATAACCTTAAAAATAGCTTAAAAATGAAAATTTCATTAAAATCCTTAAAAGTCTGCCATAACCACTGATTGTTCAAAAGTCTGCTCTACTTCAAAAAGTCTGCCCCTTGCTGAAAGGCAACCTCTGTTCTCTCATTCCTTGATAACCACCGTTGTTCAAAAGCAGTGTCTTATCCACTGATATGCTATCCACTGATAGTAAAAATCATTCACTGCCTCCTTTCCACTGCTTTCATCAGTTGCTTTTACCAAAAGTACTATCCTTCATTTTCACCAGTGGTTGTCACGTGGGCAGTACATAGCAGTCAGACCTTTTGTAACGGCTGCCACGTCAGCATTCACTCTCTCTCCTATAAAACTCCCCACTCACCATCCAAACAGGGTTTTACTGTCGAATTGAATTCATAAAAATTCTCTTCTCAAAGCAGTTTTTCTTTCCATCTCTCACCAAATTTCTTCGATCAATCGTTTCAAAAATGACAAAATCGAAGTCATCTGCAAAACCCTCATCAAAATCATCGAAAACAGCCTCTCAAAAGGCAACTACCACTGAACTTCCATTCAAAAAATCTCACAATCTTCTGGGTCTTCTCACAAAACCAGGAACCACAGATGTTTTCGATTCCATTATCACCATCATGGCAAACTCAAAGTACAAAACTTTGCTCACCGCCGACGCACCCATCTACTTGGCAACCCAAAGGGAGTTTTGGAAGAATGCAACCCTTGAAAAACAAGGAAAAGTTGTAATAGCCATTAACTCAACTCTGCAAAAGAAAGCAATCCAAATAACACCGCAATCAATATCTGAAGTTTTTCAACTCAATGATCTGCAAGGTAAAGATTCTTTCCCTAAAAATGAGTTAAAAATTGACTTCATTGAGAGAGGGTATGAACAATGATGACGAAATTAACTTTAGAAAAAGGTTATTTTCCTCCTGCACCAAGATTTTTATTTCATACCCTCCTAGTATGTGTTTCAAACAAAACCACTTCTTTCAATGAGATCCCTATAAAGATTCAAAATCTGGGATATGCGATTTTTCAAGAAAAATTATAACTATTCTCGGGAAATCTTTAAAGATCTGGTTAATAATGTTGAAAGCAAATCATTTTTACTGTTTCCAAGGTTTTTAAGCTATTATTTTCAAAAGAAATTCAGTAAGGATGATTTGTCTCTAATAAACCAAGGTGAAATAACTGCAATAAACTGTCTAACATCTGAAATATTTTCACGTATGTTAGCACCTTGCAAAACACAAGCAGGGGTACCTGAGCAGATTTTAGCAGCTACCACTGCTCCTCAGGTATCTGCTGCTGAGCCTACTGCTCTAGGTGATCAAAGCAGCAGAACAACTGTTTTGAAACCCACACCTACCAAACCAAAAAGGCCATCCAAAAAGAAAAATCAAACACCCTCCAAACCAATCAAAAAGGCAACTCTGGCAGATGAGATACCAGAGTTAATGCCTGTGACAACACAAATGTCACTAAAAACCACTGCTGCTTCTTCCTCACAGCAGTTGGTACAAATATCTCAACCCATAACCATAACTCCTCCTGCTTCTTCACAAAAAGGACAGGTTGTACACAAAGGGCCACCACATCATGATGCTCTGGATACACTTGTCTCCATCATCCACAGCTCAATGCCCGGAGCAATTCCGCCTTCTAAACCCACCATCACATCCTCAATTCCACCAAAAACACAACTACTGTTGGATGCAATTGACTTGAACCAGGCACTATCCAGTCCTTCTCAATCACATGTCAATGAGAATATACCTCAACAAATGACTGAGCCTGCTGTATCATCCATTGCTAACCCACCAACAAAACCTGAGGAGGTTACACCCATAGAGTTACAAGTAACTCTTTGTGGTAATCCAAGTGAAACAGCCACTACAACTGTTAAACCTACAGGTTTACAGTTGGGCAGTGGTTTCATTAATAAGACTTCCTTGGAGGCAATTCCTTACATAGCACCTCTGCCAACCACCAGTGGATTTATATATCCAACTGGCATCATCAAAAGGTTGTCAAGTGTTGAAGGAAGAAGACCCCAGTACCAAGAAAAAGGGGCATCAGTGGTTAGTGTTTGGAATAAATTCCCTACATCTGCCACTGATAAAACCACTGTTAGTGGGAAATCAGATGATCCCATTAAATTGGGTGATGATTTAAAGTACCAGAAATTGACGGATCGTGTTGAAAAACTTGATAACTCTGTTGCAGAGCTGAAAGATATGCTCCAACAGTTGCTACAAGTACAAAAGGTACAATCAACTGCTGTTCCACCTCAAGCACCTGCTCTACAACAAGCACCCGCTACAAATGAGCTCTGGAATCTTTTTCAACCTTATCTCCATCATCAGGCACAACTGGCAGATCAGCAACATGAAAAACATGTTCAACAGCTGAGAAATGCTATGGAGTCTAGGTTCAAAGACACTCAGGCTGATCTAAAGGCTCTCAAAACTCAGATCCTGCACACCACTGGCACTGCTCCTCCACCAGTATTCTTCATTGATCAACTCCCTGAAGATAATGCCAAAAAGGGGGAGAAAATTCAGGAGTGGAGAAGAAAGGGAATAACTGATGGTCTGTACCTTGCACCAGAAAATTCAAATATGACCAAGCAGATACCTTTGCCAGATGGTAGTAAGAAAATTGATGAGACTACAAATGCACTTGCAGAAGCACTTGCTTGTGTAAAAAGGGATAGAGAGGCCAAAAAGAAAGCCAAGTTGGATTATCCGGATCAGGGTACTTCAGGGTCAAGAGATGATGAAAATCTTTTTGATGAAAAGAAGAAGCCTACTAGAAAAGTAAGGCTACCCCAATCCATTCCGGTCAGGCGTTCAAAGTCTGTTCAAAAACCGCCACCTAAAACAGCTGTTGTAACTCCTGTTGTATCTGCTGATGTGGGTACTTCAGTAGTTTCAACAACTGCTCCCACTCCAACACACACCACCTCAACACACACTACATCCACTGCTTTACCACCATCACCACCAAAATCACAATCACCTCCTATCAAAAGGCAGAAGACAGCAGTTGTTAAAACATCTGCTGTAAAGACAACAGTGGTTGGAACACCAGTTGTTTCAACAGCTGTTAGTCTATCACAAACCACTGCTACTACAACCACCTTTCCATCCAAAACATCATCAGTCCCTCCTCAAATAAAGAGGAGGAGGCTAACTCCTAAAGATGATGTCACTTCACCACCCCAAACATGTTCAAAACCTTTAGCTCTTGTCAATATACCAAAACCAGTTCCACTTTCTTCTGTTCCTATGCACAAACCTTTACCTCCTGCAGGTGTTCAATTTCCTCTTGAACTAGAAGCTGTCAAAGAAGAGATAAAATCCTTCTATACTGAGGATGACCCTGCCAAAAGGAGTTTGCCCTCAATCAAAGGATATCCATGGCCCAAAAACATTGATGAATATTTGAAGATAAAGGCCAAACAAGCAGAGGATATCTCACAAAGAAACTCACAAGGGAAATCTGACAAAGAAGTTTCAAGATACTACCAATATCTGCTTACACAAGTCAATTCCCTAGAACGTTTTGCAAAGAATATTAGTCAACAAATTTCTGAAAGAGCTGCTGAAACTCTGAAGAAAGACTACATTGAAAGCATCATGTTTTACAAGAAATACAAAGGAGAGAGACACATGTATAAAGAGTGGACTGTTCCTGAGCTTGAAGCTGAAGCAGAAAGAATACAAGATATGATAAAAAGGAAAGTCACTCACACTCCTCCTGATTGGGCAAAATTCAAAAGAAATATTTCTGACAAGCAGTTGGAACTAAAAAGAATGAAAGAAGAATTGGTTGTTGCTGATTTTGGCACCAAAAGACAAGTAGCTAGATGGAAAGAAGATTTGGTCAGGTCAACCTACAATAGGTTGGAAGAATTAAGGAAGAAAGATCCTAAAATCCCTCAAAAACCTGACTACCCTGAAGCAGCGGTTTCAAAAGGACCATCAAAGCTGCAAATCAGGAGATCCACTGCTCCAGCTGATACTTCCTCTTACAAAAGGAGGAGACAAAGCCAATTAGGAGTTGAGACAGTTCAAGATATTCTTTCGGGCAATATAGTTTTAAAGGAAGGCGTGTTAAGAACGTTAAAAGAAGAACTTGAACAAGAAAATTCTGCTACCACTGCTCAGCCAGTGATGAATCGGCCAGCCTCTCCAAATACTTCTGCAAATAAGCATCTCCCAAGAAACCCACCAGGCTCAAAAATACAAAAGTGGGCAACTGACAAACAGACCCGCGTATTGACTTTGCTCAGGTCTGGTGGAGAAGTGAAGATAATATCAAGGGAACAAGCTCTTGGCCTGAGTCTTGAAGATTTGCAGGATCTCCTTGATCTTCCACTTAGCAGGGATGATGAAGACACAGATGCCCTGAACTTTGAATTACAATTTAAAGGTCAAATAAGGGAACTGTTGATGAGGCAATAAAATATCCACAATAATGAAGAGTTTTGGCATTATCTGTTCCAGGGGGAGATTGTTGGGATTGAACCCTATCAGAGGAACAGATAATGTAAAGCCAAAACTGGATCAGCTCAGTGGATTCAGAATAAGCAGATGCTGATATACATATCTCCCCCCTTGAAAGTGATTACAACAACTGATGACCTCCTATCTGCTGATCTTACTAACTGCTGACCAATAACTGCTGCTCAATTAAAGATCTGATGAAGACTCAAGTCCTGCTGATTCAATCTATTGCCTTGAGTCAAGCACTGCTGATCCGGATAAGTGCTGCTGGGTTCACAGCAGTAGAAGGTTGCAGCAGTTGTTCTAAAGTCTGTTTGTAATAGAATGTATTAGCAGTAGTTTAACACAAGCAGTATTTGTATAGATCAGAGGTTAGAGTTTGTTAGGAGGTTAGATGTCACTTTCATGGTGATGTCAGCTGAGATACCTCAGTGGTTTGATTTGCCTATAAATGGAGCAGTACTCTGTACTGTTACATTTGATGGTCTTGAGTGAGTTCTACTCCTCAATTCAATCCTTTCATCTTGAGCAATCAACCTTGGGTTATTAGGCTGAGGGGGAGCTTAGTGTTGTAAGCATACTTGTAATCTTTTGATTTTGATTGAAATCATTCGACTCAAAGTAAAACAAGTGTTTCAAGTGTTTAGCATACTATTCTCCTTTCTGAAATTGTGTTTACAAAGTTTGTATCCATTTCCGCTGCACTTTACATCATTTCATATGTTCTTACTGTTCAATTTATACAAACAAACTCAATCATGAGAGCCTCAGATCCTAACATCACTATTTCTCCCTCGAATGCGCCCAGCCGGATATTCTGGGAGAAATGCTCCTTGACGAGTTATTTCAACTAGAAAATCTAATTTTAAATTGGTTAAAGGAGCTTAGGAAGGACTTCAGTAATCAATCCCAAGACGACGACCATGAAGAAATGTTGAGGTCGCATTCCAACAACCTCGTTGCTCCCAAAAATACCTTCAGTTCTAGCGAAGACTTGGACGATAGTCGTCCCTGTGCCGATTGTGCCGTGAAGGACTCCCCATCGACTTCGTTCGGTGCATACATAGACCTGAGCGATTCGGCATATACCTTCTTTAACGAGAGCCCGGGAAAGGGTTGGACTTGTCCACCTAAAATAAAAATAGGAATTACCCTCACCGACAACCTCTTGCCTTCTCGCCTTAGTCTAGGACAATTAAGGTATCTTAGGCACTTTGGGGTTGTTCCATCCAGTAAGGAACCGCCCGATCCGAATAGACTCCTTAGAAATAGACGAACTTCATAATCAGCCCCTCGACACGGGGCCGTGTCCGGCCAACACGCCCCGTGTCCACCAAAAGATTCCCTTCTGACTTTTACGTCAGAATACAGACAAACTGTGTCAGGATTCTGTCTGCACACGGGGCCGTGTCCAGCCGGCACGAGGCCGTGTCCAGCACGCTGTCGTTTTCTATAAATGAAGCCAAGAATTCTGCACATTTGGACCATCTAGGGACAGAGATTTGAAGGAATCTTCTCTCAACTATTCTAGGTATGTTCTAAAAGAAGTTTCCAACAACCTTCTTGTCCTTTCCTCTTTTATCCATTTCCTCTTCTTCATCTTTCTCCAAAAACCTCCATTAAAGTTTGAGAATTCAAGCTTTATGGCAAGAAATATTGGGTTTTGTTCAAGGAATCTTGTTAAAAACAAGTTGTATAACATTGTTTTAAGTTACTATTACTCAAAAAGGCTTCACAAGTTAGAGAAAATAACTTAAAACTTCAAGATTCCTTGTTTCATAATTCTGCAGAAAGGTGAATACGGGGTCGTGCTCATTGAGCACGGGGCCGTGTCCAAGATACTGTTTCAGTAAATAAGCTGTTTTCGGTTTATTTTCACAGAATGTCAAGTGAAAACAGTGAAACATCGTCCGTGCATTCAAGAAACAGTAGAAGTGGAAGAAGGCCTTCCATTGAAGCTACCCTTGAACGCTACGTCATGGCACTACGGGAAGCAATCGATGAAATGACTTCGGTAGAGGAGGTCCTAATAGACCGTATAAATTATCTTACGGTAGGGCTGGAAAATAGTTTTCAAGAAATTAACCTCTTGCACCAGAGGTTAAATATTCTTGTGACTCCTCCCATGGAACCCATCTTCCCTCAAGAGGATTGGAACCTAGCGTTCGGAGTCAATAACCCTACCGGATGGGATGATATTCCAGCAGAACCTCCCCTTGAAGATCCACAAGAGGTCCCGGTGGAAGTCACACCTCCTCAAACCAATGCCAATGAGCCCTCCTTTCTCCTCCCAAGGGAGATAGAGGAATGGCTCGCCGACATATGAGGAACCCATAACCGAAAGAAGGAGTTCTATGAAGCCACATTCAACCGAGACTACTATCTTCTCGGAAATTTTGCTAATTAAAATAACTTGTAGGCTAGAGGCTCCTTGGGTTAAAACTTCTTATGTTTACTTAACTACTAGTATTTTAGGACTATGTAATTCTCTATGGTTTTAATGGAATGATGATTTTAAGGTTTGATGGTGTCGTAAGGAATAAAACACACTCATGGTGGTCAAGGATGACAAGGGAAACGAGAAACATAAACCCATGCACGAAAACAAGGCACCCGACAACAATTTCTCCGTTACAGTAAGTTCAGCACGGGCCGTGCCCATCCAACACGGCCCCGTGCTGAACACCCTGCAGACAAATGCCCAGTTCAGGTAACTGGACACGGGCCGTGTTCACCGAACACGCCCCTGTGTCCAGGCTTCTGTTTCTTTTCTTTAATTATTGTTACTAGCACCTGAACACGGGGCCGTGTCCGGTCCCCACGGGGCCGTGTCCAGACTGCCAGTAACATAAATTTTTGCTTTTAAACACAATGTTACACATTCAATCAACCTAAAATTTTATTTTTTGGACACATTGAGGACAATGTGTAATTTAAGTGTGGGGGGATGCTAAAACCTTGAATTTTGCAAGTCCTAATAACAAGCTTTACACAAAACTCTATTGGAACCGCTAATCACCCCAAATTTTTTCAAAAAATTTTTTTTATCTTGTCTAAGTTTAAGTTGGGAATTCTAAGACTAACAAGGTTATATTTTTATAAGTTTACAACCGATAGAGTCGTGATAAAAAGAACCAACATAAGAAAATTATGAAACGGCATGACAAGCTTAGTTAAAATTCGATTATATATACTCGATCACATAAAAAAAAACCCATTCCCACAAAAGTGAGTTTTGAGCCTTTATAGAGCATACAAATATACATCTTTACGTTAAATGCTCATTTTTCGTTTCTTGTGTGAATAGCCGCTTGGTTCTTACGACTCTAGAACTTGCCACGACAATTCATTCCCAGTCCTTACCAACTTAAACCCAAGTAAGTAAATGATGGGGGCATTAGGACTAACCCTTTTTCTTTCAACACCATTATTTTTATTTTTCTTTTCACCCACCCAGAAACTCCCCCTAGTTAGCCCCTTTGAGCCTAAACCTTTTCATTTCTTAACCCAAAAACCCTTTTTACCCACCAAAAACCCTTTTTATTTTACAAGCTCAGTTTTCGTGTGACTGAATATATATATATATATTACAATGAAGTTAGAAATAAGCAAATAAAGTTCCTCAAACAAAAGCTTGTTTGGATAAATACTTCATTTAAAATAAAAAGTCACAAAAACAAAATATTTTACGAAAACCGACGCTTTTTACGACTTTCACCCTTTTGTACTAACCACTAACCCAACTACCCACCTTTAGCCCAAGCCTAACCCTTCACCCAAAAAGTCCTCTTGATATTTACAAAGGCATAGAGTTAAAAAGGAGGAGGATTGATTGCTTGGCAAGCTTATGGTAGGAATAAGTCCCATGCCGCTCTCGAGTGATTCACTAAAAATACACCTTCGGCCGAGTGTGAGTGATTTCTCCCGTGAGGTATGTGAACTTGTATATAAATGGAATTTTAGAAAGGTATGTTATGCCTTAATAAATAATTTATCTTATGAATAGTTTTTAATAAATCATGACGAATAGGATTGAAAATAAGAAAAAAATAAAACCTAAACAATCTTGGAAAATCCCGACACTCTATGACAAGCCAAAACCTTCTCTTCTACCCATTCCATTTGGGAGTGTGAGCCACATATTAAGGAGTTTTGCTTGAGGACAAGCAAAAGTTCAAGTGTGGGGGTATTTGATGTGTGTAAAATGCAACATATAAATTACATCAAATAAGACATAAAACTAACCCTTTTTAAGTACTAATGTTGGAAAAAGTGTGTTTTTGTCTTCCTTTTGTATTTTCAGGATTAAATGAGCTCTAATTAACAAAAGAAGCAAAAAGGCAGCTAAATCTAACATAAATACAAGAAAAGGAACAAAAGTGGATTGCCCGAACCCTCGACAGCATCCTCCCAAGCAAAACAGAGAAGGCAGAAGACTGAACACGCCCCGTGCTCAGCGAGCATGGGGCCGTGCCCAAGAAGCAGCAGAAAAGACAAACCTGTAGAAGCTTCTATTGCTCACGACGGGGGCGTGCCCAGTGAACACGGGGGCATGCCCAAAGTACTGCAGGCGCATTAATTGTAATTGCGAATTACAATTAATGAGGAGAGATAGTGTCAGACGGGCACGGGGCCGTGCCTAGCCCTCTGTTCAGCCTATAAATAGGAGTGCTTGGCTTCATTGCAACTCACCCCTTGGCACACCACCTCTCTCACACTTCATCCACCACCCACCACCATCACAACACCATCATCCACCACCATCATCCATTGTCCATCGTAGAGTGTGTGAGTCGTCTCGGGATCCAAGATTGATCGTAAGAGTTCTTGACAATCAAGGCCATGTTTGCCTAAGTCTCTTACATCACTTGGTGAAGACAAGTGTTTAGTATAATACTTTTTATTTTTAATCTTTTGCACTTTTTATTTGGTTTTGTATTAATGACTTTAATAACTAGTTGCTTATGTTGAAGGTGACTTTTCCTTATCGTTTGTCCGTGGTGTCTTGGCATTATTTTACTGTTTATATAAAATAAAAGATTTTCACCATTCATATCTCCACGGTCTATATGGAGGTATGTTGGCTACCTGGTCGGGGGTTAAGGGAACGGTTTGGTAAGGATCTTGCCCTTGTTCAGCGTTAAGAGGTCCTGCAAGGGACCTGGGTCAAATTTAGTAGGACCTCCTTCAATAGCCAAAGGTATTGGATGGCGGGGGTCCAAACTCTTTGATCCCCTCATAAGTTAACTACTATTAATTCTATAACCCGGCTATTTAGGACTGTATCCTTGCTGACTCAGACTACTTAGTCGAGGGTAACGTCACCTCCAAAAGAGGGGCCTACCATAATTTGCATTAATAACTTAATTCATTATCTTTCAATAATCCGACCCTTTAGGATTGTATCCTTGCTGACTCAAACTACTGGGTTGAGGGTAACGTCGCCTTCAAAAGAGGGGCCTACTACAATAACTAAGATAATCTCTTAAACAAGTGCAAAAGTGCGAAAATAATCAAAGGTTATACTAATACAGGAGTCGGATCCAAGTGATTTATCTTGTCTATCTGTTTTTTATTTTTATTTTATTTTTCAACATTTAGTTAGTTTTATTTTCTTAGTTTAATTCTAACATTTTTATTTTGATTAGACGTTGAGGATAAACAGGTACTAAAAGCTCTTGTGTCCTTGGACGACCTCGGTATCTTACCAACACTATACTACGTCCACGATGGGTGCACTTGCCCATATGTGTGTTTAGTGTTAGTAAATATCGTGTTTTATAAATTTAAAACTTGGCTAAAAAGTGTAAAAAGGGTTTAAAAATATATACCAAAAATATATTACACTACACGCACATCAATGGTCACCTGGATCCCTAGTTTGTCAAATCTGTTCTCTTCTTTCACCGAAGACCTTGCCATCATCTTCGGTGTTACTTTCTTGCAAGAGAGAGAGAGATTGCTTCTTGTGGGGTTGTGAGTGAGAACAGTAAGGGAGGAGGGACGTGTAAAGGGGAATTGGAGTTTTTTTTTTTTTGAAAAACCCCCAAGGCACAAAGTACAAGTGTTGATGCACCAAAAACTTGCTTCTTTATATAGGTTTAAATAGCAAACCTACAGCCTACTTATGTCATCATAAACTAACCATTTAAGGGGTTGTTTGGTAGACTCTGAATGATCATTAAGAGGCTATCTCTTAATGGAACATTTAGAATTTTACCAATGAGAAGGTAGAAGAATGTGACATGTGATGATTTACCATTCAGAGGTTACCTCTTAACCATTCAGACTTGAGGTTACCTCTTATTCATTCAGATGTTTTAAACCATTAAGAGGTATCATCTGAATGGTCATTAAGAGGCTATCAAACAGCCCCTAAGTCTTTCTATGAGCCTCTTAGGCTATAGGATGTGGTCATGATTCTCTACGTCAGTGCCATGTCACTCACCTCTGATCCACCATCCAAAATTAATACCCTAAGGGTGTGGTCATGACCCAAAGCATTATCCTCTTATTTATTTTAATTTATCTTTGTTTAAAGAAAAAGAAAATGATTTTTTGAAAAAATGGAAATGAGGACCATGGTTGCCATGGTTTAATCCATGCAAACCATAGTGGATCATGCAAGGGGGTGGTGTAGCCTTCCATTCATATTCCTACGCGGTGAATCATATCCCAACCATGACCCCCACAACTTTTAGCTTTAGTACGAACACTGCGTATTGGAACTAAAATACCTTTGATGTCACTTTTGAATTCTAATTAAAACAATGACACTAAAATCATCAACACAATGTTATGAAACAAAAATGTAGCCAATGTTCACCATTGCTGAAATCCTGTTGGAAACGGAATATTGAAATGAGTAGGAGGGGGGGGTCTTGATCAAGAATGCAAGAGATGGGGAATGGGGGCACATGTGGTGCACGGTTTTCGGAGCATTGGGGGGTGGGGGGGTTCTTGATGGGTTTTGAAAATGTTAAGTGTTTAAATGACAAGTATTATGTAGTTGATGTTAATTTAGCTAACTTATGATATTCCATGAATTATACTAGCCTACTAGTTTATGATTTGGTGTTTGTAGGATAATAAACGGTTATATAATGCGCTTGCGGTTCGATAAATAATCAATTGTGAAGTGATGTAGGATGATTTATGGCATATTGAATGCCTTGGTATCATCCATTTGTTGTATATGTTCCCAACAATTACTAAATTGTTGTCGGTTTACTGAATTTTGCAAGTTTAGCGGCTTGCATTGGACAAATTAAACGTTTGTATATCTTACGGAAAGCTTTATCAAGTATACTTATTTTCCCACTTGGGGTTTGGTATAAGTTGAACGTTGGACCTAATTCTAAGTCCTATACTTTTCGTTTAGGTGAGTACCGGAGCCGTGCTGACACGACTAGTTTAGCCGGACAATCTACCAACGGTCTTTGTAAATGTTTGTATCGTTTCGTGACGCGGCGAACAAAATCATGTGATATACAAATGTAATGCATTTCCTGATATTGCTAGCCCTATGAGATTCATTCATATCACAATTAAGTCTAATGCACGTAATTATATTCTTAAACAGTGATTAAGTTATAGGGAATTACTAGATAATTTTGCAGTTTGTCATAGCCTAGATTAAATATAATTTATTATATTTAATATATGGCTAATCATTTATATAATATTGGATCAAGATATTAAATTATACCTTATTATAATATTAGTTGGTAATTGTCATGGCCGGCCCTGAGGGTGGACGGGGAGGACCACCGGCCAGGGCCCGATATTTCAAAGGGTACATTATATTAAAAAAAATCAATAGGTATATGTAAACAAATAAATTAATAGGGTATACCTATACAAACACCAACATAGACCCACTTACAAAACTATTGTTAAGTTTAGATTAGTTATTAGCCCATTGGCATTAGGTTTAGTGAGTCCAATACCCAATTTCGTTAAGGCCTAAAGGCACGTTTTTTCGAGCTCAAACAGGGTACACGAATTCTCAGGGCCGGCCCTGGTAATTGTTGATAGATCATATTTTTCTTATTAAGTTATAAAGGATTTCCCCTTAGATGTATTTAAGGAGATTATTAAGGAGATTAAAAGGTTACACGCAACACATAACATCAAGAAACCGTCCCTCTCACTCCAAAAACTCACGAGTTCATCATCTCTAGAACTCCTAATTCCCATCATTAACATACACCCTAAAGGGGAACTCGACCAATCTGACAACCATGTCGTTTACTTCCCCCTCTACCGCGGTTGTTAGCTTACCAAGTACACACTTCTATCATGTTTTCTATAATTACATACATACAGATTTCTGATCAACATTATGGATTATTTTTAGTTCTAGATCAAATGGTCCATACTTCAATTCTAGGAAAATCATATCCTTTCAGCCTTATCTTTGGTTGTTTTGTTATTGCATTCCTACCACACACCATAACGTTAATCAGTTATGTAACATTGTAGCAAGTTCTTCTGGTATGTCTTTGTTGCCGTTTTCTTCTAGATCACCCAAACAAAAGTGTTTGACCTGAACCTTTTTCATTTTAGCGACCAAGGTATATATCTTGATGATAAAAAGTTATAGATTCAATGGGTTGACTCGGATGGATGGCTAAGAATCGGTGATCTTTGTTACTCATGACAACGAATGATTCTTATATGTTGTGGACTGATTAAAAGAGCTGACCAAGTATAAAGGTTATTACGTTTTATACATTTAAACCTTAATTTGTAGCTAAAACATGTATCAAACACTAGACGATCATGTAGGCTTGGAAATTAGGGGTGCCAAAAGTGGTGGGTTGGGAAGGTTTGGGTTATGGGTTTGGGTTAGGATGAGTTTATTTAGAAAAAGGTTAGGATGAGTATTGATTAGGATGAGTTTGAGTTAAGATGAGTTTATTAAGAAAAAAATTAGAATGAGTTTGAGTCAATATTGGTTTTGATCATGATAGGCTAAAAATTAATAAAATTGAAAAAAAATCAAGAACTAAAAAAAATTAAAAAAATAAAAATTTTAAAAATAAAATAAGTAAATAAAAAAATTTAAAAATTTAAAAATTTAAAAATTAAAAATTAAAAACTTTTAAAAATTAATTTTTTTTCTAAAAAAATCAAAGAAATTTAAAATCTAAAAAAATCAAAAAATTTAAAAAATTAAAAAATTAAATTTTAAAATTAACAATAGAAATTTCGCTTGACTTTTGATATAAGATTTAGTTAACTATATATTTATTTTATAATATAAACTTTTAGTTTTGAATCCACAAATAATAGTTAAATGAAACTTTTAAAACCCATCTTGATCCATCCTTATTTATTTCTTATGCCCATTATGACTTGTTTCATTTCTAAGATTACCCAAAAGACCAAAATAATCCAAATGAGTTTTTATTACCAAGACTACGAGAAATGAATCATACTGTCCATGCTCATTTCATAACACTTTTTGTCCATTTTTTATCTTCTAAAAGCAATTGACTTGTCAATGTGATCATAAAAGTCATACCATTACCAATAATTATCTTAAGTTGTTTGAATAAAATTGTAGGTTTATAATTCGAGTTTGAATCCCCACCACAATACACGGTGGAAAAAACCTAGTTATTATTCATGACAACGAATGATTCTTATATGTTGTGGACTGATTAAAAGAGCTGACCAAGTATAAAGGTTATTACGTTTTATACATTTAAACCTTAATTTGTAGCTAAAACATGTATCAAACACTAGACGATCATGTAGGCTGGGAAATTAGGGGTGGCAAAAGTGGTGGGTTGGGCAGGTTTGGGTTATGGGTTTGGGTTAGGATGAGTTTATTTAGAAAAAGGTTAGGATGAGTTTGAGTTAAGATGAGTTTATTAAGAAAAAAGTTAGAATGAGTTTGAGTCAATATCGGTTTTGATCATGATAGGCTAAAAATTAATAAAATTGAAAAAAAATCAAGAATTAAAAAAAATAAAAAAAAATAAAAAATAAAAATTTTAAAAATAAAATAAGTAAATAAAAAAGTTTAAAAATTTAAAAATAAAAATTAAAAACTTTAAAAATTAATTTTTTTTCTAAAAAAATCAAAGAAATTTAAAATCTAAAAAAAATCAAAAAATTAAAAAAATTAAAAAATAAAATTTTAAAATTAACAATAGAAATTTCGCTTGACTTTTGATATAATATTTAGTTAACTATATATTTATTTTATAATATAAACTTTTAGTTTTGAATCCACAAATAATATTTAAATGAAAATTTTAAAACCCATCTTATCCATCCTTATTTATTTCTTATGCCCATTATGACTTGTTTCATTTCTAAGATTACCCAAAAGACCAAAATAATCCAAATGAGTTTTTCATTTCTAAGATTACCCAAAAGACCAAAATAATCCAAATGAGTTTTTATTACAAAGACTACGAGAAATGAATCATACTGTCCATGCTCATTTCATAACACTTTTTGTTCATTTTTTTTATCTTCTAAAAGCAATTGACGTGTCAATGTGATCATAAAAGTCATATCATTACCAATAATAATCTTAAGTTGTTTGAATAAAATTGTAGGTTTATAATTCGAGTTTGAATCCCCACCACAATACACGGTGGAAAAAACCTAGTTACATTTGAAACCATATGCAATTAAACTAGTAGATGTACGAATCAACGTGTTATCAGAAGGGTGTTATGTGACGGGTAATTAGTAAGGTGTTGTTTTAAATAAAATTTATAAGAAAATATGGATAAAAACCACGTTGTAGGCGTATATTTGAAATTGAATACAAATATAGTTTTAAGCCCCATGTCAACTGGCAAGTAGCCATCGATCGTCAACACCAGAAAAACTCGTATTAAAGAAATGTAAAAATAAAACCGAACGAAAGTAGACGAAACAACGTTGAACCACACACTCTAAACGTAAAACATAGAAAACAATAACTAAGTCAATGTATGTAAGTCCCGAAAATACGGATCAAACAACGATATCAAACGATCAACAAGGATGGGCGGAATCCAAGCTTGATGATCTTCAAGAAATCAAGAACAAGATGATGAAAGATTGTTGAATTGAAAGCTTAATCTTGCATACAAAATGATTTGTCTAATACAAGATTCAAAAACTAATCAACCAACCATAACTCCTAATTTCCATTAACTATTTATAGTAAGGGGTTTCCCCCAAAACCCTAGGCCCATATTCCCTAAGCCCACTCTAATACCCCACCTTCTAGAAGCCTTGGTCCATTTAGTAATAACTCCTACTAATCCATAAACCTATAGGGCCTAACAATCTCCCCCTAGGTTTACTCGATTAGTTGTTGAATCCGTCAGGAGGACCACCAGGCAACAGAGCTGGATCAACAAACACACGATTCTTGAACTTCTTCTTCAGCTTAACTTTCAACAGATATCAGCATACCCGCATCGCTTTGTAGTTTCTCGATCCTCATATCTTTGCTTAATTTTTTAGCTTGCAAAGATGAGATCTGAGCTTCTTTCAGGGTAACATCTTGTTCCAACACAATCACTCTTCGCTGCAACTTCGCTACATCAACAGCCGTATCATCATCATCGCTTTCTTCAATAGCTTTCATTTTGTTGGCTGCAAAGCGCATGGCTGCTTCATCATGCTCAGAGAAATCGGCACCACTGGAACTTCCTACATTGAACCTGATGCCGCTTGAGCTTTCTGGTTGCAAATGAGTTGTTTCAGGCAGATCGAGATCGAAATCGATTTTTTAAATCAAAATCGAGATCTTGCGTGCTTGTTTCTTGAGTGGCAGCAGTGACTTGTGGATCAGTGGGCATAGTAGGCTCTGGTTCTGAGCTTGGGCTAGTAGAATTGAAAAATCAGGAGTTGTTTCGATTCTTCGTTTCTTGTTGGATGCTTCTTCAGCATCATCTGTCGCATTATCTTCACCATAAACTTCTGTTTCAGGAATAGGTACGGAAGGAGGGTTTCCGACACTATTCTTCAAAGACTCAATCAGGGCTTGAAGGTCTTCAGTCGTCATTAACGTTGATTTTCAAACAGGTTCATCAGCTTTCTCAGAGACAATCACTTCCACATCACTGATGTCGTCAGATTCTTCTTCATTCAACTCTAACACTTCAGCTTCTATCTCAGCTTTAGCAGCAGCACTCATGAGTTGCTCGTCACGTTCTTTGGCAACTGTGGCATTCAAGGGCTTTGGTTTGAAAAGTATAAGAACCTGCAAACCTCGTAACTCGAATAAGTGGTCCGGGAATAAAATGAGAGGATTCGAAATGATTAGGAGATGAGATTAGTCCGAATATGCGACTCGTATGAGAAATGTTGACAATTTATAGAGTTTCGGATTAGGCCTGAGATCAAACGGCCAAGCCCCAACTCGGAACAATGGGCCGGATCAGGTTTAGTAGGCCCAAATCCGAAACAGTGGGCCAGATTATTACTTTAATGTTTTGCATTTTCAGGTCAGAAAACATCTTTCTCAAAATCAACGATCCAACCAACCGAGCAACCTTTTTAGCAAAGAGATAAACAAAACAAATTAATAATAGAAGACTAATGGAGGAGTAATATAGGGAGAACCTGCCATGGGATCAAAATCGTTCTCGAACTGATTAAGGGACACTTTTCAGCTCTTCGTTTACTTAGGCTGGTCCACGCAATTGTTGATATGTTTGTCCTCTTAAATCCAGCGCTCAAATTTCAACTTTTTGCTTTGTGATACGCTTTTAGGAAGATTTATACTGTGACATCTGTGTGTCCCATTCCAAGGCATACCCCCGCGATCAAGGTAAGCACAACAGTTCATCGTAGCAGGTGAGTATACTGAGATCATCCTTTTATTCAGTTTTATTTATTTCACGCCAGATTTCCTGGTGACAGGTCAGTACTTCCATACAGCAGAGTGACCAAGGAAAATCTGACAACGCCCTTTTTTTTCATTTTTTTCTTTTTTTTGTGTCAGACTTCCTGGTGAACAGGTCAGTACTTCCGCACAGCAGAGAGACCAAGGAAGATCTGACAAGGGCTTATTTAACAAGATATCCTGACTGTGCCCAGGTCTGCATATAATCTGGATGCAACAGAGGGACAGCCTGGATGATACATCAGTATAAAGACCCGAAACTTCAGATGTTGGCTATCTATCAACGCAGGATTTAAGACCATGAAATCATACACCGTTGGTCTGTTACCCACGAGATGTCCAGTCCATTATGTTTGTATCACTTCAGCTTCTTTTGCTTTTCGAGCGGCAGACCTATCAACACATCGCAGTGGAGCCTAACCTGTTTAACATTGAAACCTTACGTGTGTTAATCAAGTTCTTTAACACGAAAGCTTATTCATTTCCCAAGCAACTATTTCTCCCCCTCAAACGATGCGTATGTACATATATGGTATTTTTTTTTTTTTTTTGCTTTTCTCCCCCTCAAACTATGCATATGTACATATATGTCCCTCTCCCCCCCTAAATTTGTGCATCACACTTTATGCGCAAATTTACTTATTTATTTACATAGTATTGAAACGTTTTTTTTTTTTTTTTTTTTTTGTTGTCGCTCAGTCGGTGAACACGTATCATTTTCAAAAGATCCACAAGCACATTGAATCTCGAGATGCTGACAGGTTTTGTAAAAAGATCCACTGAATTAGTATCAGTGTGGATCAGTTTAAGTTTAAACAATCCTCTGTCATAGCAATCTCGAATAAAACGCACCTTGATATCAATGTGCTTGGTTTTAGAGTAAAAGACAGGGTTCTTTGATAATCTGGATAAGGCATCATTATCAAAATAAGTAGTAGAGTTTAGATAAGTCAAACCGTAATCCTTGAGCTGGTGTTGTATCCAAGGAACCTGAGAGCAGTAGGCAGCAGATGTTGTAACGCACTTTGCTTCCGCTGCAAAAATGAGCTGTTGCTTCTTGCACTGCCATGAGATGAGACTGTCCCCCAAGAATTGGCATCCAGCTGATGTACACTTCATATCCCTGTTTTGATGAACTTGTGTGCCCAAAAACATTTTCACTTCTCCCAACGAGCTCACTTCGAACTTCTTCTCATCATACGAATATACGAATAGCCTCCAGACGTGCCACCGGTGCATGCACCTCATCATAATCCACACCTTCAACTTGATTGAAGCCTTGAATTTCCAGTCATGCCTTGTTCCTCACTATCATGCTGATGACATCTTGTTTGTTTCTGAATAGGCATGTGTTGATGTTGCCCGATTTGCTGCGAGTTTGTACACCAACAGCTATTGGGCCAATGATATTTGTGATTTAGAAACTTCTTGATGCTATTCCAGATTGCTCCCCCTCATTTGGTGCAGTAGCGTTGTTGATCACCAGTGGATCTACAATGCAATCTAAGGGAATTGCTCCCAGAAACAGAGAAGTTCCTTGAATGTTTGAGAGTCCTGAGGAGACTTCAGTGTTACAGACTGCACCATCAGGGATAGCTATAGCAGGTTCAGAAATCGGCTTCTGAACAGTCGAAGAATGAAGTTGCGAGCCACTCTTGGTGAAGAGAACCTCCATTCTTTTATCGCACATCAGAGATACGCTCAAAAGATTGTGCTTCAGATCAGGGACATAATTGACGTCTGAGAAGATGAGAATCCCGTTTTTGACAGTGCCCTTCATGGTTTTTCTTCCAGTTTCCCCTCCCGTGAAGTTGACAAATCCACCGTCAAATACCCTTTTTTGTTATTCAACTGGGATAAGTCTTTTGTCACGTGTCTGGAACAACTACTATCGATAAACCAAGGTCTAACGATCGCCCTCCATAGCCGTTCCTGCACACTTAGCGAGATTAATTAGAAACTGGAACCCAGGCCATTGTCGACCTGAGTTGACCATTGCTATCAGTGTATGAAACCAAACGAAAAATCATATAACTCTTAACATCGCCGGTGGTTTTTGGCGATGGAGTGGATGTTGATGGTTGCGAACACGGAAACTGGGATCCAACAGGAGTTTTAGGTTTCCAATTCCTAGTGTCTAAAACACTTTCATTTGATGGAAAAACTTTTGTTCTTCTTTAAAACCTGTTAATGTTTGAAAATTTTTTATTCTCCTGTTTGGCAAGATTCCAGTCTCTGTCAGAAGGTTTTGCTTTGGGAGGACCATTTTTGGTAAAGTGAGAGTGCATAGCCTTCTGATGGTACATGTTCCTAGAGTAGTAGGGACGATGAACACAATTTCTTGCAATGTGTCCTGGAATTCCACAATTAAAACATGTCTGCCTTTTTGAGAAAAAGACATCTAGTTCAGCTTGTGTTATTCTCGAGAACTGATCACGTCTTTTCCTTTCATTTGACGCTGAGTGCTTTCGAGGATGCTTGATCTTGGATGAACCCGGCTCATAGTTGTCAGCAAGAGAGTAAGCATCCGCAACTTTACCCTTGAGCCTGGGTTCTGTTTGCTTGAGATTTGAGTTTTTCCTTTTAACATTCTTTCTCTTTGGCCTTCTGTTTCTACGCGACCGCTTCTTTTTAGAGGGAACAGATTCAGTTGATTCTGTTTTGTTAAGGTCACCTTTGGGATCAACAGTTGAACTGTCTGTGGAAGTGACTTTCACAGACCCCTTTCCCTCAGAGACCATGTTTTCAGGAGATTCTGCAGAGAAGGTTTCCATAATAATTTCTTCTACAGTTTCATCGTCTGATTCAACTGTGGAATTAATTTCTATGAATTCCTTCTCCATTGGTTTCATGTTTCCATGGGTTTCTGCGGAATTGGATTCTATGGATGTCTCTTCTTCAGCCCGATCAACCTCTGAGTTCTCGACATTAGATGATTCCGGTAAGTTAGATGATGAGTAGTCTGTGTCTAAAACAGTTTGACTATCTTCTTTTGCAACGCTGCTAGATTCTGGTTGTTCATCACAACCGGAATCCGTGGAAGATTTGAGCTCATTATTTGAGATTCCCGAATTCACTGTTTCACTACCAAGATCATCAGATGATCCCTCTTCATCAACAATTTCTTCATTATCCCAAACAAAATCATCAAATTTTTTATCATTGCAGGGAGCTTCTGATGTATTAATCGATGTTTCAGGCATACAATCACAATTTCCTGAATCATCAGAATTGATTTCTGAGTTACTTGAAACAGATGTCTCAGGTTCCTCCGTTAACACATCAGGCTCTCCTGTCAAAACATCTTCAACATTTTCAACATGGTCATTTTTATCACAAGCGTAATCTAGAATAATAGCACCAAATTCATCAGTCTTAGTGGGAACGCCATGAGCCTCAGCAAAATAAGAAAAAACACAGTTCCAAGCATAAAGGCCATTTTTATCAGAAATAACATTATCAACAGCACTTCGATGTGATTCATCATCCTCTATAGACTTCTCTTCTGTTCTTACTGACTCTGCACATGAACTAGAACAATTAGCATTTTCAACAGAATCAGAATTTTGTGAACTTTCCTTCATCTCTTCTGCGGATGTGTTAACTGGTTCCGTTTTTGTTTCAGTTTCGGCTTCTATATTTATTACGGTTTCATTTATCTGATCGGACTTATCTGCTGAGTTATTTTGAACATTTTCATTCTTGACAAAACTCATTGGTTTTCTGAAATCAGCATGTGGATTCTTTTTAAACTTAGATGGATCATATTCAACATAATCACTAGGTTTGCCATACATCATAGTGTCATAATTTTCCATTTCCTGCTCAGTGATTGGTAATCTGGAATAATTATGATTGTATGGTGGCGGAACCTGTTTATACCCTAAACCCTTACCCTTGTTGTCCTTGTACGCCAATTGCACATTGCACAAGTTACGAACAGTGTCACTGGAAGTATCAAACTTCTTTATGTTCAACTCATTTTGTTTGTACTTCCCAGTAAGGAGCTCTAGCTCACCCTTCACAGAATCACATTCAAGAGTTTTGACTGTGAGTCTATGTTTATAGTCGTGAACCCAACATTGTTGTTGGTTCACATCTCTGTGAAGTTGAGCTATGCCCTTCTTAAGCGCCTCAATCTTTTCATAGAGAATTTTATTGTTCTCTCGAAGACTGATGTACTTTGCCGTGACACTGTTGTAATCATCCATTATTTTGGAATTAAGTGCCCTAAGTTGTGCAACCCTATTCCTGCAAGGTTCAGTACACAACAGATAGTTGACAGCGTCAATGAGCGATCTTGGTTTGTCTGGCTGAGTTTGGACTTGGGCTTGGGGTGCTAGATTGGCCACTTCATCGGGATGGGATCCTGTTGATTGTGGGGCCTTCACATCAGATGATGCGGCAGCCACAGGTGAAGGTGAGGGAAACTGAGCAGCATTGGGAGAAGTAGCAGCGGCCTTCTGACAGTTAGACGTAGACGACGATAGGTTTGCGAGATTTTGACTTATTTGCTTGTCCTCTTGAACATATTCATTGACTAAGGAAATCACATCTCTTGTTTCAGTTGTACAAAAATTGCATTTCCCCATGATGACTGCAACACGATAGTCCCATGTCTTGTAACGTGGCAAACCGTATAGAAAGACCCTGTTAATCCTCCCCAGTGTCACATTTAATCCGCTCCTTTCAATTTCAGAAAGCAGGTGGATAAACCTACTGATCACGTCTTCTACGGTTTCACCCTCAATGTATCCGAACTCATCGAGTTGTTTCCAGATCAACTCACGTTGAGAAACGTTGCTTGGAGAATTCATTATTGGACCGATCAATAACCCGTAAACTTGTAACACCTCGAATTTTTGTGTCCAATGATGTGTTAACACGTGTCATTTGTTTACACGTGGCATCTATAATAAATAAAGGACTAATTTTGACAAACCTTGAAAGTATATAAATTCGAGGGTTATAAATGTCAACAAGGGTAAATATACTGTATAGTATTCCTAAATAATGCTTAAACCTTCAAACGAATAAATTATAGATCGTACAAAAACAAAACGCGGAAGAAAGTGAGAGATTACAAACTACAGGGGTTAACTGTGTCAACATGTTTAATAATACCTCTGAGTGACCCTTTAACGTTCCAAAGACTTTGTAACGGTATTATACCCTCACTAAAATAATATATATGAATTTCGCGAAGTTTCGATATGAAACAAGAAAGTTACGATCGAATTCGTAGAAGAAGGGTTAAAAGCGTCAACAGTGAAAGTTAAGGCTTTCCAATATAATTAATAAATAAACCGGGGACTTAATAAATGCGGGTAAATAACACGAGGCCCCTATCGGTAAATAACCGAGGGCCAAACCGCAAAGTTACCCCTTCAAACCCGAAAGGTCAGGTAAATCATTTCGAAAGATTTCGTTATTAATGGCCGGATTCTGCAATCATTGCAAAAAGATTTAAAATTTCTGAAATCTTAACCCTACGCGGCCCGCATTGCATAATGGGTTAAGTTGAGGCGGGCCGCGAGCCTCCTCAATAACGCGTCTGATCTTTTAATCCCAGGCGGCCCGCATTGTAAACGCATGGAACCTCCATGCGGGCCGCATTAGACGCCCAGATGCAGAAAGTTGATGTTTTCTTGACTTTTGAGCATAGTGAACGATCAACCCCAATAAATGAGGTATGGGAGCCCCCTACTCGACCCATATCACTCAGGGGACATCTACTTACCATCATGGTCAGTATAGGTTGTTATTTAGTGAGCTAGAAGGCTTAGTTCCACTATAAATAGCATGCTTGGCTCATAACATACACACAACACAAAAACACACTATCTGATCATTCTAAGAAGCTCCAAGCATTCTTCTCTGCTCCATATTCAAGTACTAACTTCTGTAAGTTACCTTGATCATCCATAGTTCAGTTTATGCTTAGTTTTTAGCTAAAAACCAAACCGTCGTAACTACGGTTTGACTTTACAATAGATCAGTAATGGTTCAGTCTTACGACGAATCAAAAGTGGTTATGAGTTGGTATTTATGTGGGTAATAAACCTCTAAAATGGTTCCCCCTGATCACCACTCTAACTATGTCAAATGTCGAGTCAAACGTGCGGTTAAAAAGTCAACAGAAAGCTATTTTAGCGATTTATGCATAATCTGTAATGTATATGTTATGGAACCTGTTTTGACCATCATAAAACATGATAATAAGTATATAAACTTGTTTGCGCTCGTTTGAATCGATCATTTACTATATTGAACCGGTTCGGAGCCGAAAGTCGCATAAGTTTGACTTTTGCTTTGACTTCAGTTCTGACCCGTTTTAGTGAGGTATAAATATACCTTAGGACTCTCTTAGGACCAGGTCACATGTTGGTATACGCCTCTGTGGTCGGTTCATGAGTTATCCGAGTCTTTTACATATTTCCGTCATTCGCTTAAAAGTTGACCGTAACGGCCTTTTAAAATTAAAACGAGTATTTCGGACACGTGAACGGACCAAAACCTTGCTTATTAAATTATAAGCATGTCCTTAAAGTTTCACGTCAATCCGAGGTCTAGAATGAGAGTTATGCTAAAAGGCGCACTTTTAAGAAAGTTTTGTAATTAACGGCGCAATTAGCATAACGCCCATCTAACCCAAGTTTTCGTCACCAAAACTTTTACCCACTGTGGTAAAATAATATTTTGGGAATTTTAAAGATTTTTAATAATTTTTACCTTGCTCATAACCTGCGGTTATGGCTACGGTTCGGTAAATACCGAATATGCCCTTTTTGGCCAAAACGGGAGTTCTACAAGGTCTTTTGACCCGATTCCAGTTGCTACTGGTTTTAAATAATAAATAAAGTATTTTAAGCTTTAAAAGCTGTTCGGAAACTCAGATTTCCTGTAGAACTCGAAAAGCCTTTTTAAAGTCTTTAAAATGACCGAAAAGCCCCTACGGGGCATAATATTAACTTAAACTCGTTACGGGCATTACGGAAGGTATCCTACTGATACCAAAATACTTTTAAGGCATATTGACTTAGGAAATAAGCGTAGGACACTTATGGTTAACCGTTTCGTCTATTTGCGCACACGGTACGGCTCATGGAACTAGTTTCCGTGCAATAGCCGATATGGGTCAAATTATATTATTTGAACCCCAAAATCCAGAGTATGAACTATAAACCCATATAAAACAAGTCACTGAACTTGTTGGGTCCAAATCGTACTCCATTCTCGGTTTTCGCCTTTCCGTGCGAATTAACCATATCTATATATCGGAATCAACCGGTTTAAGCTACGGCTAATACAAGGACCGTTAGGATTCTAAGAGGTTAATTAAAACCTTCGTTCCAGATTAGGAGCCCCAGTAAAAGCTATCGGTGACTTGATCTAAATTAAGGATTAATACTTGCAAAGGTAAATACTTTAACTTATTTCCCCTATATGGGCTTGGGTTACGGTATATTAATACCGCTTGATTGAGCATTATATAATTCCATCGCTTAGGTGGTTAATTAATTAAATATGATCGGCTCATTTAAACAGTCTTGTTGCTTATAAGCCTTTGGGGGTTTAATGACCGTTGTCCCGGATATCCTTGGCATCATTTTACGAAATGGCCACGACCATCGACATCCCGGTGTAGGCGTACACCCGGTATAAAGTGTCGACATTAAAATTAGAAGACGTAGCCGTTGGTTTTTGTACTACGGTTTTACGCAAACGTGGCGTGTCTATAAATCTTTAACCCGGCACGACCCGGGCTACTGAACGCATAAAAGAACATGTAAAACGTTCACAAGATCATTATGAATTTTCCCAAGTTAAAAAGAGTTTGTGCCTTGTGCATTCAAATCAATTTTAATAAACATTTTTAAATGTGTCAGTTGAATGTATTTACCAGTGTAAACTGACGTATTTTCCCCAAAAAGATTAAGTGCAGGTACCTAAACGTAAATTGGCTGGTATTAGCTCCCTAGCGTCGGGATAAGTCTCGCAAGCTTGATTGCAGTATCTGATGGAACAATACTTTATCTTTATTTACGATCCACTGTGGATATTCAACTTCTGTAATACATTGATATTATGATCAGAGGTTGAAATTTATATATTTATCTTATGCTTCCGCTGTGCATTATATAATTGTGTGGTTTGACTATATTGTTGCCAACATCGTCACGGTAATCCCCCACCGGGCCCACCGGTGAGACACGTGGAAATCGGGGTGTGACAGGTTGGTATCAGAGCCAACATTGAGTGAATTAAACACTACCCTATTGTGTTTAATCTCAGTGACACAATTGCACATACTTGAGTCTAGACAATAACTTAGGACAAATTCGGATTGTTACTCCTTTTTGTCTTTATTTTCGATTTGATTTTTAATAAGTTTTGGAGCAGGAAAATGCCACCTGTTATATTTCGAGGAAGAGGAAGGGGACGAAGAGGCCGAGGAGAAATCGTGACACATCACGATCAAGAAGCTGGACCATCTGGTACAAGACATCCTTCGATGACACGAAGCGAAGAGCCACAACGCCGAAGAGATCTTTACTAACCAGCGAGGCATTCCACTTCGCACAGCTCAACGCCATCCTACCGGCACTCCTTTGGGCCAGATTCAGAAAATGATCCCAATAACCCACAACCTTCCTTCATACCTCTACAACGTTCGGTATCGCACCGAAATTACGACGACCCTACTCCATACTACATAGGTCAGTTTAATCCGGCTGACTACATACAGGAACCTTCAGGTTTTGTTCCACTAGGGCCACAAGACCATTTTTCTGAAGATCCCATGGAAGAGGATGAGGATCCAACTGAACCAGCTCGTGGTACGCCCACGCATCCGATAGAAGTTTCTGATGGGTCATCCTTCCATGGAACGCCCTATCAAGGACCTGACAGTTTCCAAGCGATGTTTGACCGACATGAATGGTACTACACGCCATCTCGACAGACATCTCAACAACCGGGACATCCACAGGATCCCTCTGGGGATTCACGCTTTGAGGCAGTTACGCCACCACCTCCGCCACCGGCACAACCAGTAATACCTGATCCGCCGAGGCGTAGGAGGACAAATGCTCGTATGTCTACACGAGGAGGAGGGGGTATCCACTTCAGCACTCCTCGACATTCTAGTAGTAGCCACTATCCGCCACTACAAGAAGAAGGACCTTCAAGTCCTATACAGGAGGCGAACTCCGCACCAGCTGCACGAAATTCGCCACCATTTGGGTATGACCAACCCATACCTGCTTATACAGGTCCAACGGCTTACAACCCGTTCGAACCATCACAAGCCCAATACAACTACGGCTATGAGCGCGACCCATATGTGGTGTCGGCAAGATATAATGCGCGCTACCCAGACGGAGCACATGGAAACATGGGACCACCGGACTACTCAGCTCATGGGTATCCAATACCTCCCAGACCTCCAGTTCCGCATCAAGCGCCACAACCACGATTCTCTCCTCCTGAACAGGAAGAAATACTCCATCGACTAGATCGCGTGGAGAGAGAGTTCGAGGAAGAAAAGAAAAGCCACCGAGGATTTCTCAAAGGCTTGGCGAACCTACTAAAGGGCAAAAAGAAGAAACGTGACCACTAGCCCTTAATAGTTGTACTACTGTAATTTCTACTTTAAAATAAGTCCCTGCGTGGACAACTTATCGTATTTTAGTCCCTACGTGGACTTATCTTTAGTCCTTGCATGGACACCTATCTTGTATTAGTCCCTGCGTGGACTTGTCACTTATTTTAAAACCTCTCTGGAGGTATGTACTATTTGAAAGACCCGTTTAGGGCAATATGTAATTGTATTTGAGATTTTGGAATGTATGTTATGAGTTTTGTTTTAATATGTATAAAGATAAATCAAAACCATTCCTTTTACATTGATCTGCCTAAACAAAGAATCTTAAAAGGTGAAACCTAGCTTGGGGTCTATTAAGATCTAGTCAAGATGGTACGACCTAACTGAAAAGATTCTGATTCCCTGTTAACCTCTGTACGCATGTTAACATTCATGGCATACGTGATTCGTTAAAATCACGCACGTCATTCTTATACAATAATCCTTTAAGGATTTCAGAACCCAATTAAATGATATATAAATCGTGGGTTAAATCACCAATGAAGGTGATCAATATTATAAAGACATCCATTAGTGATGCAATGCCTACGGGCCAATATTATAAAGACATCCATTAGTGATGCAATGCCTACGGGCCAGTATTATTAAAACATCCATTAGTGATGCAGTGCCTACGGGCCAGAATTATTAAAACATCCATTAGTGATGTAGTGCCTACGGGCCAGTATTATTAAAACATCCATTAGTGATGTAGTGCCTACGGGCCAATATTATTAAAACATCCATTAGTGATGTAGTGCCTACGGGCCAACCATATTAAGACATCCATTAGAGGTGTAGTGCCTATGGGCCATAATAATTGTCTTATAAAGACAAAAGGCAGTGGTAGTCTATGACTCTCTGTCAGAAAGAGATAAAAGAACTACGGTTCAACTCTCTATGCCTTTAATTCTCTGAAATCTCGGCCAACATTATAAAACATCATCATGATTAGGCTTTATGCCGCCAATACTATTTATATAGCTAAAATAGGATATATTCAAATCCTAATATTTAATGAAATAAAAAGTTAACCAAATATGGTCTCTGTACCATGGTTGACAAATTGTCATAAAAGACAATCATATAATAATCTCCTAAATTAAAATTTTGTTATCTTCTGTAACAGATTCAAGTTACAATGGCGGATCCCAATGGAGAGAACAGCCACACGAATGAAGATGACTATGACAATGCGTCAGTACATTTGACAGGCGCACAGCTAAAGGCTCTGATTAACAATGCTGTTCAGGCAGCTATTGATCGTCAACATACTGAGTCTCAAGGCAGAACTGTGTCAAAACCACCCTCTAAACCAAAGACACACTCCAAACCACCCTCTGAACCCAAGAAAGATGACGACAAGCACTCGTCTACTGAGCACAGCGTTCATCGCGATAGAGAATATACTGATGCGTCAAGTGCTAAGGGTTGCACCTACAAATACTTTGTATCATGTAAGCCCCGTGAATTTATAGGGGAGAAGGGTGCGGTTGATTGTATCACCTGGCTGGACGAGATGGACACGATTGTGGACATCAGCGGGTGCGCTGAGAGGGACGTGGTTAAGTTTGTGTCCCAGTCATTCAAGGGCGAGGCCCTGGCATGGTGGAGAGCTCTGGTGCAGGCTTCAGGTAAGTCTGCCTTGTACAAAATGTCATGGGGGGAGTTTATTACCCTCATAAAAGAAAACTACTGCCCTCAGCACGAGGTTGAGAAGATTGAGGCAGATTTTGTCTCACTAGTGATGACAAACCTGGATTGTCAAGCTTATCTGACAAGCTTTAACACTATGTCACGCCTGGTGCCATATCTTGTGACACCAGAACCTCGAAGGATTGCCCGATTCATTGGGGGCTTAGAGCCGGCGATCAAGGCCAGCGTAAAGGCCTCTAGGCCAACGACCTTCAGGTCAGTTACTGACCTCTCCTTGTCTCTTACACTTGATGTTGTCCGTCTGAGGGCACAAAGGAGCAAGGAGGCTGAAAAGCGAAAGCGTGAGGATGATACCTCACGAAAGTCTGGGAAAAAGCACCGTGGAAACGGTGAGGGCAAGAGAGGGTCGGAGGCAAAGAAGGAGGGGCAAGCTGATGGAAGACCTCACTGCAAGGTCTGCAAGAAACCTCACTCCGGGAAGTGTAGGTTTGCGTCTGGTTCACAATCGCAACAAAAGACTCCATCCTGTGGGCTATGCAAGTCCAAGGATCATAAGACAGTGGAGTGCAAAAAGATAAAGGATGCAACCTGCTATAATTGTAATGAGAAGGGGCATATAAAGAGTAATTGCCCGAAGTATGCCAAGAAGGCGGAAGAGACGAAGAAGTCGAATGCGAGAGTTTTTCGCTTGGATGCAAAGGAAGCGGTTAAGGACGACAATGTGCTTACAGGTACTTTTCTCGTAAATAATATATTTGCAAGAGTACTGTTCGATTCTGGCGCTGATAAATCCTTTGTAGACCAGAAATTTTGCCAACTACTAAATATGCCAATCAAAACCCTTGACGTGAAATACGAAGTAGAGTTAGCAGACGGCACGATAGAAACCGTCTCTACTGTTCTAGAAGGATGTGAAATGTCCATTAGGAACCATTCTTTTCCCTTATCTCTACTTCCTTTCAAACTTGCGGGTTTTGACATCGTGCTAGGCATGGACTGGTTATCCCATAACCAGGCCCAAATCATTTGCGGCAAAAGGCAGATAGTTTTAAAGACTCCGAGTGGTGAATCTCTTACCATTCGAGGGGATACGCATTACGGATTGCCCGAAGACGTATCTATGCTGAAAGCTTCAAGGTGTTTGAACAGAGGCTGTGTAATTTACATGGCTCAGGTGATAATAGAAGAACCAAAGCCGAAGATCGAGGATCTTCCTGTCATTTCTGAATACCCCGAAGTTTTTCCCGAAGAACTACCTGGTTTGCCACCAGATAGACAAGTGGAGTTCAGAATTGACATCATTCCTGGAGCAGCTCCGATAGCAAGAGCACCTTACAGATTAGCGCCAACGGAAATGAAAGAACTGAGGACCCAGTTGGATGAACTGCTGGCGAAAGGTTTTATCAAACCTAGTTCATCTCCCTGGGGAGCTCCTGTCCTATTTGTAAAGAAGAAGGACGGATCGATGCGGTTATGCATCGACTATAGAGAACTAAACAAAGTTACCATAAAGAATAGATATCCTTTACCAAGGATCGATGATCTATTCGATCAGCTGCAAGGAGCAAGCTACTTCTCCAAGATCGACTTAAGGTCAGGCTATCATCAACTAAGGGTCAGAGATGAAGATGTACACAAGACTGCATTTAGGACTCGCTATGGTCATTACGAGTTCCTAGTGATGCCTTTTGGGCTCACAAATGCACCGGCTGCGTTCATGGATCTCATGAATCGCGTGTGCAAGCCGTATTTAGATAAATTCGTCATAGTCTTCATAGACGATATCCTGATCTATTCTAAAAGCCAAGATGACCATGAGAAGCACCTCCGTTGCATTCTCGAATTACTACAGCGTGAGAAACTCTACGCCAAATTCTCGAAATGTGAATTCTGGCTACGAGAAGTTCAATTTTTAGGACACGTTGTGAGCGAGCGTGGTATTCAAGTGGATCCCGCTAAGGTAGAGGCAGTCATGAACTGGCAAGAGCCGAAGACGCCTACCGAGATTCGTAGTTTCCTGGGGTTAGCAGGATACTACCGAAGATTTATTGAAAATTTTTCAAGGATTGCTGCGCCTTTGACTTCCTTGACCAAGAAGAAAGAAAAGTACATTTGGGGCCCGAAGCAGCAAGAGTCCTTTGAAATACTGAAGCAGAAGCTAAGCAACGCACCTGTGTTGACATTACCGGAAGGTACAGATGAATTCGTAGTTTACTGCGATGCATCACATACAGGCATGGGGTGTGTGCTTATGCAGAAGGGCAAGGTGATTGCCTATGCTTCAAGGCAATTAAAGGTGCATGAAAAGAATTACACCACCCATGATTTGGAGTTGGGTGCCGTTGTATTTGCACTGAAGTTATGGAGGCACTACCTTTATGGTATTAAATTTGTGATTTATTCAGATCACAAAAGCCTTCAGCACCTGTTCAACCAGAAGGAGTTGAACATGAGACAACGTCGTTGGATGGAAACCCTGAATGATTATGACTGTGAAATCAGGTACCATCCCGGCAAGGCAAATGTAGTCGCCGATGCCTTGAGCAGGAAAGAAAGGGTAAAACCCATTCGAATCAATGCCAAGAGCATTGAGGTTAAGAATAATTTGATGGAAAGGATATTAGCTGCGCAGCGTGAGGTTGTGTTGGAAGCTAATTATCCTAATGAAAAGCTGGGAGTAACTGAGGAGCAGTTGACTCTTAGCAAGGATGGAATTCTTAGGCTGAATGGACGTATATGGATTCCGATTTATGGGGGACTACGAGATGTTGTTCTCCAGGAAGCCCATAATTCCAAATACTCAGTCCATCCTGGTGCTGACAAAATGTACCAAGACTTAAAGGCAGATTATTGGTGGATAGGCTTGAAAAAGTCTGTAGCCGCCCATGTAGCAAAGTGCTTGACTTGTGCTCAAGTCAAAGCCGAGCACCAAAAGCCGTCTGGCTTGCTACAACAGCCTGAACTTCCCGAGTGGAAGTGGGAATGCGTAACTATGGACTTCATAACCAAGTTACCCAAAACCAGGAAAGGAAACGATACAATATGGGTCATAGTTGATAGGCTGACTAAATCAGCTCATTTCTACCCATCAAGGAGACGTATAGCTCCGATATGTTAGCCCAACTTATGTTGATAAGATTGTAGCCTTACACGGCATACCTGTGTCGTAGTTATCTCCGTACAGGGATACTAGATACATCATCTCACTTCTGGAAGGAGTTTCCAGCAATTCTTTGGGCCACCGCGTTTGAACTTTAGTACGGCTTTACCATCTCACAGACGGAGTCGGTCCAAGCATAGTGGAGCGTGACTATCTCAAAACGCTAGAAAGTACACTGCTTCGTGCCATGTTGGCGATCGAACTTTAGGTGTAACTGGGATATAAAACCTACCCCTGGGATCGAGTTCCTCCTATCATTATAATTAGATTACTACACCACATAAATGCTGCGCACTTTTGAGGGCATCTATAATGGTAGGTAAATGGCAGATCAGCCTGTTTGTTGCGAAGTAGGAGAGGTCCAACTTCGGACCAGAGGATTGTTTTCCAGACGAACGAACAGCTTGTCCCAGATCCGGGACCACGTCTCAAGGCTGCCGGACTAGCCAGAAGAGCTACGCTGATCCAAAGCGTAAGGATT